>NC_138898.1:70221749-70929286 GCF_965194825.1 Balaenoptera physalus | reverse complement strand
TACTTGCTTCTAGTCATAGAGATGATCAGACCTAAAGAGTAACATCCAATTACATTTGGCAAGAAAGGTGTTTCTTAAACAATGGAATTATTTTTTTTGGAGTTTAATATTTTAAATCACCAAGTAAATTTTCTGGTGCTAGAGATATAATGAAGTATGCTCTTTAAAGACCACAAGGCAGAATGTTGATAGAGGAACACAAGCAGAACCCAAGTCAATTCACTTCACTTACTGTAGCTTAAGAGGGATTTTCCTTTTAACTTCCAAAATTAAACTGTTTGAAAATACTTCCACAGAGTGCTTTCTTTCCAAGGTAAACTCTCTAGCCACAAAATAGATACATCAATCAATAAAACAGAATAAAATATACCTCAACAGGCCAAATATATATATGATGGCATTAGAAATCAATGGAAATAATGGACTATTTAGTAAACTGTTTTGGATAATTGGTTTACCATTTAGAAAAGAATTAAGATAGATTCCTACTTAATACCATGCATCAAAATAAGATGGCAGAAATATAAAAATGAAAATCATAAAATAAAAAGGAAAATAGTCTAGTTGACTGTGTGGTCTTAGGAATGGGGAAGACCTTTCACCTATATATACAGTCAGATTCTATAAAGAAAAAGACCATGACTGTAATTTAAAAGTAAACAATAACCATTGTGCAATACACATGAAGGGGTAATATTCTTTATATATAGTGAGTCCTTTCAAATCAATGTGAAATCAAACACCAAAATTGAAAAATGGACAAAGGATATGAATAAGCAATTCATATAAGATGGCATACAGGATATCAAAAGGATATATATTTTTTAAAGTTCATGCTTTCCAGTAATCAAAGAAATGCAGACCAAAACAACAAATGTTTAAAAATATCTGTATCTTCCAATCTAATACATATAGGAATTTAGAATACGGTAAAGGTGGCATTTCAAAACATCAGGGAAAAAATGTGCTAGTCAATGAATAGCACTGGGGCAATTGCCTATAGTTGGGGGAAAAAATAAAAGCTAATTATTTAAAATTATGGATAAAAATAAAATGCTATATACAGCTAAATGTAAAAAAAACAAAACAAAAAACTATAAACTTGAAAGGACTTTCAAAAGAAAAGAAAAAAAAAGACACAAAACCCTAAACCCATGAAGAAAAAAAAAAGATAATCAAAACTTTAAACTTCTTTACGACAAAAGAAACCAAAAACAATATTGAAAAATAAATTTGAAAACCAATGTGAGGCTGGGAGAAAGTATTACAACTATATAACAGTTTAATGTCTGGAATATATGAATAGGTACTAGAAATCAATGAGAAAAAATTAAAAACTTCAAGTATACAAACAGAAGAGTGGCCAGTAAGATGAAAAGATGTTCAGGGAATCCCCTGGCAGTCCAGTGGTTGCAACTCCGTGCTTTCACTGCCAAGGGCCCGGGTTTGATCCCTGGTCAGGGAACTAAGATCCCACATGCTGTGGGATGCAGCCAAAAAAAAAAAAAAAGTTCAACTTCATAATAAAGAAATAGAAATTAAGACAAAATACCATGTTTTGGTCATTAAATTGGCAAAAACTAAGATTTATATTAGCCAGTACCAGAAGAGTTATAGAGAAATGACTATTATTTTACACATTGTTGGGATGGTGGGAAGAAAACTGGTACAGTATTTTGGGAGAGCAATTTGAAATAATAATAATAGCAACAGTATCAGTTAATGCTTATGTAGTACATGTCCCAGGTAGTATTCTAATTGCTTAAGATAAACTAGCTCATTTCATCTCTTTACAATACTATGAGGTAGGTACTATTATTTCTCCAGTTTATAGATGAAAAAACTGAGCCACAGAGATGTTGAGTAAAATCATACACAAAGATGTTGAACCTAGGAAGTTTGGCTCTAGACTCTGCTATTATCCACTATGCTATATTATTCTGCAGTGGCAGCCCTGGAAATACACTGCTCAGATCTCCCTGGAAGACACCTCAAAGTTTAACTCCAAAGTGCAATTAGCCTACAGCTGTTAGTGCCTTTAAGATTCACCTAATTTTTCAAGATGGAGCCACTTTTTTCTCAGACAGCCTCTGGTCAATAACTGAGCACGAAGGAGTTCTAGGGCCTAGCCATTTCTTCCCAACACAGTACTACTCCTCTAAGAAGTAATCTTTACTTCAGAGTGTCCTGCTGAGTTGGCTGAGACTCTGATAGATCGGTATCATGATCTGACCACTTTCCCTCTCCTTCAGCTTCTGCCCCTCGTCATTCACAGGCACTAACCCTTGAATACTATTTGCAGTTCTAACTCCATCTCAGTGTCAGCTTCCCAGAGGATCCAACTGACTCAATTGCCTTTCTAACAAAATTTTAAGTGCATATACCCTTCTATCCAGCAATTTCATTTTTACATATGTAATCCAGAGAAAACCCTGCACATATGGATAAAGAAACAGGTACAAAGATATTCACTGCAGAACTGATGAGGATGATTATAATTTTTGTGACTTTCTGTTTGAATAAAAATAAAAAACAATATGTTCACTGCAGTATTACTTACAATAGTGAAAAAAAACTAAACACTGATCAATAGAGGAATGGTTAATTAAATTGTGGTTCATACACACCACAGAATACTGAAAAAATGAGATAATTCTGTGCATACTGATGTGAAAAGATTTAAGACATCATGAGAAAAAAATAAACCATAGAACAGTATGTATCATGAGATCTACTTATTTAAAAATATTTATTTCTGTAAGTACACATATATGTAGATGCATAGGACACTGAGTAACCACTGTTACTTCTGGAAAGGAAAGATGGAGCTGGGGGTAGGAAAGTTAGAGATGGGCAAGAAAACCCTATATTTTCCCTTTTTTTTGGCTGCACCTCACGGTTTGTGGGATCTTAGTTCCTGGACCAGGGATTGAACCCGGGCCCCGCAGTGAAAGTGCCGAGTCCCAACTACTGGACCATGAGGGAATTCCCTCATTTTTCATTTCAAAATTTAGAATGCATTCATATACAGTTGATCCTCATTATTTACAGATTCCATACCTGCAAATACGTCCACTCATTAAAATTTATTTGTAACCCTGAAATCAATAGTTGTGGCACTTTAGTGGTCATCCAAAGACATAGCACATGTGCGGGATGGCAAAAAAACTGAGTCAGCTGACACACACACTTTCATTTGAAGTCAAACCAGGTGATGCTCTGCCTTGTTTCAGCTCTCATACAGAAAACAAGGGTCCTTTCCATGGTCTCTTTAGCCCGTGTTTTTTATATTTTTGTGCTTTTTCTTGGGGATTTTGCTGTTTAAAATGGGCCCCAAGTGTAATGCTGAAGTGCTGCCTAGTGTTCTAAGCGCAGGAAGGCTGTGACGTGCCTTTCAGAGAAAACATATGTATTAGATATGCTTCATTCAGAAACGAGTTATGGTGCTGTTGGCACGATGTTATTATATATTATTAGTAGTATATAATATATAATATTATATATTAATATATAGTTGATTCATTGAATCCTTAAGGTGTCTTTAAACAGAAACACTCACAAAACTAGGTTACGTATTGATTAGTTGATGAAATGTGACCATAGGCTCGCAACAACCTAACCCCTGGGGACAATAATCCACTACTTACTAATCCAGCGTTCACAGTGACTTTATAGAACATAACTACCACATGAGAATCAAGTGTGTTATTAAAGTTAAAAAAAAAAAAAGCACAAGAGCTATTTTAACCAGAGTCCTTTAAAACAGAGCAATAAAATCATCAATAGGGGTCAAGTGTCCTTTTAGCTCTCCTGTGCACTCAAATTCCACACCCCTGAGCTGCCTGCTTTTTACACGGTGATGATACAGCTGTTTGGACTTTTATTAACTCTAATTTTTCTTCACAAGGCCCCACAAAAGAATTAAAGAAATCAGAACAAATTACTATTGACACCCTGGGTTCATCCAAAGAGACTTAAGATCTTACTACATAAATGACCCCTTGGTCAGCTTGGACCTAAACTAATATGATAGCCACTAGCCACATGTGGCTATTAAGAACTTGAAATATATCTATCATAAAAATTTTTAAAAAACACTAATTAAAGTCCTTTTAAATTTAAGAAATGCAACGAGCAGACAAATTTTTATTTTCAGGATCCAATAACTACTCATTTTTATCAGTTTCCAAATATTTTACTACCCACCAATGCCCACAGCCAACATTAGAGAATTCAATACATTTTATTTACAAAGATCATGGAGATCTATTCCAAATACCACTCTTCTGGGAATTCCCTGGTGGTCCAGTGGTTAGGACTCGGCACTTTCACTGCCGTGGCCTGGGTTCAATCCTTGGTCGGGGAACTAAGATCCCTCAAGCTGCGCGGCGTGGCCGAAAAAACCAAAAGAAAACGAACGCTGCTCTTCTTATGCCTTTCCCACTCTGGTAAAGTGTCACGAGAAAACATGTTGCATTCTTCTCAAATACCCAAACTTCACACTATGAATTAACTACAGACGTTAGAATCTTGACTGTGTATAAGAGATTATAGCGAAGACCTGATTCTTTCTTTTCACTTAGTTATATTATTGCTATTAAACATAAGGTCATCAGATGATGCAGAATAACTCGCTAAGCTGTTTGAAAAGTTATCCTTATTTAACATGAGGGCCAGTGAAAGGCAGCACAGAATACTGGCTAAGAGCATAGGAAGCTGGAGAGCGAGTCTGTCTGGGGCTC
This sequence comes from Balaenoptera physalus, assembly GCF_965194825.1. Taxonomy (NCBI): domain Eukaryota; kingdom Metazoa; phylum Chordata; class Mammalia; order Artiodactyla; family Balaenopteridae; genus Balaenoptera; species Balaenoptera physalus. The sequence goes on along the minus strand of NC_138898.1, from coordinate 70,924,544 downwards.
TGTCACTTACTAGCTCTGTAGCTTTGGACAAGTTATTTATCCTCTCTCACTTTCTTCATCTGTAAAATGGGGATGATAAATAGTACCTACCTTATAGGGTTACTGAAGATTAAATGAGTTTAATCTTACAAAAAGCTTAGAACAATACCTGGCACACAGAAGGGCTTAATAAATTAGTTACTATTATTAATATTGAGAAGGTGTTTCAACAATACAAACAAAACACTTCTGGCTACCTAACTTGGGGAACAGGTAACTAAACAATCATGTATTCCTTCAATGGGCTGCATTCTTTACAACTATTTTCTATACTATTTTCAGACAACTGATATTTCAGAATTTTTCAAACCTACCTCAATTGATCATATATTTGAGGCAATCTAGGCATCTTAGCCTGTTTCCTTATTTGTAAATAGAGATCTTCTATTACCTATTATACAGGTTGTTGAAAGTATTTAGTAAGATAAGTATAGTATAAACAGTATAGTGCCTAGGTGTTCCTCCCCCCTTAGTTCCAACTGATTCCTATTTATCCAAATCTACAGAAAGCTAAGCAGGTTGGTTTCCTTTGCCCTGAGGCAGGGCCCTACATTCACTTGCTAACTTCTGGTGCTCAGGTGAAAATATACACCTTCCACAGAGCTGGCCTTAGAAACACCAATCTGTAAAATGACGGCAAGCATCATATGAATTGTAATCAAAGTCCATAAAAACTTGAAGAGTATGGAGAAAATGAATGTAATTATGTTTTAGCAAATCACAGGAACTACCTTTTGAGTTGAAAGTCAGGTAAATTTTAAATACTTATAAAGTAAAATACCCTGTATATGAAGTTCATTATTCCATGAAGTGAGACAGGGTAAAATCGTCAAAAAAGGTGTAAGTAAATCTACAGATGACAGAGTCATGACGAATTACCAAGAGAAGAAACATGTTTTTAGGACTATTCCTTACTTTGAAAACTGTCAGGTAACTGCTGGCTGGGTCTGCCAGTCATGCCACCTAACTTAACCGAAGCCTAATGCTGCTCAGTGGGGCTTAAGTTCCTCCTTGGTGACTCTGCTGCATCTCCCACAGCAGCTGTTTTGGACCTTTCCACTCTCCTCAAATTCTCTCTTGCCTGCCCAGAGTAGATAACCTTTCTTCCCACTTAAAGGAAAAAATCAAGGTCATGCTAATGAAGCAAACTTATTTGCCCTCCTCTCCACCTGAAAACATCTTTGAAGCTCAGTGTACAATCTCAGAATTTCTCTGTACCACCTCTTCCGGTTTTTGTTTTTTGAGAGCTTAATAGTAACTTTCACAGTGATTCCTTTTTTTTTTTTTTAATTGACGTATAGTTGATGTATTTCCTGTTTCTTTTAAAGGAGATGAACTCCTTCTCCTTCCCAAAGCTTAACCCTTGACTAATTCCCTTCCCACCCTTTCTTTTGACTTCAATTACTCCCTGGACCAGTGTTGGTCAGAGCGTGGTCTTAGTATTTAAACATATCAGAATCTCTTAAATGGGTACGTGTGCCTGTGTGTGTCTTGGGGGGGTGGGTGTGGGAGTTACTTGTTTTAAAATGCTGATATCTGGTACCCAGACCTACTGAATCGGGTTCCCCTAATACGGTGCCAACAACCTGCATTTTAAACAAAACCCTCTTTTTTTTTCTTTTTGGCTGCATGGCATGTGGGATCTTGGTTCCCCGACCAGGGATTGAACCCACAGCCCCTGCAGTGGAAGCACAGTCTTAACCACTGGACCACCAGGGAAGTCCAGGCAAAAGCTTCTTGTTATTCTTGTGCACACTAAAATTTGACAACTGCCTTAGACTATTGATCTTTCTTCTGTCTACAAGATGTTTATGTCTTTATATAAAAAACAAAACAAAGCAAACTATACTTCCTTTAAATGATTATCTCAGATTGCCACATTGCCTCTCTTCCTTTAGCTCTGTGGGGGAAATTTATCTCATTATCCACTCATTCCTCACACCCTTTGTAATATGATTTTCACTTCATTGCTCTATATAGGTTGCTCTTTCCAAGATCATTCTTGTCTTCTCCAGTCCTCATTTTCTTTAGCTTTTCCGAAGCATGAAACACTGGTAGCTCCTTCTTCCGGGCTCTGTCTTTGTTATCTTGAAACCATACTCCTGTTGTTCTCCCATCTCTGGGGCTGCCTCTTCTGTTTAGTTGGTTCTTTCCCCTTAAAGCCTGTAAATCCCAAGGCTCTTAATTCTTTACAGAATTTTAGCCTCATCTTCTACCTGCTTGGGTGTCCTATTGTTACTTCAAACACACAATGCATATAAGATGTAACCTTCAGATTTCCCATTTTCCTTCCTTCATTCAAATATTTACTGCCCATCACTATATGCTAGGCACTGTTCTAAGTATTGGACATAAAATGTTGTAAAAGGAGATGGAGGCAGATGCTTTTGATAATGAAACTGTCACTGCTTCAATCACCCAGTTTGGAAATCATGGAACCATCTTGTTGCTTGCCTCATTCTGTCCTTTCTAATATATTAAAAATCATTCTTTCTTTGTAATTTTTATTTGTTCCTTCCATTTCCACTGCTATCATCCCTATCTAGATCTTCATACCCTAATGTTGAAATTATTCTAATAATTTCTTTTTTTTTAATGTCACCTTTTAAAAAAAATTTATTTATTTTTTATTTATTTTTGGCTGCATTTGGTCTTCGTTGCTGCAGGCGGGCTTTCTCTAGTTGCGGTGAGAGGGGGCTACTCTTCGTTGCGGTGTGCAGGCTTCTCATTGTGGTGGCTTCTCTTGTTGTGCAGCACAGGCTCTAGGTGGGTGGGCTCAGTAGTTGTACCATGCGGGCTCAGTAGTTGTGGCTCACGGGCTCTAGAGCGCAGGCTCAGTAGTTGTGGCACACAGGCTTAGTTGCTCCGCGGCATGTGGGATCTTCCCAGACCAGGGCTCAAACCCATGTCCCCTGCATTGGCAGGCAGATTCTTAACCACTGAGCCACCAGAGAAGCCCTCTAATAATTTCTTAACTAGTCTCTCTCCTTCTAGTTCCTTCTTATATTTCATTCATTCAACACATATTCACTGAATGGCTTCTATGTGCTAGGCACTCTTCTGGGTAATGGGATACAGCAGTAAGGCCAACAGCATCCCTTTTCTCATGAAGCATATATCTTAGTGGAGGGAGACAGGAAAAAAATAAACAAATAAACAAGGTAATTGTAGATAGGTACAAATGTTACTATGACATTGGAAAATGATATAGGGTAAGGGGTTAAAGAGGAGGAGGAAGCAAATCTTAGATTCTCAGGGTGGTTATGGAAGGCATCTCTGAAACGGTGGTATCTGGCTTAGATTATAAATCCTATCACACTACTGTTAAATTAATATTCTCAAAACACCACTTTCATGTTATCTCTCTGCTAATTAACTTTTAAAGGCTATCTATTGATTATAAAACAAAGGCCAAAATTCCCACCTAACTTTCCAATTTAATTTTCTAAAAAATCTCCTACAGATTCTGCTTCAACTCAAAGTTACTAAGTGGTAAAAAGGATATGCCTGGCATAGTGCTCTTTTTTTTTTTTAATGTATTTATTTTATTTATTTTTGGCTGCGTTGGGTCTTCGTTGCTGCACGCGGGCTTTCTCTAGTTGCGGTGAGAGGGGGCTACTCCTCATTGCGGTACGCAGGCTTCTCATTGTGGTGGCTTCTCTTGTTGTGGAGCATGGGCTCTAGGGTGTGCGGGATTCAGCAGTTGTGGCTCGTGGGCTCTAGGGCACATAGGCTTAGGTGCTCCGAGGCATGTGGGATCTTCCCGGACCAGGGCTTGAACCCCTGTCCCCTGCATTGGCAGGCGGATTCTTAACCACTGCACCACCAGGGAAGCCTTGGCATAGTGCTTTTTTCCCTGCAAGATACCCAAATGAATACATACTCCCAACAAGTATTATAATGTCCCTTTTACAAATAAAAAGGAAAGAAACTTGCCTAAAATCATTCAGCTAATAAGGGACAGGACTGGGCCACAAATAACAATAAAAGCTGCTATTTATTAACGTTTATGTGCCAAACTATGTGTTAAGGGACTTACTTGTTTGTCTCATTTATTCTTCATCACTGAAAGAGATAGGTATTATTATGACTAGGAAACTGATATGGTTAGGTGTGGTTTGATTATTAGGAAACTGAAGCTTAGAGAAGCTTAAGTAATCTTCCTAAATCACTAAGTGGTCAAAATAGGATTAAAACTGAGACCCGGCTGACTTAAAAGTCTATTAGACAACTATGCTTAATCAACTCAATGTTATGTGGAACAAACTCCAACCCTGGATCAACACAATGATCTTTTCCCATATCTCCACTTAGTCTGCTGAACTCTACTGGAAAAAAATATATAACCAGAAGACTGGGATCATTAAAAAAAATTTATGCCCCATAGGCCCAGGTAGGCCCTCATTATGACCTAGAATTCTTCCTACTTTTCTAGCCAGCTCTCTCTCTCCCATTCTCTATAGCAGCTGTCTCAACCTTTTCCACTCTCCTCAAACTTCCTACCTTATCATCCCCTTTTCACTCGTAACAAATGACCCCTTCTGTTATACCACAGAGAAAATATAAGCCATCAGAAGTAAACTCCCTCAACTTTCTACCATCAGATCTAGAAACTAACTTAATCTACTTGCCCCTTACTTCCTTTCCTCTTGTCACAAAGGAAAACATACCTTGTCTCCTGAAGTCTATCCCTCTGCTATGCTCTGTCTACCACTCTGCTTTGTATCATTAGGATCCATACTCAATCAAGAATTCCTTCTCTTTGGTGCATTATCAACCCCTCCCTTTCTACTGACTCCTTATTACCATCAAGATAAGCCCAACTCCTCTCAAGCTAAAATTGACACACCCTGGACCCCACATTCTTTTCTATTTAACTAACCTCCCTCTCCCTTCCACTGGCAAAATTCCATCTCCATTGCTATCTTACTTCACCTAGTCACTTCTCAACCCATTGTGAATGAGGCTCCTACTCTACCACTTCACTGAAACTTCTTTCATCAAGGTTATTAAAAATCTTTTAAAAACCAATTTCATTTTACTTTGGTAACACTGCTGACCATTTCTTTCTTCTTGAAGTCACTTTCTCCCCATAGTTTCCACAATATCAAATTTTCTTTTGGTTTTCCTCTTAAGTCTAGCTCTTTCTCAGCCTCCTAAAAATGTTGGTAATCTTCAGAGGTCTGTCCCAGGTTCTGTTCTCTTTTTTTCCCCCCTCACTCCCTGTACTCTCCCTGGGAAATACCATCCCTACACAGAGCTTCTAAAATAAATCATATACTAATGACTATTCTTCATCTTCACTCCAAGTCTGATTTATCAGTTTCAGGTTCACCTATATACCTGCCCAGCAGGCATATTCTCCGGTTTGACAAGCTCTTCAAATTCGAAATATTAAAATTGGGATTAATACTAAAATGGCCCCCTAATGCCCTGACAATCAAGTCCAAGTTCTTCACATAGCTTAAAAGGTTCTTCAGAAAACATGTTTGCAGTTTCTTAAAAAAACTAATCATGCAACTACTATATGACCCAGCAATTGCACTCCTGGGCATTTGTCTCAGAGAAATGAAAACTTAGGTTCATACAAAAACCTGTACATGAATGTTCATAGCAGCTTTATTTGTAATAGCCCCAAACTGGAATTAGCCCAGATGCACTTCAGCAGGTAAATGATTAAACAAACTATAAAAAGAAATTAACTCTTGACACACACAACTTGGGATGTCTGATCCTGACTGTGGTGGTGGACACATGAAACTACCCAAGTGATAAAACTGGGTAGCACTTATTAATACATAAACACAAGTGAGTACAAGTAAAAGTAAGTAAATCTGGATAAGATCTGTGAAATACATCGATGTCAATAACCTAGTTGTGAAATTATACTATAGGTTTGCAAAAATGTAGGTATAGAATAGGAATAGGCTAGGAATAGAAATGAACTTCCTCAACCTGATAAATATCATATATATATAACATATTATAACAGTGGGATGTATGTATATATCCTACCGTTAACATACTTAATGGAGAAAGACTGAATGCTTTCCCCCTAAGATCAGGAATAAGGCAAGGATATCTACTCTTGCCGCCTCTATTCAACACTGTTCTAAAAGTTCTAGCTAAGGCAACTGGGCAAGAAAAATAAATTCATGGAAACACTATTAGAATAAATGACTTTAAAAAGATTGCAGGATATAAGATCAATACATAAAAATTAATTGTGTTTCCATATACTAGTAATGAGCAAGCTGAAAATTAAGAAGGTAATGAGGGACTTCTCTAGTGGCGCAGTGTATAAGATTCCACGTTCCTAATGCAGGGGGCCTGGGTTTGATCCCTGGTGAGGGAACTAGATCCCACATGCATGCCACAACTAAGAGTTCGTATGCCACAACTAAGGAGCTCTGGAGCTGCAACTAAGAAGCCCACGAGCCACAACTAAGGAGCCTGTCTGCTGCAACTAAGACTCCATGCAACTAAATAAATAAAATTTAAAAAAATTTTTTAAAAAGAAGGTAATGATTGCATTTACAATAACAACAAAAAGAACAAAATACTCAGGAATAAATTTAACAAAATAAGTGGTAACTTCTGGTTTCTAGACCAGTATGTAAGGAGCTTTGAAGCTGTCATTCTTGCCCACAGAACAAGAAAAGTGATGAACAAACTGAATATCAACAACTCTTCTTAGATCCATCAGAGAACTGAGGACACAGGGCAAGCCACTACCTCCAAAATTAGAGAAACAAACAGGCAGATATAGAGAATTACAACCTACTGGAGCAGAAACCTTGAAACTTCCATGGGGACTGATACCAGGGTAGGAAAATCTAAACTGTAACTTATGAATTCTTGGAGGCTCAGTGTGATCAAGTTTAAGAGTTAAAAATTCCAGGAGTGTCTAGTTTTAGAAGGTCTCCCACACTTTTGTGAGCTTTACCTCTGGGAGCTCTACAAGGTTCTCACAGTGGAGATAAGAGAAAAATTTCCTTTTGCATCCAGCATGTAAAAGGAGAAAACAGCTATTTTAAAATAAACCCAGAACATTCTATTCTTAACGAGGCTTGGCCTCAAAAGAAACCATTTCACCAGAGCCTAACAGACTGGGGTTTTTACCAGAGCCTAATGGAGCTGGAGAAAGAGAAAAAGCCAACTCCAGCCCTTTTTAGCCTTAATGTCTCACCTAAGGAGGGTAGGGGGACTGAGAAATACTTGCAAAGGTCACAGCCCAGGGGCACAGGCTCACTAGAAGACTCACTAAAAGACCTGACCACAGAACTGTAAAATGCTCTCCCTCCCTACGTACCTTGACATCACCCAAATAGGGTTCCTGTATAATAGCAGATGAATACAACTCAAATAACTGCATGTATCAGATCTTATTTAAGAAGTCTCTAGAGAACCTCCAGACAACACTGAAGACAAAAGACAAAAAAAAAAAAAAAAAAGACAAGACACCAAAGGAAATTTTAGCCACCAACACTACAGCTACAGTAAATACAGCCAAGCCCCTAGCCAGATAAGCATAAAACCTCACACTAAAAGGTCTATTTATCTTAGTTTCCTTTTACCCAATATATCATGTGCAGCTTTCAACAAAAAATTACAAGACATACTAAAAAGATAAACACAGTTTGAAGAGAAAGAGTGAACAAGCATCAGAAGTAGACTCAGATAAGAAAGACATTGGAATTGTCAGACTGGAAATTTAAAATAACTATGATTAATACGCTAAAGGCATATCTAATGGAAAAAGTGGACATCATGCAGAAATAGATGGGCAATGTAAGCAGAGAGACAGAAACTCTAAGAAAGAAAATGCTAGAAATCAAAAACCCTGTAAAAGAAATGAAGACTGTCTTTGATGGGTTCATCAATACACTAGACACAGCTGAAAAAAGAATCAGCAAGCTTGAAGAAATGTCAATAGAAACTTCCGAAACTGAAATGCAAGGAGAAAAAAGAAAGAAAAAGACAAAACAGAATATCCAAGAACTGTGGGACAATTACAAAAGGTATAACAAAGTGTTGCGGGAATACCAGAAGGAGAAGAATGAGAAAAAGGAACAAAAGAAATATTTGAAGCAATGACCAAGAATTTTCCAAAATTAGTGACAGGTACCAACCACAGATCCAGGAAACTCAGAACATCAAGCAGGATAAATACCAAAAAACATTCAAGTATATATATTATATTCAAACTGAAGAAAATCAAAGAGAAAATCTTGAAAGAAGCCACAGCAAAAAACACCTTACTTATAGAGGAGCAAGGGTAAGAGTTATATCAGGCACCATGCAAGAAGACAGTGGGGCGAAATATTTAAAGTTTGAAAGAAAAAGCCCCATCAATCTAGAATTCTGCATCCAGTGAAATTATCCTTCAAAAGTAAAGGAGAGAGGGACTTCCCTGGTGGCGCAGTGGTTAAGAATCCACCTGCCAGTGCAGGGGACACAGGTTCGAGCCCTGGTCTGGAAGATCCCACATGCCGCGGAGCAACTAAGCCCATGCACCACAACTACTGAGCCTGCGCACCACAACTACTGACACCCATGCACTCGAGGGCTGGTGTGCCACAGCTACTGAGCCCATGTGCTGCAACTACTGAAGCCCACTTGCCTAGAGCCCATGCTCCACAACAAGAGAAGCCACCACAATGAGAAGCCCACGCGCTGCAACGAAGAGTAGCCCCACTCGCTGCAACCAGAGAAAGCCCACACGCAGCAACGAAGATCCAATGCAGCCAAAAAAAGAGTAAATAAAGGATAGTCTTAAAAAAAAAGTAAAGGAGAAATAAAGACTTTCTCATACAAACAAAATTGAAAGAATTTTCCACCAGTAGACCTGCTTGCAAGAAATATTAAAAAATTCTTCAGAAAGAAGGAAAATTACATAGATCAGAAATTTGAATCTACAAAAAGAAAGAAAGAGCATGAAGGAATAAATCAAGGTAAAATAAAATCTTTTATTTTTCTTATTCATGATTGATCTAACAGAAAACAGTTTGCTCTAAGTAATAACAGCAATGATGTATTCAGTGAAGTGAATGACAGCAATGTTACAAGGAGGAACTGGGAATTGAATAATACTTTATAATAAGGTAGCTGCACTACCTCTGAAGTGGTATAGTGTTATGTGAAAGAGGACTTGGATTAGCTATAAATACATACTGCAAACTTAAGGTCAGGCACTAAAAAAAAAATTTTTTTTAAGTATAACTCTTTTACACTGAACACTACAAAATGTTGCTGAAATTAATGAAGTTTTAAATAAATGGTAAGATATCCCATACCCATGGATTGGAAGATAATACTCCCCAAATTGATTTATAGATTCAGTGTGATCCTTATCAAAATCCCTGCTGGGTTTTTTGTTTTGTTTTGTTTTGTTACTGTTGCAGCAATCGACAAGATGACCCTAAAATTTACATGGAAATGCAAGGGACTTAGAATAGCCACAAAAATCTTGAAAAAGAACAAAGCTGGAAGACACACTTCTTGACTTCAAACCTACTATAAAACTACAAGTAATCAAAATGGTGTAGCAATGGCATAAGGACAGACATATAGATCAATGGAGTAGAATTGAGAGTCCCAAAATAAACCTGCACCTTCATGGCCAATTGATTTTTAACGACGATGCCAAGACTATTCAATGAAGAAAGAATAGTCTTTTCAACAAGTGGTGATGGGACACATGTGAAAGAATAAATGTAGACCCCTGCTTCACACCATATACAAAAATTAACTCAAAACTGAAGAGAAATCTAAATGTAAGAGCTAAACCTTCTAGAAGAAAACTTAGGAAAAGACTTTCATGACAGTGGATTAGGCAATAGTTTCTTAGATATGACACCAAAGCACAAGCAATAAAATAAACAATAGATAAAATGGACTTCAAAATTAAAAGCATCTGTGCATCAAAGAATACCATAAAGAAAGAGAAAAAACCTACAGGACAGGAGAAAATATTTGCAAGTCATATGTCTAACAATGAGTTATCTTTTATAACTCAATAATAAAAAGACAATTCAACATAAAAATGGGCAGAGGATCAAACAGACATTTTTCCAAAGACAGAAGAGAAATGGCCAAAAGCATATGAAAAATGCTTACCATTATTAGTCATCAGGGAAATGCAAATCAAAACCACAATGAGAACTACTTCATATCCACTAGGATGGCTATAATCAAAAACACAAATAACAAGTATTGGTGAGACATGGAAAAACTGGAATCCTCACACATTGTTGGTGGGAATGTAAAATGGTGCAACCACTTTGGAAAACAGTCTGTCAGTTCCACATAAAGTTAAAGATACGATCCAGCAATTTCACTCCTAGGAAGGCAAGAGAAATGAAAAGATATGTCCACATAAAAATGTGTACATGAACGTTCATAGTAGCATTACTCATAATAGCTACAAACGGTAGAAACAACCCAAATGTTCATCAACTGATGAACTGCTGAACAATATGTAGCTTATCTATACAATGGAACATTATTTGGCCATAAAAAGAAGTGAAGTACTGATACATGCTATGACATGGATAAACCTTGAAAACATTATACTGAGTGAAAGAAGCCAGTCACAAAAGACTACATATTATATGATTCCATTTATATAAAATCTGCAGAATAGGTAAATATATAGAGATAGAAGGTAGATTAGTAGTTGCTTAGGGCTGGGATAGTTGGTGGGGGGGTTAATAGCTGAAGGGTATAGGGTTTCTTTCTGAGGTGATGAAAATGTTCTAAAATTGACTGTGGTGATGGTTGTACAACCCTGTTAATATTCTAAAAACTGTACACTTTAAAGGGATGCACTATGTGGCATGTAAATTATATACCTCCATAAATCTGTTTTTTTTTAAAAAAGGAGGAAGAGAGACGGAAAAAATAAGCTCTTCATGATCTAGTCCCCATTTCCCCACCATCATCTGATACCACTCCTCCCTTCAAACTATTGTTATCAGGCACACTGAGCTTTCAGGTTCCCTATGTATAACTTTTTTTTTAAAAACCTCTGAGGCTTTAAACTTGCTTTTCCTTCTACATGGAACATTCTTACATTCTTCCCTTCTTTGGCCAATTTATTCCTTAGATCTCAGGTTGGATGCCATTATTCCATGTAGCTAGCCATTTCTAACATTCCAAGTCTGAATTAGAGGCACCCCAATGTGCTCCCACAGCAATATGCATTTACTACTATTTCAGCACTCTTCTTACTGAATTCCAATTAACTGTTTAATTGTTTGTAGTTCTCACTAAAACTGGGTCTTATTTATTGCATCATGCTCTAGAGTAGGTAAAAAATACTTTGCAAAGAATGGAATAAATTAACCATAAGCCAGAATCACTTTTGTGATCATTAGTCAGCTCAATAGACTTAAAAAAAAAGTCCTGAACTACTGGAAATATTTAATTGTAAAGAGAAAAGCACTGGCGCACAATTTCCCTAGAAATATGCATGAAACACTTAATGTTCTGAAACTCTATAAGTTTTCAAATGGAGAAATACTGACCTGCCTTAGCTGGTTAAGCTTTATACAGACATACACGTTTAACCTGACTGTTTGGAAAATACAGTTTTGATTTTCACATACTTTTTTTTTTTTTTTAATGATTTTCACATACTTTGACTGTACTTGAATCTTTTCCTGTGGTGATGCATGATAGGTTCTGAATCCCAGTGAGTATCTATCTACAGGTAAGTCTGCAAAATAAAAGACCCAAGAGAATACTAAGGCTCAGAGTACTCTTATCAATTCTGAGTCTGGGTCAAGTTTGAATAGATAGTATAGATTCCATATATATGGAATATTATATATAACAGTTCCTAAAAGAAAGAGATTCAGTAGAGTAAAAGGTAATTAAAAAAGGAAAGTCACGGATATAGAAAAACTAGTGGTTACCAAAGGGAAGAGGGGCAAATGAAGGGTATGGGATTAAGAAATGTAAGTCTAAAACAACGTGGTGTTGTCCTTTGTATAGATTTCTTCTAACTTAAGAATGGCCTTCAGAAGCAATTTTGCTAGGAAACGTTCTGAATCTGGGGGGTTGGGTAGAGAAACATGGGTTTATGGGGAAGGAATCTGAGAAAATGATCTTTTTAGCCAAACATTAATGTTTTGTGTGAAGTTGTTTAGCAATCCTGTAATTTAGAAATTTCTGTGAGAGGTCCAAATAACTGCTGAAAAGCCTTTAAGAACACAACAGCATTTTCTGTCCAGAAGATTTAATTGTCTGAAGTTCCAAGTCAATTGATTGCCAAACTACATTTTGGTGATACAATGAAAGGAGAGGTAAAAGCTTTAAAACTGGAAAAGAGATTGAAGAAAGGAGAATTTTCTCAAACCATAAGATCTATGATAATGACATTAAAGTATGTTAGATTTTTTTTTTCCCTAGGCAGATGATAAGGCTAGAAGACTATAAATGTCAACTCAATTAAGAAAGAAAAACAGGCAACCCTGTTTCATGTTATGAATCATACATGTATCTAACAGCCTTGAGAAAGAGTACTTTTGAACTTGAAAGTATTTAAAATGCGAGGAATGTACATTAAACAATCTGCATTTTATAACTTTTAAAAACATGAACATTGCAGAAAGTGTAAAGGAAACAATGCTCTGATCATATGCACTCATTCACATATACGATAGTGAGGGAATGCTAAGCAGAATGTAAATGTAGAACACGAAATATATAATTTATGGCCTTTGGGAAAATAAGGTTTTAGAAAAGGAAAAATTAAAGATAATATGACTGAGAAGATTATATATAACAATTCCTAAAAGAAAGAGATTCAGTATAGTAAAAGGTAATTAAAAAAGGAAAGAGTCACAGATATAGAAAAACTAGTGGTTACCAAAGGGGAGAGGGGCAAGTGAAGGGTATGGGATTAAGAAATATAAGCTGCTATGTATAAAATAGATAAACAACAAGGATATGTGGGCTTCCCTGGTGGCGCAGTGGTTGGGAATCCGCCTGCCAATGCAAGGGACACGGGTTCGTGTCCCGGTCTGGGAAGATCCCACATGCCGCGGAGCAGCTACGCCCGTGAGCCACAACTGCAACTGCTGAGCCTACGCGTCTGGAGCCTGTGCTCCACAACAGGAGAGGCCGCGACAGTGAGAGGCCTGCGCGCCGCGATGAAGAGTGGCCCCCGCTTGCCGCGACTGGAGAAAGCCCTTGCACAGAAACGAAGACCCAACACAGCCAAAGATAAATAAATAAATAAAAAAAAAAAAAAAAAAAAAAACAAGGATATGTTACATAGCACAGGGAATTATAACCATTATCTTATAATAAATTTTAATGGAATATAATCTGTAAAATACTGAATCAATATGCTGCATACCTGAAACTAATATAATATAATCAACTATACTTCAATTTAAAAAAAGTTGAAGACACCCTTCTGATATTTACAAAGTATTAATTATGTGCTTCTGATGTTAGGATCCTCTCTTTTTTTTGGCCATGCTGTGCGGCATGTGGGATCCTAGTTCCCTGACCAGGGATCCGATCCGCACCCCCTGCATTGGAAGCATGGAGTCTTAAGCACTGGAACTCCAGGGAAGTCCCGGATCCTCTCTCTTTAAAGTCCAGGGACCAGCAGCTTATCCATGACATTGCTGAAATGATTATAATCAAACAAATATCATAACTTCTACTACTTAAAGCAATTGAGTAATCACAATAAAGGAAAATTACATTTGTATGTATGGGTATATATGTATATGCATGTATGTGTTTGGTGTAATGCTTATATTCTGAAACTGAGATAAGAAGGGAAAACTCCAGTAGTTTAATTTATAATAATAATTTTTATTGATAGTCAACTACAGTCTTTGTATTTTCTGCATAAAAGATATACAGCTCTTAAAATGGATGGGCACAACCTAGGAAAAGAACTGAAATCAATAATTTAGAACTACAGAAACTTAATGACATAAAATATGATAGACTTTAAAAGCTGAAACTGCATCCAGATGTTCTTCCAGAAAGTTACGGTTAGCTAGCCATACTAAAACTCCTGGAGACTGTTCTTTGTTGTTTCAGTCAGACAAGAATCTCCAAATGAATACAGAAATTTTCATATTGAGACAAAGGAATTGAAGGCAAGGGCTTGAGGCAGGAAACAAATTAGAAATTCAATCTTCTTGCCACTGCACAAGTAGAGTAGATATTTGGCGTCTGTCTTTCTCATTTCCCAAACAGAATCTCAAGTGTTTGGGTTCAGAAAAATCTGGTTTTGTCCTAACCTCTCCTTTAAAACCTTGACATTAGAATAAAGGGTGCTCAAAATAAATTTTGTTTCCCTATCACTCATAAATCTGGAGGAGGAAAAAGGATAAATAATAATAGCTGTCACTATATTCTGGGCACTTATTTAGTGCCATTCATGGCATTATTAAGTGCTTTACATATGCTCATTTAATTCTCAAAACAATACAAATGAAGGAACTGAATAACAGGCTAAATGAATAGGTACCAGCTTGAAAAAGGTCTGATTCGACACTGTGCTCAAAGTTTACTATTTAGTAATATTTTGGTAGAACAGTTTAATTTCTTTTGTATGTTTGTCCAGAGAGTTAAAACCTTAGAAACGGGCTTCCCTGGTGGCGCAGTGGTTGAGAATCTGCCTGCCAATGCAGGGGACACGGGTTCGAGCCCTGGTCTGGGAAGATCCCATGTGCCGCGGAGCAACTAGGCCCGTGAGCCACAATTACTGAGCCTGCGCGTCTAGAGCCTGTGCTCCGCAACAAGAGAGACCACGATAATAAGAGGCCGGTGCACCGCGATGAAGAGTGGCCCCCAATTGCCGCAACTAGAGAAAGCCCTCGCACAGAAACGAAGACCCAACACAGCCATAAATAAATAAATTTAAAAAAAAAAAACCTTAGAAACATCAACAAAGAGGTCTCATAAACCCTGTTTCCACAGACAATGGCACATTCTCCACAAACAATTTTGCACAGGAAATACTAAATTAATTTTCTCCAGGTGTTTAGAAACTCAGTTAATCCAATAAAAGACTGTAACACTATTTTTCTTTCTTAATCCTAATAAAAAGAAATTTTTAAAAATTAATCTGATTGCCAACCTTACTCCCTTTTAAAATTATATTGGAATTCTGGGCCTAGATCTTCTGGACAATTTCTCTGGTATATTATTTAAAATTACATTTTAAAGCCATGCACTTTAAAGATAGTAATTCATGAGTGATTAAAAATAGACTGAATTCCATTTTGATTCTGCTAATTCAAGAAGTTCTTTAAATTCTGTAATTTATTTAAAAAGTAAGTTTGGAGATTTATGACACGAAGTACTTTAAGCAAGATCCAACTAAATTCTTGTACAGTTTAATTCTTCCTATCATTTTTACTCTGCAAAATCTCAAATAGCAGCTTGTGTACTCCAGTTATTTACATATTTTCTCCCTTAATCATTCGCTTTTCAAAGGACAGAGTTCATTTAACAACCAGTTATTATGTCTTTGTTTCGTTGCTATTTTTATTTGCCTTCTTTAATGAATGAATCATTTCAAAATCACAATTTATAAAGTGATACGTGTTTCTACTATCTCTCATGGAAAAAATGCAGGTCCAACAATTGCATTCTTTATCACTCTCCCCGCTACATGTCTCACCACCAAATCTCCAAAAGATATGTTAAATTACAAATAGATAAATGTCTTTAAGAAGGCAGGTCTCTCATTTACAACTTTCAGGCTCAGTTATCAATAGACTATGCCCGTAAGTAATCATGACTTTGACACTAGCTATAATTCAGCAGGAAACTAATTATTGGTAAAGTAGGAGGAATGAGAATCAAGAGAAAGCTCTGTCAGGCCACCTTAATTCGTAAAGAAAAGGATGGGAAGTGTCACATACCCTTTAATTTAGGAAGGCAGATTTCAAAAAGGTAGGCATGATTGCACGGAATGAAATTCTTGAAGGAAAAGAGATGCGAGAGGTTAGGAAGCTCTTGAAAATGGGGTTCTGACTAATATTACAGATGATGCCAAGAAAAGGGAGGTACTAAAGAAACCAGGGACTCACCCGAACAGCACACTATAAAAATTAAAAAAGTAGTGCGGTATGAAGAACAGAGCACGCGCTTTTACATCCAGTTCTACCACCTAATTAAATGATGCCAAGCAAATCCTTCTCTAAATATGCTTCTTCGTCAGCAAAATGGGAATAACATTTCTTGTGAAGAGCTACTATAGGGGGTTTGCTAAGTTCAATATTTCTTTGCTGGTCTCTTTGCCCTTAGGCTATATACTATTAAGAAAGCACTATGTTCAAAAGTTACTTAATTCTTTTTTCCTTGATAGTTACATTATCAATTTGACATATAGTCAGGCTCACTGGTTTCAATTTGTATTCAATACTAGGATTTACTTTCTTGCTATCATTTTTAATTTTTTTTTTTGAATATGTGACACACATACGCAGTTCAAGCAAATCTTCCTCTTTGCCCTTCATTACAGTAGTGGTACTATTCTTTACATAGGGTAAAAATTTGGCTAGAATCTATATTCTAGTATGGTGACATTTATATCTACAACCTAAAACTACATAGCATTTATGATCAATTTTAAGATAACTGCCTATGGCTACTGAAAAGATTATAGCAAAGAATCTTCAAAAGTTAGTCCCGTTAATTTTAGTTGACACACAGTGCTATGTGCCAAGCACTGTTTTATATACATGAATGTTTTAACCTTCAAAGAGACCTCTGAAGTATGTCGGCCAAGATCATGCTGCTAGCAAGTGGTACAGGTAGAATTTGAATCCAGACTCCAGAGTCTGTGTTATTAGCCACTTAACTATAATGTCTCCTGCATCCTAACCAATCACACAGATGTTCTTGCCATATGGGGACTACAGAATTTAAACCTTTTCTGGCTTACCTTAAAAAAAAAGTGTGACTTAGGAAAATTACTGTCTCACAACTTTTCCCATTATTAATAAAAATTTAAAAGATAAGCAAATATGGACTAAATCTCTTTTGATTTCTCTCATTCAATTAACATTTATTAAACACCTTTGGGAGATAAAGTGAATCAATTTGCTCTCCTTCCTTCTCCAAATCCCACTGAAATGACCCAAGCAATATATACGTAGAAAAATTCTATAACAGTATGGGAAAATGTCAACAACAAAGCAGAATCACTAAAGAATTTCTGGAATGTAGAAGAGAATAAGTTCACAGAAAAGGAGTAAGTGCCTATGTTGCTTATAATAATACAGTGAAAAGACAGTCCTCTTCCTCAGAGAAGTGGGTGGATTTTCCTTTTTAGTTTTTTAACTCAGAAAAACCCCAAGCTCAGAAGATTGGAGCCCTCAACCACAGTAGAGGGCTTTGGGTGATATCTAAGGGGAAACAAGAAGTCAGCGGGAACTGCACCAGTGTCCTGACCATTTGGGATGGCTGATGACATTTGCAAGCCAGACTTTTTCACCTGGGTGTGAACTGCTTGAAGTCAAGTTGGGGATTTGCCACATCAAGTTCCTAAAGAGGGAGGGCAGAGGGCAGTAGGAGGCGATATATGAGGGATAAAGTATTTTTGTTAACTCTAGGCTAACAAAGAGAACAAAAGCACCGGCCAACAATTTACAGAGGTAAAAATTAAAAATAAAAAAAATAAAAGAAATAGCACAGTAGGGAAAATCCATAATGCACCCAACCCCCCTGATAACTCTGAAGACATTCACAATAACATTAATTAAAATCTTAAGGGGGGAGGGATAAATTGGGAGATTGGGATTGACATATATACACTACTATATGTAAAATAGATAACTAATAAGGACCTACTGTATAGCACAGGGAACTCTACTCAACACTCTGTAATGACCTATATGGGAAAAGAATCTAAACAAAGAGTAGATATATGTGTATGTATAACTGATTCACTTTGCTGTACAGCAGAAACTAACACAACATTGTAAATCAACTATACTCCAATAAAAATTTTAAAATAAAATAAAACTTGAAAGTCAAAACAATAAAATAAAATGAAATCTTAAATACAGGGTGGTCCACTTAAAGCAGACATCTTACCGGCTACTGGTGTGATTGTAAATGGTTGATGGATGATAGCTACCTACTGGATGGTTAGTAGGCAGATACTAGAAATAGTCCTCTAAAGCTCTGGGGGTTAGTCCTATATCAGCGACACTTCAACATACATGAGTTTGTCTTCTGATCCTAACACATTAAATGTTACTGAGAGTGGGAATCCTAAAGGTGATCTAACATGACTGTCTACATCTGTTTTAAATAAGATTCATTGCTATGGTTTTTTAAGTGATTCAATTAATGATTTTAAAACTTTAAACTCTCAAAGTAATTATTTTATCTACAGGATAAGAAAATATAAAGAGTTTCTCATTTTATGCTCATAATAAGCAAATGAATAGGACTGTAACAAATTATCTTATAGGCTACCTGTGATTATCAATCACCCTTTACTTTTAGAACCCTTTATACTTGGTTACTGACTTCAACTAATGAGGTCAGGGTCACGACTTATATACTTAGCTGGTTAGGGAGAAATCTACTTTAGGACGGCAGACTACATCCATAACCCACTTAGCAAATGTTAGCTAGAGTAAGAAGGCTGACAGAATATTAATGGTTTAGTATAATATGTCATCATTACTGGAAAATCCCCAAATACATGTTACCTTTGATATGCAGAACAGAACTTGTATATAAACATTTAAATAGGCTGCCTGGTACTTTTTTCTCTTAGTGCACTAAGGTGGAAGGAAGAAGGCAGCAATCCAGGTTAAGCATCAGGGGCATCGTACAGCGTGTATGGTAAAAATGATAGGGTCAACCAGGTCTAACGCAGTGATATATCCTAGTTTAAAAAAAAATCAGGACTTCCGTGGTGGCACAGTGGTTAAGAATCCACCTGCCAATGCAGGGGACATGGGTTCGAGCCCTGGTGTGGGAAGATCCCACGTACCACCGAGCAACTAAGCTCATGTGTCACAACTACTGAGCCTGTGCACTAGAGCCCGCAAGCCACAACTACTGAGCCCACGTGCCACAACTACTGAAGCCTGCACACCCAGAGCCCGCGCTCCGCAACAAGAGAAGCCAGCACGATGAGAAGCCTGCGCACCGCAACGAAGAGTAGCCCCCGCCCGCCGCAACTAGAGAAAGCCCGCGTGCAGCAACGAAGACCCAATGCAGCCAAAAATAAATAAATATTTTTTAAAAACTACAAAAAAAAATCAGATTGCTTTTGGTGACTATATGATGGGCAAATAGCCAATTGCAACATTATATTTTATGTATCACAATGTGATAAAAGATTAATCCATTTAGTTGCTAAACAACAACAGCTATCTATCATAGGTGCCGGTACTGTGGTAGGTGTTTCAGGTATATTAACTTTGATTCGTACAGCCACTTTGCAAGGTAAGAGGTATTATCCCCATTTACAGATGAGGAAACTAAAGCTCAGAGACCAAACAACAAGTCCAAAGCCACAGAGTTGGGAAATGGCACAGCCAGAATTTGAACTGAATTCTGGCTTCACCCCCATACTCCTTTCACTATAACTTTCTTAATAAAATAATTTTCTAAGAATTCAATATATCATATATACCCACTTTTATTTTAAATCAAGAGATGGGATTCATGAGGGTGAGGGAGGACCACAGAACTATTTTTTGGTTGGGGAAAATAAAGAATAAACATTTAGGTAGGGGCTTCCCTGGTGGCGCAGTGGCTGAGAATCTGCCTGCCAATGCAGGGGACACGGGTTCGAGCCCTGGTCTGGGAAGATCCCACATGCCGCAGAGCAGCTGGGCCCGTGGGCCACGACTACTGAGCCTGCGCGTCTGGAGCCTGTGCTCCGCAACAAGAGAGGCCGCGATAGTGAGAGGCCCGCGCACCGCGATGAAGAGTGGCCCCCGCTTGCCGCAACTGGGGAAAGCCCTCGCACAGAGGCGAAGACCCAACACAGCCATAAATAAATAAATTAATTAAAAAAAAAAAAAACATTTAGGTAATTTTTCAAGCACAAACAAAACATCTACAGCAAAGCCTAAACTAGAAGCCAAGTTTCAATAGAGGTACTCCTCAAGTTAAAAATACTTAATTTGTACCATTTTGTACCCCAATTGGCATATAAAATACTGTTTTCCTCCTCCTTCCATCCATTCACAGGGCCCCTCAACAAACAGTAACCATACTAGCCAGGACTAACGACCCCTCCCATGGGGGTTGAATGAGGAGCATTGGATCTAGCCTATTTTGTATCACTTTGCTTCCCCATGGAGAGATCATTTATCCATTACAAGTTCCTTATCTTCCCCATGTCCACTCACCACCATCATGCACCATACATATCACATGCACATTCATGCACTCATACCAATCTTCCTCATCTCCACTGAGTTAATTCTATCTCAGGTTATTCCACTTCAGGAAATCTCTTAAACACATATTTTCTGCGAGTCCTTTTTCTTCCTTTGACAGGGCAATTTGTAAGTAAAAAAATGACCCAAAATATTGTTGACAAATGTAAGAAGAATCTCAGTGAAGCACCTATATCACACAGAAGAAATGTCATGTTCTAAAGTCAAATTGACAAATTAAAGGATCAGAGAAATAAGCCACCATTTCTTATTCCTTTTTAACTTTTTAAAAGCTATTTATTAGTAATACAACTGTACTGCTTTCTACTATTTTTTTTTTTTTGATGCAGAAGTAAATGTTTCAGTTATAACGTGGCCTTACAGACTAGCTTAGGAATCTAATTTCTGTATTGACCCAGAGAATCAACTAATCAACCTACAAATTAACTTTCATCTTATAATATCTTTTCAAAGTTGGGAATAACTAGATGGTTGCTGGACCTTACTTTCCAAAATAAAAACCAACTGATAATCTGTCAAAAAAATTAAGAATGAATTTTGTGGACATGCAGTTATTGAACAAAAATTTGGCATATGTAACAATGTAAGTACCGTGTTTGTGAAAATGAGATAAGACAACTAGGAATGCCAAATAGTCGTCTTTCCTGACTAGCTCCTTTCTGCTTTGATATTCGAATTCTACTCTCACTTCAAACATAACATCTAAACCAAAATCATCACTTTTGCCCTTAAAGCAGCTCACTCTCCAAAGTTCCCAGTTCTATTCCCTACTCCAGGTTCAAAATCTTAGTGTCAACCATAACACTTCCTCTTTCCTGCCACGTGCAAGCTTGGTGTGAGTGCTACCTAAGGTACGGAGACCAATAAATTTTATGCCCTGTTCTTAAGGAACTTTAAAAATCTACACTAGAGGGACTTCCCTGGTGGCGCAGTGGTTAGGAATCCGCTTGCCAGTGCAGGGGACACGGGTTCGAGCCCTGGTCAAGGAAGACCCCACATACCATGGAGCAACTAAGCCCGTGCACCACAACTACTGAAGCCCGCGCCTAAAGCCCATACTCCACAACAAGAGAAGCCACCACAATAAGAAGCCCCCACTCTCTGCAACTAGAAAAAGCTTGTGCGCAGCAACAAAGACCCAATGTGGCTGAAAATAAATAAATTTATTAAAAAAAAAATCTACAGGGCTTCCCTGGTGGCGCAGTGGTTGAGAATCTGCCTGCCAATGCAGGGGACACGGGTTCGAGCCCTGGTCTGGGAAGATCCCACATGCCGCGGAGCAACTAAGCCCGTGAGCCACAACTACTGAGCCTGCGCGTCTGGAGCCTGTGCTCCACAATAGGAGAGGCCGTGATACTGAGAGGCCCGCGCACCGCGATGAAGAGTGGCCCCCACTTGCCTCAACTAGAGAAAGCCCTCGCACAGAAACGAAGACCCAACACAGCCAAAATAAATAAATAAATAAATAAATAAAAAGTGAAATTCTTTAAAAAAAAAAAAAATCTACACTAGAAAACAGGGCAAGTAACACACATATAACCATGATATGGATATGCTACCATGAAAAACATGCAAGAGGGAAAAATCACTTTAGGTAGGGGATCAAAAAAGGTTTTTATGAAGACAGCAGTTGACACACGCTTGGAAGATGGGTAGGACGCTGATACAACAGGAACTGCGAAGAGTGAGAGGGCATTTCAGACTGAGAATAAACAACATAAGCAAAGATTTAGAGATGAGACTATAGATTGTATTTAGGAAACATAAAGTAATACAGAGGGGCTGGAATGTAGATCCACATAGGGAAAATGTAGGATCTAAGGTTGGAAAGGTAAGCAAGGGCCATATTGTGAAGATCCTTGAGTGCCTTCTGTGCTATGGCAGATGAAAAGTCACTGAAGGTTTCTGGTTCAAGCATATGCAGTGGTTAAGAGCTAGGACTCTGGAGCTAGAGTTCCTGGATTCAAATCTCAGCTCTTCCACTTACCAGCTATGTGACCTTGGGCAAGGTACTTAATTTCTCTGTATCTCTGTGGGGCTAATAACAGCACTTAGGGATGCTGTGAGGATTAAATTAGTTCATACATGTAAAGTGCCTAGAAAAGTATCTGTCATAAAGTAAATGCTATATAAGTATTTGCAATTATTACTATCCTTATCCTTTAGAAAGATAAATTTAGCAGCCATGTATAGAAATGAACTGAAATGGAAATTTCCTTGTCTTCTATATACGTTTACTCATGCCATTCCACTTTCAAGCACTGCCCAAGTCTTCCTAATTATTTAAATACCATCATTGGTACTTCCCTGACGGTCCAGTGGTTAAGACTCTGTACTCTCAATGCAGCGGGCATGCGTTCGATCCCTGCTCGGGGCACTAAGATCCCACATGCCGCATGACGCAGCCAAAAAAAAAAAAAAAAAAAAAAAGAAAGAATTGAGTTTCATAAATACTCATCATTAAATGTATAATCTATTAAGCTCAAATTTTACCTCCTCCTCAACCACCTGGGCAGAAAGTAGTTTCAACACTTATGACACTTATTTCATATGTATATAACTTTATCTTCCCAAACACAGTACAGGTTCCTCAAGGATAAAATACTTTTTCATTTGCTTAAATGCAATCCCTCAGAATATTTAGTACAGTTCCTTACAGACCACACATACCTTAATAAGCGTCTGTTGTGAGACTGTCTGGAATAAAGTACAGTGGTATACAAAATATCTACGGGAAAATTTACGGAATACTCATAGTAAATTAAAGATTTATTTTATTAAAATGGATGGTACTTTATAAATGAAAAGGTCATATAAATGAAATAGCTTTGGAAATCTCTGCCTTAATTTGAACATGTCCTATCTATTTTTGAAAAAAATTTCTATTATTATAGCTGAAAGTAGACCCAATAATGTTCCATGTGAATAACTTACTGTGAATAGACCACAAGTGGGGAGACCTAGTGAAATTCTCCTCTCCCATTTTCTTACTTGACCCAACCAACTGCATTTTCTTTACTCTTTTTAAATCTCTAACGATAGCAGTATATGGTCGCTGGTTGAACAGATCTATATTAAAAGTCAGCAGCTGCCTTTTTGCTCAATATACACAACAGCAAGTGTCAAAATACCAAATGTGACCTTTTATTTATAGCAAAGCTAGTATAAAGAGACACATAAAAAGTGCAGTCTTTTCCTCCCAATTAAAAAAAAAATTCAGCAATTCAAAGAAATGTTTGCTTCAAAACTGAAGTCATATACTGAAACTTCATGTAAGCAAATTATACTTGCTGGTTTATATATACTCATAAATACATGTAAGTATCATTTATAGAAACACCCAAATCTTTATTTTGTCAACTCTAAGGCAATAAATCCCAAAGGACTACTGCGTTCTACTTGCCCATGTCATATTCAGTAAGGATATGTAATTTAGCTGTAATTTACAGCTAATGAGAGAATACACAGTAAAGTTTACAGAGGTATATTATTGAAAAGTGATTTTGATCCAGATACTTACTTTTAGGTACCTTGATTTTTAAGGATCCTTAGGTTGCCTCATGCTCTTATCTAACCTCTCTAGTATTTCAACAATAGCTTTGCTAAATATTACTTTTTCATCAGTCTACAGTCAATAAAGAATAAAATAATGTTGCCACTACCCCCAATCTGTTGTTACCAGTGGACCAGGTTTTGTAAGTATCAAACTTTTCAGCAGCTAGCTGCGAGTTGGGCAAAGAATTCTAAAAAGTACTTAGAAAAAATGTGTAATTTCAGAGCTTGAAAATAAAACATTCTGATAACCAAAAAGATATGAATGTCGTGTTTACATAAATCATCATAAACAAAGTTGTAAATATGAAATTTATACCTATACATTGTCATTGCTGTCACTGTACAACCTAATTTCTTGCGTTACTTAGAAGATATAAAACAAGGTCACTATGTAAACAATTATCCATTCAGGTTGCATGATTAAGCTCTTATTTATAATTCAATAATAACAATTTCATAAACAGTAATACTTTACTACACATCTAAATTTCCCCTATAAGATTATGTAATATGGCCCACTGCTTAAGTATGCATTGAAATGGGGTATGAAAAAATTCAAAGACTCACAGTTGCATAGAGGAAGCTAATGACAACTAGAAGAAATTTTATTCCATAAACAAAAACTAAATTTTCAGTTGTACTATTTGCTATTATACAGTTGTACTATTTGCTATTCAGTTGTACTATTCTATTAAGAAACAACTATCTCATATATTTCAAACTTATTTTCAGCCTTTGAGGTGAGACTAATTGACTCTCTATACTCCAACTGTAAAGCTTTACAGACCACTATATTCCTTTAAAAATAACTTCCGAGACTTCCCTGGTGGTCCAGTGGTTAAGAATACGCCTGTCAATGCAGGGGACATGGGTTCGATCCCTGGTCTGGGAAGATCCCATATGCCACGGGGCAACTAAGCCCATGTGCCACAACTACTGAGCCCATGCGCCTAGAGCCTGTACTCTGCAACAAGAGAAGCCACCGCAATGAGAAGCCCGTGCACCGCAACTAAGAGTAGCCCCCGCTCAGCACACTTCCGAAATAAATGATTTTCACAGTGCGCTGCAGATATTACTCTAATCTACAGAAGAATAGAAAGTTGGGGTCTGAACCTGCATAACAATTGGAAGTGCTGCAAGAGGTATTAAGCACATCTGAATGATATAATTTTTTAAAATTAATTATTTATTTATTTATGGCTGTGTTGGGTCTTCGTTTCTGTGCGAGGGCTTTCTCCAGTTGCGGCAAGCGGGGGCCACTCTTCATCGCGGTGCGCGGGCCTCTCACTGTCGCGGCCTCTCTTGTTGCGGAGCACAGGCTCCAGACGCGCAGGCTCAGTAGTTGTGGCTCACGGGCCCAGCTGCTGCGCGGCACGTGGGATCCTCCCAGACCAGGGCTCGAACCCGTGTCCCCTGCATTGGCGGGCAGATTCTCAACCACTGCGCCACCAGGGAAGCCCCGATATAATTTTTATTAATAAAAAACCCTCAGCGACAACTTGTCTAAGATCAATTACATGGCTAGCAAATAGTGGGACTGGGATTTGACTACATGTTGATTTAGCCCCAAAACCTGTGAGCCCTTTCCACTCTGCCAGGCTGCCTTTCACTTAGAAAACCTCTTTAGTTTGTTCCAGAAACATATAAACCCAATGCATTCCTTGGTTTTGGTACTTATGTGTATCCCATTAAGCTTATATCACCACTACAACTGACCTCAAAGTCTGTCTTCCCAGAGACCTCCCCTCTCCAAGTAGGACTTCAGAAATATTCAATACAGACACATCGTGTTGCCTTAAATCTTTTTTAGAACAAGGCAAGATATAAGTAAATAAATAACACAAATAATACAAAAGGGAAATATTTTTAAATTCAGATGTTTTGATCTTTCATATAATAATACTAACATTTGAGCATTTGCTATCTATTAGACCATGTGCTAATTCTTCATATGCCATATTTTATTTTCTCACAAGCATCCTTTGAGATAAATATATCATCCCCATTTTACAGCTGAGAAATCAAATTACATGCCCCAAATCATAAAACTCATAAAAAGGGAATCCAAGAATCAAATCTAGATATGTCTGACTCAAATCCCATAGGACCATTTTACTACACTGCAACTCCAATACAAACTCAATATTTATGAGGAAAGGGGTTAAACAACAACACTATTTTAGAACACACTAAGCTGAACAGTGGAGGACTGACGTATATGACTCTTACTATGCCAGCTTTGAAAGGGGCTCAGGCAGTCGAGTGAGGAAAAATACAACAAGTCTGGTTGCGTCTAATAAATGCAACGGCAGCCATCACTCCATAATATCTTTTTCGGAATTTCCTTCCTCTTAGATTTTTCCATTCTCTCATGGCTTCTGTCCATGTTCTTGGTCCCAAATTCCCCTTCTCCAAAACTTTTAGGCCAACTAGCTTACACCCTTCATCCTGAAGTGGCTACATCTCTGTTGATAATGGTAAAAACAGAGGCTTTCTGGAACTAAGGTTGTAAAGGGAATAAATGCTTTGTTCAGGAAATATAATCTCATATTGGAAAATCTGGCCTATGCTGTGAAATTCACAGTACTATAAGTGATTTCAAGTTTCAAGTATGACCTATGAACACTGTAAAAAGACTGGTCTTTGATTCTGGGGGCTCTTTTTGGCTGTATTGGGTCTTAGTTGCGGCACGTGGGACCTTTCTTGAGGCATGCAGGATCTTTCGTTGTGGTGCGTGGTCTGTTCATTGCAGTGCAAGGGCTTCTCTCTAGTTGTGGCGTGCAGGTTTTCTTTCTCTAGCTGTGAGGTCTTTGAATTTTTATTCAAAGTTCTTATTTGATATGTTGAAATAAATAATACTGATAATGTTACTTTTTTAAAAACCAAGGAGGACTTCCCTGGTGGCGCAGTGGTTAAGAATCCACCTGCCAATGCAGGGGACATGGGCCCGAGCCCTGGTCGGGGAAGATCCCACATGCCGCAGAGCAACTAAGCCCGTGTGCCACAACTACTGAGCCTGTGAACCACAACTACTGAGCCCGTATGCCACAACTACTGAAGCCCACACGCCTAGAGCCCGTGCTCTGCAACAAGAGAAGCCACCGCAATGAGAAGCCTGCGCACCGCAATGAAGAGTAGCCCCGCACAGCAACAAAGACCCAATGCAGCCAAAGAAAAAAAAAACTTCCATTAAAAAAAAAAAAACAAGGAAAAAATTTTATACCGCTTTACCATTATGAAGAAATGTTATTCTTGGAAGGGAAAGAAATTTACTGGCCCAAATTTCCATCAACTGATGAATGGATAAATAAATGGGGATATACCACACTATTAGGCAATAAGAAGAAATTAACTGCTGATACTTGCTATAATATGGATAAACCTTGAAAATGTTATGCTAAGTGAAAGAAGCCAATCACAAAAGACCACATATTGTATGACTCCATTTATATGAAATGTCCAGAATAGGCAAATCTACCAAGATAGAAAGTAGACTGCCTAAGAACCAGGAAGGTGGAGGGTGATGGCTAAGGCATCTGGGGTTTCTTTTTGGAGTACTGAGAATATTCTAAAATTGACTGTGGTGATGGTGGCACAGCTTTATGAATATACTAAAAGCCACTGCATTGTACACTTTAAATAGGTGAATTTTATGGTTATGTGAATTATATCTCAATAAAGCTGTTTTTAAAAAAGAAATTTACTGGAAAAAGACTCAAAAGGCCATTGAAAAAGTTTTGTTAATGCTTTTTAAATTAAAGAAAAGCACAATCTCAAGATTTTTGCCCTCTTAGGTAACCCAATTCTGTCCTTCTCTGTAAGTCATGTCCAAGATGATTAACAAGACAAAGTTCTAGATAGGTTTGTTTGTTTAACAACTGATGTTATAGAGCTCCTTCACACCAAACCAACTTTGTGATTATTGAAGTTGTCATAGCTCAGGAGAAAGGGCTTATTATTTAATAATTTTCCAGTATTTAATAAACGGGTCTGCTTGGGAAGCTTGTAATTTTAATGTTTTAAACCAAATGACTCCCAACTTGTAGGATCTACCTAAAGATCTTGAACTCTTATGTGACAGATGTCAAGCCCACAGTCCCCTATCTGAGGTTTACCAGGATTTCCTGTGGAGAGAGGAGTGGGTAACAGAATGGGAAATGAAACCCTCCCCACAAAGTCTTTTATTTCCCCAAGCATCTGCCAGTCTTTGTACTTGAGGAAAAAGAAAATTCTTCCTTGCAAAATGCCAGCCATATCCTGGGTTTCAACCAGGTAATGCTTTTTTCCCATTTCTGATGTTCTATCCATGAGGGGCGGGGTAGAGGTGTGGCTGTTAGAATATCTTAGTTTATCTGTGTCCCCTCACTCAATCCTTCTCAGATCAGGAGGAATGACTTCACCTAACTGACAGTTCAGGAGAAAAGACTGGGCATAAGTGGTCCAACTTTTTGCCCTTGGGAGCTAGTTGCCTAAAGGGAGCATTCATCTCTTCTGTTCTTTCATGCTGGAAGTCTTACAGGGCAGGTCCCAAGTCCTGCCTGGGATTGGACAGTTAAGTCTGTTCAATTTTGAGGCCCAGTAAGAGGAAGCGCCTTGTCCAAGGATATAAGCCACATTCTCCAATATCCTCTTTATAAATAATAAATAATATTTTGGCTCCTAATTATCTTATTCTTTTTTTTTCTCAATTAGTTCAGAATATAAGTAGGGAAGAGGGTGTTATTGAGACTCCTTAAACACCCTAACATCCAATCTAAACAATTTTAAAAAGAACAAGAATGAAAATAAAAAAATAAATAAATAAGGTGGCAGTCATTATATCTTTAAAAGTTTATGCATAATCCGCAAGCTATTAGAACAAACTCAGGAAATGCTATCACACACAGATGAAAATTAAAGGAACATGCTTTCTCTGTATTTGGGCCAATACTATAAAAAGTGCCAGTATGAAGCACGGTCCATAATCTTATGGTAATATAGTTTATTAGTTGGGATTTTAGGAAGTTCTTCTACTCAGCTTTTTGTTTTGGGATATTTCATTTCCTTTTGTGGTAGTTCAAGTAGAAGCTGAGGAGTAGAGACACTAGAATATGGAGATGAGAGACTGAAAGAGGAGAAACAGTGATGGAGAAGTCCAAAGCCAAGAGGGAAGACAAATTTATTTGACTTACACTAAGCCTGGCTATATTATTCTTGATGTTTCTTCATTTCCAAGAACATCTAATAAAGAAACTGTGTCAGTTCTCACAGTAATAAGTTCTGAGCTTTAGTCTCAAAATTGGGATTCTGACACCTGTTATAAACTAGAACAGCAATATAACAATATCTAACTTTTACTGAGCACTTCCTATGTGTCAGGCACTGTACTAAATGTTTTACATGGATTAACTCAATCATCACAACAACCCATTGAGATGGGTACTATTATTACCCTTATTTTACAGAAGGGGAACTATAAGGAGAGAGGCTAGGTAACTTTTCCAAAGTAACAGAGTAGTAAGTGATAAAGTTTGGATCTGAATCCTAAACTTTCCCTTACTAGTTTACTGCAGTGGTTTTCAAACTACATTCTACAGAACCTTTCAGCTCCAGGAGTTCTATTTTCAAAATATATTTTGTTCATTTAAAAAACTGCAGTAAAAACATCACAATCAAGACTTTTGTACAATGTATAATGCACCAAAGGGAATCAACACATTAACTTTTTGCTACCAGGTGAAGTCACTTTTATGCAGATCTTAGCATAAAGCTAGTCCTGTCACCTCTGAGATCTTAACTGAACTTCCTGTAAATGTTTCATTGATTTGGAAAGTATAACTCTGCACTGATTTTTTTTTTTTTTTTTAAACTCAAGACTGGATCTGTCCAGGTAAAAGTGTACAGTGAGTATACAAGCTCAAACACTAGGCAAAGTTCAGGTGCATCTTATCACAATGCAAAAGCACAAGAGTGAACAAAGGAACATACCATCTCATTCATTTTACATTTTGGGGGCTTATTGTCTGACATATTTAGCCGTAAGAAATACGGGTTAGGGAATTCCCTGGCAGTACAGTGGTTAGGCCAAAAAAAAAAAAAAAGGGTTAGATACGATTTTGAAAAATTTCCCCCTGTTCTTACTATCTCCTCCTATTCCTCTTTCTAGCCACAGAATATTTAACTGAAGGGTATCTCGAGATGGCAGGGGAAACTGTTAGAAAAAAAAAATCACCTCCTCCACCCCACTTCAGCCACACACCACCACTGTCACACTCTGGACTTTGTGCCCACAATGCCCTGCCCTTCCATTCTGCTGTATCAATCACTCCCAGTCAAGTCTTCAGCTCCAATGGGTCCAGGTCAACTATTCCACTGACCATATACCAACTGTTATTCAATGACCAATATACCGGCTTTTTCCTTTTTCACTTTTACTCTTTATCCAGCTAAGATTTCATGAGCCATCATTACAATATTTTGACTAACACCCTAAACACCTTTGCTCCTCTGTCATTCTGTTGCATGTATCTGGCAAATCCCAACCCTGAATGAAGCCTTCTATTGGCTTTCACCACACACCGGTGACAAAGTAGCTGAGCACTACCAGAGACAGTCAACAAAGCAGATCCGTTATCACACTGTATGTTCATGACCACTGACTTCAATGAAGTTTCCACACTGCTAGATAATCCTACTGTCTCTGGTTGACATGCTTTCTCTCACAACTATTTATTTATTTCAAACATTTTCTACTTCTTTCAAACCTTGGACTTCTGTCCCTCCCATCTCCAAGGCAACTCACAGCGGATGACTTTGCCTAATTTGAAGGAGTTGTATTCATCCTATTCTTGCTTTCTTTCAAATGTAATAGAGCATAACATCTTCTCAGGAATGTTATGCTATTACTTATCTCTCTCTTCCCTCTCTCAACTCTATCTTTCCCATGGACATTTAGTCTATTTTATACATTGGGATTCCACTTGAAACTTCTTTACAAGAAAAGATCTGCTAGAACAGTGAACCTCTTTGCCCCTAAGTATGTTAAGTCTCAAAGAAAGTCTCATAAAAGGAGTCATTGCACACATAATCAGGATAAAAACAACAACAGGTCATGAACTGGACATCACACATATAACTACAAACTAGTACTAACACTGACATCACCAGCATTTTCAGAAACAAAGCCCATAGTTTCACCAAATTCTAAATCACTGATATTTTCTTTATATGCTTTACAGTTTAAAAAATTGAGATATAATTAACATATAACATTGTGTATGTTTAAGGTGCACAAAGTGTTTGATACATTTATATATTGCAATATTACCACTGTAGCATTAGCTAACACCTCTGTAGGGTCACATAACAATCATATATGCTTTACAATTAAGAGCTCTGCTAAGACTATATAGGCAAGAAAAGGAGCAGAAATTTTTAGAGTGTTATTTTAATAACCAGTAAATCTGACGGCATGATTTTGTGTTACTAGGTCTAGATGGGGGAGAGAACGGAGGAGGAAGCAACAAATGTCCCAGCCACAGCTTTTTTTAAGGGCTAAAAATATTGCAGGATAAATACAGAACCATAAGTAATACTTAAGAAGTAAGTTTGACAGCATAGTGATACATTCTTACAACAAATTATTCATGGAGGGAGTCTGACATTCCCACCCCCCATTATTCCCTTCATCTGCACTGAACAAGCAGTTAGAAAACAAGCTCATTCCTTTATTCCCATCAGCTCTCCTGGCAGCTGTTACATTAATTAAAGGTTTGGTCTCACAGGTCTGGGTGAGTGTGAGTGAGTGAGTGTGTGTGTGTGTGGGAGGGTGGAGGGTGGCCCAAGCTGAGAAAAATCGTGCAAGGGCATTCACCTAGGATATCCTTCAGAAAGATGCCTGCCTCTTTCCTGAGGGCACCACCTTGTCTCTGCTGCCCACAGCTCCGTGGTATTACAGCAGGCACTGCTACTGGGCTGCCTGCAACTCTAATGTGTTATTTAATTTTGAAACTACGATTAGGATCGCTAAAGCGTTTTGTGATGCGCTGGAACGAAAGATGCTCCATTAAATGAAGTTTATTATTAAGGTTATTACAGCTCTGGGGCCTAAAATAAAGCAAAATTATAACCACACAGACGTCAAAGGGAAACTCGGAAGCCACATGCATCTCAAACACTGCCAAGTGGGCAGGGGCTGGGCGGGGGCGCGGGCAGGGGGCTCTCATCCGGCGCCCTCCACCGGCACCACCGCTCCCGGCACCATGAACCCGGCCCCGCCCGGACCTCTCCCCCGGACGCCGCTTCCTGGGGAGGGGTGGGGGGACGTCAGCGGTCGGACCCGACTCCTCTTGGTCTCTCATCGACCGTCAGCTCTCGGGTGACTCTCACACTCCATAGGCTGCCTCGCTCCCGGCCCCAGCCTCCCCGGCGGGTTTCTAATTTCTTCACAGGCGCCTCAGTTTCCTCCCGTCTCCCACCTTGACTTTTGTTTAAGTCTAGGACGAAGCTCGTTCCTCCATGGTCCCCCAGGTCGCCGGGTGTCTCCCCTCACTCTCCCTCCCCGGTCCAGGACCGCCAGCCCTGGCCAGGTCTCCTCGCCCCTCCGCCACTTTGCACTCAGCCTGGGGCGCAGCTCCCCTCCGTCCGGGGATCCCGCTAGCGACCCGCGCGTCCCCTTCGCCATCCCCTCTGCCCCTCGGCCGCCCGGCCCGGCAGCCCGGATCGCCTCTCCGCCCCCTTCTCCTCAGGCCGGCCCCCGCCTCGCACCCTCCAGCCCGGTCTTCTCCTCAGCCGGGTCTCCCTTCCCCTCCCTTCGCCCTCAGCCAGTCCTCCATCCGACCCCGCGCGCCCGCCGCTCACCGGCGGACTCCCCGGTGTTGATCCAGTCCGGGTTGGCGATGCTGGCGATGGCGAAGATATCGGCGGCCAGAAAGAGACATCCTGAGATGATGGTCAGTTTATCCATCTCCCCGCCCCGCTCCCCCCACCCCCCGAGCCCCGGGCAGGCCGCGGCCTCACGCCTCCCGCCCCATGGGCCGCCGCCGGGGCCAGGAGACCCCGCGCCGCCGCCTCGCGCCCCCTCGGCCCCCGCGCGCCGCTCGCGCCCTCCGCGCGCCCGGGACCAGCAGCCGCGGCGCGGCCCGCACAGCCGGAACCGCCGCCCGCCCCGGAACTGCTCGGCCCGCCCGCCCCTCACCCGGAAGCGAAGCCGCGGGGCTGGCGAGGCCGGCTCCGGCTGTGGGCTGGCGACGACCCTGGTCCGACCTAGCGGTCCTGCCCTGGCACGCGGCCCCGACCCTCCGGCCCGCCCGCCTGGGGCCCCGCTCCGCCCGACTTCTCCTCGGCCGCCCGCCTCGCTGTCCTGGACAGGGCAGAAGCCGCCTGTCTTCAGCAGGAGGCGGCCCCGAGCCCGCGGAGGGAGTCGGTGACAACGCCTTGTCACCTTGTGTTATCATTGCCTCTGCCCTGTCAGCCCCGGGACTGCCCCTTTTAGGAAATGGCTATGGACACCTGCTGTGTGTCAGGCACTGTAGGTGTAGGTGCTGGGGCTGCTGGAGTGGACCTGAGAAAGTTTTCGTTCTCAGGAAGCTTACCTCCTGGTGGGGAAGAAACGGAAACTGTTAAAAACTGATCTTTAAAATAAAGATAATGTTAGGTATTGATCTATTAAGTTGGGGGTCGGTCTGATGGGGGGTTTAGGGGGCGGCGGTGGTACATAGGATGGTCAGGGAAGGAAGGTTACACGGAGAACGCCAGGTTCATAAAAACCTGATCTATGAAGATCTGGGCAAGACTGTTCCAGACAGAGGGAAAAGGAAGTGCAAAGGACATTAGGGGAGCGGGCAAGGAAGAGGTTGGCCTGTTCAAGGAACCGCAACATATCCTGTGTGGCTGGAGAGTGGTAAGAAAAGACAGAGGTGGGCAGAGACCAGATGTAGGACTATAAGAGCCATGATAAAGAGTTTGGATTTTGTTCTAAATGCAACGGGAAGGCACCGGAGGGTTTAGAACAGGGGAGTGACAAGGGCTTATTTAATCTGTAAACAGAGTGTCGATTGTAGGGGCGGGGGGGGGGGGGCAAGAATGAAAGCAGGGATAGCAGTTAAGAAGCACAGTAGTCCAGGAGAGAGAGAAATGTAGCTTTAGGTAGGACGAGAGTAGTGAAGATAGGGGATGATGGGCAGATTGGATGTTTTGTAGGCAGAGGGAAGGACTTGCTGATAAACGGGGGAGGGGTGGAAAGAAAGAGAGGACTCAGGGAATGACTCCTAAATTTTTTGGCCCGAGTAACGGGGTGTTTGACGACACTATTTATTGAGGTGGGATGTGGGGAGGGGCTTGGCTTGGGTGGAGAAACAGAAAATAAACAAGACATTGGCATAATTTATTAGCAATACAAATGGTCTACCACATACAGTTTTGCTATCTAGTGGAGATTTCCTTTTCTTCCATGGCTCATGGACTAAATCACCATTAACCCTGACTTTGAGTCCAGCTCTTTCTTTCCCAGTTAGTTCCCCGTGAGATGCTCATTTTCTCCATAAACGCCACCTAGGTCACCTCTAGAAAGACCTAGAAGAGTGACATCTGTCTCTATTTTTGGAATGCCTACATGTCCACAGAACTCAGCAAGTTTCGAATTCCACCAATCCAACAGCCTTGCAGAAGTGCACAGAGTTATCAGTATCACCACATAGACTGGGTAAGGAAGTTTGATTGCTAGCCTGTAGACTTTCCTGTCCAAACATTGGTCTCTTGTGGGGGGGGGGGGTGTAGTTTTTTTTATTATTATTATTAAACCATTCATTTTTCCTCTGCCACAGAAACTGACACAAGCTGATTTATATGTTCCAGGGACTTAGACATAATGCGTATCACATTACTGCAGGAGGTTTCACCGTTTATTGTTGTTTAAACACTGGAGAAGTTTGGTGGAGTCATATTCTTGGCTTCTTTTTGGTGTTTCTGTTGCCAAGTAATAGAAGAAACTCCAGCTATACAGTTCTGAATTCTCAAATAATGTCCACTGATGTTCACTACTGGGCAGTTGATGAGAATCCTAGGGTGAAATGTTGGAACATTTGCCTATTCTAACTCCAGCTAAGTGGAACGATGACTTGATTCTTGTGTTTAAACAATACAAGTATAAATCCCTCCTTCTACCCAGGCATCCCTTCCTGGTCCCTCCAGCCTTTGCCCCTCCACAAAATGTTCTAGATCTAAGATTAAAGCATAAAAACAACCAGTCCACAGTTAAAAGAATTTAAAACATTTTTTTACCAGGTTAATAGCTGCATATCACTACAGACAATAGTCACCTATCCCATTCCTTACCAACCAGGATGTGGGGTGGGTGGCATGGGCAGGACCAAATACTCTGTTTACAGATTTCCCATTAATCCCATTAATTTGGGGCTCTTTTTAGCCCCAAATCTCATTCTTGCTTGCCAGTGTACCTAGTGTTTCAAAGTCTCAAGGCTCTCAGGACAGGACAGATCAATTCTGTTCTCCTATGTATCTCAATCTAGATTTTAGAAGAGGCAAACCCTAGGAGTTAGGGACAGGTGGTGTGACGGAGTAAAAAGAATACAGAACCATATTTTAGTCCCGCCTGTGCTACTGACTTGAACTTGGGAAAGTCATGTCACCTCTCTGGGCCTCTTTCCCCTATCTGACCAACAGACTCCCAGAGTCAGGCACTCTGCTTCAGTGATAGAACTTCCCCAACTTCTCACCCCTAAGCAAAGCAGCTAGGGCTTTTCTATTCAGAGAGAGGATGAGCCATGAGGCTACTTAAGGCAGAAAATCCTTGAGGACCCGGAAGAACATAGAAGGCCCCCAGGAGGGAGCTATGCTGGCAGCCTGAAGTCATAAATAGTCATTCTGTGGTTGTTACAGGGCCGTGAACACAGCGCGCTTTATCGTGATGGATGGTAGGCTTCAGCCCAGCAGAGGCTGGATCCAAATGCGACCTCAGGGAAAGCTGTGGAGGGGAGTCTGCAATCACTCTTCTCTTTAAGGAGGATCTTTGACCTGACAGGATAGAGAACACACTACCTCCCTGGAGGTTAAGTTTACCATCCAGGCCAAGAATGTGGATGCACCACAGGTGTTCACCTGGGGTTTCTGGGACTAGACGAAACAAAAGAGCTAAATCCAGAGGTTAATAGTTTGTGCCTTGAGCTCAAGTCTCATTTAGTCTCATGGATTGGGTTCTGTTGGAGCTGACTTGGAGACAAGAGATTATTGTCTACTGTGCAGGAAGTTTATTAGGGTGTGCTCTTAGGATCGATTCCTGTGGGGGAAGGGAAGGAAGCAGGATTGGACAGAGGGAGCAGTTTGACTGTGGTGCAGTCACAGGAGGCTTTGGCAGAGCCCAGAGGGAGCTCTGAAGCTGGGATGGCTGTTCTGAGATGTTCTGAGTTGGAGTAAAGGGGCCAACCGAGCCTTTGTATCTCTGCATGGACCAGTCATTGGATGTCAGTCATGGGGCATGACCTTGGGTAAGGCTGCTCTCCAGCCAAGGACAATTCCTTGAGAGAGCTGACAGCTGAGAGCAGTCAACCTACAACCTCCCCAAGAGCTGGGGCCTAGGTTCTCCTGTCCTGAAAGGGGACTAGGCATGACAGTGCAGCATTTGCAACAGTGCACCCATTGTGCTGCACAGATCCACTTGCTTCTTTTTCAGTTCTGAAAGCAGCACCTTTAGGACCCTGGTGGACATCTTTTCCTGTGGGAAACTTATAAGAGGAAAGTTAGTGGGACAAAGTATAGCTCTTGCTGCTGCTGCTGCTGTAGCTCACCTTAAGGTGTAACTGACATAACATACCCTCCTCTCCTATCCATCCTAGATTCCTGTCACCCTCTGCTAGCACCTCTAGGTGGCTTATGGTGGGGTGGCCCAGACCTCCATCCCTGAGGGGGCTGAGCCACTGGTTGCCATATACTTCTCAGGCTGTGGCTACTGTTTCTGTCCATTTACTGTAAAATAGGCCAAAGGAGAACTAAGAGACACCCAGGTGGATCATGTGGGTGCCACATCATTCCATTTTACTACCGGTGGAAAACTGAACAGTCTTAGTGCTT
This sequence comes from Balaenoptera physalus, assembly GCF_965194825.1. Taxonomy (NCBI): domain Eukaryota; kingdom Metazoa; phylum Chordata; class Mammalia; order Artiodactyla; family Balaenopteridae; genus Balaenoptera; species Balaenoptera physalus. The sequence continues at coordinate 70,887,465 of NC_138898.1, read as the reverse complement.
CCCTGTGCTGAAGGCTACGTATCCTTCTCCTCTACTGGGGATGGGGTCCTCGTTATTACGTGGGCAGCGGGTCCAGCTCCAAAATCCCATCTTAGCATCTACTCTTTCCTGTTGTCCCTGGCACCAAGCTGTTGCAGGTTGGGTTCTCTAGGAAATACGCTTGAGTTGCAGGACATTTATTGAGGAGTGCTCTTGGGACCCACATCTGTGGAGGGAGAGAAGGAAGCAGGATCTGGCAGAGGGAGAAGTCGGGTTGCAGTGCAGCCATAGGAGGACCTCAGCAGACCCTTTAGGGAGCTCTGAAGCTGGGATGTCCCTCTAGAGTTGTTCAAGTTGGGCTGAGGGAGCCAGGTTTTGTACCCTGCATTGCTCAGTCACTGGAAGCTAGCTGCCCTGGGTAGGTGTGATCTTGGGCAAGGGGCTCTCTTCAGCTAGTGGCAGGGTTGGGGTGGAGGGAAAGGAATAGGTCCTTGAGTCCTGAAGGGGGAATCTGGGCAGCACAGCATCCATAACGGTTTGTATCCTTCAGCTCCACCAATCAGTCTGATCTTGGCATCCACAATAAAGAGTTTTCAGTCTGGGATGGAGGGAAGGTGAATGGACCCTGTGCCCCAGGCACTGATATGCTCCCCTCACAGGACCTTAAATGCTGATGTGCTTAATTCCTTCAAACTCTCACCATTCTCTACTGATAGGAAAATGGAGGAAAAGGATGCATTTTATAATAGAATTAATTTGGTGTCTGGACAGAAGCCTTGCCAGACTGGAGGAGGAAACAGGCGATCTATCACAAGGCGCTACCTGCAGGAGATGCCTTGAGGCTGAGAGTAACAGGGAATGGGATGACTCTTTGCATTTCCTCTGTCTCAGCCACTACAACACAAGATTTATCCAACCGGAAATCTGCCCTGGTTTACTGTCTGGGTAGAGCCACAGAAACAGCTGAATAAGCTGGGACCTCCCAGTTTACCATGGAAATCTATGCACACTAATAGGTGCTTGTTTACTATTTGCTGAAGGCACGAATGCAAGAGGCTTTGCCTTTCAGTTTCATCAGAGTGGGGATGACAGTAGGACCTATTACATTATATTGTTTTCTATTTCTTCTAGAATTTATTTTTGATCCTTTATACTTTCCTAAAATTGTCCACTCCATCTGCTTTTTAAATCTAAGTTCCAAGAGGATAGAGCCCTTACTTGTTTTGTCTACTGTTGTGTCCCCAGCATCAGCAAAAACCACAGAGCGGGCTTCCAGTAAATATTTGCTCTATGAGTAAACGTGTCTGGGGGAGGAAGTATTATTTTGGAAAAAAAAGAAGGAAGAATTAATTCCTCTCCTAATCGTGACTCATTTTTTTCAGGCCACCCTTGGCCTTTTCTTATTCAAAACATCCGTGAAAAAAGTGCAGTTCCAAAGCAGTTGGCGCGGTTGATATAACAGTATTTGAAAACACCATTATCGGGAGCGCAGCAGGGCATCTGTGCTCTTGTATGAACTAGCTATGATCTTCCTCCGTAGCCCATTCACATCTTTGAGACACCCGCCTCTGGGCTTCCTCCACCGTCTCCATTTCAGTTTCCCAAGAATGGGTGAGGGGGCTTCCCTGGTGGCGCAGTGGTTGAGAATCTGCCTGCCAATGTAGGGAACACGGGTTCGAGCCCTGGTCTGGGAAGATCCCACATGCCGCGGAGCAACTAGGCCCGTGAGCCACAAGTACTGAGCCTGCGCGTCTGGAGCCTGTGCTCCGCAACGGGAGAGGCCGGATAGTGAGAGGCCCGCGCACCGCGATGAAGAGTGGCCCCCGCTCGCCGCAACTAGAGAAAGTCCTCGCACAGAAACAAAGACCCAACACAGCCAAAAAAAAAAAAAAAAAAAAAAATCTAGTGGTTCTCAAAGTGTGGTCCTGGACCAGCACCTGGGAATCATAAATTCTTAAAAAAAAAAAAAAGAATCGGTGAGGAACCCACTGTGAGCCAGGCACTGTGCTAGTCCGCAGAAGTTTTGTTTTTCTGCACCCAAATTTTCACATACTGCATTTTCCAGGGTCCACTGGGGACCTTGTGGTGACCGCACTGCAGCGCAACGTCTGGGCGGCGTTGTCGCAGCGTCCCCTGGGGGCCAGCCCGAGATTTCCTCGCCGCCCGCGGTCGGCCCGCAGTGCGCCGGCTCCCGGAGGGTTCGAAACAGTTGGGAGTTGGACTGACTCCAGCTTCGGTTCCGGGAGACCCTCCGGATCGGCCTGCCGTCCCGGGGCCATGAAGAAGGCCGTCCACAAAAGCGTTAAAGGTAACTGGGTGATGTCCTGGGGACCAAGACTTCTTCACTTTTCCTCCTCTGTAAAATGGGAAAGTCACACTCTTGGGCCTCTCACCATCATTTGTTTACCAAACTAAAATTTACATACAGGAAGAGTCCCCCCTCCCCCTTTTTAGTGTACAGCTTTGTGAGTTTTGATAATCATATACCCACGGTTAACCACCACCACAATCAAGATGTGGAGGTCTCACCATCCCCAAAATTACGTTGTGATGAAGCCCCGTTGCTGCCAACGCCTTTCACCACCCCAGCTCCTGACACTCCTGATCTGTTTTCTATAGTTTTGCCCTTTCCATGGAGAATGTCACAAAAATGGAATCCTATGATATGGAGTCTTTTGAATCTGGCTTCTTTCACTTAACGCTGCTGTCTTTTGAGACTGGGCTTCATAGTAGATTATATCATGAGCACTTTAATTTGCAAGCTGAGGTTGGAACTCAGACCCTGTCTATGATGCCAGTTCTCTGTTTGCTCAGGAGCCAGAGGCTCGAGGAGGGGCTGACCTGTAATCCTGAAAAGTCTTGAAGATGGTACCTTCTTTATACTAGGTTACTTTATTTTCCAGACAGAGAGCATCTGTGGTTTGGGGGAGGGTGAGGTTGGAGATAGGCAAGGACACTTGCTTGGAGTTGAAAGGGCCATGAAACCGCCCAGCTCCCTGCAGCTGGAGATGTGGGAGCATGGGAAGCCCCTCCCCCAGCAGTGGGGAGGACTCCTGGGCACCCCCAGACATCACAGTCACATGGATTTGGCAAAGGTTTGGCAAGGTAGCAGTTTGTCACTTCTCCTTAAGGAAAAGTGTTGTGTGTGTGAAATGCTGGAAGAGTGTGCTGAAAACAAGTTTCCCCAGAAGCTTCCTGTAGGCTGAAAATGAGTCTTCTCAGAAGCTTCCTCTTGGGAAAATAACTTGTTGTTTTAAATCACTCCTCCATCTTCGAAACTTTTCTTATGAGGTTTAGTTTTGTAGAAAACATACTTCAACACCTCCCTACCCATTTTTCCTGGATTTTCCTCCCAAATGCTTTTTTTCTACTGTCCATTTCCACTGACATTGCTTGGGTGACATGCTCTGGGTGAACGCAGTAACCCTTTCGTTTCTCACTTCCACTCTGGACCCCACAATCCATATAACAGCCAGAGGTTTTTGTTTGTGTGTTTCTCTGAGTGCAGACCTTAGCTTGTCCTGCCGAAATTGCTTCTAAGCTTTTCCAGTGAGGTAGACCTGCCAAGCAGCCTGTCTGCTCTGCCTTTGCTCCTCCTGCCTGCCCCCTACTGGTCTCCTTTATGTTCTTTCCTGTCTCAGAATCTTGATCTAATTTGCTCTCTCCCATCCTACTTTGCTTAAAGCTTTCCTGTTGGTCTTTTCGACCTCAATTCAGATTTTACCTCCTCTGTGAAGCCTTGACCCACCTTCCTCACGGGAGACGTTAGCCTCCTGTTGGTCACCCTCAGAGCTCTCTGAACTTTTCCTTCATAGCATGTGTCACAGTTTGTTGTTCAAAATATGTTTACATGATTCATTGATATTTGTCTCAGGCTGGAAGATCCACGAGGGCAAGAAACACGTTTCCTAGCACACTGCCCGTATCAATAACTATTTGTTAAGTGAATGGATAATAATAACTAACATTAATTAAATATTCACAATGTGCTAGGCACTGTGCAAAAGCCCTTTAACTGTCTCCTTTTATTTTCCTGACAACCCTCTGAGTGGGCATTTTTATTATCATCACTTTACTGATGAGGAAACTAAGGAAGAGAGAGGTTGAGTAACTGTCCCAAGGGTCTGGCTTTAGAACCCCAGTTACTACTGTCATGCTGATGTCTAGGTGAAGGACTAAAACAAATCTCTCCTTTTTTAGAAAGACAGATCGGCCTCAAGGTCAAGCCATCTGTACACAACTTGAGCAAAACTCAGCAGACCAAACTCACTGTGGGCAGCCTGGGATTAGGCCTGGTCATCATCCAGCATGGGCCCTACCTTCAGATCACGCACCTCATTAAGAAGGGCTCTGCAGCCAGGGATGGAAAACTCCAGCCAGGTGACTGTGCTTTCCCCATGCCTCCCAAACACTCCACCTCTTTCTCCCTCCCATCTGCCTTCAGGGAGACTCAGGTTTCACTGTAACAATGATAATGATGACATTGTTTGAGAGCTTTCAATGGGCAGGCCAGTTGGTATTACTTGTATAACCTTCGCTGTTGGGCGTTTTTATTCATTGAATTCTTACAATAACCCTCTAGGTAGGAACTATTATCATCCCCCTTTTACAGGTGAGGAAACTGAGGCTCAGTGAGACTGAGTTCCTTGTCGAGGTTCACCCCCATCTAGCAGGTGGGATTCATATACAGGCACAGCGTCACTCCAGCGTTTATGGCTCTCTGTGGATAAAACTTTCTTCTTTTGTAGGCAGTATTAATCATCTTTAACATTTAGAAGCATGATCTTATTTCACCTTCCTGGCAATCCCTGAGGTAGATTCTACATTAAAAAAAAATTTTTTTTAATTCTTTAATAGACCTTTATTAGAGTATAATTGCTTCACAATACTGTGTTCGTTTCTGTTGTACACCAAAGCGAATCAGCCATATGCATACACATGTCCCCATATCCCCTCCCTCTTGAGCCTCCCTCCCATCCTCCCTTTCCCACCCCTCTAGGTCATTGCAAAGCAATGAGCCGGTCTCCCCGTGCTATGCTGCTGCTTCCCACCAGCCAACTACTTTACATTCGGTAGTGTATATATGTCGATGCTACTCTCACTTCGCCTCAGCTTCGCCCTCCCACCCCATGTCCTCAAGTCCATTCCCTATGTCTATCTCTTTATTCCTGCCCTGCAACTAGGTTCATCAGTACCATTTTTTTTTTTTTTAGATTCTATATATATGCGTTAGCATATGGTATTTCTTTTTCTCTTTCTGACTTACTTCACTCTGTATGACAGACTCTAGATCCATCCACCTCACTGCAAATAACTCAGTTTTGTTTCTTTTTATGGCTGAATAATACTCCACCGCATATATGTGCCACATCTTCTTTATGCATTCATCTGTTGATGGACATTTAGGCTGGTTCCATGTCCTGGCTATTGTAAATAGTGCTGCAATGAACATTGTGGTACATGTCTCTTCTTGAATTATGGTTTTCTCAGGGTATATGCCCCGTAGTGGGATTGCTCGGTCATATGGTAGTTCTCTTTTTAGTTTTCTAAGGAACCTCCATACTGTTTTCCATAGTGGTTGTATCAATTTACATTCCCACCAACAGTGCAAGGGGCTTCCCTTTTCACCACACCCTTTCCAGCATTTATTGTTTCTAGATTTTTTGATAATGGCCATTCTGACCGGCATGAGGTGATACCTCATCGTAGTTTTGATTTGCATTTTTCTAATGATTAGTGATGTTGAGCATCTTTTCATGTGCCTCTTGGCCATCTGTATGTCTTCCTTGGTGAAATGTCTATTTAGGTCTTCTGCCCATTTTTTAACTGGATTGTTTGTTTCTTTGCTATTGAGCTCCATGAGCTGTTTGTATATTTTGGAGATTAATCCTTTGTCTGTTGTTTCAGTTGCAAATATTTTCTCCCATTCTGAGGGTTGTCTTTTTGCCTTGCTTATGGTTTCCTTTGCTGTGCAAAAGCTTTTAATTAAGTCCCATTTGTTTATTTTTGTTTTTATTTCCATTACTCTAGGAGGTGGGTCAAAAAAGATCTTGCTGTGGTTTATGTCAAAGAGTGTTTTTCCTATGTTTTCCCCTAAGAGTTTTATAGTGTCTGGTCTTACATTTAAATCTTTAATCCATTTGGAGTTTATTTTTGTGTATGGTGTTAGGGAGTGTTCTAATTTTATTCTTTTACATGTAGCTGTCCAGTTTCCCCAGCACCACTTATTGAAGAGGCTGTCTTTTCTCCATTGTATATTCTTGCCCTCTTTGTCATAAATTAGGTGCCCATATGTGCATGGGTTTATCTCTGGGCATTCTATCTTGTACCATTGATCTAGATTTCTGTTTTTGTGCCAGTACCATACTGTCTTGATTACTGTAGCTTTGTGGTATAGTTTGAAGTCAGGGAGCCTGATTCCTCCAACTCCGTTTTTCTTTCTCAAGATTGCTTTGGCTGTTCGGGGTCTTTTGTGTTTCCATACGAATTGTAAAATTTTTGGTTCTAATTCTGTGAAGAACGCCATTGGTAGTTTGATAGGGATTGCATTGAATCTGTAGATTGCTTTGGGTAGTATAGTTATTTTCACAATATTGATTCTTCCAATCCAAGAACATGGTATATTTCTCCATCTGTTTATGTCATCTTTGATTTGTTTCATGATTGTCTTATAGTTTTCTGAGTACAGGTCTTTTGCCTCCTTAGGTAGGTTTATTCCTAGGTATTTTATTCTTTTTGTTGCAGTGGTAAATGGGAGTGTTTCCTTAATTTCTCTTTCTGATTTTTCGTTGTTGGTGTATAGGAATGCCAGAGATTTCTGTGCATTAATTTTGTATCCTGTAACCTTACCAAATTCCTTGATTAGATTCTACATTAAACCACCTTACAGAGAAGGAATCAGATATTTAGTAACTTGTACCTTGTCACACCAAGGAGCGGGGATTTGAACCCTCTCTGTTACACTCTTTGTCAGTACTGCCCTGCTTCACTTGGCTTTGGGTGAATGAATTTTCCATCCAATTCAAGACGTTTTCCCAGCGCCTACTCTGGGCCTGGTGCTGTGCTCAGGAGTCAGGGACGCACAATGGGATGGTAAGGTGGTGGGAAGGAAAGACCATTCAGTGGGAGCTGGCCTGAATTCAGGCCCAGGCTCTGCCACTTTCTAGTTCTGTGACCTTGGACAAAGCCCCTTAACTTTCCTGGCCTTAGTCACCTCATCTCTAAATTGGGATAATACCACCTTTGTCAGGAGTTGCTAGGATTTGATGAGATAATCTTTATGAAAATGCTTTGAGAACTACAGTGCTATGGAAATGCTGGCAATCATTTCTCTTAGGCTGTTCTTACTTAGAGATTCTTTAGACTGGTATCTTTTTTGTTGTTGTTGTTAACCAAAAATGATTGTGGTACAGGAGCCCCCAGTGGATTAAACCACTGGTTTGCAACTCTGGTTACCTATTAGAATCACCTGGAGACCTTTTAAAACAAAAATGCCTTGGCCCCATGTCCCCAGAGGTTCTGATTCAATTGGTTTGGCTTTGGGGATAGGGCAGTTCATGGTTTAAAAGCTCCTCAGGTGATTCTAATTGCAGCTAGGGTTAGAAGCAGTGGATTAAAGAATTAAGTAGACCAATGATGCTATTACAAAAGTTTACCTCACCTTAAAATCCAAAGCATTTTCTCCACATAGAAAATGGTGCTGGGGAACAAACTGACAGAAAGAGAGTTCTGGACTTTCCAGACCAAAAGAACTCTAGGCCAGGTCCCATGGGCCTTTTTTGCTTGTTCTCCTTAGCTTCTCTGGGGTCAGGGGACAGATGCTCGTTGATAACCAGAGTGCACACTCACTAGAGTGGGACAGGAGTATGCTTTCATGCACATGAAACAGAATCTCCTGGTGGGGCTACAGTTAGTGGGCTCCTGGAGGTCAGAGGCAGTCTTGAATTCACCTTTTAAATCCACGACTTACCTACAGCACTAGCACATTTATTATGTCTGTGCTTGATAAATGAATAGCAAGTGAGTATTTGTCCTAGGCATTTTGCAAGGTGTTTCCACATCTATTATCTCATTTAATCTCTGCAACACTCCTGGAAGGTAGATAACAAAACATAGAGCCTTAGAGAGATGAAGTAATTTGTTCAATACAGAGCTAAGTGGGTGGTCAGAGCTGAGACTTGAAACCGTATCTGCTTAGAAAGCCCATACCTTTGACTAGAAAAGAGATTTCAATAGAGAGTAAGTCCAGGGCCCCAAATCTCTTCATGACAAGTCAGCCACTTCTCTTCAAGGTCTAGGTTTCAAAGACTCTGTAACTCAGTCCTTTTGACAATGATTATGAAATTTTGAGAGGTGATGTTCTTAGAAACCTGATGTTTTTTTGACCCCATTACCTCCCAGCCCCATTATTTCTCATTCATGTGCTTTGAATTTCTCTCTTTTTGGTGTTTCATAATAGGGCTTCATCTCGATTTCCTGATTAGTTTATTCTGGCTAAACTTTAAAATCCTTTTGGCCAGTATAGCTTTAGCAAACTCTGATATCCAGAGTCTTAAGAAATTAATACATATAGCTTTGACGGTAAATACAAGTCATGTACTGGTCACCACCCTTACTAGGCCACATTCATTCAATAGGCATTTCCTGAATGCCTGCTCTGTGTAGGCATCCTGCTAGGTAGGCACTGTGGTATAATGATGAGCCAGACATACATGGTCTCTAACCACACAGAGCTTATGGAATTTACAGCCTAGTTTGTAGAGATGGTAGTGGCTTGGCTGCTGCAAAGTTGATTAAATACAGGTAATCGAGACAGTTTATATAATGTGGTTCCTATAGCCCATTAAAACAGAAAGAAAATGTATAATGTTGATATTCATAAATACCAAATTGGTGTTTCGTTATGAAAGGCAATGTTAATGTCTATTGCCAGAGTACTCACATTCACACAATGATATGTCTGGTTTACAGCCAGGACGGGTCAGGGAATTAAGCTGTTGATTTTCTGCCCTCTTGATAAAAGTCACCCTTTAACAACATAATTAAGCAGAATGACAAGCCATAAACACTCCTTTTAAGATTAGGCAAGTAAGCTCATCCAGTGAGGTCTTCTTCCTCCCTGCCCCCATTTTAATTAACCTCCATGGGGTGAACAGTTTTAGATCGCACAATCTGCAGGTCGCCGGGAGAAGCCCTGTTTCGTTCTGAAGTTAGCCCCAGCTATTTTTAAAGACCAAAGTAGAAGGTTTACTTCACCCTTCTAAGTATTCATTTTCTTTAATACTGTGAACTTTTGTTTCTGATAGGATCTAGCACTATGGAAATTTGTCCTTGGCATTCCTTGGAGGCTTCCTTTGGGATCAGCGTAATTCCCAATTATAGCACAGTGGGGAGTAGTATCAGAGAATGTACTTCATCTTGACTCTTTTCTCCTCTGAGGTTAGGCTTCAGCTGTCTTTCAGGTTGATTGAGGGGTCTCTAGCTTCCCATGCACATTGAGGTGAACATATCCTGTGGGACTCATTGGGGTCACTTTATCCGATGTTAGCTATAAAGTATCCATGACCATTTGGCAGGATTTTAGTACTAGTAAGAGCTGATGACTAAGATTTTACCCAATGTATCTGTCTGTCCTTAAAAAGCAATTTCCCTGTATTCCTTCCTCTCTTGCTGAATGCCCTTGTAGTAGTCAGAGGTCTTCAATGCAAGCAATAGAAAAGTTCTGTTAAGGCATTGGATTTAGAACAATGAGTCTGACAGAACTGCCAGAAAGCCTGGAGAACCAGGTTTGGAAAATGGTGAGAGAACAAAGGGCCATGGAAACTGGGTGCTCCTGTCACCTCTCTGCATCTCCTGCTCCACGTTCAGTGACCCAGGGAGACTGACAAATAACTGGACCTAGTTTACATGTTCATGCCCTAGCTGCTGGGTACAAGTGAATAACTGGTCTTTTTAACATCCAGTTTGGAGGTCCATGGGCTTGCTGTCAAGATGTGGTTCTCTTCCTATCTGCTGGGGGCTCAGGAGCTCCATGGTTGGCCATCACCCTTCCCTGCCTGTTCAGCACCGTGCTATGGTAGGGGACCTAGCTGTCAAATTCCTTTGAGCTGACATACTCTCTGTATACATAGCTTAAACTTAATTAAAGCATGCTAATTGTCCAGGGTTGCATGTAGAATTACTTGCTCAACGAATACTATGTAAGGGCAAACATTAAACTGAAAGGCTTGATGTTTAATATGGTCTGCTTACTGTGGAGGGCATTGGAAATGGCCAGGCAGGTATAATAGAAAGTAGGTCATTTATTCACTTAGTGTAAGTGGTTTTTTCTTTAATAGTAATAGCCATTTATTTTACTTGAAGCAAACACATTTTTAGAATCCTAAAGGATGATTCAGATTATAAATGGTTTTTAGCCTCTGTCACACCAAGGACTTTAGAAATGTTGTAAAAACATGCTACAATATCTACCACCACACTGACTATTAAGAAACATCTTGCATGTATTCTTCATTATTCAAAGGATACTTATGTCACTGAGAGGGTCATTTTTAATAAATAAAGGCTGAAGCCTGGCTTTGGTTCAAAATGAACCAACAATATGAACCCATAAAATGAAATACCTCACCCCCCCCCAAAAAAGAAAGAAAAACATCGCACAATAAAGCCAGAAATGGTATAATCCTTTTAAACCATTATCTTAATTTTACTGATTTTTTTTCCTTTTTCAGGTGATGTTTTGATTAGTGTTGGCTATGCCAATGTGTTAGGATATACTCTTCGAGAATTTTTAAAGCTTTTGCAACATATCACCATAGGAACAGTGCTACAAATCAAGGTTTACCGAGATTTTATTGACATACCCCAAGAATGGCAAGAAATATATGATTTAATCCCTGAGACCAAATTCCCAATTACACGGTAAGTAGTTAAGTTTAGGGAATCTTTGTTATATTAGAGTTCCCCAGGGTCTATGAAGTAGAGTCTTAGTTTAATGTGAGAACTATCAGTTGGACCATGTAGGAGGGATTGATGACACTGCCACAATTTAGTGGGTTTCTAAGTCCTTTTGGAAAGTACAATCTGTAGAACCTAATACGAGGCAGAATGATAAAGGCAAGAGCCTTGGACATGGAGTTTAAAAAAAGACCAAACTATCCAACGGCAACTCCACCTCCAAACCTACATGCGTGACCCCGCCTTTTCCAAAGTTAGTCCTTAAACATGTGCTGTGAATCCCATTTCCTCATTTGTCTCCGGCATATTCAACTTCTCTCTTTGGATCCTTCCCAATAACATTTAAGCCCTTTTAAAACCTCTACCATCTTAGCAAACCCCACCTAATTCCACTCTCCTCTCTCCTTTCCCTTCCAGCCACTGCCCTGTCCCTTGACTCCAAACCCATTGAAAGAGCTGTATTAGACTTTGCCATTTCCTCAGGAGACACCATTTCCCCCCTCAGTGCAGGCCTTGGCTGAGAGTCCTTTTTCCCAGGGTCACTTACAACCTTCATACTGCTGATTTCAGTGGACTCTTCTCAGTCTTTATTTTGCTTGGCTTCTGAGCAGCATTAGACACTGTACACTCAACTCTGGTTGAAACATCATTTTCCCCAGACTTCTGGGATACCATACTCCCATGATTTTCCTATTTCCTCTAGTCACTTCCTCTTGATCTCCTTTTACCCAACCTTGGAGTTCCTCAAGGTTTAATCTTTGGCTTTCTTCTCTCAATCTCCTAAGCAAACTCCTTGATTTCTCTAAAAATAGAACTACCATATGACCCAGCAATCCCACTACTGGGCATACACCCTGAGAAAACCATAATTCAAAAAGAGACATGTACCACAATGTTCATTGCAGCTCTATTTACAATAGCCAGGACATGGAAGCAACCTAAGTGTCCATCGACAGATGAATGGATAGAGAAGATGTGGCACATGTATACAATGGAATATTACTCAGACATAAAAAGAAACGAAATTGAGTTATTTGTAGTGAGGTGGCTGGACCTAGAGACTGTCATACAGAGTGAATAAGTCAGAAAGACGAAAACAAATACCGTATGCTAACACATATATATGGAATCTAAAAAAAAAATGGTTCTGAAGAACCTAGGGGCAGGACAGGAAAAAAGATGCAGATGTAGAGAATGGACTTGAGGACACGGGGAGGGGGAAGGGTAAGCTGGAATGAAGTGAGAGAGTGGCATGAACATATATACACTACCAAATGTAAAACAGATAGCTAGTGGGAAGCAGCCGCATGGCATAGGGAGATCAGCTCGGTGCTTTGTGACCACCTAGAGGGGTGGGATAGGGAGGATGGAAGGGAGACACAAGAGGAAGGAGATATGGGGATATATGTATATGTATAGCTGATTCACTTTGTTATAAAGCAGAAACTAACACACCATTGTAAAGCAATTATACTCCAATAAAGATGTTAAAAAAAAAACTCCTTGATTTCTGTGGTTTCTATTAGTATCCATAAATTAATAATTTTCAAATTGTATTATCTCCAAACTTGTATAAACACCCACTTGATATCTGCATTTGAATGTATCATAAACCCCTCAAACTCATTACGCCTAAAATCAAAAGCCAGCTTGCCACCGTCCTAGTGGAAGAACACTCACATAGTCAAACAAGTCAGAAATTTACGGGTTGTGCTTGATTTCTCCATCTCCCTTTTCTTTAAGTGACAAATTCAGTGCTCTGATGCAAGAGTGGTCCTTATTAATTCTGACCAGATTCCTGACCACTAGTTGCTACAGCTGTGCACCTTTGCTTATTGGGATGGGCTCAAAGAAATATGGCTAGGGACTTTACTAAAGACTAAAAAATGGCCCATATTCCATAGACATTACTTTAGAGTCCAACTTGTGGCCCTAGGAACTGATATGGCTAGCAGATGTGCTTTGCTTGTCTCCCTCAGTGTTTTAAACACTGTAGAGAGAAAGGAGGATACATAGGGGGTGCTTTTCCAGGGGGCAGTAATACGCTATTTCTTGACCTGGGTAGTAGCTACCAAGGTATTTATAATTTTTTTCATTCAACTTTTTTGCATTTTTCTGTGTATTTCAAAAAAATTTTTAATGAAAAAATATTTGAATCGCTAAATTTACAAATCTAAGATTTCATGCAAAGAGTCTTTATCTCTGGTTTCTCCTGAAGAAACTAGAAGATGGGCTTGCATTCCCACATGGTGACAGTGGACTAGAGCTGGGCAGTTGTCCCCTTCAGATGAGGTACAGATTGGGGAAAAAATTCCCAGTAACTAAACCAATCCTGATTTGATTAAAACTCATTAATGATAATAGTGATAACTGCTTACTATGTGGTGAGCACTGCTTTACAAGCATTATACCATTTAATCCTCATGCCAATTCTTTTTATTCATCCTCATTTTACAGATAAGAAAACTGAAGCCAATGGAGTGTATAAACCTGCCAGAGGCCACAGGGCTAAGTGGTATATGTCTGTCTCCAGAGCAGCAATGTCCAATAAGAACTTTCTGTGATAGTAGAAATGTTCTGTATCTGCGTTATCCCATGTGGTAGCCACTAGCCACAGGTGGCTACTAACCCCTGAAATGTGAAGATTTGTAACAGAGGAATTTTAAATTTTATTCAAGTTTAACCAGTTTAAATTTAGCAGCCACACGTAGCTGGTGGACCTTGTATTGGGGAGTTCAGCTCCCGAACCTGAGCTCTTAATCATTTGCTTATAGAACAACTACGTTCTAAGCACAGAGTTCAGAATATTAAAAATCTAAGGATGGCAGATTGACCATTCAAAAGCAAACACAGAACAGCACAACTTAAGTATGAGGCTAAAATCCACAAACTTAGGAACAATATCAATCATGTTCTGAATCCCTTTCTTAATTAAGCAAAGTGCTTATAGCTAAGGCATTTTAGCATCTTATGTGGAAGGGGGCGGGGAAGGGGCAGAAGTGGAAGGAAAAGGCTTATTTGGTATGACTTCCTTCAGGAGCAAAGAGCACTGTGTGCACAACAGAGAGAATACTCCATAGGATGCTCTGGGCAGGCCTAGTCGTATAAAAACTGTTTCCAGCTAACCCTGACCTCTGCTGGCTTGTGGCGTTACTATCTAATGCAGTTCAATAAGAACCTGGCTCTGCCGCCTGTCCTTGACGGTTATCTAATACAGTTACAAAGGATGTCCTTTGCACTCTGAAGGCAAACTGTTCTAGTTCTGAGATCTGAATCTCCTTGCACAGCACTAAATTAAGGATTAAAAGAAAATAGTACAATTAAGACTAGCGGCCCTTAGTAAAATTGACTCCATACCAAATGTCATTTCCAAAAGAGATAAACTTTAGGAAAAGCTTCAAAAGCTTAGGAGCAAATAAAACAGGCAGGCCTCCAAGGATGTTAGTGAAAACACCAGTAAGTCTGATAGCTTGGAGGGACTGGGGTAGGGAAGAAATCTATTTCCTATTAGCAGGACAGAAAGTAACAGAGAAAGTAACCGAGGTTCATAACTACAAAGGTCTGGTTTTGGATCTGCTGGCAAATCCAGCACCAGAATGAGGGGTAGCAGGTAACAGACAGTATTTGTTCAGGAAAATAATAGCAGGTGCACGTGCTGCAGATGTGAGAAAAGTTCAAGAAACCTGTTGTTGGCAAATTACAAACAAAAAAGTCTGTACAAGTTTTTGGATGGCAACAGCGAGGTGGAACAGTGAATGATGAGACATCTGGATAGAAGGGTGTTCCACAGATCCACATATGTAAACCCAAATGAGGAGCAAAGAATGATGCGCAGGGGAGGAAAAAAAAACTCAGATCAGCATGTTGAAGATCTCTGAGGGCCATTATTTCTGGATGCCCCCTTGGAAATCAGTAATATTCTGTTATTGCTGACCCCATGTGACCCATGAAAACTGAGTTCTGTGGAGGAGATGGCCACACTGACCTGTCATTCTGTGTGAAGTGAAATTAACCCACCGTTAAGGCCTGCTAATATTCTGGTCAATAGTCTGGCTTAAGTCTGTGCAAAGCTTTTAAAAGTAATGTGAAATAATTTAGGGCAGAATTTGATTTCCATTTAGGAATGGAAACAAATTTAAAGGTAATTTTTTTTTTTGGCCGCATCTCGCAGCTTGTGGGACCTTAGTTCCCCTACCAGGGATTGAACCTGTGCCCTCGGCAGGGAAAGCTACAGCCCTAACCACTGGACTGCCAGGGAATTCCCTAAAGGTAATTTTAAAAAGAGAAAAATTTCAATAACACAGAAAGGTAGTGTTAAAGCTAAATTGTATTCTTTCTTTTACGAACCAAAGCAGGTTGTAAGACATCTCTTAGGTGATAATGAATGTTCAGACATTAAGAATCCATTTCATTCACTATTCTTTTCATTTCAGCACAACAAAGAAAACTGAGGAGGCAAAAGGTGACTCTTTCACAAGCAGTGATGACGATGAAGATGCAGTTTTAGATAAAAGACTTAAGTACTATAACTATCCACGGTCCACTGGCCATTACCCTGCAAGGAGACCAATGTCTATCTCCACAGAATGGCATGGATATAAAAAGAAGAACTGTACTATTAGTGTAGGAAAAGACATTAACTGTGACGTGATGATTCACAGAGAGCACAAGAAAGAAGTGAGAGCCCCTTCTCCATACTGGACAATGGTGAAGCAAGACAATGAAAGCTCCTCCTCCTCCTCGGCCTCCTCTACCTCAGATGCATTTTGGCTCGAAGACTATGCCCATGTCGAAAAGGGCAAGAATGAACCTGTATCAAAAGTTGGTTAGGCAGCAGTTTGCAAATCTGTGACCACAGGAGCATTTGTCTTGAAAACACCCATTTTTTTGTGCACTGCCATGTATACGTTTGCTATACTTACAGGAATATGTGCAGACTTAACATTTCTCTTTCACGAGTGTGTTGTAAAGCCTTTAGAGACCGTCTTCAATGTGATATCCAAAGACTTCCTTGGGGTTTCACAGGCCTCACAATTATTCAGATCCTTAAGACCTTCCTTCCTGAGAAGAATGTCTCATATTTTAGAAAATGCAGCAGAGGAACCCAATACAAGAATGTGTAAACACACTAGAGAATTTTACTCTTTAAGGTAAGTATCACATTTTACTTTATTTAGTTTCTCGTTTGTAAACTTCAAGTGCCCTACTTAAAAGAAATGAGAGATTTTTGCCTAGTTGTTCACATTAGTTTTTTCCCCCTTTACAGCCCCACTTGTACTTTTTTTTAAAAAAATATTTATTTATTTATTTGGCCGCACTGGGTCTTAGTTCTGGCATGCGGGATCTTAGTAGCGGCATGTGGCATCTTTCGTTGTGGCGTGCAGGCTCAGTAGTTGCGGCACAAGGGCTCTCTAGTTGTGGCGCATGGGCCCTAGAGCACTCGGGCTTAGTTGCCCCGCAGCATGTGGGATCTTAGTTCCCTGACCAGGGATCGAACCCGTGTCCCCTGCATTGGAAGGTGGATTCTTAACCACTGGACCACCAGGGAAGTCCCCCTACTGTTACTTTGAATGTTGGGTTGATAGTTAATTACTTGAAAGAGATAGGATAGAAACAGATGAGGGAGAAGATGAGGAAAAAAACCCACAAAATCCTGCCACAGTGAAGATAAACATAAAATGAAGCAGTGCAAATACAGGATATGACTGGCAGGGAATTTATATTTTTCACAAATAACTCTTTCACAAAAAAGGCAAAAAAGGGGGTAAAACCCAGACCATTTAATTATTCTTACCCAAGAAGACAGACTTTCAACTGCGTTTATCTTAAAAAGCCACCAATAATAATCTGGAAATAGTTACTCTGATAGCCACTTAGCCTTAATTTTTAATAGTTTCTCATGCTTCTGTACTTTATTATTATATTCCTGTTCTCCTTTAAAGCATCTAAAACAAAAACTCAGCATGTAACAAATACTTGTTGATTAGCTGATTAGGAAAAATGCAAGAAAAACATTTAAACAGAATGTTTTATTGACTTTAGGTCAGCTGGGAACAATTACCTGCATTTATGCTTTATGATATTTCATCTCATTGGAAAAAAAGATAAATGTTAGAGACTTCTCACTTTCATATACTTGCTGCTCTGGGTTGAGAAAAGGTTCAGCTCTTTCCTGCAATATGTGTTTCAGTACTACAACTCATCAACGAAAGGTGTATGCCCCAAATTTCCACTTGCTGCCATTGACTTCCGGCCAGAAACAAACTTCTTTGCAGCCTTTAAGTAAACAAACAAAAAAAGGCAGAAAGTTAACAGAAATAAGTAAGTAGATAAACGTCTGTTCCTTTGAGTATTTCATCCTATGTGTGACTGAGCAAGTGTGGTGCTCTAAATATGAGCGTAGCTGTTAAAGAGGGAAAAGGAAAACCCTTCTGACGTTGCAAAACAGGGCAGAGTCTCCTTGAGCAGAGCTGTACTTCCCTGCTTTGGTATTGCAATGGCAAATAGTCTGAGTCAGTAAAAATACACTGATTGTTAACTTAAAAGGTACACTTTATATCCTAGTATTCTTTCTGCTGCTACTTTGAGTCCAAAGGCTGGCTGTTTAGGTTAAGTGCAATACCAGGAGGAGCAGTCCCACGTTATCTCAGGTCAGCTTTTTAAATAAAGAGACAGTGTTGCAGGCAGCTGGGTTGGACTCACATGATAGTATGGTATATAAGATGAGGACAGCCATTTGGAAGAGTATGTAATGATGAACTTATGGGCCAAGTGAAATCAAGTCAGGGTTGCTATCTTAAAATAGCCTGCTTCTTTTTTTCTATCCCCAAGGGGAGACCCCTTGGTGAGAAGATGGTTAAGACCTTGACCATGGAAGGGGAGTTGGCATTTTTAATAGAGAAAGGACTGATTTTGGGTTCATTCTGTAGTTCACGTACTTGTTAGGCATAGCAGGGAATACAAAGAGGTATAAGACATAGTCCTTGCCCTCAAAACAACTCAATTTTATAGGAAACAATATATGTGAAAATAAAAAAAAATAGAGCAGGGGCAGGAGAAGGTCTTAGGTTGAGAAGACTAAAGAAAATCTTGAGATGGTAGATCATGAAAGATTGGCAGGATAGAGAGTTTATTTCTTAGGAGTGAGGAGGAAAATATCAAACTCGACAATTAGGTTGAATTGTATGAAACTGCCAATATTTGACTCTTCTTGACCTTTAAGAATTTAAAATGGTTTAACCTAATGGTAATTTAGTTGCATGAGGAAGATACATCACCCTGAGTTGACAAGGAAGCTATCTGCAGATATGGGGATGAGCCCTTCTGCCTCCACACCAGGTACATAGGCACCAAACACCACGAGAACAGCATATACAGCCCAAGGAAGCTTACGCATTCCTTCTGAAACTGGATCATTAAGGACAAGTTATTTGATGTTAAATAAATTTTCATTTGCTTACATTTATGACATCAGCGTCAGCTACCGAGTCAATCTGCTGAAGTACTGTGGATGGCGGCACATATGAACCAGCAACTAGAGCCTGGGACCCAACTTCATCCAGGAAACCCTCAGAAGACTCCACTGACATTAGGTACCCAGCTTTCAGCTTGTTCCTGTCCAATAAAAGGTGTGTAACTAAGGCAGACGCCAGTTTAATAGAGCAAGGCAAAGTATGTTCCCAAACCCTTAAACATGTTTGGGTAAATACGCAAACTAACAGCTTTGAAATCTTACAGTGCTAAAGGTCTCCGTTCTATTTCTTCAATTCACCAACTATTTTAGATACATTTTTGGTCATGGTTTTAGGCATCTCTATTAAAGAACATCCCTATGTGGGCTCTTCTCACTGTCCCTTTAGCAGAATGCTCTGTGCTGATAATATAACTTCCCTTAACCCCACCCCCAGCCCATTTGTGTGCTGGGATTTGTCTCACTGAGGGTAGGGCAAGTGGGGAAGGACAGTATAGGTCTTATAAGTCCCTGTAGCTTAAATATGGGCACAAAAACATCAATTTGAAATAAAACAAAATCCAATTCATAATTATCCCAGAAAGAAATTGATGTTCAATAAGGCACTTGAGTTATTTAGCTCAAACTAATCTCCTTGGCACTCTGTAGCAAGACTTCCATTTAAACATAATTACAATTTAATATAGCAATTTTACCACACTGTCCACTTAACTGAAAAAAGATTTTACCTGCAATAAACTTTACCAAGTGATTATTAGTTTGTCCCTTCAGCAATGACACCTTACTTTCTCTCTTTCACTATAGGAGGACTAAGAACCTTACAAAAAAAGTATCAACTCCATCAAAATGGCAGAAAATAAATATATCTTGACATTAATAACCAAAATTCCATTTTCTAAATGTTGCTGTACCTCGTAAGAACTGTGCTACATTTATTAAGAAAACACATTTTCTTAAATAAATTAGATTTGAAACAGATTTCTCCTAAGCTTATCCATTGTTTCAATTTATTATAAGGTTTGTTTCTGATGCAATCATGCAGAGCTCCATCCTATCGATCCTTGGTTCCATGTATACAATATTTAATAAATTGTGTTGCACTTATTTGAGAGATGCACTTCTTAGTGTGTTCAGTATAACAAAAGTAATAATACTAATGAGAACAGAAATGGTAAAAGATTGTTCCCTCCTGGGTTGTAATTCACCCTGTCATATTTCCTCTGTGGGCAATACTAAATGATCATGAAGACCTCTGGAGTTTTAGGATTCACATTCTGAATTGTCCTAAATGGATGGAGTCAAATTTACATGTTTTAAACTCTTGTATGAAAATGCAAGCTGATTTCCAACTCTGTCCAAAGTCTGTCTCTTTTAGAGAAACTCCCAGAGCTACTGAGTTAAGAGGTGTTGTTAGCACTTTCAATGAGGACAGTGGGAATTTAAAAATCACCAAATAGGAGACAGATATTGCAATCTTTTAATCAGATATATTTTTTGGTCTATCAAATCAGTAAAGAGGAAAAAGTTGCCAATGGTTATGGTAGAACAGGCACTCTCATATATACTGACGATGTGCGTATCAACTGGTAAAACCTTTCAACGTTGTGACTCCAAAATATAAAAATAAAAATATTACATAAACACAAACATATATTTTACTGCACAGCCTTTCATTATAATGTTTATAACTCTTGGCCCAGTTGCGAATCTATACCAAGAAAGTAATATGAAATACAAAAATGTTTTAAAACCCAAAGATATCCTTTATAGTTTATAATTTTCAACTGCCAACTTGTTGAAAATGTCCAACAAGTACATTTTGACACACCAATTAAAATTGTTTATGACAAATTTTTAGTAATAAAAATAAATGGAATAAATGCAAACAGCATTATAATGTTAAAAAAAGAGAAGAATCATTGGTAGGGAATGAAAAATAATTTTTGTCTTTCTTTGTGTTTGTAACTTTCAATTTCTACAATAAACACTAATAAGTATTATTTATTAACAAGTATATAGACAATATTAACAATTATGTTTAAAAATGGTCAAGAAAATAATCAAAATGTTAACAATTATATCTCTAGGGGGTAGGAGTATATTTCCCTTTCCTTTTAAATACTTTTCTGTACCTTTCAATCCTTTTGTGTATTTATTACAATAGTGTTGTAACTAGAAAAAATACAACTTTCAAATAATTGAAACATGAAACATTAATATTGAAACTTACTTGGCAACTTGGACATCTGTATTAGAAAGGTTTCCTTGAGCAACTGTTTTTACCTGGTTATAGGCAGCCTTGATAACCTAGGATAGACAAGTAAAAGCTGGTCATCTTTGATCAGTGCCAAAGTCTGCTGCAGCATTCAAATGCTCCTCTACTGAGGCAAAAACAAAAGATGGAAGGTTAGTTCCAGAGAAACAGTATAGTGTCCATTTGGAATTCTTAAGTCACTATGTGCTGCTTACTCTTCCAATGTTTCATAAAACAGCTGTTTGTACAATATCCAAGTGGCCAAGTTTCTTAACAAATATTAAGTGGCAGAGGGCAGAGGATGGCAGTAGGGTTTAGGAAAAGAAAACTCAGGGATTTATAATTGCCTACAAAGAATAAGCACCTCAAAATTTTCCCAAGACTCTCAAAGTATCATGTAATTAATACTGCTATCTCTTACTATTCACTAAGAAAAAAGTAGTAATCCATACACAGCCAATCTGTAAAGCCTGTCCATACCTGGAGTGCTAGAGTCATGAAGGAATCAAGTTCTAGTGATGTGGGTGGGTACTCGGTAAATATATGTTGAATAAATAAATTAATAATAAACCTCGCCCATGATTTTCTCCATCCCAACCCTGGCACCATTCTGGGTCTGCTACTTACTGTTCTTCCTAATCACCTAAACTCTAGGACCTTCATTTCCCCTCCAGGTGAGCTACCCATTTCCATAGCCATACCCCAGACCTGCACATAACCTAGATCTGACCTACCTCTGAAATCCTCAATTCCAAGACCTCTGGACTAAGTCTTTAATCACGCTATCCTTATCTCCCATTTTATCAACATCTCTAGTTCCTTGATTTGTCCACTTTCCATCTATCGGGTCCCCCTGGCTTCACTTCTTTAGCCTAAATCCATGAATCATCTCTTCAATCACTCTTGCCAGTGTTTCCAACTTCCTGCCATCTTTTCATACTTCTGACCTGCCTACTTTGCAGGATTCCAGCCTGGGATCAACCCTACTGCCTGCCTCCTCCATTTCTGCATTAGGCTAGACGTCTGACTGTACTATGAATTTGTGGTCACCTATCTCAAGGAGACATCTGTACTGCTGTTATGCTCATTCTGTGTGCATCTAGCCACTCATCTGTCCCAAACCTCGTTACTTTCTTTAAACTCTCCTCCCTTCTCTTATTCTCAAAACATGACTGAGCCTCCTACCTCACCAGGGATGTACTTCCTCATCTTCCCGACATCCTCTTCTCCCATCAGCCTTTGTGTCCAAGGCTAAAATGTCCAATTGTACTTTGGATCCTGCTTGCTCTTGCTTTTTCAGACTTGATCCATCTATAATTTATCACCTATATTCGCTCCAATTTTCTTTCCTTTCAGTGTGAATGTCTCTTCCTACTTAATCTCTCAGTGGAAACTCTCCTAAAACTACCACCCACCTCCTTACAAGTCTAAGCTCCACCTGCCTGCACCAACTTTGTATTTCTTTCCTCCCATTCATTCCTTAATATTATAAATTTTAGTTCACTTCCAATACTCTGATAAAAACTGATAGTATCACCAATATTATACTAGTTTGCTAAAACTACCAGACCTCTCTGTGGTAACTAAAGGGATGTTAATCCAGAGTAGATTGAAACAGTGTTAACCATTCTCTCTTTCCTGGCCTCCAAACATGCCAGTTTCTCTTCTTTCTGTTTTTTTTTGGCCATTTTCCTTAGCTCGACCTTCAGTTTTCTTCTCCTCCAACATTTCACATGTAACCCTGACTTCAACACACTCTTTATAATGAGGACTCCCAGTATACATCTTGGCCTTGACCTCAACTGAGTTCTCCATTTAGATATCCCAGAGACAACTCAATGCCACATGTCCACACAGAACGAAAATACCAAGGAAACATTTCCTCCCTCTTTTCTGGAAGCATCAGTATATGCGTTTTTCATTTTTAACTTTCCTCCACAGCAGATAACACTTTAATGATATTACGCTATACAGAACTCTGATAAACCAAGGCATTCAAACATTCCATGTTCTTACTAAAAATATGTTAATGGGGGAAAAAGTCTTGTGAGAATTGATGAGTTTGCAACTTACATCTCCAGCAGCTGCAGCCTGCGAGATAGTGTAAATCCCAAAGAGTCCAGAATCTGAGTAACTGGCATTAAAAGCAGAAACCTGAAAATATAATGAAACTTTACTGTATGTCATTCTACCAGGTAAAACAGGGCACAATTTCCCTAAGGCTGTCTAGACAAAAACGTATACCTTCACAGTATAAGCAAAGACATGGATTAATATTTCACTTAAATGGTTCTATTAAGGACTGAGGTGTTCTATATACAGGTTACCTCTTTCACAACTGTAATGTTTTAACTTTTCTCATTTAACTCTTTCTAAAACGACGGCTCACTTTCCTTGGTATTTTCTAACCATTTGATGATTAAAAGTTAATGCAAACATTAACTTGTGAACATTACTACTGTAGATTCAGTACAGCTGAGTGGTATAAAACATGGGCTTTGGCATTAGACAAACCTGCTTTCTTCCCTCTGCTGTTGGTGGTGACTTCCTTTTCACCAATTCGCTTTCACTTCTCCTATAGACTAAAGTTAAAGGGTTAGGAAACAAATTTCTGCTTAGTATCTATTATTCAGATGTCCAAGGGAGCAAGAAATTTAGCCTCTGGAAAACAGGGGTATTTCTGTCTGTAGTCTGAGTAGAGTGTTAAGTTCCTTAAGGTGGACATGACACCCTAGTAAAGTGCTTTTCAGTGTTTATGTGGACCATTTACATAAGGATCACTTGAGTTGTTATTAAAAATGTAGACTTTCAGGTTCCTACAACAGATCTACTCACTCACATCACTAAAGATGCAGTCTGGGATTCCGAATTTTAAACTAGTGTTCCAGATGAAGTTTGAAAACCATTGGTTCGGCCCATATGAAGCATACAAAGATATGCACTTCAATCACCTGAAGTTTAATTCTGAGACTAACTAGTCATCTTCCAAATTTCTGGCCAAATTCTGAAGTAGGAATTTCTATTAAATTTTTTTTTTTTTTTGTGGATTTATCTCTTAAATTTATTTATTTATTTATTTATTTTTGGCTGCATTGGGTCTTCATTGCTGAGTGCGCGTTTTCTCTAGTTGCGGAGAGCGGGGGCTGCTCTTCCTTGTGGTGCCTGGGCTTCTAATTGCGTTGGCTTCTCTTGTTGCAGAGCATGGGCTCTAGGTGCGCAGGCTTCAGTAGTTGTGGTGTGCAGGCTCTAGAGTGCGGGCTCAGTAGTTGTGGCACACGGGCCTAGCTGCTCCGCGGCATGTGGGATCTTCCCAGACCAGGGCTTGAACCAGTGTCCCCTGCATTGGCAGGCGGATTCTTAACCACTGCGCCACCAGGGAAGTCCCAGGAATTTCTATTAAATTATGTCACTGGATTAGATTAAACTCCAACTACCCAAAGCATCGTTAATATTCAATGGTGAAGAGTAAAGCATGAAGAAAAGAAAACAGAGTAGACCATGAACCAGGAGAAAGAAAATCTGGAGAAAATCTAATTTAGGACTAGGACTAATTTAAGATAATGGTTTTCGGGAGTTCCCCGGTGGTCCAGTGGGTAAGACTCTGAGCTGCAGGGGGCCTGGGTTCGATCCCTGGTCAGGGAACTAGATCCTATGTGCATGCCGCAACTAAGAAGCCCACACGCTGCAACTAAGAAGCCCGCATGCTGCAACTAAAAGATCCCGCATGCTACAACTAAACATGCCACAATGAAGATCCCACGTGCCACAACTAAGACCCGGTGCAGCCAAAATAAATAAACTTAAAAAAAAAAAAAGATAATGGTTTTCAAACTGTGCTCCAGGGAACTCTAAGGCTCTGTAGAGAAGATTCCAAGGGTTTCACTGTCAAGTAAGCCTTCTAAACGTCTTTAAAAGCAAAAACTTTTGTGTTGGGCATTGCAGCTGGGAAATGGCACTGATGAAAAAGGCTCCTCTGCTAAAAAAAAAAAAGTCTGACACTACCACTAAAGTATTAAACAGAGGAATAAAAAGAGAAGATGACTGATTTTAATTTTCACCATTAAGTGTCAAATGGCCAAAGACTTACTGAGGCATAAACCTACCTGTGCCATGTACTATTGCTGAAATTATGAACGATACTTAATCCTACAATTTAGTACATTTGTTACTTTTTAAAGATATCATTGAAGGTCACACGGGGCATTACATTGGGCAAACTATCGTCACTCATTAAATATCTTGCCGGTGACATTTTACATTCTCTTGATTTGAGTATCATTATTTTGAAAGCTTTAGCACTTTCCTCACTGTCATAAAAAGGTGTCTTCTAAGGGAACATAACTTTGGTTATGGTTAAATGTCATTTTTCTCTTTTAACTTAATCTCAAGCTGGAGGAGCAGGTCTGTAAGTAATTTCTTGCTGTATATCTTGTACACTTGGTTGGAAAACATGAAGAGCAGTGAAATTCAGGAAGTAGCCACAAGAATAGAAGGGGACAGAGGAAATCAGAAAAAAAGACTAATTAGAATCTAGGGGAATGTTTACTATCTAAAACTTTATTCTAAAGGGAACTGAAGTGTGAATTTCTGACTTTTTAAGCATTCAATTCCTCTTTTTATATTAGAGTAACAGTAAGTTTTTGATAGACCCACTAAGGTACTAAAATTAAGCCTGGCTGTCTCTTCAGTTTTACAAAGATTTTCTTTGTGTTCATCTAAATTTTTTTTTCTTTTGGCCACACCGCGTGGCATGCGGGATCTTAGTTCCCTGACCAGGGATAGAACTCGTGCCACCTGCAGTGGAAGCGCGCAGAGTCTTAACCACTGGACCACCAGAGAAGCCCCTCATCTTAAATTTTAAAAGCAGATTAACATTAAGAGCAAGTATCAGGACTACATCATAAACACTGAGCCTGTGGAAAACAAAAGGAGAGATATCAACTGTTCAGACTCACATCAAATGGCTGGTGAATTCCCTTGGCAACAGCTTGGTATAGAGAGCTGGTGGCATTGCTGCCCCTCTTAACATGTGGTCCAGCACCGAGGACATGCTGGAGAACACTAAACGCATTTGCTTCTGCACTTCCTGCAGCAGCACTTTCTGCTACAACAGCAGCATGGACGAGACTGTCTCCATTCTGTTCTCGAATTTCACCTGGGGCCAGGTAAGGCAAGAGCGAAGAAAGTGGCTTTTGGTTTTATTCTTCAATATTCTCTACAACACAGTATTAACCCATTAAGATTAAGCTTTTCCCTGGCCTGGTGCTCTCCTTGCTATCCTGCCCTTCCCCCAACACATACACAAACATGTTTAATACATAACACTCAAGCAATCTAATTCTTTCTTTCCACATTGATACTATTTGGTAGTAAATAATCAGGCCTATTATACTCCAATATGCTACTGGGGGGAGAGGCGGCATCCTGGTAAATTAACCTTAATGGAACAAAACGCTTACCTCCACGGTACTTGGTCTTTGCACCAGATAAACCAAGCCCACCCCTCATGTTGAGAAACTGTTCAGCAACTTGCTTTAGAACAGGATGACTCACACCTATTTCAAAAGAAACAAAAACAAACTAGAACCAGAATTTCTAAAACACAATCGTAAAACACGATTTTAAAAATACATCATTATACAATTCAAATATTACAAAAATAAACAGTAAAGAAAATAACAGCCTCCCATAATGCCACTCTTCCAGAAATATGCATTTACAGCTTTACTATATATTCATCTAGAACTTTTTCTATGCAAATATTAATATTATCCTTTTTATTTTTAAAATGGTGTCATTCTATTGATATTGTTTCTAACTTGTCTTTTGTAATTTACATCTAAGTGAATGGACTACACCAAACATTGAATGGTTATAAAGAATTTTATTATATGGATATACCATCATTTATTTAATCAATCTCTTCTTGAGGAACATGAGTATGCTTCTAATAGTTGGCTATTCAAACAATATGGCAATGTGCATCAAAAGACATTTTCAAAAGAGTGAAAAGAAAATCCACAAAATGGGAAAAAATCTGGTAAGGATTAGTATCCAGAATATATAAAGAACTCTTATAACTCAACAATTTAAAAAAACAGACAACCCAATTAAAAAATGGGCAAGGGACTTGAATAAGCATTTCTGCAAATAAGATATAGAGACGGCCAAAAAGCACAAAAAAATATGTTCAATGTTATCAATCACTACGGAAATGCATATCAAAACCACAATGAGGCACTACTTCACACCCATTAGGATGGCCATAATCAAAGACAGATAATAAGTGTTCATAAGAATGTGGAGAAATTGGAACCCTTGTGCACTGCTGATGGAACGTAAAATGATTCCACTGCTTTGGAAAACAGTCTGGCAGTTCTTCAAATGGTTAAACAGAGAGATGCCCTATCCTGGCAATTCTACTCCTAGGTATACACCCAAAAGAATGAAAAAGATGCTTTGTTAAAAAACTTATATATGAATGTTTATATTCATAAAAGCCAAAACATTCAGGAACAACCCAAATGTCCAGTTAATGAATGAATAACAAAATGTGGTAATGAAATATATTTTTCAGCCAGAAAAGGGAATGGAACATTGGTACATGCTACAATATGGATGGACTTTGAAAACATTATGCTAAGTGACTAAGTGAAAGAAGCCAGTTACAAAGGCTATTATTGTATAATTCCCTTTATATGAAATGTCCAGAACAGTCAGCTCTATACAGACAGAAAGGAGATTAATGGTTGCCAGAGGCAAGGAGGAGGTGGAACGAGGAGTGACTGCTAATGAGTACGGGGTTTCTTTTGGGGATGGTGAAAATGTTCTGAAATTAGATAGTGACAATAGTTGCACAACTCTGTGAGTATACTAAAAACCACAAACTGTACACTTTAAAAGGGTGAATTTTATGGCATGTGAATTATACCTCAATTAAGCTGTTATTTATAAAACAAATGAACAAAAACCCAATACTGCAAATAATATTCTCATGCAACTATTTTGTAAACTTGACCAAATGTTTCTGCAGGGTAAATTCTTAAAAGTAAATGCTGGGCCTAGGAGAATAAACAATTACAATTTTAATATATTAAAACAGACCTCCAGGGACTTCCCTGGTAGCACAGTGGTTAAGAATCCACCTGCTGATGCAGGGGACACGGGTTCAATCCCTGGTCCGGGAAGATCCAGCATGCTGCGGAGCAACAACTACTAAGCCCGTGCGCCACAACTACTGAGGCTGCGCTCTAGAGCCCGTGAGCCACAACTACTGAGGCCAAGTGCTTCAACTACTGAAGCCCGCATGCCTAGAGCCCGTGCTCCGCAACAAGAGAAGCCACTGCAATGAGAAGCCTGCGCACCAAAACAAAGAGTAGCCCCCACTCACCACAACTAGAGAAAGCCCACGTGCAACAACAAAGACCCAACGCAGCCAAAAAAAAAAAAAAGACCTCCAAAAATGTACCATTTTACACTCCCACCAATAATTTTTGAGAGTGCCTATTTCTCCATACCATGGTTAATACTGGGCAGTGGCAATCTTTTAATTTTTGTCAATTTCACAGATTAAAAATATTTTAGTTATTACATCTTTTACAATAATTGGCCATACACACACACACACACACACACACTTTCCCCACGAATTGGTTGTTCATGCCCTTTGCCTATTTTTCTACTAAACTGTACTTAAAACGAAGCAAAACAAAAACAAAAGCTCTTTGTAAAAGCTCTTTGCTTAGAGAAATCTGCCCTTTGTCATAGGTTTTGCAAATACTGTAATGAATTTGAAAGCCAGTGCTTTAAAAAGTTAAATGCTGGATTCTGCTTAAAAATAAAAAAGACTAGCTATTTTTTTTTTCAGAGTTGTGGAAGATTTATTTATATGCTACAAAGCTGTGTTGGGGAAGTTTTATTTTTTTTAAATTTTATTGACGTATAGTTGATTTACAATGTTGTGTTAATTTCTGCTAAAAAGTGACTCAGTTATACATATATATATTCTTTTTCATATTCTTTTCCATTATGGTTTATCACAGGATATTGAATATAGTTCTCTGTGCTATACAGTGGGACCTTGTTGTTTATCCATTCTACATATAATAGTTCGCACCTACTAATCCCAAACTCCCAATCCTTCCCTCCCCCATCCCCCTCCCCCTTGGCAACCACAAGTCTGTTCTCTATGTGAGTCTGTTTCTATTTCATAGATGTTCATTTGTGTCGCATTTTAGATTCTGTGTATAAGTGATATATGGCATTTGTCTTTCTCTTTCTGACTTACTTCGCTTAGTATGATAATCTCTACGTACATCCATGTTGCTGCAAATGACATTATTTCATTCTTTTTAATGGCTGAGTAATATTCTATTGTATATATGTACCACATCTTCTTTATCCATTCATCTGTCAATGGACATTTAGGTTGTTTCCATGAAAGACTAGCTATTAAAATCCTATCACATACTGACTTTCTGACATAAACAGAGGATGAGTTCTGAAATTTTGTTCAATCCTGTGTTCACATAATTATAGCTTAAAGGACTACTCTTTTTTTTTTAATGACTCACATTGAGACAGTGAAACAATACTTTTATTCATAACTATAAGTGCAACATTTAATAGTAGCACATCTTAGAGTTTCTCTTTTTTCAATTAACCACTTTCTAGAATGAGACAGAACAACATAATGGAGAATCGTATAATCAGAATTTAAGAAAATACCCAAGTGAGTATATTATAAATTGAGGCTGGTTACCTATATAGTGACAGAATTACAATGCACTGGAAAGGTGTCCCATCCCCTACCACACCAAATTATAAAGGAAAAGTCAGCAGCCTCAGTGAATTTTCTGACTATCTACCACTTTCTCTGGGAGCCAAGAACCACAGAACTGTAAATTATCTAGATATCAATCTATATATAACTATAAAAGATGTATATATACATAGTCAGTTACATATGATAGTACCTGATTTTACAGAGTTTCAAGGATAATTCTACCTCCTCATTGAATAAGTTAGTCACATGTTTCACTATCTGCCAAGTCATACTTCTTTTTTTGTAACTGAAGATTTACAATGTTGTGTTAGTTTCTGGTATATAGCAAAGTGATTCAGTTATAAATATTCTTTTCCATTATGGTTTATTACAGGATATTGAATATAGTTTCCTGTGCTATACAATAGGATCTTGTTGTTTATCCATTCTATATATAACAGTTTATATCTGCTATTCCCAAACTCCCAATCCAACCCTCCCCTGTCCCCCTCCCCGCTGGCAACCAAAAGTCTGTTTTCTATGTCTGTGACTTAAAAAACTACTCTTAAAAGAAGCAAACTGACATGCAGGCAATTCCCAACTTACCAAGTCCAATCAAAGCCATTCTTGCACTTGTAAAATGATTCTGTACATAGTCATGTAACTGAGGAAGTAAAAACATTTATTAGGTTATATTGGTATAAATATAAAAAGCTATAAAAACGTGAAACTGCAGTTCAGCAGAAGATAAATACTCAGGCTTAAAAGCTGCCATAATGAACTATAAGGGACTACTTAGTACTGAATTAAACTGAGCTTTTAAAAACCATTGCTTAAAAAGAACTAGAACTTAATGTGGTGATGGTTATGTAACTCTGTGAATATAATAAAAACCACTGAATTGTGCATTTTAAATGGGTGAACTGTATGGTATGTGAATTACATCTCAATGAAGCTGTTAATGGAAAAAAAACAGAATTAAAAATTAGAGCACACATTGGCTTGAACTTGAAGATATGGGACTAAGTTTATTATTTTTATTGTAATGTGATTTAAGTAGTACATCAGGTTTCTTTTGTCTTTACACAGGTAGTAATAAAGCACTGTTATTAACATTCTATAGTAGGGCTAATAGAGTTATATCACTATACCCCTCTTGCGCATCTTTGAAGGTTTTTTTGCTCTGAGGTTACTGTCTATACCAGGGTTTCCAACCTGGATGATTACAGAATTACATGGGGAGCTTAAAAAACAAAAACACTGTCAATGTCTCCCCACCCTATCCTATTCCTGGGCCCACTGTATAGACCGATATAGTAGATTCAATGTGAAATCTTGGAATCTTTATTTAAAACAAACCACCCACCCATCTAATCAACCACCCAGGTGATCTGAGGATCAGTGAGATCTGACAATCACTGGTTTATACTATCACTTTAGACCTAATACACAAAAGTAGGGCTAAAACATGCATTCTAAACAGGCACACTACTGCTCCCAAGGGAGTAAAAATTAGTTCTTGGGGTTAAGAAAAAAACCATATTCCTTTATATATAAACTACAAATATACATACAGTACACAAACAGATATACAGTATATCCATGGCATTAAAAATTCATGAGGGGTGGGTATTGGCTAAAAAGGCTCCTTGGCTAATGTTGAGAACTGTGAAGCTAAGGTAATAAAACTAAACTTTTATTCAATTTATCAGAATTTGTGCCCTAAAATGAATGGTGTCTCCATCTATGGAGCCACCTTGGAAAGTCATATCCTTTTTTTTTAATGTTGATGTTTTTCTATTGAATGCTGCCTTTGCTCAAATTATTCTAGCAACCATTTCTTTAGAATTTCATTTAGCCTAGGGATACATTTAAAAAATGCTAATAACTTTGAGATAACCATGGTTAACATCTTGGTATTTGTCTACGACGCACACACCTTATTTTTTAAAAAATGGGACCCCTTGGTACATCCTATTCATAAATTACCTTTCCTTTACTTGACAATAAGCTATGAAAATTTCATTAGCAATTAATATTTTTTTTTTTTTTTTAGCAATTAATATTTTTGAATGGTTGAATAGTATTCCATTCTACAGATATTTAATATATTATTTAACTAGTTCTCTAATGTTGGATATTTAATTGGTTTCTTCTAATTTTTCACAATTACATACAAGGCCACAATAGACATCCTTGTAGGTAAATGTTTTGTTATGTGCATCCTTTTAGCTACCTCAATAATATATCTTCAACAATATATCTTTACAAGAGTGAATTTGATTTCTGAAAAACTTCAAAAACTTACTAGAGGCCAGTCTTATGAAAAATGTTGGCTGTTCCAAGTTGGATGATATCAGTTATAATTTTTTTAACAGTACCATATGAATGGTAGGCATTAAACTGATAACTGGATAGTTTTCTTAACCAGGAGATAAGTCAAAAGAGGAAAGGGATACAAAATTCAGTTTTATGTAGTGGATAACCAGAAATGAGAATAAAAGCCTAATTTCTGAGTCATATATACTTTGAAAGTGTTGATAATTCCCAGTTTTTCTCTTAATGTCTCTTGGTAAAAAGTTTTTTTGGGGGTGGGTGAGCGGTAGGAGTAGGAAATTAAGATTATATACACATATCTACACTTGCAAATTTAATGCTCAATGTTTCACATTTTGGAAACAAAGTTCTATGATATATACATGGCTGTGACATGTGACAAATTTGTACTGCCAGCAAAGTGAGGCAGGTGTGCTGGAGAAGGTAAATGAGCTGGTGAGCAGGCTAATGACAGAATGGGAGGCAAGAAAGTGGGGTTCATTCTTACCTATGTATTTGGAGTGGTTAAAGGAAGGCTTTTAGTCACAAGATTATGGTATTTAAACACTTACATACTGTTTAAAAGATAGATATACATAGAAAAGGGTCTAGAAGAAAAATACACGTAGGTGCTAACAATGAGTGCCTTTAGGTGTGTGAGATATCTTTTTTCCCCCTTTATTTTCTGAAATTTCTGTAAGGAACATGTCCATTTTGTAATAAAAACATTTTTTAGCTGAAAGATACACAAAAATCGTTCAGATGGAATTTTAGTTAAAAAGCAAGCTGATGGATGGGAAATTCCCTGGTGGTCCAGTGGTTAGAACTCTGCTCTTCCACTGCAGGGGGCACCGGTTCAATCACTGGTAGGGGAACTAGGACCCCACAAGCTGCATGGCGTGACCAAAAAAAAAAAAGCAAGTTGATGGAAAAAAAGCAAGCTAGAGAATTTCTTAAATTAGAACATATGAAAAACTAGCAAATGAAACTGAAGTGGTAGATGAACATTCAATTTAATGTGAAAATAAGCACATTTTAAAATGTAATGTGTTGGGGGCTTCCCTGGTGGCGCAGTGGTTGAGAGTCTGCCTGCCAATGCAGGGGACACGGGTTCGAGCCCTGGTCTGGGAGGATCCCACATGCTGCGGGGCAACTGGGCCTGTGAGCCACAATTACTGAGCCTGCGCGTCTGGAGCCTGTGCTCCGCAACGAGAGAGGCCACGATAGTGAGAGGCCCGCGCACCTTGATGAAGACTGGCCCCCGCTTGCCACAACTAGAGAAAGCCCAGGCACAGAAACGAAGACCCAACACAGCCATAACTAAATAAATAAACAAATACTTAAAAAAAAACTGGTGAAATCAGGATAAGAGCAACAGATTGTATAAAAAAAAAAAAAAGAATGGAGGCAAAGATCGAGAATGCAAGAAATGTTTAACAAAGACCTAGAAGAATTAAAGAACAAACAGAGATGAACAATACAATAACTGAAATGAAAACTACACTAGAAGGAATCAATAGCAGAATAACTGAGGCAGAAGAACGGATAAGTGGCCTGGAAGACAGAATGGTGGAATTCACTGCTGCAGGACAGAATAAAGAAAAAAGAATGAAAAGAAATGAAGACAGCCTAAGAGACTTCTGGGACAACATTAAACGCAACAACATTCGCATTATAGGGGTCCCAGAAGGAGAAGAGACAGAGAAAGGACCAGAGAAAATATTTGAAGAGATTATAGTCGAAAACTTCCCTAACATGGGTAAGGAAATAGCCACCCAAGTCGAGGAAGCGCAGCGAGCCCCATACAGGATAAACCCAAGGAGAAACACGCCGAGACACACAGTAATCAAACTGGCAAAAATTAAAGACAAAGAAAAATTATTGAAAGCAGCAAGGGAAAAATGACAACATACAAGGGAACTCCCATAAGGTTAACAGCTGATTTCTCAGCAGAAACTCTACAAGCCAGAAGGGAGTGGCATGATATACTTAAAGTGATGAAAGGGAAGAACCTACAACCAAGATTACCCTACCCAGCAAGGATCTCATTCAGATTTGATGGAGAAATCAAAAGCTTTACAGACAAGCAAAAGCTAAGAGAATTCAGCACCACCAAACCAGCTCTACTACAAATGCTAAAGGAACTTCTCTAAGTGGGAAACACAAGAGAAGAAAAGGACCTACAAAAACAAACCTAAAACAATTAAGAAAATGGTCATAGGAACATACATATCGATAATTACCTTAAACGTGAATGGATTAAATGCTCCAACCAAAAGACACAGGCTTGCAGAATGGATACAAAAACAAGACCCATATATATGCTGTCTACAAGAGACTCACATCAGACCTAGGGACACATACAGACTGAAAGTAAGTGTATGCAAAAAGATATTCCATGCAAATGGAAATCAAAAGAAAGCTGGAGTAGCAATACTCATATCAGATAAAATAGACTTTAAAATAAAGAATGTTACAGGAGACAAGGAAGGACACTACATAATGATCAAGGGATCAATCCAAGAAGAAGATAAAACAATTATAAATATATATGCACCCAACATAGGAGCACCTCAATACATAAGGCAACTGCTAAAAGCTGTAAAAGAGGAAATCGACAGTAACACAATAATAGTGGAGGACTTTTAACACTTCACTTACACCAATGGACAGATCATCCAAAATGCAAATAAAAAAGGAAACAGAAGCTTTAAATGACACAATAGAGCAGATAGATTTAATTAATATTTATAGGACATTCCATCCAAAAACAGCAGATTACACTTTCTTCTCAAGTGCACACGGAACATTCTCCAGGATAGATCACATCTTGGGTCACAAATCAAGCCTCAGTAAATTTAAGAAAATTGAAATCATATCAAGCATCTTTTCTGACCACAACGCTATGAGATTAGAAATGAATTACAGGGAAAAAAACGTAAAAAACACAAACACATGGAGGTTAAACACTACTTTACTAAATAACCAAGAGACCACTGAAGAAATCAAAGAGGAAATCAAAAAATACCTAGAGACAAATGACAATGAAAACACGACAATCCAAAACCTATGGGATGCAGCAAAAGCAGTTCTAAGAGGGACGTTTATAGCAATACAATCCTACCTCAAGAAACAAGAAAAATCTCAAATAAACAATCTAACCTTACACCTAAAACAACTAGAGAAAGAAGAACAAACAAAACCCAAAGTTAGCAGAAGGAAAGAAATCATAAAGATCAGAGCAGAAATAAATGAAACAGAAACAAAGAAAACAATAGCAAAGATCAATAAAACTAAAAGCTGGTTCTCTGAGAAGATAAACAAAATTGATAAACCATTAGCCAGACTCATCAAGAAAAAGAGGGAGAGGACTCAAATCAATAAATTAGAAATGAAAAAGGAGAAGTTACAACAGACACAGCAGAAATACAAAGCATCCTAACAGACTACCACAAGCAACTATATGCCAATAAAATGGACAACCTGGAAGAAATGGACAAATTCGTAGAAAGGTATAACCTTCCAAGACTGAACCAGGAAGAAATAAAAATATGAACAGACCAATCACAAGTAATGAAATTGAAACTGTGATTAAAAATCTTCCAACAAACAAAAGTCCAAGACCAGATGGCTTCACAGGTGAATTCTATCAAACATTTAGAGAACAGCTAACACCCATCCTTCTCAAACTCTTCCAAAAAACTACAGAGGAAGGAACACTCCCAAACTCATTCTACAAGGCCATCATCACCCTGATACCAAAACCAGACAAAGATACTACAAAAAAAGAAAATTACAGACCAGTATCACTGATGAATATAGATGCAAAAATCCTCAACAAAATACTAGCAAACAGAATCCAACAACACATTAAAAGGATCATACACCATGATCAAGTGGGATTTATCCCAGGGATGCAAGGATTCTTCAATATATGTGAATCAATCAATGTGATACACCATATTAACAAATTGAATAATAAAAACCATATGATCGTCTCAACAGATGCAGAAAAAGCTTTTGACAAAATTCAACACCCATTTATGATAAAAACTCTCCAGAAAGTGGGCATAGAGGGAACCTACCTCAACATAATAAAGGCCATATATGACAAACCCACAGCAAACATCATTCTCAATGGTGAAAAACTAAAAGCATTTCCTCTAAGATCAGGAACAAGACAAGGATGTCCACTCTCGTCACTATTATTCAACAGTTTTGGAAGTCCTAGCCATGGCAATCAGAGAAGAAAAAGAAATAAAAGGAATACAAATTGGTAAAGAAGAAGGACAACTGTCACTTTTTGTAGATGACATGATACTATACATAGAGAATCCTAAAGATGTCACCAGAAAACTGCTAGAGCTAATGAATGAATTTAGTAAAGTTGCAGGATGCAAAATTAATGCATAGAAATCTCTTGCAGTCCTATACACTAATGATGAAAAATCTGAAAGAGAAATTAAGGAAACACTCCCATTCACCATCGCAACAAAAAGAATAAAATACCTAGGAATAAACCTAAGGAGGTAAAAGACCTGTACTCAGAAAACTATTAAGACACTGATGAAAGAAATCAAAGATGACACAAACAGATGGAGAGATATACCATGTTTTTGGATTGGAAGAATCAATATTGTGAAAATGACTGTACTACCCAAAGCAATCTACAGATTCAATGCAATCCCTATCAAATTACCAATGGCATTTTTTACAGAACTAGAACAAAAAAATCTTAAATCTGAATGGAGACACAAAAGACCCTGAATAGCAAAGGCAATCTTGAGGGAAAAAAACGGAGCTGGAGGAATCAGACTCCCTGACTTCAGACTATACTACAAAGCTACAGCAATCAAGACAATACGGTCCTGACAAAAAACAGAAATGTAGATCAATGGAACAGGATAGAAAGCCCAGAGGTAAACCCACGCACCTATGGTCAACTAATCTATGACAAAGGAGGCAAGGATATACAATGGACAAAAGACAGTCTCTTCAATAAGTGGTGCTGGGAAAACTGGACAGCTACGTGTAAAAGAATGAAATTAAACACTCCCTAACACCATACACAAAAATAAACTCAAAATGGATTAGAGACCTAAATGTAAGACCGGACACTATAAAGCTCTTAGAGGAAAACATAGGAAGAACACTCTTTGACATAAATCACAGCAAGATCTTTTTTGACCCACTTCCTAGAGTAATGGAAATAAAAACAAAAATAAACAAATGGGACCTAATGAAATTTAAAAGCTTTTGCACAGCAAAGGAAACCATAAACAAGACGAAAAGACAACCCTCAGAATGGGAGAAAATATCTGCAAACGAATGAACAGACAAAGGATTAATCTCCAAAATATACAAACAGCTTATGCAGCTCAATATTAAACAAACAAACAACAACCCAATCCAAAAATGGGCAGAAGACCTAAATAGACATTTCTCCAAAGAAGACATACAGATGGCCAAGAAGCACATGAAAAGATGCTCAACATCACTAATTATTAGAGAAATGCAAATCAAAACGACAATGAGGTATCATCTCACACCAGTTAGAATGGGCATCATCAGAAAATCTACAAACAACAAATGCTGGAGAGGGTGTGGAGGACAGGGAACCCTCTTACACTGTTGGTGGGAATGTAAACTGATACAGCCACTATGCAGAATAGTATGGAGGATCCTTAAAAATCTAAAAACAGAATTACCATATGATCCAGCAATCCCACTACTGGGCATATACCCAGAGAAAACCACAATTCAAAAAGACACATGGTCCCCAATGTTCACTGCAGCACTATTTACAATAGCCAGGTCATGGAAGCAACCTAAATGCCCATCGACAGAAGAATGGATAAGGAAGTTGTGGTACATATATACAATGGAATATTACTCAGTCATAAAAAGGAACGAAATTGGGTCATTTGTTGAGACGTGGATGGATCTAGAGACTGTCATACAGAGTGAAGTAAGTCAGAAAGAGAAAAACAAATATCGCATATTAACGCATGTATGTGGAACCTAGAAAAATGGTACAGATGAACCAGTTTGCAGGGCAGAAACTGAGACACAGATGTAGAGAACAAACGTATGGACACCAAGGGGGTAAAGCCGCGGGGGGGTGGGGGTGGTGGTGCGCTGAATTGGGCGAATGGGATTGACATGTATACACTGATGTGTATAAAATTGATGACTAATAAGATCCTGCTGTATAAAAAAGTAAATTAAATTAAATTAAAACATTAAAAAAAAGTGTAATGTGTTTTATCAGTACCTCGTCTGGTGTCACTTTTCCAATCCTATAATCAGGACAATATAAGGAATTAGCCAAGGCATTTCGGTAAGCTGCAGCATGCAAATTTTCAATGACGTCTGTAAAATAAGTAAAGAAGCAGTTAGAGAAGTGTGATTTAAATAAAGACAACACGACGTTTAGAGCCTAGAAAGCAATTAAACTATACAACTTTGGTCATCGAATTCAAGTATTCAAAATATACTTTCATTTAACCTCTAGGAACTGTTAAAATTCTGCCACTCGAATGTGCTGAGAAAAATCAGAGTTTCTATGATAGCAGCTTCTAAATGTCAGAGTCCACCTAAACTCTTCTCTAACTTTAATCAACCTGGTATCATCTGGAAACCATATATGGGTTTTAGATTCAGAAGTCTGAATCTAATTACAGTTCTGCCACTGCATTTGTCGTGTGACCTTGATTAAGTCATCTAATCTGAATTTTGCTTACTTCTAGATTCCCTCTCGAGGTAACAAGGGAGTCGTCAGGGTAAGAGGAGATATGAAAGTATCAGTGTTAGGTCATATTACTAGCTTACAGGGGTCAAATGCTACTGCCACATTGTACACCTCCCTGGCACTGTTCCTACTTTCCTGGTTCAGTGCCTTTGCTTGAGGTATGTCTCTTTTATTTGCTTATTATTTGGGCGTCCCTCCATGCCAGGCACTGTGCTGGAAATACAGAGACCAGTAAGACACATGTGTGCCCTCAAAATGTTGAGAGGGAAAAACTGTAAAATAAAGTATTATGGGTGTGATGTTAGTAGTATATCAAAAGTGCAGCGGGGACACTAGGGAAGGGCAGTGGGAATTGGAAAGGAGTAATAAAAGTAAAATTTGGGATGAGTCTTACAGAATGAGTAGGTGTTTCCCAGGTGAATGATCTGGGAACAGCATTTCAGGCAGAGGACACAGACAAAGGCATAAAGTATGACAACAGTCTGATTCAAAGGGGAATTGCAGCTAGGAGGGAAAGAGAGCAAGAAACAAGGGAGGGAGGCAGGGGCCAGATTATTAGAGTTACCATATATGCTAAGTTAAAGAGTTTGCCTTTAAAGGATTTTCACTGGATTTTCATGTCAGAAGGATCACTGTAATGGCAACCTAAGATGTACATTGCCATTGATGGAAGATGTACACCTGCGGGCAGAGACACAAGCCAGGAGACTACAATAACTGTCCAGGCAGAAAGGATAAGGGCTGCAGCCTCACTGCTACCAGTGGGGAAGAAAGCTACTCTGGACACTGAAATCATCTTTTGTACAGTTTTACCATTCTATCTATTTCTTTGGTAGAGGTTTGGAGTAACAAAGTTATCTCCATGAAATAATATGAGCTAACAGGAACCAAGCACTCTTTATGTCCCAGACACTTGACAGGAGTCCCTCTCTTGACAGGCCTGCATCTGAGAAGTCCATCCCATTCTGAGCCCCTGCAGCTGGTCACCTGCTTACACCTCAGTGGTCTACCTGCACACTTCCACTCCTACCAGAAGTGCTATGACTTCTGAGAATCAGTGGTGCTTTTTTTTAAAGATTTGTTTTGCCAGATGTGCTTGTCAAGATTAAATAACTAAACATTATATAAACACAAATATGAATACAAAAAAGTTTTTTTTTAAAAAAATTAAGTTGATTACTTTGGAAAGACACAATAAAAGTGAGTTGGCTAAACAATAATAGCAGCAGCAACAATAAACTGCTGCCAGATTTAGTGTAAGCAAAACAACCACTGAAAAAACACCAGGGGTGGGGTGGGGTGGGCGGTAGGGTGGATGGGTGAGGAGTGGGGGGAGGGGGAGGGGGACGACACAGGCAAAAGGCCTAGGATTCTATAGTCAACTTACTTGCTATCAAAGATGAAAAATAACAATACAAATGTTTAGAAATGAACAATATGTTTTAAAAAGTGGACAAATTTTTGGAGAGGGTATTTTCAAACCCAAGGAGAAAAAGAATTTCAATAGCAATTTTATTCTTCTACAAATTGATCTTCTTAAAAACCCAGTATCTTAGAAACAACGGAATATAATCTGAAAGTGTACTTACGAGTCTGTGGATTCTGAAAAGCCACAGCTTTGTCAATCCTTAGCTGAGGCTGAAGGGCAGCTACCTCCCAGCGACGAAATTCTGGTGCTGTGGTGACGTTGAGCAGGAACTCCATCAGAATATCACTACAGAAGACATGAAGATAAGAGTTACCAGTCAAAAATTTAAAACCAACATCCATTCTACATAACTGTATTGCTCTCATTATTAAACTTTAGGCAGTTTGTAACTAATAATCCAAAACCAACATCTGAGGTCATAATGCCACATTAAAAAAGACTACAACTGAGCAACTTAGTAGTTCTTTAAAAGCAGATGTTCTAAACACACAAAGGTACTTACACATCATCCCGCAGGCATTCCACAGTATAAGCCATGTTTTCCCTTGTTGAAATCACACTGAGTCAAAAATAAATTACAGTGAATTATCTAAATCAGAAGAACAAGCTTTCCCTTATATCTTCGTTAAATCAACCAATTCTTTTGGAAAAAATTATTTTGAAGTACATAAAGTATAAATAATAGTATAACAAAAATACACTCAACTAAATTTAAAAAATATTTTTAAAAATCTTAAGAAAACCGCAATATTTCAACCTTAAAAAAAAAGGAAGAAAATCCTGACATGTTACACATGGATAAACCTTGAAGACATTTTGCTAAGTGAAGTCAGTCATGAAAGGACAACAAATACTGTATGATCCCACTGATACAAGGTACCTAGAGTAGTCAAAATCATAGAAAGAGAACACAGAATGGTGGTTGCCTGGGGCCGGGGGAAGAGGG
Source organism: Balaenoptera physalus (assembly GCF_965194825.1). Classification (NCBI taxonomy): domain Eukaryota; kingdom Metazoa; phylum Chordata; class Mammalia; order Artiodactyla; family Balaenopteridae; genus Balaenoptera; species Balaenoptera physalus. Next base: position 70,846,599 of record NC_138898.1, on the reverse strand, counting down.
GGATGGGGAGTTAGTGTTTAATAGCTACAGAGTTTCAGTTGGGGAAGATGAAAACATTCTGGACATGGGTGGTGGTGATGGTTGCCTAATGACACTTATTGCCATAGAACTATACAATAAAAGATGGTAAATTTTACGTTAAGTATATTTTACCACAACTTAAAAAAAAAGGACGACTTTAAAGTTGAAGATCTCTTTGTACCATTCCCAGGCTAACTCTCACACTTTCTCCCACTCTAGAGACAAACATAATCATAGGCATTACATATTATTTTGTTAAAAACGTCATACCTTAAAAAAATCTTGAAACTTGTTTTTCCACAAAACATTTTGTTTTTAAGTCTGCTATGTTGAAACAGATTGAGTTCATTCCTTAACTGCTGTGTAGTAGTCCCACCATATTACTACATCATACTTCACTTATCCCTCTCTTTAAAGATAGGCATTTAGATTGTTTCCGGTCTCAATAATGATAAAGAATCCCTTTGTGCATGTGGATTAAAAACTGTTAGGTTGTAGAATATGCTCATTTTCAATATTAATAGATATTCCTTGATTCTTTCCTATGTAGATGTATCAATTTATACTCCCACCAGCAGTATAAAATGGTATCACACTGTTGATTATAAGTAAAGATCATTGTTTCTGGCTTCCTCTTCTGGGAACAGCCTGTTCCTCTCCTCTGTCTGTCCATTTACTCTTTGGTTGTTTTTTCCTAATTTGTAGTTCTTTATTTTTCCAAATAATCCTCTCCATGTTACATATGCTGCAAATATCTATTCCTAGTTACTTAAATGTTTACTTTAAGGCATAAAGATGTTTTACATTTTATGCAGTCAAATTCATCAGGCTTTTCCTTCTTGTGCCTTAAGAAATTGTTAACCACCTTCATAACAGAGAAAAGTTCCTTTACAATTGATTATCTTCTGGTGTTTTCACTATTTCCAGTTACTTATTTTTAACAAACCTTAATTTGCCACCAACTGCTTCAATTCCACGGGTTATCTTGAAAGATGAAGCTCCTTTTGTAGTCTTAGAAATGAAAAAACAATTGTTTTTAGTAGTTTTTTAACGCTAAGCTTGCCAAACATCACTTTATGTCAAAATCTAAAGTCTAATTCTCATTAAATTCAAAAGGAACGCTAACTGAATAGTGAATCCTTTTTAGTTTAAGAATTATAAAACAAAGTTGACCAAAAAGCACAAGTATAGGTTTTTATATAAAGTACATTTAGGTAAAAATTCCATTATCAAATACAAGCTTACTGGATTCATCCATTTATTCTGAAAGAGATCTGCATATGAGAAAGAGTAATTTTCTTTCCGTTTCTGGCACTTCTTTTTTAAAATTAAAAATTTTGTTTTTTACTGATTTCTTATGCTCTAGCACTAACATTCGGATGGACACTAATTTAATGCTTCTCTATGGTAAATATCCTGTGGTTTTCCATGATATATTAGGGGACTGTACTAGGTTGAAAGTGTCCCCCAAATTCATGTCCACCCAGAACCTGCAAATGTGACCTTATTTGGAAATAGCCTTCGCAGACATAAACATTTAAAATGAGGTCATGCTGGATTAGAGTGGGCCCTAAATCTAATATGACTGGAAAAATTCAATAAGAGGGATGTTTGGACACAGAGACACAGAGAGGGCCATGTGAGAACAGGGGCAGATATTGGAATGATGCAGCCACAAGCCAAGGAATGCCAAGGATTGCTGGCAACCACCAGAAGCTAGGGGAGACAAGGCAAAATTCTTCCTAGAGCCTTTAGAGGGAGCACGGCTCTACTGACACCTTGACTTTGACTTCTAGCCTCTAGAACTGTGAGAGGATAAATTCCTGTTGTTTAAGCCACCCTGTTTGCAGTAATTTGTTATGGCAGCTCCAGGAAACTAATATAGGGATGTTGCTTTTAGTTTTTCTTTTCTGCAGGACCAAGGTGCCACAGATTTCTAAACATATTGAGGTAGTAAAGATGCTTACCAAACTGGACGCAAGACGAAGCAAATGAGAGGTTCCTAAATTGTTGGAGTCCTCATATCTGCTGCCTGCTTTAATGAACAAACCAATTCTTGATGCAGGAGCATAGTTTTCGAGAGAAGCAATCACTAAACCATTTGGTAATTTGGTAAACTGTATTTAAAATAAAGTAGGGATGTGATTAATGTCTTTATATTACCAAGGACAGTAAGGCACGTATGTGTCCAGTGAGCAACTCAGTGGGACTAACCTCAAGGTCCTGAGGATGTGGAGGCGCTCCTGCAGGGGCAGTTGTGGCTTTAGCTTTGGGAGCAACTTTGAGGGAATAAAATCTCTAAACACAAAAAAGACAGGTTACCACATTTCTCAAAAGAATAGTGCATTGTATCCAAGTGGGCCCAAGCAATAGAGGGTGTTCAGTGGTAAAAGAACTCCATGGGAGGATTTAGCTGATTAACTTTACTATGAAATTACTACCCTCCAGTTTACCCATGCCACTCTTAAATCTCTAGTTATTTGTGATTTGTAGAGCCTGAAGGAATACTGAGTTGAACATGTTCATTTCGTACTATGTAAAGAATTACTGTATTTTCTTTTACCTTTTAACTACCTTATTAAAACTTCAAGTGGTCCTTTCTAGCTCTAATTCTTTGGAATTTTTTGAAAAAGTGTGGAATAGCCACATTCATACCCTTTTATAGATTTCAGCATTATTGCTTCCCTTATCTGCCCAAAGAGTCTCATCTTTTTAGTCTATTTTCCAATATGACTTCATTTCCTTAATCAGTTTAGTAATCTTTAAAAAAGACAAAGTATATCAAAGAAAACTTCCTCCAGCCCCCAATATTTCCCATAGTATCTTCACTCTCTTCTGTGCTACATTAAGACTACACAACCAAAGGTTTTATCTTCTTTGACTAATATACCCTGAGATTAACAATAGCTTCATCCATAGTAGATTCTCAGTATATATAATATGCAGCCACTGGAAGGGTAAAGGGCTCCTCTTAAATGTCAGATAATGGATCCAAAATGCATAACTTTATTCAGTTTTTTTTTTGGCAAATGATATACAATGCCACAGAATGTATTTTGATTATGTCTAAGGATCTTAAGGTTACTAGCAGAGATGTTGAGAGTTAATCCTTGGTACTCCCAGGATCAAACGAACATGCTGCTAGAGCTTCCCAAGGACCCCCCTCAGAGGCTGCAATGCCTCTACTCCGTGTTGTCCAGGACGGCTGTTTGTTGTGCATTCAGCATCAGTGCTATACTATCGATAAGCTGGTTCCTAGTTTTCATTTGCTGTTAGTGCTTTCAAATTATAAATTCCAATTAGCTTTGCTTTATCATCATCAATTTCATTTCCTGGGTGTGGTATAGTTAACCCTACTATTGATTCTAGCTTTTGATTTTCCAGAAAGTAAAAACTTTAAGATACGTGGGCACAGCAGTTCAAATAATCCATAGTTCCATTGCTAAGGTACATTTAGGTGCTCTCCTCTCAAATGTGCCTGAACAGTGATACTTTGTTGGTTAGGTACTTCCTATAATTTGTCCCATTCAAATCTGTTGCAAAGAATTATCCTCGTAATTGTCCACACAACTACTATTTTGTTTAAATAGCAAAAGATGTATAAATTTATCCTTATGTAAAGTGTTATAAGTAGAAACAACAATTGCTTTCAAGCTTATTGCAATTTGTTTACATTGGTCCTCTTCAACTCTGTTATCTTTGAGTTCTTTTTTCTACTGGAAGGTAGGGATGGATGCAATGGAGGAAGAGCTTTTGGGGCCTTCTGCCAGTCTAACCGGGCTTCTCTCTAAGGGTTATTAATCACTGGTTAGTCTAGGGGTGCTAAGAAGGGTAAGAGAATTACAGCCTAAATTACAGCCATTTGTATAATTCATATTTTATTTATTTAAACATTAAGCACAGGGAAACTCCATTCCCCGGTCTTCTGCACCTCCTTCTAGCAGGTTACTAGGTTACTCAGTAACCCAGGTACTCTTGCCACTTCGGGCTGGAAAATTCTTTGTTGTGGGTGGCTTTGTGCACCGTAGGATGTTCAGCAGTAGCACTCCCCCCCAGGCTGTTACAACCAAAAATGTCTCTAGATACATTGCCAACTGTCCCCTGGGGGGCAAAATTGGCCTCGCTGAACTTTTTTAATCTCAGAGACTGAGACTGTGCCCCCTTGACAACCACCGGTTCACACTGATATAACACTGACCCTAGAGGAGTTTTCCCCAAGCGAGAGCTGTGTTTCACTCGGGCTTGAAGGAGGAGCCTTAAAAAGCTCTAGAAGGCACGCCAAGAAACCCTCCTGGATAAACTCTAACAAGAGATCAAGAAAAGCACACTTTATACAGCCAGGACACCACAGTAACAATCAAGTTCCAGGCACAGTGAAAAAAGCTATAAAGGCATTAGCTCATTTCTTCCTTATGATTTCACTCATAAGCCCACTTAACCGTTGGGGAAGCTGATGCTCCGTGATATGCCAAGAAGCAGAGGCCGCAGTTGATAGGTTAGGGATGGGGGACTAGGTCTACGCCGGCCTCCTTCTGCACGCCAAGTGCACCAGTGACCTTCAAAGGTGTCTCCACCCGAGTCGCTGCACCTCCGCTCTTAAGCCCTCCCCCTCTCTTCAGGTTTTCCAGCATTAAGTCTCCTCTGCTCAGAGCACGAGCTGGCCTTCCAACGCCCGATCCACCCAGCCTGCAGCCCACTTGGCCGGCAGGATTCACCTGAAGGGCAGAACAAAACCCACGGCCCCGGGACCCCAAACCAGGCACCTCCAGTCCGTATGACCTTGCTGACAATCTGCTTCCCCACCCTCCCCCAAGCCCGCCAGCTGTGCTCACCGAGAGGGATCCGGCTCTGGCTATTAGCTTCATGGCTCAAGATTGCTCTGACCCGCGGTCACGGCCTCCTTAGAGTAAAGCAAGATGGCGGCCGACGGCGGGAGCGGCCCAGACTGCCCCGCGACACTCTTTCCCACGCCTCCTACGTGAGGGTACTCTCTATACGACCGACCGCACTCTACTGCTCCTTGGAGGAGGTTGGAACAGTCCAACTCCTCCAAGAAGCAGGATAAGGAGACGCATAATTTCGTAACGCAGTTTTCAGAAGATAATTTAAGTTACCGCTCTTTGGGTTCTCTTTCTGGCCCGGATATCCGCTCTGTAATCCTCTTCTAACTACGTCTGCGACAGCCCATCGCAACCCCCCCCTCCACTTTGGATTCTTCCGATCCGGGCTGTCCAATGAAAGAGCCCCGGTTCGTCGGATTCTACGCGGCCGCTGGGCTCCAGCCTTCTGAACTTCAAGACTTCCTGCACGGTGGAAGCCGGCGGCTTTAGGAGACTTCTCCCTATCTGCCCTTCTGCAGAGACATAGGCTTTGAAGCCGGGTGTGATCGCCTCTTGCTTGGTGAGGTCCTCACTAGCTCATTAGCTCCATAGGAACAGAGCCCTTGTCCAATGAATTCGCCGCTCTAACTCCCAGACCAGGCCGGGGACACACATAGGTGAGACCGAAACCTAGGAAATACGTAGGACTAAGGTCTCTGGTCTCATGGAGTTTATATTCTAGGCTGAGATTACGTAGAAAATAAAACCTGAAATATAGTTTTGTCTTAGAAAAATTAAAGTGTTTTGAATAGTAGTGGTGTGTATGTGAGAGAGACTTCTGATCTGAAGCCTGCATATGGAGAGTCACGTGACTGCTTTTGTGGAAAGAAAATTTTGTGCTGTCTTCAACGAGTGTTAGCTAATAAGTTGCCTGTGCCAGACACTATACTAAAGATTAAGGCACGGTCCCTCCCCTTCAGGGACGTATAATCTCGTACCTTGCAACGTTGCGTGGTTGGGAAACCAACATTAATGTCATTTAGGGGTTTGTTAGAAATGCAGAATCTTCAGATTACATAATGGATCAAAATCTGAGTTTTACAAGGTCCCGAGGTGATTCGTATACACATTAAAATTTCATAAGGGCTGGTTGTAGGCGTTACAGAGCATAGACAAAATTTATGCCCTCGGCCTGTGTCCGAATTTCTTCACACTTACAAGTGGTTCTCTAACAGGAGATTCCAGGTGACATCTAAGACCCGGTCATTAAGAATCCGGCAGGAGTTCCCTGGTGGCCTAGTGGTTAAGAGTCGGCGCTGTCATGGATTCAGTCCTTGGTCAGGAACAGAGATCCCGCAAGCCACGGGTGGTGCGGCCAAAATATATTAAAACAAACAGACCTTAAGAATCTGGCACAAAACTGTGGTAGAGTTACATAGTGGTGCATGAGATGATTTAAAGCTGGTACATAAATGAACATTGTTCTACTTTAATAGTTATATATTTATTTTGAATGTTTATTATGGCAAGCAATGGTGGTAATGAGTTTCCTCTTGACATACGTTTGTAAAAGAATAAAAGGTTGGTTTAAACAACATTAAGTAAATTAACTACAGGTGATATGAAGATAAGGCAAAAATCATGAAGGTGTTATAATGAGTGAAGTTTGAGAAACATTTTGCTGATCAAGTCACCCACCTGCTTAAACTTTTTCAATGATTTCCCATGTTTTTCAGGATAAAGTTCAAATTGATTAACATGGCATACAAATCTGTCTCCAGTACTTTTTTTAATTTTTTAATCCCATTGCTCTCCCCCGCTTTCCCCCCTTGGTGTCCATACGTTTGTTCTCTACATCTGTGTCTCTATTTCTGCCTTGCAAACTGGTTCATCTGTACCATTTTTCTAGATTCCACATATGTGTGTTAATATATGATGTTTGTTTTTCTCTTTCTGACTTACTTCACTCTGTATGACAGTCTCTAGGTCCATCCACATCTCTATAAATCACCCAATTTCGTTCCTTTTTATGGCTGAGTAATATTCCGTTGCATATATGTACCACATCTTCTTTATCCATTCGTCTGTCAATGGGAATTTAGGTTGCTTCCATGCCCTGGTTATTGTAAATAGTGCTGCAGTGAACATTGGGGTGCATGTGTCTTTTTGAATTATGGTTTTCTCTGGGTTATGCCCTGTAGTAGGATTGCTGGATCATATGGTAATTCTAGTTTTAGTTTTTTAAGGAACCTCTGTACTGGTCTCCATAGTGGCTGTATCAATTTACATTCCCATCAACAGTGCAAGAGGGTTCCCTTTTCTCCACACCCTCTCCAGCATTTGTTGTTTATAGATTTTCTGATGATGCCCATTCTAACCTGTGTGAGGTGATACCTCATGTAGTGTTGATTTGCATTTCTCTAATAATTAGTGATGTTGAGCAGCTTTTCATGTGCCTCTTTGCCATCTGTATGTCTTCTTTGGAGAGATGTCTATTTAGGTCTTCTGCCCATTTTTTGATTGGGTTGTTTGTGTTTTTAACGTTGAGCTGCATGAGCTGTTTATATATTTTGGAGATTAATCCTTTGTCCGTTGATTCATTTGCAAATATTTTCTCCCATTGTGAGTGTTTTCTTTTCATCTTGTTTATAGTTTCCTTTGCTGTGCAAAAGCTTTTAAATTTCATTCGGTCCCATTTGTTTATTTTTGTTTTTATTTCCATTACTCTAGGAGGTGGGTCAAAAAAGATCTTGCTGTGATTTATGTCAAAGAGTGTTCTGCCTATGCTTTTCTCTAAGAGTTTTATAGTGTCTGGTCTTACATTTAGGTCTCTAATCCATTTTGAGTTTATTTTTGTGTATGGTGTTAAGGAGTGTTCTAATTTCATTCTTTTACATGTAGATGTCCAGTTTTCCCAGCACCACTTATTGAAGAGACTGTCTTTTCTCCATTGTATATCCTTGCCTCTTTTGTCATAGATTAGTTGACCATAGGTGCGTGGGTTTACCTCTGGGCTTTCTATCCTGTTCCATTGATCTATATTTCTGTTTTTTGTCAGGACCATATTGTCTTGATTGCTGTAGCTTTGTAGTATAGTCTGAAGTGAGGGAATCTGATTCCTCCAGCTCCATTTTTTTCCCTCAAGATTGCCTTTGCTATTCAGAGTCTTTTGTGTCTCCATACAAATTTTAAGATTTTTTGTTCTAGTTCTGTAAAAAATGCCATTGGTAATTTGATAGGGATTGCATTGAATCTGTAGATTGCTTTGGGTAGTATAGTCATTTTCACAATATTGATTCTTCCAATCCAAAAACATGGTATATCTCTCCATCTGTTTGTGTCATCTTTGATTTCTTTCATTAGTGTCTTATAGTTTTCTGAGTACAGGTCTTTTACCTCCTTAGGTAGGTTTTTTCCTAGGTATTTTATTCTTTTTGTTGCAATGGTGAATGGGATTGTTTCCTTAATTTCTCTTTCAGATTTTTCATCATTAGTGTATAGGACTGCAAGAGATTTCTGTGCATTAATTTTGTATCCTGCAACTTTACTAAATTCATTCATTCACTCTAGCAGTTTTCTGGTGACATCTTCAGGATTCTCTATGTATAGTATCATGTCATCTACAAAAAGTGACAATTGTACTTCTTCTTTACCAATTTGTATTCCTTTTATTTCTTTTTCTTCTCTGATTGCCATGGCTAGGACTTCCAAAACTGTTGAATAATAGTGGCGAGAGTGGACATCCTTGTCTTGTTCCTGATCTTAGTGGAAATGCTTTCAGTTTTTCACCGTTGAGAATGATGTTTGCTGTGGGCTTGTCGTATATGGCCTTTATTATGTTGAGGTAGGTTCCCTCTATGCCCACTTTCTGGAGAGTTTTTATCATAAATGGGTGTTGAATTTTGTCAAAAGCTTTTTCTGCATGTGTTGAGATGATCATATGGTTTTTATTATTCACTTTGTTAATATGGTGTGTCACATTTATTGATTCACATATATTGAAGAATCCTTGCATCCCTGGGATAAATCCCACTTGATCATGGTGTATGATCCTTTTAATGTGTTGTTGGATTCTGTTTGCTAGTATTTTGTTGAGGATTTTTGCACCTATTTTCATCAGTGATATTGGTCTGTAATTGTCTTCTTTTGTAGTATCTTTGTCTGGTTTTGGTATCAGGGTGATGGTGGCCTTGTAGAATGAGTTTGGGAGTGTTCCCTCCTCTGCAGTTTTTTAGAAGAGTTTGAGAAGGATGGCTGTTAGCTCTTCTCTAAATGATAGAATTCACCTGTGAAGCCATCTGGTCCTGGACTTTCATTTGTTGGAAGATTTTTAATCACAGTTTCAATTTCATTACTTGTGATTGGTCTGTTCATATTTTCTATTTCTTCCTTGTTCAGTCTTGGAAGGTTATACCTTTCTAAGAATTTGTCCATTTCCTCCAGGTTGTCCATTTTATTGGCATAGAGTTGCTTGTAGTAGTGTCTTTGGATGCTTTGTATTTCTGCAGTGTCTGTTGTAACTTCTCCTTTTTCATTTCTCTTTTTGTTGATTTGAGTCCTCTCCGTCTTTCTTGATGAGTGTGGCTAAAGGTTTATCAATTTTGTTTTTCTTCTCAAAGAACCAGCTTTTAGTTTTATTGATCTTTGCTGTTGTTTTCTTTGTTTCTATTTCATTTATTTCTGCTCTGATCTTTACGATTTCCTTCCTTCTACTAACTTTGGGTTTTGTTTGTTCTTCTTTCTCTAGTTGTTTTAGGTGTAAGGTTAGATTGTTTATTTGAGATTTTTCTTTTTTCTTGAGGCATTGCTATAAACGTTCCTCTTAGAACTGCTTTTGCTGCGTCCTATAGGTTTTGGATTGTCGTGTTTTCATTGTCATTTGTGTCTAGGTATTTTTTGGTTTCCTCTTTGATTTCTTGATTGATCTCTTGGTTATTTAGTAACATATTGGTTAGCCTCCATGTGTTTGTGTTTTTTACTTTTTCTTCCCTGTAATTGATTTCTAGTCTCATAGAGTTGTGGTCGGAATAGACGCTTGATACGATTTCAATTTTCTTAAATTTACTGAAGCTTGATTTGTGACCCAAGATGTGATCTATCCTGGAGAATGTTCTGTGTGCACTTGAGAAGAAATTCTATTCTGTTATTTTTGGATGGAATGTCCTATAAATATTGATTAAGTCCATCTGGTCTCTTGTGTCATTTAAAGCTTGTGTTTCATTATTAATTTTCTGTGTGGATGATCTGTCCATTGGAGTAAGTGAGGTGTTAAAGTCCCCCACTATTATTGTGTTACTGTCCATTTCCTCTTTTATAGCTGTTTTATTGCTGTTTTATAGCATTTGCCTTATGTATTGAGGTGCTCCTATGTTGGGTGCATATATATTTATAATTTTTATATCTTCTTCTTGGATTGATCCCTTGATCATTATGTAGTGTACTTCTTTGTCTCTTGTAACATTCTTCTTTTTTTTATAAATTTATTTGTTTATTTTATTTATTTATTTTTGGCTGCATTGGGTCTTTGTTGCTGCGCACAGGCTTTCGCTAGTTGCAGCGTGCAGGGGCTACTCTTTGTTATGGTGCGCAGCTTCTCATTGCAGTGGTTTCCCTTGTTGCAGAGCATGGGCTCTAGGCACACAGGCTTCAGTGGTTGTGGCACGTGGGCTCAGTAGTTGTGGCTCACGGGCTTAGTTGCTCCACAGCATGTGGGATCTTCCCAGACCAGGGAGTCAACTCATGTACCCTGCATTGGCAGATGGATTCTTAACCACTGTGCCACCAGGGAAGTCCCCCATTTGTAATTTTATTGATTTGAGTCTTCTCCCTTTTTTTTCATGATGAGTCTGGCTAATGGTTTATCAATTTTGTTCATCTTCTCAAAGAACCAGCTTTTAGTTTTATTGATCTTTGCTATTGTGTCCTTCATTTCTTTTTTATGTATTTCTGATCTGATCTTTATGATTTCTTTCCTTCTGCTAACCTTGGTTTTTTGTTGCTGTTGTTCTTCTCTCTCTAATCGCTTTAGGTGTAAGGTTAGGTTGTTTATTTGAGATTTTTCTTGTTTCTTGAGGTAGGATTGTATTGCTATAAACTTCCCTCTTAGAACTGCTTTTGCTGCATCCCATAGGTTTTGGGTCGTCGTGTTTTCATTGTCATTTGTTTCTAGGTGTATTTTGATTTCATTTTTGATTTCTTCAGTGATCCCTTGGTTCTTTAGTAGCATATTGTTTAGCCTCCATGTGTTTGTATTTTTTACAGCTTTTTTTCTGTAATTGATATCTAGTCTAATAGCGCTGTGGTCAGAAAAGATGCCTGATATGATTTCAATTTTCTTAAATTTACTGAAGCTTGATTTGTGACCCAAGATGTGATCTATCCTGGAGAATGTTCTGTGTGCACTTGAGAAGAACTTTTATTCTGTTGTTTTTGGATGGAATGTCCTATAAATATTGATTAAGTCCATCTGGTCTAATGTGTCATTTAAAGCTTGTGTTTCCTGGGGCTTCCCTGGTAGCACAGTGGTTAAGAATCTGCCTGCCAATGCAGGGGACACAGGTTCGAGCCTTGGTCTGGGAAGATTCCACATGCCACGGAGCAACTAAGCCCGTGCACCACAACTACTGAGCCTGCACTTTAGAACCCATGTGCCACAACTACTGAAGCCCACGCGCCTTAGAGCCTGTGCTCTGCAACAAGAGAAGCCACTGCAATGAGACACCTGCGCACTGCACAGAAGAGTGACCCCACTAGCTCCAACTAGAGAAAGCATGCAGGCAGCAACGAAGACCCAACGCAGCCAAAAATAAATAAAGTTAAATTAAAAAAAAAAAAGCTTCTGTTTCCTTATTTATTTTCTGTTTGGATGATCAGTCCATTGATGAAAGTGGGGTGTTAAAGTCCCCTACTATTATTGTGTTACTGTCGATTTCCTCTTTTATGGCTGTTAGCATTTGCCTTACGTATTGAAGTGCTCCTATGTTGGGTGCATAGATATTTATAATTGTCATATCTTCTTGGATTGATCCCTTGATCATTATGTAGTGTCCTTCCTTGTCTCTTGTAATAGTCTTTATTTTAAAGTCTGTATTGTCCTATATGAGTATTGCTACTCCAGCTTTCTTTTGATTTCCATTTGCATGGGCTATCTTTTTCCATTCCCTTACTTTCAGTTTGTATGTGTCCCTAGGTTTGAAGTGGGTCTCTTCTAGGCAGCATACATATGGGTCTTGTTTTTGTATACATTCAGCCAGTCTGTGTCTTTGGTTGGATTGTTTAATCCAATTACATTTAAGGGAATTATTGATACATATGTTCCTATTACCATTTTCTTAACTGTTTTGGGTTTGTTTTTGTAGGTCTTTTTCTTCTCTTGTATTTCCTGCCTGGAGAAGTTCCTTTAGCATTTGTTGTACAGCTGGTTTGGTGGTGCTGAATTCTCTTAACTTTTGCTTGTTGGTAAAGCTTTTGATTTCTTCATCGAATCTGAATGAGATCCTTGCCGTAATCTTGGTTGTAGATTTTTCCCTTTCAACACTTTAAATCTGTCCTGCCACTCCCTCTGGCCTGCAGAGTTTCTGCCGAAAAATCAGCTGATAACCTTATCGGGATTCCCTTGTATGTCATTTGTTGCTTTTCCCTTGCTGCTTTTAATATTTTTTCTTTGACTTTAATTTTTGTTAGTTTGATTAATATGTATCTTGGTGTGTTTCTCCTAGGGTTTATCCTGTATGGGACTCTCTGTGCTTCCTGAACTTGGGTGGCTATTTCCTTTCCCGTGTTAGGGCCGTTTTTGACTATAATCTCTTCAAATATTTTCTCAGACCCTTTCTCTTTCTATTCTTCTTCTGGGACCCCTATAGTTCGAAAGTTGGTGCATTAACTGTTTCCCAGAGGTCTCTGAAACAGTCCTCATTTCTTTTCATTCTTTTTTCTTTATTCTGTTCCTCGGCAGTTATTTCCACCATTCTATCCTCCAGCTCATTTTATTCATTCTTCTGCCTCAGTTATTCTGCTATTGATTACTTCTAGTGTATTTTTCATTTCAGTTATTGTATTGTTCATCCCCATTTGTTCTTTAGTTCTATGTCCTTGTTAAACATTTCTTATATTTTCTCAGTCCGTGCCTCCATTCTATTTCCGAGATTGTGGATCATCTTTACCATCATCACTCTGAATTCTTTTTCAGGTAGATTGTCTATTTCCTCTTCATTTATTTGGTGTAATAGGTTTTTACCTTGCTCCTTCATCTGTAACACGTTTCTCTGTCGTCTCGTTTTTGTTGATGGGTGGGGCTGTGTTTCTGTCTTGCTGGTTGTTTGATCCGAGGCGTCCAGCACTGGAGCTTGCAGGCAGTTGGGTGGAGCTGGATCTTGGTGCCGAGATGAGGACCTCTGGGAGAGCTCACAGCAATTAATATTTCCTGGGACCTGAAGTTCTCTGGTAGTCCAGTGGCTCAGACTCGGTGCTCCCACCACAGGGGCTTAGGCCTGACCCCCGGCCTGGGAACCAAGACCCCGCAAGCAACATGGCGTGGCAAAAAACAAACAAACAGAAAAACCCTAAAATAGACAAAGCCCAAGGCAAATAATAACAAAACCAACCAAACAAAAACACACAAACAAACAAAGAAAACAGACAAAACCTGAGACAAATAGCAAAAACAAATCCACGCAAACAAAAAACAAACCAACAACAACAAAACAACATGGATAGCAAAAAACAAAACACCCAAACAAACAAGAGGGCCCCCAAACCATAACCAATAATAGAAACAAAACTAAACAGAAAACAAACAATAAAACAAAATAAAAAAACAAACTAAAAGAAAAGCCAAGAGAAAAGACAAACACTAAAATGACAAAACAAAAAAAAGATAAAAACAAAGCAAAAAAATAACGAAAGAAAACAACACAAAAATATCAAAAGAACAAACCACCACCACCAAGAAAACAAAAACAAAAAACAGACAACAAATGAAAAAGAGCAGAACAATAACAGAATAAAAATAAAATAAGAAAAATGAGAAATATATTAGAAAAAAATAAAAATGAAACAACGACAAAACGAAAGAGGACAATAGCAAAAAATAAAATAAAATTGAAAAAATGAAAAATCCCCTGGTGCCTCTGCTATCAGTGTCCTTGCCCCTACAGTGAGCTACATCCAATACCCACCTCCCCAGGAGGCCCTCCGAGACCTCTAGGTAGGTCTCTGGACCTGCTGTGTCAGCCGCACCTCTGCATGTGTTCCTTTCACCAGCATCTGCTCCTGAAGCTGGCCTGGAGCACACATGCTCGTGCAGGCCAGGTGGGCGCAGGCTTCCACAGGTGTGTCCACAGGGTCCGGGACAGTCAGAGGAGGCTTTGGAGGGTGGTGGCACTTGGCCCGCCTGGACCCATGTGGCCAGAGGAGGCTTTGTCAGGGGCGGCCCATGGGCCACCACAGAGGCTTGGACGGGTGGGCTGGTGCTCGGGTCCATTGGGACTGCGGGACCCTCAGAGGCTTTGGCAGACGTGGGGCTCAGGCCCGGGACCTGCGCAGCCATACTAAAATTCCTAATATGCTTGAGGCAGGAACAGATGGATGTCAGGAGTTTGGGTCTGGGAATAGTGCTCTGTGGATGGATTGTGCTCTCTCAGCTTCTTGGATTGTGGCCTTAGCCTTAAACCTTGGGGTTATAGTGCTAGCAAGAAGGGCTCCTTTAACAGGAAGGACGATTGAGAGCCACCAGTGTGGGGATTGGAGACAGGAAGGGAGCTTGGCCTACAGGGTCAAAGATTGGGGGTTCCTTGTGTGTAGCGGGGAACCAAGCTTAGGCAATTCCAGGTAGAGAATGCCAAGGAGGGCGGGGTGGGGTGGGTATAGGAAGAAGAAACTGAAGCGAGCAGGAGCCAGGCTTTCTAGGTAGCATCTTGCACATGCACCTCAGGGTGGCAGTGTTGCACAATTGTGTTGATTCCCTGTAGCTGTTTCTGCAGGATCCTTAGGGCCTCACTGCAGCCTGCTCACGGTAAGAACCTGTCTGTTAGATCTAGCTTGACGGCTGTTTTTTGTTTGTTTTATTTTATTTTTTCCCAGAATTTGAGGGGAAGCAGGCCTATCCTGTGTACTCTTTCCCTGAGTGAAAAGCAAGGCAAATCCCTATGTAAGAAGGCTTATGCAAACCTGTCGCAGTCTAACTGAGGTGGCAGAGCCAAATCCTCCCTGTAGCGTTGTGTGTCTAAGTTGAATATGTACCTGAATCACTTGGCAGTATGGCTAGCAGGTGGGTTCCAATTCCGTGTGTAGGTCTTGGTGGGGCACAAGCTCTCTGGTGATGTTGATGCTGCTGTTTCAGCAGCACACTTTTAGAGCCATGCTCTGAATTTCTGCAGAGACTCCTTTTCTGCTCATTCCCCCCACCTTCTCTGTGAAGGGGTAATTGATTTTGTATAAAACTTTCTATGTAGACAGTTTGAGCCAGGAGCTAAGAAAAAGGTCACTCACAGAAGGCTGGGTCTTGCATATGGGTTTTTGTTCTAATTAGCACAGGCCCAGTGAACATTGGGTATTGATCTGCTTGTTCTTTTTTCAGTCTTGTGACGCTTAGAGGTTTGGGCAGAAAATGTTGATTGTTTCAGATTGAGGGCCACTGAGGAACCTAAGCCATTGAGCAGCTAGGAACGAAAACATCCTGGAGATCACTGTTGACACTAATGTGTGCTCGCTGTGGGCCATCTGCTGTTAGGTGATGAGCTATGTCCTGTTATCCCTGCTTTATAGATGGGATGCTGAGGTACAAACTGGCCTTAAGTCTCATAACTGGTGAGTGGGGTAGAGCAGGGATTTGAATCTGTCCTTTGGCTGCAGAAGTGTGTCCTTAACCAGTATGCTGTGGCTGGTAGAACTCTGAGCCTCCCCCGTCCCCCTCCCCCACCAAATATAAAGGAAAAATAAAGCCTCCAAGAAGTCTTTCAACTTAGGGGAGCTGTTTCTTAGAACCGTGTCTTTTGCCTCAGGCCTGCACTAGTTTTTGTAGCTGCTCTGTTTGAGCATCTGCTGTGCAAGGAAGTGTTATGGCTCCATCTCATGAGAAGCATTAGGTTCCTATGAAGTTCAAAAAAAAAACCTCTGTTAAGACACTAGACATACACAGTGACTGCTATTTTTCACATGCAAGGCACTGTACAGAGGTTGAAAAGATGTCTTTTTATGGGGCTCTAACGGGAGAGTCCTGTGTGAAAATAGAACGTGACAATATGGTTTGCTCTACCACGGGGAACCTAGGTGAAAGTGCCACTGGAGCCCAGAGGAAGGCCCTCTCTGGGCATGCTAGGACAGGTGGGTTTCAAGGTATCCACAGTCAGGGGACCAGCGTGCGGTAGGGCAGGGGGTGTAAGTAGTGTTGAGATCCGGTGGTGTGTGAAGAGGAAGGTAGGAGAGGTTGGTTGGGGTTATTCAGGGTCAGGCTGGAAGCGGGGCTTAGGTGTCCTAGTGTTAGAAGGGAGTCCATTTCCATCATCAGTTTTGATCACTCAGGCCCTTGAAGGTGGTTGACTAGAAGCAGGGAGATCAGGAGGCCTGTTGTGGGTAAGACATGAAGGCATAAGCCAGATGGGGGCAGTGAAGTTGAAAAGGAAGGTGTTTGGATGTAAGCTGGAAGACTGACTAAATCTGGGCCTTATGGAACAGGCTAGGATTTCTTGTTTTCTGGTTAGGCTGCTGCTGTTGCCATATGTCGAGATACAGGGGTAGTAAAAGGAAGACAACTTCAGTTTGGGAAATGGTAAGGTCCTTGCAGAACATAAGTGAACAAACACATCTCAGGGATTGAATAAGACCTGGTTTATAAGATTTAAGAAGACTTGGTGGAAAAGGGCTGAGGGTGGAATGGGGAGCATCAGCATTTATGTTATGGGGTGGCTGACTAAAGAAGATAAGCCCAGGGGATCCTGAGTACTGGGGCCGGTTCCCGATTTGGGGGAAGCTCAGCTTTCCTCCTGGAGTCCTAAATGGCATTAGGAGCAGTCCCATGTGACTGTGTAGCCTTGACACTGGTCATTAGCTTAGCTTCTTGGTAGCTTCCTCCTACGGCAAATTACTTGTTTTCTCCTGTTGCTCTGGTGATCTGGTCATCAGAATAGGGAAATGTTACACAGACTGTGTGTGTGTGTGGAGGGAGGCGGGGAGTAAAAACGGCATTTGCTAATTCTTGTGTTTAGGGAGGGTATTCCAAGTGAAGCCTTCATACAGCTTTGTTCATTCTGCACTGGTGTATCATTTGAATGGTACACCTTGCACCCTCATACCTGGATCCCTGAGTCTGATGATCTGACTCCTAAGGATAGGGTAACTGGCCTCCTTGGGGCCTGCCTGTTGCTTTGCATCCACCCCTTCTAAGCCAGAAAGAATTTGGGTGCAAAATGTACTCAGGATGTGGCCCTAGGATCCTGGTTCCCTAACAGCCTCTGGAAAGGCTCCTTAAGTGCTGTTTTCTGGAAATAAATATCCGTATTTTCTTTTGTTGGCACAGTTCCATCAAGAGAAGGAACAGCTACTAGAACTCATTTCCTAAAGTTTTGCTTTTGTGGTTGGCATGTTTTCTGGGCAAATTGTAACCTATAATCCCTCTTGCAGTGGGTGGGAAGGCGTAGAGGGGAGCAGTGACGCCTGCTGGTGTCAGTGCCAGAAGGACCCTTAGGAGTACTTGGTGGTTTGTGCACTTCTGTCCTGTTTAGATGATACTCTTGTCACTTCCCCTGAAAACTGCTCTCATTTTGCAATTTTTTTTCCTATGAAAAAGTGAGAGATTGAGAAGCTTGGTAGACGAGTCTGTTTCTAAATGCATCTGTCAAGTATGGCCCCCCACAGTTCCAGGCCCTTTGTACATACCTCTATTTTAATTTTTAGATCTTGGCCACAAGGCTAACTTGTATTCACAGGTCTCAAGGGCAGACCCTCTGGGGTGGCATTGAAGGAGCCACAAAATGTTGAGGGACTATTCCATGGTGACTGAGGCAGGAAGGATGAAGTGTCTGGGGAGCCTGCTGCCCCAGGAACAGGCGGAGACTAGAGCTTCACCTGAGCCTCTGCGGGGCTTGGATGTGTAGTTCAGCTCTGCATGTGCTTCCAGGCTGGAAGTAGGAAAACACACCAAGTACAAGCTGGTTTTTCATATATTGTGTATAAAAAAAAAATCAGAGACTCCAGGTAAGTTGGCTGGAACAGCCAGGGGTTGTCTGTGGGACCGCTGCTGGGGAAGATGCCTCAGCTCTGCTCCAGGTCGGCCACCAGGTAGGGCTGGGTGTCCCTCAGGGCCTGGAGGAGCAGATCCTTGCAGGTCAGGTTCCAGGCTGGAGCAAAGCTGAAGAGCGTCCTCATCTTGGTAGGATTGGTGCGCTCCGCCCGCACTGCCTGGTACTGCTGCTCTGTCAGGACCTTCCCGTACAGGGCGTCCAGCACCCCATCCACGTCTGTGACCCGCGCAATGAGTGCCGCCCGATGCTGGTCCACAAAGTGCAGTGCTGGGGCAGGAGGGAGGAGAGGGGATGAGCTGGGACCAGGGTGGGTGCTGGAGCCTGTCCCTCTTGAACACTAGGCTTTCTTTAGAAATTGCCCTGAAGGCAACCCTAAGGAGTGGGGCTCAAGGCAGGCATGCCACCGGGACTCTACATATAGTGGGATGAGTTTAACTTTGTCTCCCTTTCTCCTCCCAACCAGGCTCGGGCCCTGGAGGTGTGTGAGTAGGTGGGTGGGGAGGGTTGGCCTAGCTTTGCGCTCTCTGGGTGCTCTTGGCCTTGGGACAACAGATTTAGGCTGTGCAGGGGTGCAGTGGGGCAAGGCTGGTGAGGTGCCCAGGTAGGTGAGGTTGGGTGTTGAAGGTTTTACTTGGCTTGGCTGCTGTCTGGCGAGGGGCCTTGATCTCGGTTGGCACGGTTCCATGGCCTGTAAGAAAATGTCAAGTGGTGTCGCCAAGTCTTTCTGGGATCAGGGATCTCTTGGTCCGGGAGCCAAGGTCAGTACCAAGCCTCCCCAGCAGGAGAAGCTTTTATTAAAGGGTAGGAGGAACAGGAAGCGAAAGCGCGGGGAGAGGCAAACGTTTGGGTTGGGAGGAGGGTGCAGATGAGGGCATACTGGTCTGGACCTCTGCGCGGAGTGTGGAGGAGGTGAGCTCCCCCTTGCCCAAGGTCTCCTGCAGCTGCTCCGCCACCTCCTGCATGCCCACATCGCGAAGCACGAGTGCCATGAGGTTGGCACTGTACGCCTCCAGATAGTAGCTGACAAGCTTGTCGGTGAGGTCCACAGCATCCATGGGCAGCAGCGGCCCCCATGGGATGTGTGCATAGCCTTCGCGCAGCAGCACTGAAAGCAGCTTCATCTTGAACTTCTTGAACTCGTCTGCAGTCAGGTTCTCCAGCGCATCCAGGAAGGCATCGCGCGTGCACCCCATGGCTCCTGGGGTCCCCCACTGTAGCTCACTCAGGCTGTCTGCCAAGCAGGAAGTCTGCTCTGCGGCGGGACCTGGAACTCCGCCTTCTCTCAACTCCGGCCTCTGCCCCAGAACATTGCCCTCGGGTGTAAGGCTCCCGACTGTCCCGTTCCTTCCCATCCTCTCCTGGCCATCAGGGGGTGCCCAGATCGCATCCTTTGGCTGGTCTATGAGGTGGGACCCAGGAGTCCGGGTGGAAAAGGGCTCATGGGTGGTGCCTGCCTCTCCAGGCTTGGACTAGCTAGCACACATCAGGAACCTGGTTTACTGGAGTGCTAAGGCTTAGAACTGTGGAATTTTAGAACCCTGAAATCTCCATGTTTCCCTAAACCTTAGCATCCTCTCTGACATGTCATAGAATCAGAGTCATAGAATCCTAACAGCCAGACCATGTAGCTTCCCAAATTCTGGGGAATACTGGGGAGAAATGAGGTGTCAAAAAGAGGGTAGAGATAACTGTGTGTGCTTTATCTCTCCAAACCTCAGTTTCGTTATCTATAAAATGGGGATAATAACACTCACTCATCCACTTAGTAAATATTCCAAGATAACATGGGCTACCTGATGGTACCTGGGACCTTGCCAAATGCTTCCTGGGAGAGCCAGAATTTGGTCCCCAAGGAACTGAATTTCTTGGGAAGCGATGACAAGAGACACTTGTAATGGTTGAGAAAATTCTTGACTGGAGGGAAAGTCAGGGGTAGAGAGCAGTTCTGGGGTCAGGGGGCTTGACCCAAAAGAGCAGATGAAAGGTGGCGTGGGATGGTGTTGGAGGCCAAGCTGTGCCCTGAATTGTTAACTTGCCCTTAACATGGCTGGGAAGGCCCTGCTGGTCTGCCCCTGTGGACCTCACCAGCCTTGTCTTGCACCACACCCTCCCCCCCACTCCACCTCTTGAGTTCCAACCACACTGGCCTCTCCATTCCTCTAATCTGCCAGGCTCCTTTGCTTCTCCAAGCCTTTGCACATGCTGTTCCCTCAGCCTGGAGCTCTCTTCCCTCACTCTTTGCCTGACAAACTCTCAAGACTTTAGGTCTTAAGTTAAATGCTACTTTCTCTGGGAGGAAGTATATTAATGCGTATATGTGGAATCTAGAAAAATGGTACAGATGAAGCGGTTTGCAAGGCAGAAATAGAGACACAAATGTAGAGAACAAACGTAGGGACACCAAGGGGGGAAAGCAGGGGAGGGGTGGTGGTGGGATGAATTGACATATATACACTAATAAGTATAAAATAGATAGCTAATAAGAACCTGGTGTATAAAAAAAATAAAACAAAATTCAAAAAGAAAAAGTGTATATAATGATAAATGGATCAATTAACTAAGAAGATAAAACATTTATAAATATTTATGTACCCTACCTCAGAGCACCTATGTAAAGCAAATATTTAAAGAACTGAAGGGAGAAGTAGACAGCAATACAATAATAGTAGATTCCCATCACCAGCCTCTAAGGCAGTGTGCATACCTGTGGCAATATCCTGCAGCCATGGAATTGCACACTGAAAGCTGGGGCCCCCACAGCTGCCTGAGGGCTCAGCTCTGGCCTTATCTCCTGTCACTGGCCTGCACCACTAGGCTCACCTGCAGCTGTCCCCACAAACTGTGCACCTGCACCCAGCCAGCTAGATCCCCATTAAGCCTCCATTGCTGTGCATGTCTGATGTGAGATCCTGCAGGCACAGAATGTACACCAACATCCAGGGCCTCTGAAGCTGCCTGTGTACCCTCACGTGGCCCTGGCCCTTGTTCCTGGCCCTGGCCCTGGCCCCTACCACTGTGTGTGTATCAGCAACCAGCCTCTGCCATTACTTAGGCACCAGTTGGTAGTATGTACACACCACCACCAGCTCCATGCCACTGCTGCCTGCCCTTGTATGTAGCCTCTGGACCTGGAGGCACCACAAGGACCCCAATGGCCCTTGTAGCCATTGCAGATACCCCACTATGCTCACCAAGGACCACACAGTTGTCAGTGCTGTGGACCCCTGTGGCCTGACCCAGAGAGACATCATGCCTCCACCCCCCACCCTGGACCCAGAGCTGCCACATGCCCCTGCACTTCGCAGTCTGCGCCACGAGATACAGAGTCACAACAGACTCCAGCATGCTCCCACCCACAGAAGGTCTTTCATTACCAGAATCAGTCCATAAAGTCTGCAAGAGTTGACTATTATTTCAGTTGTGCAGACACCTACACAAGACTACCAGGGTCACAAAGAATTGGGGAAACATGACACCACCAAAGGAACATAGCAAACTTCCAGTAACTGACCCCAAACAAGTGGAGATAATTTAATTGCCTGGCAAAGAATTCAAAATAATTATTCAAAAGATGCTCAGAGAGCTCAAGAGAACACATAAACAATTTAATGAAATCAGGAAGACAATACAAGAACAAAACGATAGGTTCAACAAGGAGACAAAAAACAATCCCATTCACAAAAGCATAAAAAATAATAAAATACTTAAGGAGTAAATTTAAAGAAGTGAAAGATCTATTCACTGAAAACAAGACATTAATGAAAGAATACACAAATAAATGGAAAGCTATCCCATGTTCATGGATCAGAAGAGTTATTGTTAAAATGCTCCTACTGCCCAAAGTCATCTATAGATTAAATGTAATCTCTAGGTTGCCATGGCTAAGGGGTGAGGGAGATGGAGAGAGGTTGGCAAAAAAGTACAAACTTTCAGCTATAAGATGAATAAGTTCTGAGAATCTAATGTAAAACATGGTGACTATAGTTGATAATACTGTATTGTATAATTGCAATTTGCTAAGAGAGTAAATTGTAAGTGTTCTTACCAAAAAAGGAGAGGGGGCAACTTTGTGAGGTGATTGATATGCTAATGAACTTGAATGTGGGAATTCTTTCACAAGGTATACATATATCAAATGATCATGTTGTACACTTTAAATATAGTACAATTTTATTTGTTAATTATACCTCAGTAAAACTGGGGGGAAAAGAAATTAAAGAAGACATAAATAAATGAAGATAGCCCATGTTCATGAAAAATTCAATATTGTTAACATGGCAGTAACTCCCCAAATTGATCTACAGAGTCAGTCAATTCCCAACTGCCTTTTTTGCAGAAATGAATACACTGATCCTAAAATTCATATAGAATTGCAAGGAACCCTGGATAGCCAAAAATTTCTTTAAAAAGAAGAACAAAGTTTGAGGTCTCACACTCCTGATTTCAATACTTTCTACAAAAGTGACAGTAATCAAAGCAGTATGGTACTGGCATAAGCATAGATATATCTTAATCTAATGAAATAGAATTGAGAATCCAGAAATAAGCCCATACATCTATGGTCAATTGATTTTCAACAATAAATAACAGTCTTTTGAACAAACAGTGCTTAAACAACTAAATAGGCGTGAGACTGGAAGACAAGAGTACAGCCATTTTTGAAAAGGACCCAGGGAACGACCTTGTGCAAGCAGGCTTCACAGATCCCTTAAAACAAAGTGCCTAAAGCCTTCCAGTTCCCTGAAAGATATAAAGGCCTGACAGACATTCCCAAGTTGTTTTTGCAGGAGGCAGATCCCCACCAGATGAAAACTGCTGGCCGCAAGTGCATAGACCCCCACACCAGTTGAAGGTTGATGATGCTTGAAACTTCATCTTGATGCCAACCAATCTGAGAATCGAGCACAAGCTGATTGGGCACCTGCTGCCCCCTCCCTCACACTCCCTTTAAAACCTGTTCCCTGAAAGTCCTTGGGGAGTTGGCACTCTTTTCTGCCTTCTCCGCTGTGCACAAACTATCCTTTTAATAAAAAGCTTTGCTTACCTAAGAGCCTTGTGGTAGTGAAATTCATTTCTATGGTATTGCTGTCCAAGAATCTGGAGAGGGCCTGGTAACAGGCACATGCAAAAGAATAAAGTTGGACTCTTACCTCACAATATATACAAAAATTAATTAAAAATGGACCAAACAGGGCTTCCCTGGTGGCGCAGTGGTTGAGAATCTGCCTGCCAATGCAGGGGACACGGGTTCGAGCCCTGGTCTGGGAAGATCCCACATGCCGCGGCGCAACTAGGCCCGTGAGCCACAATTACTGAGCCTGCGCATCTGGAGCCTGTGCTCCGCAACAAGAGAGGCCGCGATAGTGAGAGGCCCGCGCACCGCGATGAAGAGTGGCTCCCGCTCGCCGCAACTAGAGAAAGCCCTCGCACAGAAACGAAGACCCAACACAGCCAAAAAGAAATAAATTAATTAATTAATTTTTTTAAAAAAAAGGATCAAACAGCCAAAAGTAAGAGCTAAAACAATAAACTCGTAGAAGAAAACATAGGTAAATCTTCATAACCTGGATTCAGCAATGCATTCTTAGATATGACACCAAAAGAAAATATACATTAATTGGGCTTCATCAAAATCAAAACTTTTGAGCATCAAAGGACAAAAATGTGAAAAGACAAGTCATAGAATGGAAAACATATTTTCAAATCATATATCTGATAAGAATTTCACGTTATGAACGAACAAAGAACTCTTACAACTCAACAACAAAATGACAAACCAATAAAATAAAGGGCAAAAGGATCTATAGACATTTCTCCAAAGAAATTATACAAATAGCCAACAAGCACATGAAAAGATGCTCAACATAGCTGTTAGGGAAATTTAAACCAAAACCACAATGAGAAACCACTTACCCACTAAGAGGGCGATAATTTTAAAAACATTTTAATTTTTTAAACAGAAAGTAAGTGTTGGCAAGAATGTAGAAAACTGGAACCCTCACACACGGCTAGTGGGAATGTAACGTGGTATATAGCAGCTGTGGAAAAGTTTGGCCATTCCTCAAAAAGTTAATCATATAATTACCATATTGTAATAGCGGCCTCCCCAGCCCGAACCCAAACTGTGACGGGCCCTTTCTTCCTCCCTCCCTGGCGCCGGCGGCTGCGCGGTTGGGGCAGGGGCTGCTCCGCCGCTCCGCTCCGCGCCCCGGCTGGGCCTAGCCCACCGGCCTGGCCCCGCACCTGCCGGCCACCCACTGCGCAAGCGGGCAGGCGGGCGGGAGCTCCGCTCTGCGGACACCCGCTCCCGGGCCACCTCATCAGTCATGCACTGACCGGTGAGGCCAGCCGCGGGTTGAGCGCAGGGGGCCCGCCGCCTCAGACAGCGATCCCAGGAAAGGGTGTGTCAACCACCTCCACGTGGCCACCGGGGTCTCAGCGGCTTCTGCGCCTCGCTTCACCTGGACCTGGAGGACGACGTTGCTGGAGCAACCAGGTACTTCTCCAGACCTGGCCGCTTTCTGGGGTAGCACCTCTTTACTCAGGGTGTGAGAGCTGCGAGGCAGGCGCGAGCTGTAGCAGCCCCGCTCAGCCATTGGTCGGTGTCACAGTGGCCCCGCCCCCTCCCCCTCTGGTATATAAAAGGAGCCCGAATTCGGACTGAGGTAAGGTGGATTTTTGAGACGCTAGTCTGCCGTATTCTCGGTCTGCTAGCTTTCCCATTAAAATCGTTATTCCTTGTTCCAACAACTCCTCTCCCGATTTATTGGCCTGTCGTGCGATGAGCAGAAGGAGTTTGGGCTTGGTAACAATATGACCTTGCAATTCCATTCCTAGGTTTCTAGGAATGGAAAGCATATGTCAACACAAAAACCTGTACACAGTAGCATTATTCATAATACCCAAAAAGTGGAAACAACCCGAAGGTCCATGAGAATGGATGAACAAAATGTGGTATTATCCAAAATGTAATACATGACACAACACTCATGAATCTTGAAAATATGCTAAGTGGAAGAAGCCAAACATGAAAGACCATATATTATAACGATTCTATATATAAATGTGATGGAAGAAATTTTCACATATTGAGTTATGAGGCAGTCATTCTAGCTTATACAGGATTTAACTTGAATTTTATGCTAGCTAAAACAGTCTGTTTGTAGCCTATCAAACATACATTGTACATCTGCTTTAATCATTAAAGAAAAGGGTACCTGAAGTAAAGAATGGCCTTTTTAAAAATAAACATTAAATGCCTCCCTTCCTGGGATGTCAGTGCTGCATACTTCTTCGATGATAAGACTCCCTTCCCAGGTGCCAAGGCCATACTGACTCACTGTATACATGCTGATCTTTTTTTTTTTTTTTTTTTTTGTGAAATCTTGAAGGAATGTATTCCTGACTTGTTTGGTGTTCTTTGTTCTGATGAGATATAAAACTATGCGGAAAATCATGCTTCTCTGGAGCAGTTCCTCAGAGTTATCTGAGAGACCGTCTCCCGGGCGATCATCCTCAATTTGGCTCTAATTGGCTTATTGATTATTTCCATCCACAAAAGAAATGCCCAGAATTGGCAAATCCATACAGACAGAAAGCCGATTTGTGGTTGCCAGTGGGTGGAAATAATGGGAATGAGGAATGACTGCCTATGAGTACAGGGTTTATTTTAGGGAAGATTAAAATGTTCTGGAATGAGTGGTGACAGTTTCACAGCATTGTGAATGTAATAAAAGCCACTGAATTCTAATACTTTAAAATGGTGAATTTTACCTCAATTTTTTTAAAAAAGAAAAATCCTATGGGATGGGTAAAATGATATTCCTACATAATAGCTGAGATTCAGAGGTCAACTCATTTGTCTAAAGTCAAATTAAAATTAAAGCTGACTGAACCTCCCAAAACCTTCCTTCTAATCACTGTTACAACCAAAATAAAAAATAAAAACAGTTAAAAATTAACTCTAAGTCCCTAGTGGGTTTTTGCGTGTTTGTAGGGCGTTGGGGCGGGGGGAGGGGAGGAAGCACGCTCCTGGGCTGGAAGGCGGACGGGGGGTAGGCGGAGCATCCCGATTAGGAGGGTTCAGGGAGGAGGAGGAAGGGCGAAGAGGTCCGTACACTCACGGCCGAGGCCTTGGTAACTGCCTCCGCCCTGCCGTTGAGGGGCGCCAGTCGACCCAGCGCGGTACCTCTTTCCAACGCTTTCTCCGAGCGCTCCGCCGGCGGCCCCGCGGACAGGTTTGCAGCCTCTGCCCCGCGCGGACCCCTCAAAGGCGAGGCCCGACCCCGTACAAGGCGGGCGGGAGGACCCAGCAAGCGCTGCCTCGGCCCCTTTCCCGCCCACGGACCCTGGAGCCCCTACCTTCCTGACAACCTGCCAGCTCCTGGCTCGCCCAACCCACCTGTCTCAGGTTTCCCCAGTATTTTACCACTTGCTCCTCCTGGCCCACCACACAGTCCCCCACTTCCCGAAGACAGAGACTAGGAGTGAGAGGAGTGAGACACTTGCCTTGGCATTATTAAAATAATGAAACTACTATTAGTAGTAATGACTTAATAGAAAGAATATTAATAAACTTATTAGTAATGTAGGGGCCAGTAACCAGGATGCCTTGCCTGCCTGTTTAAGGGGAAACCAACTCAATAAGCAAGATAAATACTTTAATATGACATTTAAAAATTTTTTCAAAATAAAAAACTTAAAAGTACCATGAGGTGCTATATGGGAGGCTAAAACAAAAGGAAAAATCAGTAATCCTGATCCTAGCATTATTTAAAATTTTGGTAGTTTGGTTATCATGGAATTTTTTTAGTGTTTTTTTTTTGCAATATTACATTTAAAAAATTTTTTTTTAATCTTCAGTACTGAGTATCTTGAGTTCTGAGTATGTCCCTAAATTTTGCGCTGGAAGTGAGTACTTCAGTCACTGTGCTTGGCTCACCCTAGTGACAGCCCTGCCCCACTGTCAGCTTCAGTGTGGTAGTGGCAGTAGGGAAGGGTAGGGAAGTGCAAGTGGCCACCTTCTCCCCAGAGTCTGTGGAGGCTTAGCAAGGAACTTCCAGAGGTGCAGGCACAGGGGCCTGTAAGCCCTCTAGGCGTGTCCCAGCACAAGGTCTCAGTGGAGGGCAGGGAAGGAAGAGTTACACCAGCATCCTGGTTACTGGCCCCTACATTACTAATAAGTTTATTAATATTCTTTCTACTAAGTCATTACTGCTAATAGTAGTTTCATTATTTTAATAATATAAACTAAAAAGCATCAATAATACTTATATAATACAATACTTATTAAACACCTACCAGCTAAACACTTCACAAAATGATTTCATTTATGCCTCACCACAGCTCTGGGAGGTTGGTTCTAATATTACTAATACTATCTGATTTTACAGTGCAGGAAACAGGATCAGAGTGGTTAAATCTCTTGTTTAAGGTCATCCAGCATGTACAGTGGCAGAACTAGGATTCAAATCCAAACTGGCTGACCACAGAGCCCTTACTTGGAAATCACAAAGTACAAAGTTCCTAATCCTCTACCTGGAAATGACTTGGTGGGGATTTCATCTCCAAAGCATTAGAACTCCAATAAAAACGTTAGAAACAAATTGAGATGTTAGGATATCTGCTCATACAATGTATCACATCAATGAGTTAAAAAAACAATACGATAATTTCCATGGAAGCTCCTTGTAAACTAAGCCTAGAAAGGTATTTATTTACATGTTATACAAAAGTATGCTAACTCCATAGCCCAGCCAAGTGGTGTGGCACCAGCAACCCCCTTCCCTCTGGAGCATTTGGGCCAGTGTTTGTTGTACACTGGTTAACCTGCTGTCAGTCCACACTGCAAAACAGCTTCTAACCTATATTCTAGATCATTGCTCTACAGTTGGCCACCAGACCTGTGCTGCTCCCCTGGAATTCCAACCAGCCTCCCCAGAACCACTGCTGCTACCAGCAGGCTGGGAAGGAGGAAGAAGGCTGCCCTCCCCTTTTATGATGACTTCTTTCCAGACCCTTGAGCTAAAACCAGACCACCATGTTTGGCAGCTAAAACTTTGCTGAGGACCTGGGTGATCTCACCCAAAGCCGTATGGGGAAGATGATTTGAGGTGACTCACAGACCTACTGTCTTTTGAATAATCATGCATTTGTTTTGATGCAAATTCAAAATGATTGAAATAGCATATTAAACTACAATAGCAGGCTAATTTTGCTCCTGGTGAAGCTAAAAAGAGTAGTAAAAATTTTAACACAATATATTTAAAGTAAATAATAAAAGAGATCTCAAGGAGGTATTAGAGCTTCAACAGAACCTGGCAGTTGGACTCCTAGCGTATGTGATCACCTAAGAATTCCCTTCTACCTGCCCAGGTTGTACAACTCCTGACCCTAACCAGATATTGCATATTGCATAACTTTCATTTTGGAAAGGCTCTGGATACTTGGGACCAGTTAGTTCCCTGGGTCTCCAGTCCCAACAGAATTAATTCAATCAAGACCAATATTCCCAGCGCTACTTTAGTGAGGGCCTGGGTGATGGTACGCAAAGCTTTATAAGGAACACGATTTGAGGTGATTTACAGACTAATCCTGTTCCTACAGGATTTGCTAGAAACAAATACAAAAGCTTTCTACTTGACCAGGGCTCAATTTTTAAATACACAATGGAAACAAACAAACAAAAAACTATCTGGCTTTCCTATTTCATTTCTCTTTTAGTTGGTGAGTATTTGGTTTTGCTTTTTTTTCCTCAAGAATAATGAGACACACTGCTATTTTCTTTATTCCTCTGTCATTTTTTAAACCCAATAAACGTTACATCATAATAATTATAACAACACAAATAATGAGCCGTAAACACTTCGCAATCCCAGCAGCCCTGGGCCTGCACTTCTAAGGATGGTGAACTGAAGAAACAAATTTGTGTAATTGAAATAAGCTTTTCCAACCACCACCACATCTTCTCTGTGTTTTGATGATATAAGAGGTTTTCATTTATTATGTGGCTACTCTGTGCCAAGCACTGTGCTAAGTACATTACATGCGATTTATTATTTCATTGGTACATATTTTGACACTTACTACACTGTCTTTCATTATGATGTGACCATTTCCTAAGAAGTGCCCTATGTAGCTCCCAGTGAAAATATCAGGGGAGCACAACTTATGCACTAGAGTCTCCTGACCTGTCTCCCAGGCTACACTCTTGCTCATTTGTTTCACCCTCTGCATTGGTACAAGACCCTTCTATCTAAATGTTTAATCTCTTTAACCATGTAATTCCCTTCCAAAGAATCACCATTCTTAGCTGCTTGACTTCAAGAAGCATCCCAGTTTTATGTCTTGGTGCTCCTAGATATCAGTCCCTGGTTCCGATCCAACTCTGTCTGGCAAGACACTGTTCTCAAGGAGGAGACAACATTCCTTCCACCCCTGGGTTTAACCTGGCCCGAAATGCCCTCTTCCACCCTCTCTGCCAATGTAGCCTAATGGCTAGGGGTAGAGTTCTGGAGTCTCACTTCAAGGGCAGATCCCAACTCCTCTGCTGACATGACATCTTATGCATTTGGCGATTTGTGACTAAGGGCATTATATCTTGTCCTGGGAACTTCCCCCTCTTCTAAATGTGAAGGTTAGTTCAATTAATTAGCCCAGGAGAATACTGTGCACTCGAAGCGGTCAACAGCCTGGGATCTGGGGGTGGGGATGGGGTAGGGGTGGGGGGGAGGTTGGGATAAGAGGCTCCAGATGGGGACAGAATTGAAAGGAAAATGTTTTTTAATAACCTTCTATCTCCTTTCATCTAAGAGCTCCTAAAAAGCAGGCAATAATTTAAGAAATAAGGGAGCCCATCATTGCTTGCCCCCATCTCCTCTGTCTCCTCTTTCCCAGGCAGCAAGACCTAGACAGCAAATAGTGGAGTTGGTGGGGAGGGGGGAAGGTAGGGCGCCAAACTAACATGTTTTGCAAGGAATGTGACTACAGCTAACTACAGGAATCGAGAAAGTGGACCCAAGAATACCAACTTCCAACCAGCCCGCCGCCTCAACTCCAATCTTGGGGAACCTGTGTCTGGAGGGGACCCAGCTCGCCCACCCCTGCGGATAGGGGTTGGAGGAAACCGGCTTTGCTCCGCCCCCGGATCTGGGCGGTGACCTGTAGGCGGCAGCGCGCCCTGGGCGCTCTCGCATAGGGCGCAGCGCTGGAAGCGCGGATACCCGTGAGCTCGCGGAGGTAGAAGGCCGGCGGCGACATGAGCTCTGTGCCAGCGTTCCTGAGCGCGGCAGATGTGCAGGACCACCTCCGCAGCTCCAGCCTACTCATCCCGCCTCTGGAGGCGGCTCTGGCCAACTTCTCCAGCGGCCCCGACGGAGGGGTCATGCAGCCGGTGCGCACCGTGGTGCCCGTGGCCAAGCACAGGGGGTGAGTGAGGAAGGCCGGGCCAGGGGCTGGAGAAACTGGACAGGAGGAAGAGGAGGGGTGAGAAGGGAAGCAGCGGGAGGAAGGAAGGGAGGGCTTACCTAACCACTGCTAATAACAGCTCCCACCTGATTTGTGCAACCCACGGTGTCAAGTGGGCGCTTTACAGGAATTACCTTGTTTAATTCAACACACTCCATATATAGGTAGGTATTGATGCAGCATTTACTGATGGGAAAACCGAGACTCAAAGAGGTGAAGTGAATTACCCAAGGCCACGCAGCTAGTAAGTGGCAGAACTGGGGTGATTTTTCTCATCCAGAGCCGGACTCTTGAACATACTCAGCATACTGCCAGAGGGAATGGCAGAGGGATGGGGCGGGGGGGGGGGGGGGGGAGCGGCGAGGGAGAAGACCAGTAGGGCACTGAACGAGGCAAGAGAAAGGAAGGGACATGGGGACTTGATAGGGTACCTCAGCATTGACCGGAAGGGGTTGAAGCTGCTCCCTCTCTTCTTGTAGTTTCCTGGGGGTCATGCCCGCCTACAGTGCAGCAGAGGACGCCCTGACCACCAAGTTGGTCACCTTCTATGAGGGCCACAGCACCACCTCCACTGTCCCCTCCCATCAGGCCACTGTGCTTCTCTTCCAGCCGAGCGATGGCTCCCTTCTGGCGGTGAGCAACTCCCTGCCCAGGGGTGGGTCAGGGCCCCTGTGCACAGAGCTAGGCTCAGAAGTTAGTTCTCTGTTGACCAGGGGGAGTTTTGAATGTGACCACACATGACCCTCTCTGAGGACTGGATGCCAGTGACAGTGAAGGTTATCTGTGACTGTGTATCTGATTCCAGGACTGCCTAAGGATGCGTAACCCAGCACCAGAGCCCACTGCTGCTTTGAGTGTGTGACAGTGTGGAAGTAATAATCTCGTCATTCTTGTAATGTTCTTGTCCTATAGCGGTTACTCCAAATATACAGCTTGCACAAACCCAGTAGCCAAGGAAACGTTTATTTAGTGACTCTCTGCCACGTGGAGTTGCGTTAGTTACAGATCTCTAATACCTGGTAGTTTTTTTCTAAGGGGTACACAATGACCTGTTTTAACATTTAATGGTAATATCAAAAAATAGTAGTAGTCCATATTTATTAAGCATTTTGTGTGTGTCAGGCACTGTTCTAAATACTTTGTATATGTGTTAATTCTCTTAATACTTAGAACCACTCTGTGAGGTAAGTAAATTTATTACCTCCATTTTGCAGATGAGAAAACTGAGTCATAGAGCAACTATGCCAAACTTACCAAAATTTACATAGCTAATAGTGGCATGGATGGACTTCAGACCTACTCTGTGTAAGTCCAAGGCCTATACTGTCTTAAGACTATGCTCTACTGCCTTTCTCACTGCTGCTTACTGAGCACTTATCATGTGCCAGGCAGGAGAAATTGATCTCCTTCAATTCTGACAACACTCCTCTGTGGGAGTTTTTACTACACCCTCACCTCCCCACCCACTTTCTTTTGAGGTTCCTGAGGCTCAGAGTATTAGAGTTACTTTGCTTGAGGTCACACAACTGGTTAGTGAAAGTGCTCTGTGCCCTCCAGCCTGGCTCTGAGGTCAGCCAGTTGAGTCCTCATCAGGGACAGACTCCTTAATTCTACCCAAACCACCCCTGGATCCTTAGACTCTCCTTCTCAGAATTTCTGGTTCCCCAAGGAAGCTGGCCATTTATTACTCCCCTGAAAAGAGTATTTAGCTCTTCCCAGTCTCTGCTCATCCAATGGAAATGGCATCCATACTACCTACCAACAGTGCTTCCCCAGGAAATTGGGACCACCTCAGGCTTTGGAATTAAATGACAAGGCCTGAGATTCTTCCTGAATCCGATCAGTAGCCAAGCAATTCACTTCCTTGTCCATAAAATGAGAATACTGATACTACTTGGTGAGGACCAATTGAGATGATTAATATAAACAGAGAACAGTGCAAAGGATGGTAGTTATTACTAGCCAGGTGTAATTAGAATCACCTGGGGAGCTTTTAAAAACAACGATGTCTGGGTCCCATCCCTAGTGTTCAGATTCAGTCAACCTAAGGGTCATGTCTGGGCATCTGTATCTTCACAAACCTCCCCACATGTGCAGGAGGAGTTGAGAGCCACTGAGATAGAGTTTCAGGGCCCTTGCATAGGTGTCAGGTGACTTACTCTTATTCCTGAAGTTTCTCCTTAATTTGATGTTTTGAGAATCCAAGGGCAAGTAAAGCAAATGGGCAGTTCTTGAGGGCTCGCCATATGCTAGATGTTTTCATGTATGCCAGTGCATTTAATCTTCACAAAAACCCTCTAAATGGTTGCCATTATCTTTGTTTTTACAGGTAGGAAACCGGTGCTTAAAGATTAAGATATTTTTTCAAAGTTGCATTTCTTATAAGTGGAGGAATTGGATCCAGGCAAAACATTCCCTTTATAGAATATTATGATGCTTCCTAGGGCTAACTCTTAGAGCATCTTCTCTCTGCGTAAGTGGTGGATAGCGGTGCCCCTTGTTCACTGTCTCTCCTTTCCTCCAAGGTCATGGATGGAAATGTCATAACTGCAAAGAGAACAGCTGCCGTGTCTGCCATCGCCACCAAGGTGAGATTAGTGCCTGGCTGTGCTGAGCTGGTGGGTGGGATTGAATGTCTCAAGTTTGAAGGTCTAAGGTAGAAGTGAGGAACTCATTTTGATCTTCTCTGGACATAGCTAGAACTTCATATGCCAAATATGGGATGTCAGCTGAGCAAAGTGATTCACCAAATGATTGGCTACCATTTAATGAGCCCAAGATTCCAGGTACCTCACATGTGCTATTCCTGATCTTCATACCAACCTTGCAAAGTAGATATGATTATCTGCATTTGCCAGGTATAAGGAATATGGCTCAGAGAGGTTGTGTGAGTTGATCAGGGTCACACAGCTAACAAGTGGCAGAGCAAGAATTTAAAACTTGACCTTTCTGACTCACAGGACTGCTTTCTTTCCCCTCTACCACACTGCTCCTGGCAAATCAGTGTGGTTGCCCCATAGGCCAGAGTCAGTACTGCACAAGAAGCAGAGGGGGAGATAAACAGATCCAAGCCACACAAATGTATCCATTCAGCAAGTACTGACTGAGATCCTACCACATATCAGGCACTGTTCTAAATGTCAGAGATGTGGTAGTGCATGAAACAGAGAGTTACATGCAGAGGGGAGGTGAGACAATAAATAAAATAAAAAGTAAAATACATAGTATGATTTGCTAAAAAATAATTAACCAACAGCAAACCCCTTTTGAGTTTAATGATAGGCTAGGACTTGCTTTAAAAAAATAACACGCCCACCCCCACCACCAGCTAGAAGGATGAAAATAAAGCAGAATTGAGAGTATTGGGAAGGGGTGATATTTTAAATTATCGAGGAAAGACCTCACTGAGAAGATGATATTTGAGTAAAGACCGAAAAAGAAGTGAGTGAGTGAAACAGGAAGAGGGGAGGAGCTCTCCAGGCAGAAGGAAAAGCAAGTGATAGAGGTGATGATGTTTCTAAGCAGTGCAAGGGCGTCCTACAGGAAGAACAGTATTTTTAGAGGCTAGGGTTAAGAAGACGAGGTATCTGTAGGAACAGTTAAAGGCTGGAATCTTTCACATTGAAGGTCTGGGAATGCTGGTGTATGAGGCCTAAGCATAAAGGAAATGTGGGGTCTATCAGAGGGTTGGAGGAGCAAAGACCAGGTGTTCAAATTGTGAGTGTGTTAAGGTCTTCTAAACACATGATGGGGAGGGAAGACTGTGGGGATAAATCTGGTAATTATATAGGAAGGGAGTAGACTACAGTATGCAGCTTGATGAACTGGCTTTGAAAAATTATATCCAAACCCAATTCAGATTGAAATGATCAAGGGACTCTGAGGTATGTTCCCTGGTAACTTAGGAACAGAGGGACTCTAACAATACTGCCCTACATTTGAAAAGGACTTTGATCTTTTCCAAAATAATTTCCAAACCATTGTCTTGATTTATTTTTGGATTTCTGGGAGGAAGGCAGAGCAAGTATTACTGGCCTCATTTTGTGCAGAAGGAAATGGAGTCTAGGGTTTCCTGTAGTCAGACAACCCAGGTAGCTGTGGGTCTTCTTGTCCCAGATCAGTAGTTTCCAACCCAGGCTACGCAGCAACAGCAGCATCTGGGGGATTTTTTTTTTTAATTCAGATTCCCAAAACCACTGAATTGAATCGCTGAGGGTAGGGCCTAAGAAACTAGGTTTTTTGGTTTTTTATGGTATCTGGTTGATTCTGATGATCAACCAGGTTAATTCTTCTATCATAGGTTAAAGGATACTTTACAGGATACTGCAACAATTTCTGAAGCCCACGTGTACTTCCAAGAATAGATTCATATTAACTGAGAACAGAAAAAAAAGTATAGTTAAGGAAAAATTACATAATTCTCCTTACTGGACAGGAGCATAAGATTACTAGTCTTGTGGATATTGTCATTTTGAAAACTTTTCAAATCAAGGTTCTTTGAACTATAGTTGATGGCACAAAATGGTATCTCTCCTTCTGCAGCTACAGGAGACATCATCTCTAATCACCTGCCAATATTTGAGACTCCTTTTTGCAAGTGATGAATAATTAAGAATACTTTCATTTTTAAGGTTGCACTCCAGAATCTCAATGATTAGCATTGTAAGAAAGAGCAGACACAAGGAGCTCAACTTGTATTAAATGAAACAGAGGAAAGGCAGAAGACAGTCTTATTTAATATGGATGGTTTGAGGAGCAAGTGGTGTCATTCCTCAATGCCAGTTGTTCTTAACTGAAAACAATGTGGCCAGCTGCCCCAGAGACAGCAATGTCTGGAGACAGTTTTGGTTGTCACAACTGAGGACATAGGGGGTGCTAATGGACAGAGACCAGGGATGCAGCTAAACATCCTATAATGCACAAGACAGCCCACCCACCTGCCAACAAAGAATTATCCAGCCCAAATATCAGTAGTGCTGAGGTCAAGAAACCCTGCTCTATTTCTTATAGGTAATGGTAGATATGTGCCAATTCTGTGCAAATATGACTGTCTCTGTTTTCACGGGGCTACGTACCAGTACAGGAAAATAAATTTGTAAACAAACAAGTGCTATGAAGTGGTGAAATCTATCAGGGTGGTCAGAAAGACTTTACTGGAGAGTTGATCAGAGAACCTCACTCGCAAATAAAGACACACATACACCCTTAGCAGGTGCCACAGATGCCATCTCTACATTCCTCTTTAAAGGAAGACAGAGGCTGAGTCAGGATCAACAGAGAGTAGGCACAGCAAATATAGCTGAGAACCTAAGCTCGCAAGGATTCATGGATTCCAGAAGCAACTAACAGCTCTGAGAAGTAGGTGTGGCTTATCATGCCCCTGAGATGGGGTAACACAGCAGAAAACATGTGGGCTTTGGAGAATGAAAGATATGGTTTTAGAGCCCCACTGTGCCATTTAATAGTCATAGGGCCCTGAGCAAGTTAGTTAACCTCTCTGGACCTCAATTTCTTTATCTGTAAGAGGAGGATAACAATGGGAGTATCTAGCTCATAGGGTCAATTGTCTGGACTAAATGAGATCATGAGGCTTAAGCACTGGCATATGTTAGGTACCCAATGAAGGCTCCTTCCCTCCCTCCCCACTCTGTAGAGTGGAAACGGAAGTACACAATGACATCTCCTTGATTGCCTGAGAGGTCTTGAAGTTCACCTGATTCTCAAACTGTATTTGATCTTCTCCTGGCTACTAGAGTCTCCCTTGACCTTTTCTATCTCATTTCTCTCAAATAGTTTTTGAAACCCCCCAGCAGTGAAGTGTTGTGTATCCTTGGAGCTGGCGTCCAGGCTTATAGCCATTATGAGGTCTTCACAGAGCAGTTCTCCTTTAAGGAGGTAGGTCCAGGGAGGGTTGTGGAGGAAGCTGGGAGGAAGCAGCAGTGACCTTTCTCTGTACTCCTTTGTTACAGTGTGGGTTATGCTGAAATTGTCAGCTTGCGAGTCCTACCATCTAGACCATTCTTTTTTTTTTTTTAATAAATTTATTTATTTATTTATTTATGTCTGTGTTGGGTCTTTGTTGTGGTGCACGGGCTTCTCATTGTGGTGGCTTCTCTTGTTGCAGAGCACAGGCTCTGGGTGCGCGGGCTTCAGCAGTTGTGGCGCACAGGCTTAGTTGCTCCGTGGTATGTGGGATCTTCCCAGACCAGGGATCGAACCCGTGTCCCCTGCATTGGCAGGCGGATTCTTAACCACTGCACCACCAGGGAAGTCCCTAGACCATTCTTTTAATGACTTGCCCAGAAGTCCCACTGGACATGAAGCGTTGGGGGAAAGGCCTGAATCACCTCCTCCAGTTTCTCGGTTTGCAGGGTATGCCGAAGGGCGCAGAGCCTACTCGGTTACTTAAAGGATTGTGTCATATCCATTTCGTACATTCAGGTGTTCTTTTGGCCCCTTTCTATTGTTTCTCTTAGGAGAATCTGGGGTCCTTAGGTATTCAGGTTTAGGGATCCAGGAACTGGGAATGAGGCCTAGAGAGCAGGAGGCCACAGCATGCCCCTTCTGCAGCTTAGATGTTAGTCCACTTTTCCCCATTCTGGCTGGCTCACACTTCCTATTATTTTTGATACATTTGATGCTACTTTTAGTTTATTTTTTTCTATGTGTGTGAGAGGGGTGGGGCAGATTTAAAGTATGATTTCTTATGATAAAAATAATACCTCTGCTTTGAGAAACGAAGACTGTAATGAAGAAAACAAAAGAAAAATTCCCTTTTATCTGTTTTCAGAGACAAGTAGTTAACATTTCCAATCTCTCTCGTTTGCTTTTTGTAACATAGTTGTATGATTTTTCTCTGCTTTTTTTATTAAAGTATAATTGACATACGATATCTTATTAATTTCAGGTGTATATCATAGTGATTTGATATTTATATACATTTCAAAATGGTCACCATGATAAGTCTAGTTACCATCTGTCACCATACAAAGTTATTACAATATTATTGACTATATTCTCCATGCTGCACATTATATCCCCATGACTTAATTATTTTGAAACTGGAAGTCTGTACATCTTAATCCCCTTCACCTATTTTACCCATTCCCCAACCCTCCCCCCTCTGGAAGTCACCACAAGTGGTTTATTTATTTATTTATTTAACATCTTTATTGGGGTATATTTATTTTTTTAACATCTTTATTGGAGGCTATTTATTTATTTATTTTACAATGTTGTGTTAGTTCTGCTGTATAACACAGTGAATCAGCTATACGTATACATATATCCCCATATCCCCTCCCTCTTGCCCCTCCTTCTCACCCTCCCTATCCCACCCCTCTAGGTGGTCACAAAGCACCGAGCTGATCTCCCTGTGCTATGCAGGTGCTTCCCACTAGCTATCTCTTTTACATTTGGTAGTGTATATATGTCAATGTTGCTCTTTCACTTTGTCCCAGCTTACCCTTCCCCCTCCCTGTGTCCTCAAGTCCATTCTCTACGTCTGTGTCTTTATTCCTGTCCTGCCCCTAGGTTCTTCAGAACCTGTTTTATTTTAAATTCCATATATATGCGTTAGCATAAAGTATTTGTTTTTCTCTTTTTGACTTACTTCACTCTGTATGACAGACTCTAGGTCCATCCACCTCACTACAAATAACTCAATTTCATTTCTCTTTATTGCCAAGTAATATTCCATTGTATATATGTACAACATCTTCTTTATCCATTCATCTGTTGATGGACACTGAGGTTGCTTCCATGTCCTGGCTATTGTAAATTAATAGCCAGGACACAGTGCTGCAATGAACATTGTGGTACATGACTCTTTTTGAATTATGGTTTTCTCAGGGTATGTGCCCAGTAGTGGGATTGCTGGGTCATATGGTAGCTCTATTTTGAGTTTTTTAAGGAACCTCCATACTGTTTTCCATAGTGGCTTATCAATTTACATTCCCACCAGGGAAGAGGGTTCCCTTTTCTCCACACCCTCTCCAGCATTTGTTGTTTGTGGACTTTTTGATGATGGCCATTCTGACCGGTGTGAGGTGATACCTCATGGTACTTTTGATTTACATTTCTCTAATAATTAGCGATGTTGAGCATCTTTTCATGTGCTTTTTGGCCATCTGTATGTCTTCCTGGGGAAATGTCTATTTCGATCTTCTGCCCATTTTTTAATTGGGTTGTTTGTGTTTTTGATATTGAGCTGCATGAGCTGCTTGTATATTTTGGAGATTAATCCCATGCTGGTCACTTCGTTTGCAAATATTTTCTCCCATTCTGTGGGTTGTCTTTTCGTTTTGTTTATGGTTTACTTTCATGTGCAAAAGCTTTTAAGTTTAATTAGGTACCATTTGTTTATTTTTGTTTTTATTTTCATTACTCTAGGAAGTGGATCCAAAAGTTATTGCTGTGATTTATATCAAAAAGTTTTCTGCCTATGTTTTCCTCTAAGAGTTTTATAGTATCTGGTCTTAAATTTAGGTCTTTATCCATTTTGAGTTTATTTTTGTGTATGGTGCTAGAGAATGTTCTAATTTCATTTTTTTACATGCAGCTGCCCAGTTTTCCCAGCACCACTTATTGAAGAGACTGTCTTTTCTCCATTGTATATTCTTGCCTCCTTTGTCAGAGATTAATTGACCATAGGTCTGTGCATTTATTTCTGGGCTGTCTATCCTGTTACATTGATCTATGTGTCTGTTTTTGTGCCAATACCATGGTATTTTGATTACTGTAGCTTTGTAGTATAGTCAGAAGTCAGGGAGCCAGCACTGTTTTTCTTTCTCAGGATTGCTTTGGCTATTCAGGGTCTTTGGTGTTTCCATACAAATTAAAAAATTTTTTGTTCTAGTTCTGTGAAAAATGCCATTGGTAATTTGTAGATTACCTTGGGTAGTATAGTCATTTTGACAATATTGATTCTTCCAATCCAAGAACATGGTAATCTTTCCATCTGTTTGTGTCATCTTCGATTTCTTTCATCAGTGTCATAGTTTTTGGAGTACAGGTCTTTTACCTCTTTAGGTAGGTTTATTCCTACGTATTTTATTCTTTCTGTTGCAATGGTGAATGGGATTGTTTCCTTAATTTCTCTTTCTGATCTTTAGTTGTTAGTGTATAGAAATGCAACAGCTTTCTGTGTGTTAATTTTGTATCCTGCAACTTTACCAAATTCATTGATGAGCTCTAGTAGTTTTCTTGTAGCATCTTTAGAATTTTCTATGTATAGTATCCTGTCATCTGCAAATAGTGACAGTTTTACTTCTTCTTTTCCAATTTGGATTCCTTTTATTTCTTTTTCTTCTCTGATTGCTGTGTCTAGGACTTCCAAAACTATGTTGAATAAAGGTGGTGAGAGTGGACACCTTTGTCTTGTTCCTGTTCTTAGAGGAAATGCTTTCAGCTTTTCACTGTTGAGTATGATGTTAGCTGTGGTTTGTCATATATGGCCTTTATTATGTTGAGGTATGGTCCCTCTATGCTCACTTTCTGGAGAGTTTTTATCATAAATTGGTGTTGAATTTTGTCAAAAGATTTTTCTGCATGTATTGAGATGATCATATGATTTTCACTCTTCAATTTGTTAATGTGGTGTATCACACTGATTGATTTGCAAATATTGAAAATCCTTGCATCCCAGGAATGAATCCCACTTGATCATGGTGTATGACCCTTAATGTATTGGTGGATTCAGTTTGCTAGTATTTTGTTGAGGATTTTTGTATCTATGTTCATCAGTGATATTGGCCTGTAATTTTCTTTTTTTGTGGTATTTTTGTCTGGTTTTGATATCGGGGTGATGGTAGCCTCATAGAATAAGTTTGTTAGTGTTCCTTCCTCTGCAATTCTTTGGAATATTTTCAGAGGGATAGGTGTTAACTCTTCTCTAAATGTTTGATAGAATTTGCCTGTGAAGCCATAAGGTTCTGGACTTTTTGTTTGTTGGGATTTTTTAATCACAGTTTCAATTTCAGGGCTTGTGGTTGGTCTGTTCATATTTTCTGTTTCTTCCAGATTCAGTTTTGGGAAATTTGTCCACTTCTCCTAGGTTGTCCATTTTACTGGCATATAGTTGCTTGTAGCAGTCTCTTATGATCCTTTGTATTTCTGTGGTGTCTGTTGTAACTTCTCATTTTTCATTTCTAATTTTATTGCTTTGAGCCCTCTCCCTTTTTTTCTTGATGAATCTGGCTAAAGGTTTATGAATTTTGTTTATCTTTTCAAAGAACCAGCTTTTAGTTTCATTGATATTTTCTATTGTTTTCTTCTACTCTATTTCATTTATTGCTGCTCTGATCTTTACGATTTCTTTCCTTTCACTAACTTTGGATTTTATTTGGTCTTTTTTCTTCGGTTGCTTTAGGTGTAAGGTTAGGTTGTTTATTTGAGATTTTTCTTGTTTCTTGAGGTAAGATTGTATTGCTATAAACTTCCCTCTTAGAACTGCTTTTGCTGCATCCCATAGGTTTTGGATCATAGTGTTTTTGTTTTTATTTGTCTCTAGGTATTTTTTGACTTCCTGTTTGATTTCATTAGTGATCCAGTGTTTGTTAGTAGCATATTGTTTAGCCTCCACGTGTTTATGTTTTTTACAGTTCTTTTCCTTGTTGGTTTCTAATCTCATAGCATTGTGGTAGGAAAAAATGCCTGAAATGATTTTAATTTCTTAAATTTACCTAGGCTTGCTTTGTTGCTCAGCATGTGATCTGTCCTTGAGAATGTTCCATGTGCACTTGAGAAGAATGTGTATTCTGCTGCTTTCAGGTGGAATGCTCTATAGATATAAATTAAGTGCGTCTGGTCTAATGTGTCATTTAAGGCTTGTGTTTCCTTATTGATTTTCTGTCTGGATGATCTGTCCATTGATGTAAGTGGAGTGTTAAAGTCCCCCACTATTATTGTGTTACTGTCGATTTCCCCTTTTATGGCTGTTAGCGTTTGCCTTATGTATTGAGGTGCTCCTATGTTGGGTGCATATATATTTACAATTGTTATATCTTCTTCTTGGATTGATCCCTTGATCATTGTGTAGTGTCCTTCTTTGTCTCTTGTAACGGACTTTATTTTAAAGTCTATTTTGTTTGATATGAGTATTGCTACTCCAGCTTTCTTTTGATTTCCGTTTGCATGGAATATATTTTTCTATCCCCTCACTTTTGGCCAAATTCTCTGGGGGCTCCTTCTTCCGATGCCAGACCCCCAGACTGGGCAGCCTGACATGGGGCTTAGAACTCTCACTCCTGTGGGAGAATCTCTGCAGTACAATTATTTTGCAGTTTTGGATCACCCACCCAGCGGGTATGGGATTTGATTGTATCGTGAATGCACCCCTCCTACCTTCTTGCTATGGCTTCCTGTTTGTCTTTGGAAGTAGAATATGTTTTTTGGTAGGTTCCAGTCTTTTTTGTTGTTGGTTGTTCAGCAGTTAGTTGTGATTTTGGTGTTTTCATGACAGCAGGTGAGCTCAGGTCCTTCTACTCTGCCATCTTGTCCTGCAATTCTCAGGGTAGTTCTAGTCCTAGTTTTTTGAGGAACATCCATACTGTTTTCCATAGTGACTACACCAATTTCCATTCCCACCAACAGTGAACTCAATTTCCCTTTTCTCCACATCTTGCCAACACTTGTTATTGTATTCTGATAGTCGTCATGCTGAGGGAAATGGAGGTGATATCTTATTGTGGTTTTGATTTGCATTTCCCTATGTTCCAATGATGTTGAGCATCTTTTCATGTGTCTGTTGCCCATTTGTATGTCTTCTTTGGAAAAATATTTATTCAGGTCCTCTGCCCATTTTTAAATTAGGTTGCTTATTTTTTAATATTAAATTTTATAATTTCTTTGTATATTTTGAATATTAACCTCTTAAAGTTTTAATCATGTTAGATATACACAGTTGTATATACTGTATTTTCACTGAATGTTGTAACACCATCACTTTTCCAGATTACTTAATTTTTGTATAGTATTTCATATTTTTCTATCAAGAAAGGTGGTATAGTTACCATTCTCTTATAAATGGGCATATTGTATTGTTTTTCACCTTAGTTAATGAACTTACTCAGACGTAACATTTATTTCCATATTTATTATATTTCCTTATGAGAGATTCTTTAGGCCTTATTTTCAGTTGAAGGCTGACAGCTGCCACCACAGACATCAAAATCTGTTAAGCAAGCTAGCAAGTCCCCACCTCCTGGTGATGCCAATGACCCACCCTCTCCCCCCCAGTGCTTCCCAGGAATCTCATTGTAGCTATTACTCTTGGCCTTCTACTCTGCTGCACCATTCACTCTTGAAACCCTTCCAAATTTTAATTCCCTTCATATCCTTCAGAGGTCAAGCTATTCCAAGCACAGCCCTGCACATCCTGTTTGTGAATCTCATACCTGTTATGACTCCTTTACAGACTCCCAAACATAAAATGTGAGTTTGATACTGACTTTGCCTGTTATCATTTGCATTTTACAGACATGAAAACTTAGGCTGAATGAAGTTAAATATACTTCAGAAACAGTAAGTGACAGAGCAAGGATTGATTCTAAGCCTGTCTAGCTCCAGAACTTGCTCTGCTAATCATTAAGCTATATAGTAGCTATTAAGCTACTGAGGCTGTGTATCCCAAGCTAGAAGTGAAAAACCTCCCCCCTTCTTGAAAGGGGAATGGGATAGAGAAAGGTCATTTTCAAATATCTGGCCCAGACAAATGTACATTCACCATACAGAATGATTTAAGTAACTACAGTCCTAACCCCAGAGTGGTTCAACTTTTCCTTGCACCCCTGGGCTTAATGAAACATAAACAGCCAAATAATCATGGCACCAATGTCCCTCTTGTTACCCCCAATGAAGGTGAGGATATGGAACCGCACCAAAGAAAATGCAGAGAAGTTTGCGAACACAGTGCAAGGAGATGTACGGGTCTGTTCATCGGTTCAGGAGGCTGTGACAGGGGCAGATGTGATCATCACAGTCACCATGGCAACAGAGCCCATTTTGTTTGGTGAATGGGTGAAGCCCGGGGCTCACATCAATGGTAAGCAGAGTGGCTCCATGAGCCTTGGGTGGTCAGAC
This sequence comes from Balaenoptera physalus, assembly GCF_965194825.1. Taxonomy (NCBI): domain Eukaryota; kingdom Metazoa; phylum Chordata; class Mammalia; order Artiodactyla; family Balaenopteridae; genus Balaenoptera; species Balaenoptera physalus. The sequence goes on along the minus strand of NC_138898.1, from coordinate 70,802,975 downwards.
TCTCCCTTGGCTGGACCAAGGGGGCTGCATATGCAGAGCTGTTTTACTCATGCAAAATGCTTGAGCTTTTTAATGGCCTCAGAAACATTTGAGTCCTGAAAAAAACGATACTCACTCCAAAATATGAAACAAAACTCACAAACCTGAAACTAATAAATTTAATTAAAGTTTTATAAAGTGTATCATTATAGCAAATGATCAATTATAGCTCAGTTCTTAAGTGTCATGAAATTTAAATTACAAAAGCCAAGTGACTCACTTGTTCTTTAACAACACTTGGAATTACAAAAACAAATTTTTAAAAATTACAACACAAAAGACATTTAATGTGACATGTGGATGCTTTTTAATATGTGGGATAGGATGGTTGGGACTCTAAACATAAGAGTTCCCGGGGCCTCTGAAGATCCTCAAATGGCCCTGGGGGTTATAACAAGATCTGGTCTATATTGAATACTTACTATTGCAGGTGCTGTTCTAAATTCTTTGTATGTACTATATCACTGAATCCTCACAACAACCATATGAAGTAGGAGCTATTATTATCATGACCCCCATTTTACAGGTAGGTAAACCAAGGCATGGAAAGATTAAGAAACTTGCCCAAAGTCAGAGGTTCTTAGAGGCAAAGCTGGGATTTGAACTGAGGTAATACACCCTCAGAGCCCAAGATCTTAAATGATACCCTATGTTATCTTTCAATAAGAAGACTGGATTCTGATGAGCAAGCAATTGAAGACTCAAGAATTTAAACATGGTATCAGTGCCCCATGTTTTAGTGACAAGCACATAGTGTGAACTCAAAATCTAAAATGTCTGCACACACGTGCAAGGGCCAAGAATCATGATTATGTGTTCATTCACAAATATGTATTGAATCCCTACCATGTGTCAGGCACTGTTCTAGATACTGAGGATGCCACAGTAAACCAGCAATCAAGATCACTGCTTTCCCGCTGCTTGCATTCCAGAGAAGGGAGGTAGACAACAAACAAGTAAACAAATAGATGAGTTAGATAGTTCCAGCTGAAGATAAGTTCTATAAAGGAAACAAAATGTGGTATGATTGAGGAATGGGCCATAGCAAATTGAAGGTCTCAGCCTGTGTGGGACTGGTATTATGAATGTGGGTCCAGGGGGTAGGTCTTACTGTTCATAAAGCCAGACTCGAACAGTAAGACCATTTCTGGAAGGACTTAGGGAATCAAGAGAAACCAGTTCTTGGTGAAATGGACAAGAGCTGAATCTTCAGCAAGACTGACTTAATATTTTTTCAGCTTTTCCTTTTTTTTTTTCCAGCTTAAAACAGCACATATTTATTATCTCAGTTTCTGTGGTTAGGAGTCTGGGCATGGGTTAGCTAAGTCCTCTGCTCACACAAGGATGAAATCAAGGTGTTGTTCAGGCGGCAATCTCATCCAGAGCCCAGAGTCTTCTTCCCAGCCCACATGGTCATGGCAGGTTCCTTGTGCTGTAGGACAAAAGTGCCCTTTTCCTTGGGGCTGCTCTCAGCTCCTAGAGGCTGTCCACATTCCTTTTCATGTGGACGCTCCACCTTCAAAGCCAACAACAGAGACTCTCCCTCATGTTGGATCCCTCTCACACTTTGAGTCTCTCTCCAGGAAGGGCTGACTTGATTTTGAGTCAAGCCATCTCGTATCTTTCCCTAGCCTAAAGACGAAATTGGTTTATGTATTCACAGAGGCATTAAATATACTTAAGAAAAGTATGTTATAAGTGCAGTCAACAGGGAAACACCAACAACAGATTTTACTTACTTTACAGCTTGGCTAAAGATACGCCCAATTCCAGCCTCCCCTGCATGTCCCTCATCCTATCTCCGCAGCCCAACAGCCAGCGTCTGACCCTCACCCATTCTCGTCCCACTGTAGGAAGGCCAAGGCCCAGCCTGAGTCAAGCCCCTCCCTTTGCTACCCGGACCATCCCCATCAGCCTGAGTGGCCTTACGCAGCCCTTCGAGAATTCACCCTGCTCCAGATTGGGGGGAACAAGTGCAATCAGAAGAGGTGGCTTGAGAAGCTAGGGTTTTTCCCACCAGCTTATGATTTATTTATGAGCTTCATTAGTTGGTGCTTCTGTTCTATAGAACTTCTCACACAAACAGCCTTCAAGATGGACATTTTTACATCACTCTCTTTGAAAATTAGAGTGAGGGAGAACAGCAGGAGAGGGAACAAGTGGAAAAAACTGGATGGCAGTGAGAGGAGGCTTGTAAATGCTGCCTTATATTTGTATAAAGCTTTATAGCAGTTTCCAAAGACTGGCTGGCATGGGCTGGATCCAGCCAGCAGATGTGTTTTTTTCAGACCATAGAGTGTTCTGAAAATCAAGAACTAACACATGCAAATAGATTTCCTGATTCTCTTTTAAAAAAGGAGCAGGGGTAGGGGAGGCCTTCTAACAGTGGCCCTGCATTCTCACATGGCAACAATTAGCTTGAGCTGAACAATAACTGTCCTCTTTAGAAGGGTCTGCTTTCTTCTCTGTACCTCAGTCTCCACCATTTCCAATCCACTTCCTCTGACCAGTTCTGCTCATTTTCATTACCTTCCTGGCCCTGCAGGCATTTGGTTGCAGTCTCTGCGTATATCTATGTCCCAGTGCCAGGAGTCATGACTCCTTGGATTCATCATTATGGTTCTGGGCTCTGCAGAGGATATGAAACCTTGGTGCCAGGGTGCAGCCAGTTTCCTCTTTATTGGGGCTTCTCTCTGACCCTAACACTGGGCTCTTTTCTCGTGAATTAAGAGAGAAGTGGTTGGGGGTGAGGAATGGGAATGATTGAAGAGCAAGCAGACAGACAGAAGATAGAGGAGTGTGGGGTCTGAATAAGCTCCAAGTGATGTCTCTGTTTTAGGGGTTTTGTAAGGAAGTCTCTGTTCCTGATAAGTGGGAGAAGCATGAAAGGCACGTACTGTCTCAGAGCTATAGATGCACTTATTAGATACGTAACCTTGGCATGTCCCACTTCTTTGAGCCTCAGTTTGTGCACTTTTTAAATGGGAATCAGATGTGAAGTGTGCTTGTGAGGACTATAAATAGTATGTGTGAAACATCCCACGGAAAGTAGGCACACAGTAAATGAATGCTAAGTTGCCTCGAAATCTTTTTTTAGTAATGAGAATGGATATGAAATGGAAAGGAAAAAATGCCCGGGTATCATTCTTATTAGTGAATTCAGTCTTGTTGACTGGGAGGGAGTTGGCCTGGGGAAATGAGGCATTCCACATCTGTTCCCATGTGTCTTCTGTCACCTCCTTTTCCCCACCCCTTTCATTCTCTGGAGTGTTTGGTATCCCTTGTGACCATTTCTAGGCTCAGGGTCTGTTTTGCTGTCTCTTAGCCATCGGCGCCAGCAGACCTGACTGGAGAGAGCTGGATGATGAGCTCATGACACAGGCTGTGCTGTATGTGGATTCCCAGGAGGCCGCCCTGAAAGAGTCTGGAGATGTCCTCTTGTCAGGGGTGAGCCTCCTTTCTGGTGGGCTGTTGCCTGGCTGGCCTCACCTGGATCCCAGGGTTTCATTAACACCCCCTTCTGTCTGGCCTGCTTCAAACCTCGGTAACCCTGACCTCTTTGTGGGATGACAACTCCCAAACATCTCTCAACCTTTTCTAATCCCCGTCCAGAATAATGTGGCCATTATGTGGTGACGTGTTTTCCTGTCCCCTTTGCCTGAAGAGAGCAGCTTGATGGACTTTTCTGTTGGACTGGGCTGTCCTATAAAGCAGTAGGATTGGAAGATAGGAGACTGTTACAGCCCGGAAACCTTCCCAGTGTGGCCAACAAATTAGGACTAAGGTTGGCCACTTTCTGGCCTTTTTTTTTTTTTGTAATCAGGGCATAGAAGCAAGAAGGGGGCTGCCAAAATGAGTGTTCAGATAAGAACAGGCCTATTTCCTCACTGACAGTGTCCTGGCAGGACATTCCCCTGGCTACAGATTTGTATCTCTGCAATCACAGTATCACAGAGGCAGATGGTACCCGCCCACCCACCCCCACCCCCACCCCCCAGAAAAAAGGTTTAAGGGGGAGGCATCCTTCCTGACATCATCTAGTTTACAAAAGGTGTTTTTATCTAGTTTATCCCTTATCCAGTTCAGGGACACCCTGTCCTGGCTTCAGAAGCTGGCCCTGAGCAGACATTAGCCCCATGGCCTGGGTCAGTGTGTGTTCATTTGACAGGCCAAGATCTTCGCTGAGCTGGGAGAAGTGGTAAAGGGAGTGAAACCAGCCCACTGTGAGAAGACTACGGTGTTCAAGTCTTTGGGTAAGAGCCATTGCTCCCAAGGCACAACCTTAACCAGAGCACAAGGTAGGTTTACCCACTGGTGGGAAGAGGAATGAGTCAGCAGGCTCCACAGCTGAAGCATTGTGAAGTCTATCACTCAGGTCAATTATTTACGTCGGCATAGTGGTGAAGCCCATGAACTCTGGAACTGGGCAATCTGGGTTGGATTCCCTTCTCTGCCACTCCCTGGACACGCGTCCTTGGGCAGGTGGCCTCACCTCTCTGAGCCACAGTTTTCTCACCACCTGTTCCCTGGAGTTTTTGTGAGAATTAAGTGAGATGTGTGTACAAAACAATGTGCACATAGCAAGTGTCAGCATTAAGACAATGACACTCGGAAGAAGATATCCTTCAGAGGAGGGAGGGCAGGAGAAAAAGATGTTTAAAAACAGGGAGCTTAAGAGAAATAGCAGGGAGCCCCAACCTGACAGAGACCCAGACAGGAAGTACAGCCTGAGACCTTTTTTTCCCCTCCTTCCCTACCTTTCTGCTTGCTGATTTAAGAAGGTCTTCAGTGGGGAGCCCCATTACTACCTGAGTTAGCACAGGCAGAAGCCCAACAAAGAAGGGGCTCCCAGTGGCTGGTTTGCCCCTCAGCCCTGCTCTCCCACCCCACCAGATTTAAGGAAATGGACACCCATGGTAACAAAGCTAATATTCAGCTCCTACACCTAAAATATTGAAATACTCTCAAAATGGTTGGTAAATATTTGCTGCCCTGAGCCCCTCGGCCTCACCAGACCTTACATACTTTTTAATGATTAAGCAACCAAAGCTTTAATGCCTGGCAGAGTATTAAGAGTACCCTGACCACCCAGCACCCATGCCAATCAGTCAGTATCCATGCCTTGCCATCTGTTAAATATTTATTTTAAATCTCCCATGCATAGAAAGACAGGCAAACACAGTATAAGCTTTATCTAGAGCCTGGTTCAAAGACATCACACTGATCTAGTTGGGTCTGAAAGTCTCATTGTTCCTAGCAGATCAGAGGTCAGCCGGCTCCCTTCAGGAGACACAGCACTGCATAGCCCTGCTCTATACTTCTGAGCAATTTTTAGTTTCTCACTTCTGGGGACTGGTTTATCGGCACATCTGTTCATCTAGCAGGTGCATATTAAATACCTGCTATGTATCAAGCTCCATACTGGGTGCAGTGGTAGCTACAAAAATTAATAAAAACCGGCCCCTGGCCTTTAAGAACATATGCCCATTCAAGGTTAAGGTATGTGCCCAAAACTATAAGACAAAGGGGACATTGCTGAAGGATTCAGGGTTTGGACTAGATCAGGGGTTCCAACAAACTGCAGACCACGGGCTAAACCCAACCTACCACCTGTTTTTGTACAGCCCACAGGTGAAATGGTTTGTACATTTTCAAATGATTGGGGAAACAATTAAGAATATTTCGTGACGTGAAAATTTAAGAAATTCAAACTAGAGTGTCCATAAAGAAACTTTTCTTGGAGAACAGTCAAGCTTATCTGTTTCCCTGTTGTCTATGGCTGCCGTTGCACTCCAATGGCAGAGTTGAGTAATTGGCCTGCAAAGCCTGAAATATTTACCATCTGGCCCTTTACAGAAAGTTTTCTGACCCCTGAACTCACCTCTGAAGGATACGTAAAATTTCTTTGGTGGGCATTGCTTGCCTTGTTCTGCCCTTTGCCAATACTTCAAGCCTGAACTCACCTCTGGGCGTCAGTCCTTGTTATCCTGATGGACACTGTATCAGGGGACTGCCAGTTCTGGGACCTGGGCTGTTTGAGGAAAAGTTGCTCTGACAAAAGGTGAACCAGATTTCTGTCCATTCCAGGAATGGCGGTGGAAGACATGGTTGCAGCCAAACTTGTGTACGATTCCTGGTCATCTGGTAAATAAAACGAAGGAACTTTGTGTTGAATGGATGCTACAGCTCAAGGGGTATTAAACTAGTTGTCTCATAATCTCTAGATTAAATGAGGGAGCCCAGTACCCAGTGATCTATAGTTTTGTGCTTATCCTGTCTTAGCTTAAATAATGAGATCCCCTTTTGTGTTTGTAGTTAGAAAGCAAAACTAAGTGGCCATTCTCTGCTATGCCAGATTATACTAGCACTCCCTTTCCCCTGTATTTCACTGCCTTTTGTAATTCCTTGAAATAAAGCTTTTTCCAATTCTGCAGTTCTTGCTTTGGTAACTTCTATCCCTCACAGCAAGGAAAGTGAGGGGATCAAGGGCTCCCATTCACTCCCTGCAGGAGCTCTGATGGCTATAGTTAAATTTTTTCTATTTTATTAATTGAGATACAATTTACATATCATAAAATCCACCAGTTTAAAGTATATAATTCAATGTTTTTTAGTATATTCACAGGGTTGTGCAACCATCACCACTGTCTAATTTCACAGCATTTTCATCACTCCAAAAAGAAACCTAGTAGCCATTAGCAGTCATTCCCCATTCCCCCTTCTTCTCAGCCCCTGGCAACCACTAATCTACTTTCTATTGTTATGGATTTGCCTTTTCTGGACATTCGTATAAATGGAATCATATATTATGTAGCCTTTTGTTTCTGGCTTCTTATAATTGAAATTTCAAGGAACAGCAGAGCTTCTCTATTGGTCAGAACTCCTTCAGTCACAATCGGTAGAGACCACAACTCAAACTACCTTAAGTTGAATGAATGAGTGAAGAATGGAATTCATTGGCTCTTATGATTAAGAAGTACACAGGTAACTGGTTTCAACTATAGCTGTATGTATCCAGGGGGTCCAAGTGTCATCAGGACCCAGTCTTGCTCTCTCTGTTCCTTGGCTCTGTTTTCTTCGGTGTTGGCTGCATTATCAAGTAAGCTCTCCCCTGGTAGTGGCAGGATGGGTGCCAGCAGCTCTTGAATCATAGTCTGTCCTCTTCAGCAACCTTGGCAGAAATAGACATTCTCTTCCTTAACAGTTAAAAGTCTCAGAATGGAGACACACCGGACCATCTAGGGCCTATGCCCATATCCATAACATAGTGGCTAAAGGAAATGGAATATGCTCTTTGGCCAGGTCAGGCCCATATGCTTATCCCTGAACCACTGCATCATCCAGGGGGATCTAATTCCCCTATTATCCAGGCCTGGGTCACATGACCCCCCTTGAAGTCAGCAGTGCAATCAGCCCATCTGACCACATCAGCTAACAAAAGGAAAGGGGTCTCTTACCAAAAAGGGGGAGGACTGTATATTGGGTAGGCAAAATCTACAGGTGTGCACTACAGTATCAGTGTTGAAGGGCCATTAGGAATTATCCAGTTCAACCTCTTCAACTTACAGGTGGGAAAACTGAGGTGCAGCAATGCTTTCCTCAGGTCCCCTGGGTCACTAGCAGAGCTGTGTTGTCCGTGTCCTGTCAAAGACCCATTCAAATACTCCCTCTCCAATCCCTAGGCTGGTTGTAAGTCAGCAGCAAAGAGAAGCATATTATTTTGCTTTGTTTTCTTACCCAAATTCCTCCTGGCAGGTCCTCTTCATGCTGTAGGTAGCTTACCCAAAAGTTTACCGTGTTTGCCAGACTGTCTAGCCTTTGTGCTAGAACAAAATACCCACGTGATCTGCTCTGCACACCTCAAGTAACTATGGAGTCTTTCTGGGGATCTTAATGGTCACAACTCTAAGGATGTGTAGAGAAGGGTGTGTGACGATGAGATTATCAAAAGCACCTTAATTTATTCATAGATTTCTTCTTTCATTCATAAGAGTCCCTACAATAACTCATGCTAGGCTGCTAACAGAAAAGAAATAGTCCTCACACCAAAGAGCACAGATGACTCTCTCCAACTATATTAGAGTTAAGGCAGGAAATGGATCGAGAGTAGTTTTGCAATAAGAAGTTTTCTGCCTTTCAAAGTTACTCTTTTCCATTTCACATTGCCCACCCACCTCAAATGCCGTGTGAACCACTGAAGTCGGTCAGAATCATAGGAATCAACAGACCAGAGTAATCTGCATCCCGCCTTCAGCCTAGGCATCACATTCTGTTGTTCAGCAATATTTATTGAATACCTGCTGTGTGATGGATTGGCACTTGGTACAAGGGATATATCAGTGAATACAGGACAGAGCAAATTCCCTGTCCTAAAGGACCTTACATTGTAGTAGGGCAGAACCTAGCTTTTCTGCTAGGGAAGTGGGCATAGGAGAATTCCCAGGAGCTGGAACCGCTTAATTTGCCTCCTTTGCTCCTTGATATGTAAGACCAAAGGTAATTCTGTTTGGTTCATACACTTTAAGCCAGTCTTTGCAATAATCATCGATACAGTATATTTACCCTTTAAATGGAACAGGAGTTATTCAGAGAATGGTGGATGAGCCTACGGAGTCTATAAGCTGGGATACCTTAATAAAAATAAAATGCAACTATTGGGAAAAAAAACAAACAAACACCTTCTAACAACCCATTCTGGCCTCACTGTGTTTTATGTTATTCACTGTTATTATATAAAGGGATTATGTTTGCTCTCTCCTTTTTAATCCAGCAATGTTAAGGAAGTTTTATGTGAGGTTTTAAAAACCACAGAACACACACTCGCTTGAGGTGTTCTTCAAATTCATATCCCTTTATCTCATCACAGAACTGACATAAAGTCCAATGGGATGGATGGTCCTGGTGAGAACTTCCAGTCCTGCTGGGCAAACGTCCCCTTCCCATATTTCTGAGCAAATTGCTACCCCTCCAGTAGGGCAACATGGACAAGTTCCAACTAGAAATAATCAAATCCCATGAAGCAGGACTAAATCCTATGATGCTGAATTCCAGTAACATTTTTGCTGGCCTGTCTTTTCTTATTTTCCCTAAGAGTACCTTTCCATTTACTATTCTATCAATCATCTTCCAAGTAGCAATGCTGGTTGCCAGCTCAAAATTCTTTATGCCACCTCTCATTTGCTAGAATACATTGTCAGGCTTTCTATATTATTTTTACCTCTGACAATGATGTACAAAGCACTGCTGGAAAGCATCCTTTTTGTTAACAGTAGTACTTTCCTAGTGGCTTATAATTCTCCTGTATCCTAGCAATGAGTGTCTCATCAGGCAGATTCTGGGGGATACGTGGAGAGAGGATCCTGGCATCTACAATAAGGACATACTAATAGAGAAAGACTGAGACACTACAAAGTTTTTCTGAGTGCCTTCTATGTGACTACTGCTTTCATGTACAACTGCAGTTTATTCCAGAACAATGAAATGCAGTATTTGTAAACATAATCATCCCCTAGTGTAACATATTTATTCAATGACTGACAACCTTTTCGATCCATTCATTGAGGAAGAATGTGCCAATTGTTCATCAGATTTAAGCATCTGTATCCTCCATTGTGCCTCTTAAAGTAACACAGACAGCTGTGAATCAGGAAGCATGCTGAAGCTTTTTCTATATTATACACATAATCAATGGTAAATTCCATTTAATGAGAGGCTGGCTATAAAAATCCAGTGAAGCTTAGCTATTCAAGTAGGGTTTCAACTTAAATTTGGGATTTCCATTTAAATAACATCAGCAGCAGTACTGTTGTGTTGACAACTTATATTGTAGAACCTACATGTATTCAGACGTGCAGAAATGGTGATAGACAACAGTAAATGAAAGATATGTATATCATAAGCATAAAATGTAAAATTTACTTCTACAATTGAATTTTCCCTACAAAGAACCTAGATTTCTTTTTCCTTTTTTTTTTTAAGTTTTAGGAGGTACTTACCCTTAGGAAAAATCATCTAACAAGCCAGAGTTCTTTTCTGCATCCTTCTTTCTCTCCTCTCTGACTCTCTTGCTTAAGCACTGTTTTAGTCTGCTAGGGCTGCCGTTAACAAAATACCACAGACTGGGTGGCTTAAACAACAGAAATTTATTTTCTTATAGCTCTGGAGGCTGGAAGTCCAAGATCAAGGTGGTAGAAGGTTTGAATTCTCCTGAGGCTTTCCTCCTTGGCTTTCAGATGGCTGCCTTCTTGCTGTGTCTTCACATAGCCTATTCTGTGTGTGTGCACATCTCCAGTGTCTCTACCTCTTCAAAGGACAACAGTCATATGGAATTAGGGCCTCACCTTTATGACCTCATTTAACCTTAATCAGCTCTTTAATAAAGGTCTTATCTTCAAATACAGTCACATTAGGGATTACGGTTTCAACATAAGAATTTTGGAGGGACAAAATTCAGTCCATACAGGTACCATACATTCTGTTTCTTTCTTCTCTCTCTCTACCTGCCATCTTCTCTCTGTTCCCAGGCAGGAGTACTATAGACCCATTTCTATTACTTGTAAACATGTAAACATCTGTTGAAGGGTTAGACACATTTAAGTTGGGCATCATGCCACAGGCCAATGGAGGAACTTTAGTCTCCACCAACAGGTAAAGTCATAGAGCTAAGGACAGAACTGGAGTTAGAATCCCTAGACTATGAGGATGAGAAATTAAGCAGCAGCTAATGTGACGAGAGATTATAATTTTGAGTCCAGAGTTAGGAAAGTGAAGAAAGTTTTTTCCCTTCTCTGTCATCCATTTCATCCTTTCTGTATTCAAAAATATCAAAAAGATAATTGAAGAAAGATGCCATTTTCTTATTCCCAGGTCTCCTTGAGTTTCTCATTAGTGGTTTATGTGGAGAGGTATAGAGTATTTCTCAGAGTAGAATTTGGGCCTCTTTGATGGACACCTCCAAAACCCTAGAAACCCAGTAGTCTGGTATTGGGTAGAGAGTGGGTAATGCCTGAAATGTTTCCAGTGGGCCACAGCACCACGCCACTGCTGCAGACTCACCCAGTTGACCCAACACTCCATCAGAGGCTGGTGTCGACCAACTGCCCAGGCTGTTGTAGCACCTGCTTCCTTCTGTTTATGGCATTAAGGACTTTCTTCCTGGGACCCAGCTGCATGTGTATGCTCTGAAGGTCCTCATCAGAGCAAAGCAGCAGAGCTTCCAGATCAATCTGCTCTCTCATGAAGATGGGAAGGAATTCTTCCAGGTAGTGGGACTGCAAGAACACTTCCAGGGGAGTAGCATCACTCACATCTTCCTCCCATTCCACTTCATCCTCATCCCAAGGCAGATCATCTTCACGGTTGTTTTCCGCTCCCTCTTCATCAGCCTCAGCTCCTCCTTGTCTCTGAAGCAATTCACTGGGCATTTTAAACCCCAACTCCCTCTTGCTGTCTGAGATGTCTTCAGGGCTCAATATTCTGTTCCTTCTAAAAACAACATTTCCTAGACCTGGACGGTTGAGAATGGATTCGTGTTGCACCCAGCTGTCCCCCTTTACTGAGAACTGGAGCTTCTCTCTGAAGTCCCCTGAGAAGCGATCTTCCTCCTCCTCCTCCTCCTCCTGCTCCTCTCTGAACACTTCCATCACATTCTTCTGCCCACTTGTTCTCTCCTTCCCTAACGGCTCTGCTGTGTCTTTGTTCTTCTTGAACTTTATTTTAAAGGTGTCTTTAATGCCCTTAGACAGTGACCCGAATGTGTTGGAAGCAGAAGCATTTGAAAGGGATGACCTGGAGAAAGTGCCCTTGGAAGAAGAAAGAGTCCCAGATTCCTCCTTGTTGTAGGTGCGGGCCATCTTATTTTGGTGCTTCTCCTGGAGCCTCTCACACTCTTTGATCTGCCTCCTGGCATTCTTCTGAGCCTGCTCCTTCAGCCTGGTGACCTTCTTGGGGTTCATGATGTTCTGGGCAGTGGCAGCCTTATCCAAGAGACCAACACATTCATTCTGCTCTCTGCTGGCAGCAGCATCCAGTGGAGACTGGAAATCGTTGTCCAGGGCAAAGATGTTGGCACCGAAGTTGATCAGAAATGAGACACAGTGGGCATGACCATTGGAGGCTGCGTAATGTAAGGGAGTATTTCCCCAGATGTCACATCTATCAGGATCCCCTCTAGAAGAGAAAATATAAAAAATACATGCTAATTGTTTTCTCTGAACATGAGGTCTAAAAAATAAAAACTAAAAGAACAAAATGCATGTTAATCCTGCCTGGACACTGTTACAAGATAACTTCTGAAAGTCCGCATATGTCACATCCAGACATCACATGGCCAGAAACAGAAAAAGCCCATATCTACCCTGTATCTCCTTGTTAGAAGCAAGAAAAGCTTTCTAAGAAACTCCCAACATGAGCAACTTTCTTGTCTCATTGGCCAGAATTGGGCCACGTGCCTAAGGGAAAGGAAATAGAGCTACCTTGTTTATCTTAAATCAATTAGATTTTTCCCCTGTATAGGATTACCCCATGGTGTGCTGGTAAATGTTAACAACCAGCTCACCCAGGAAAAAAATCAAGCTCTGATTTATATAGCATGCGCCAATTTCTGTGGTGTAAATACACCACCATAGCACATTTCAAGCTCCTAATGTGACATTACTGGACACAGAATTTGGAAGAGATGCACAGTCAATTGATTATAAATTATTCCCACCACATAGATATTTAATAGATGTGCGTAATCTTAAGAGCAAAGATAACAGTAAAATGTGGTAAAATAATTAGAAAGTAGTAAGTTTTGAGTATTACCTTTTTAATATAATTTATTAAATTTTAAGTTTATATAATTTTATTTTTAATAATGGATTGTTTATCTGATTCAAACTTCCTAAAATTTAGCAGTCATCTCTCCTGAGCTGGTAAGAGCTGGTTCTGAAACTATACCTTGTACCTTAAAGGATCTTGGTCCCGAAGGTAGAAACAAGATAGAAACAAAAATCGTAACATGGAGAACACCAAGCTTGTTTCGCAGAGTATCAGGGAAACCACAGATACGCAAACAGCTTGCTGACAACCCCTCCAACTGAGCATGAGCATCACACAGGCGCGTTGAGGGACTAGAATGACTGATAGCACACTTTGAATGTCACAGGCTGAAAATCCACTGCATGTTATGTACTGGACTTCTCCACCTCTGAAATTGCACATGCAACCCATGAAGAGGCATTAAGGACTGTCTGGCCTGTGCAAGGAACCCCTGAACTCTCGAAACTTACGTTGAAACTTACACTTACTTTCCATCAATCATTTCTGAGCACCCTCCCCCTCTTGTTCCCTACTTCCAAGATAAATACTCCATTCAAATGCCAGTCAAGGAGCCAGATCTAAAGCAGTGCCTCTTGTCTTCTTGTTTTCCACCCTGCAATAAAGCCTTTTCTCTCTGCAAAAGACCATTGCCTTGGTCTTTCCATTGCACAGTGGGCAACGAGCCCACTTGCTCAGTTCCAGTTCCAGTACAGCACTGCTACCCTCCTCTGAGTCACAGGTAGGGAAATGAAAACTGAACAAAACTGGTTCCCCATCAGCAAGAAAGAAGAGAGGAATGGATACTGGGCAGGAAGCAAACAGTGTCTAATACAACTAATATTTATACAAAGGGTCTATTGATTCCTCAGTTTATTTCCACATAATTATGAGTAGTTCTGCAATGGTTTAAGGTAGAATCGGGGGCATTATTAGATAGCATTATGGCCAGGGACCCCATGCCTGACACAGAATCGGGTACATGGTAGATAAAAAAGATTTGAGGAATGAATATCTACTGGAATCCTGCCCCAGGCTCTAACCCCCACCCCTTGCCCTTCTCCTTTGAGGCCTTGAGTTACAAACAGGCATAAATGAAAAGTAAAGTAATAACTTATTGTTAACTATGGCTCTGACCCCAAGCCACTGTTGAGAGCTCTGATAATACAGGTACAAAAGGGCATCTTCCTTTGCCCTAGTCTAGACTCCAAAATCAGGATCTCAGTAAACTTTGGCCGGGCTGGCCCCATGGGATGGCAGGAGAGAGAGCCTGAGAAGGCCTCTTAACATTCCTGGTAAGTAGCAGGTGGAAACAGGAGAGAAGGTCCATGCCCTTGCGACTGGCATGTTAATGCACTGTGGCCCTTCTATTTCTTGCCACTTAAAGTTTGGTCCCTGGACCAGCAGCAGCGGTAACATCCCACCAGTAACATCACCTGCAAGTTGTTAGAACTGCAGAATCTTGGACCACATCCCAGACTTCCTGAATCAGAAACTGAAGGTTAAGAAGATCCCCAGGTTAGGCTCACTGCAGGCTGAGAGCTATACTAGTTAAGGTGAACCAACCAGTGTCCTATAATTTGGTGAATCAGATTTGTAATTCCTCCATGGGAATCCTTGGCTTCTTCATGCTTTTTGGTTACAAAGCACTTACACATTCTCTGCCCCCACCACCACCACCAAGCACAATCTTTCTCTTAGAGAAGGAAGAAAAGAATAATGATCAGAGGGGTAAAATAAGACTCCAAGCACGTAATTGATTTTCCCAGCAGTACACGGGCAATAGACCTTGGATCAGGCCTGCCTCCAAGTCTACTGGTCTCCAACACAATATGGTCTTATGTTAACTCACCTCAGCTTTTCCCTTTTACCCGCTGTGAGGCCTCAAGTTCAACTTTTCTAGGACTCAGTGTCCTCATCTATAAATTTAGGATAATATTACCTACTCGTAGAACTATTATGTGAATCAGTCAACATACATATAGCATTAGAAACGTGCTTGGTACATAATGAATACTCAATAAACTTTACCTGTTACCATTTCCCTTGTCTCTAAACTCAAAATCCTTAATTTCATACATTTTTTTTCTCACACCCATCTAGTAAATTCCTGCAGCACTGTGATGACTCTTGTGGCTTTTTAACACTTATAGTCTTAATTTGTCAAATATGCCCTGCCCCCCAACTAGATAATATGTCTAAGAGGGCAAAACCTGTGTCTTTTGTCCTTTGTGTCTTTTGTCCTTTATATCATCCATATATCATAGCAGATATCTCAAACTCAACCTAAAGAAGCCAAGAATGTAATGTAAGTAACCTAATGGGGCCAGGTTTGTTCTTTCAACAAAGTCATAATTAAGTGCAAGTTCCATCTAAAAGAATAGACATTGATCACTTGTGGCTGATTGCTACCTTGAATAAAAGCAGACACGATATTGCCAGAGTTTCCATGTTCCAAACAAAGCCAGAAATCCAGAATTTCATGTGAAGCTTTTTGATTTTTAAATGTTGGCTCAAATTTAAGAGAAAAATACAGTGAAGTCCAAATAAAACATATTTGTGGGCTACATCCAGCCATAAGCTGGCAGTTGGCAACTTCCTTCTGAGCAGAGAGAACAGTGTAAGCAGATGCACATATAGGTGATGTTACATATTTGTGGCACCAGGAGTATACTTCAGTGTGACCAGAGATAGGGGAAGGGAAATAAGTTCAAAGAGGAAGGAAAGAAAAGAAAATTGAATCTAAGGAAAGCAAATATATTAAATAACACAGTTCTGTTGCACAGCCTTTTTCCTGATTTAATTGTCTTGGATCAAAGGAAACCTCTTTCAACCTTAAAATAGTTGTATATCTTAGGGGAACACAGTACCTCACCCCCAAAGATGGAGTTTCACTTCTTATTTATTTTAACCAAACACCACACTCAAAAGACATAAAAGAGGGATTGTAAAACATCTAAGACATTACTGTAAACATAAACATATGGATTAAATTTGCCTGAAATTAGATTGGGTAAGTTAAAAGAGAAAGTATTGAGAGGACTGAACTGTGGTAAGGATGTTAGAGGTATTAAAAAGTTTGGGTTAAATCTACATGCTTCAGGTCATAAAACAGTGGAATTTTCCCATCCTGAGGGATCTTAAATGATCCTTCAAGATAGGAAGAACATGAAGAAAACCTGAGCTGACTCCAAAGACTGTTCTTCTCTTAAGAAACACAAAATTCCATATTTAAAGATGAAACTGTCAGTAAGCTGATTCATGAGTTTCCCTGGTGCATTTAAGCTATTTCCACTTGAAATAAATTCTGTTTACAGACAACTTGCCAAATTGATGTACAACTTAAATCAAAATATTTACTATTGACAAGTTGGGGGTCCTTCTAAAATCAGTCTTTGTCTTTCAATCCCTGATATCCTTCATATTTCTTGATAGAATCATTACACATACCTGTCCAGATAGTCACAAACTCATTTGATGATCTGAGTCCAATACTGATGTTATTCAATATATTGTTTCCTTAATCTAAATTCATAACATTTTGATTTGACTTTTTTCCTATCCTTTTTTTCCCAAAAGATAAACTCAATGAAAAGATTTTAGGTAATCATATTTTGCCCTTGCTCTTTTGTAGATTAGTACCTTTGGGCAATAATTTTTAAAGCTGGATTGCAATTATTGTCACAAAATAGGCAATTTGCTTATATTAAATTACTCTGAGAATCTGTCCCATTTCAGTTTCTCCTTTTGAAGTTCATTTGATTATTTTGGAGTTGTTCTCAGAAAAAAAATCACTCTTTCAAGAAATGTTTTTCTACATAGGAAGGAATATCTAGACTCACTAGTAATCAAATAAATGCAAGTGAAAACAATGTACCACCATCTATTTGCCTATCAGATAGGCAACAAATAAAAAGAATACTACTACTCAATTTTGGCAGGAGTGCGAGGAAATGAACAATGCTGGAGGAAGCATAAAGTGGTTCAAATTTCCCGGCACAATATGTGCCAAAAGCCTGTAAAACATGGCACCCTTTTGAATCAATAATTCTGCCTTAAGGAATTTATCCTGAGGAAATATCAGACCCTTGTGCAAAGATAAATGATCAAGGATGTTCATTCCAAATTATACAAAAACTGGATTCAAAGTAAATGTCATGAACAAGCAATTGATTAAATAAATTATGATGAAACCATAAAACAGAATACCATGTAGCCATTAAAAATAATGGCATGCATCTCTACTTTTAAGTGCAAATGGTCCATGAGGTATTATTAAATAATTAGAAGAAGATTCCAGAACAGTTTGTATAATGTGATTGCCTTTTTAAGGGCTGAACATACGTACATTTAAGTGCATGTTCTCAAAGGGAAACGTCTGAAATGATATACACCCAAATGTTAATGACTGAGAGAATTCATGTGATTTTTACTTTATTAAGTATATTTTCTAATATGACATGAAATGTTACAAAAAGTTTGTATTCCTTTGAGAATCATTAAGGAAGAAAACATTACATTTTAGAAAATGAAAAAAAAAACTAAAAAAAAAAAAGTCATGCACATTTTAAAGGCAAAATGAAATTTTGTGTTATTGAGGCCATCTTCCCAGTGTAGGATAATACATGTAATTGTTGCTTTCCATCTTTAAAATTAAAAAAGAAAGAAAAACAGGTTTTAACAAAGCCAGAGTTTGGATATTAATGGTTGCCACACGATCCATGGTTCAATCAGGTAGCGGCAGGAAAACACTAAAATCATCAGACTGCAACAGACCTCAATAATTGATTCAATTTTTGATTGGTTTCCCTTTTTAGCCCCCTTAAATTTAATGGGCAATTTGTTTTCACACAAGCGCCTAAAGATTGGCTATGGTGAAAATGGGAGGTGACCTATGAAAACCCTTACAAGACATTTTTATAAGACTACACCAGGCCAACTTAACAGATCTTAAATGCTTCTGGAGAGAAGGAAACAAAATCTGGGATGTACTAGAATTGATCCAGAAGATAAGAGTTGAGAAGGAAGGACTAGAAAAATCAGGGTTAAAATGTTGATGCCCATAATCAGTTTTTAATAAATATAAATCAATGGACTGGATTTTGACATTAAACTGAGAGAAATTACCATGTCAAATAACTAGGTAAAGGGTGGACTATATAACAAAATGTTTAGGGACAAATGACTAACCACTTGGAGAAGGCATAGTCAGATCATAACCCCAAATCTTAAATCAAAGAAATGATATATGAATTATTTAAAATAAAAACTAAAACTAAAATAAGTACTAAAGAAAATATCTGTCAATATTTAGGCAGGACCTCAAAGTTGGAATTATATAGTAAATTGACAGACTTAAGTACATAAAATATATGCTTAAATATATTTTCATTTATAGTAAATATCACTGTCAAAAATATGAATTATGAATTGTGAAAATATTTGGAAATATAATGACAAAAGACTGATATTCTAACTTTAAAAGCATTTTTTAATAAATCAATGAGAAATGTTGAAGACCCCAATATATAAGTGGGACAGGGTTATAAATACATAGTTCACAAAAGTGGAACTATTATGGCCACTAAATATAAAAAAATTTTCAACCTCACCAGTAACCAAAGAAAGGAACATTAAAGGCACATTGATGCGTCATTCTGGACCTATAATAACGACAAAAATGCGTGCTCACCTTCTGAAGGGCAATTTGTCAATAGACACCGAAAAAGTCTTTAAATGGTGTACATGCCAATTGATCCAGAAATTTCACTTTGTAGAATTTGTTCTCAAGAAAATGTGAGCAAAGATTTACGTACAAGGATAATCATCACAGTACTGTTTAAACTATGGGAAACAAATTATTTGTCTGAAAGAGAGATTGACTTAGAAATGTATTTATATAATATATTTATTAACTAGAATACTAAGAAGTCCCTGAAAATTAAATTGTAAAAGAATATACACTGGGCTTCCCTGGTGGCGCAGTGGTTGAGAATCTGCCCGCCAATGCAGGGGACAGGGGTTCGAGCCCTGGTCTGGGAAGATCCCACATGCCGCGGAGCGACTGGGCCCGTGAGCCACAACTGCTGAGCCTGCGCGTCTGGAGCCTGTGCTCCGCAACAAGAAAGGCTGTGATAGTGAGAGGCCCGCGCACCGCGATGAAGAGTGGCCCCCGCTCGCCGCAACTAGAGAAAGCCCTCGCACAGAAACGAAGACCCAACACAGCCATAAATAAAATAAATAAATAAAATTAAAAAAAACAAAAAAGAAAAGAATATACACTGACATGGAAAAAAATGTTCATGATGTATTGAGGAGTAAAAAAAAAAAACTGCATACCACAAAAAAATGTCTACTTAGTATACTATTTCATGTGTGTGTACAAATATACATGCATATTTATTTACACATAATATATATACATATATGCACATATATTTATATACACTATACATATACACACTATGTATATGGCATTATGGGACATTTTATTCTTTATAATTTGTGTGCATATATATGGTTTAATTTTCTGGGCTTAGCTTATGTTACTTTTGTGATAAATGAAGACCAGTAGAACAACTTGTATAAGAAAATGTTTCAGGCATACAAAGGGGAGAGAGAGAGAGAAAGAGAACGTCTAGGCATTCTCATTTAAACTGGACCTCAAAAGTAAAAGGGCTTTCACTGGTTGTGAAGTAACTGACATCTGCACTTCCTGCAGAGGTGGTATACTTTGAGTAGGTGGAGAAAGTTTGGGAGAGGAGGAGAGATGATGCAGTGTTACATCTGGAGAAGGCTGACTAAAGGGGTTGGGGTACAGGGCAGTGTCTGGGAAATGGAAGTTAAACAAAAGGAATGGAGTACATCAACTCTACTTACTTCCTCATTCAGTTTTCAACTCAGGAACTCTCTCCAGCTTTGGTTCCTATAAGTTCCTAAAGTGCCCCTCACTTCAGTAAAGGGTGCCAACAACCACAAGCTGTCAAAGCCAGAATCTGGGGCCTTGATCCTCCTTTTTCTTCCACCCCCCAGCATCCAGTCAATCATAACCAATTCTACATCAGAATTGCCACTCAAATCCATCCACATCTCTCAATTCCCACTGCCACTATCCTAGTCCAGTTTATTCCTCATCTCAACTGTTAAACCAGCCCCAGAACATTTTCTCTGACCACTGTACAACAGCCTGAGCAAATTTTGTAAACAAAAACTATATGTATAAATATGTATAAATAAATATGTATTGGATTGAAATAAATTCACTTGTCTCCTTTACTCACATTTTCTTTTTTTCTTTCTTTAGCCTTCTTGGGTTATAGTTGCCAACACTACCTAGACCCTCCAGTAACAAGCAGAAGACAACTGCTAGCTAATTTCTGCTTCAGAATTTGCAGGAAGAGTATGTATACATGTATGTATCTAACAGCCAGAGAGGTAATGAAGTTAAGACAGGCTGAAGGTCCCTTTTATGGCTTATAAAGCCAGAAATTTCATCTAAGAATCATAAGCTTGCACTAGGATTAAATATTTTTTTAAAAGGCTGTGAGATTTTAATGGCATAGATGAAAAAACAAAAACACATCATTTGTTCCAATCAAGGATGACATCTTAAAACCAAGTAGATCAGTAATCTCTTTTTAAAAAGCCAAGAATTTGCATGTCATGGAAAAGATTTTTAAAGACACAGAATTAGGGCTTCCCTGGTGGCGCAGTGGTTGAGAATCTGCCTGCCAATGCAGGGGACACGGGTTCGAGCCCTGGTCTGGGAAGATCCCACATATCGCAGAGCAACTAGGCCTGTGAGCCACAGCTACTGAGCCTGCGTATCTGGAGCCTGTGCTCCGCAACAAGAGAGGCCGCGATGGTGAGAGGCCCGCACACCGCGATGAAGAGTGGCCCCCTCTTGCCGCAAATAGAGAAAGCCCTCGTACAGAAACAAAGACCCAACACAGCCATAATTAAATAAATAAATATAAATTATAAAATTCTTTAAAAAAAAAAAAAGACACCGAATTAAAATATCTTCCCCCAAGGCAAATAATAGTGCCTTAGAGTTCAGGATCTCTGTGTGTGTGGCTCATAAAGGATCAGCCAACACATGGTGCCAGTTCTCAGAGTGAAAAGAGAGCATCTCTAGGGAATTTTCTCCCTTTCTCTAAAAAGACAATTTTTTACACAGACTAGAAAGAAAGCAAAGTATTTTCACTTTTTCCCTGCCTCTTGCTGCTGTCTGCAAAATCCTACCATAAACAGTTTCCAATCAAAACCATCAGGTTGAAATTACCCTCTGCTGCAGATTATTTCTAGGGCTTCCAAGTTCCCGTGGTAGGCTGCCAGGAGTGTGGGAGTCATGCCATCTTCATCAGAAAGATTCAGATCTCTCTTGGTAGCCTCTTTCAGAAGTTCCAGGTAGCTATCACTAGCAGCTTGGTGGTAGCGAGTAGACATTTTTTCTGCTCACCGAAGCTTTGCCAAATATCACTCTCCAGGCAAAGCAGGATGTCAGTGAAGCAGCCTTCCTACGAAGCTTGTTAATCAGTGACAAGGAAGAGTGTCAGCCCAGGGCAAAGCTCATTCCAACCTCCCTCCAATGGAAGGCAGCCAGAAAGGTTCACAGCACTGAACTTAGACCTTTTCTTTCTGGAATGGCCATGACATTGAATATCGAGGACTGCTGCGTTCATCTTGAATGTTTTGAGGCACTGTTTTTTTTTCTGTCCTTTAACAAGTCCTGAATGTAATATTGGTCATCTAGGCACAGAATGTAGAAAATAATTTCAAAACTACTCAGAACTAGTCTAGTTCCCTGGAGAGGTCTATTTTTTAAAGTGCTGTATTGAGGTATAATTCACAAACTATGAAATTCACCCATTTTAAGTGTACAATTCAATGATCATTACTAAATTTAGAGTTCTGTAAGTATCACCATGAAACCAAGCAGGACCCTGTGGGGCCTTCCCAGGGACAGACCCCCTCCTCACCTAGTCCCCCACCTCTTGTTTATAGAAAAGCTGTAGCCTCCTAGGCCTTCCCCGAGTTCTAAAGAGCAACTTTAATCAGAGAAGGGAGAAAAGACAGAAACAAAGGAAAAACCATCAAACAAAACAAAATAATAACAGTTTAGCCATAAAACAAAGTCAAGGGCCTTTAGTTCCTTCTTGAGGACTATAGATAATATCCTGAACCATATCCTTGAGTTGTTTTGCAGATACTAAAACCCTCATCAGGTGAAAAAAGTTAACTGCATGCTGACCACCAGCACATAGACCCCAGACCAGTTAGCACCAGAAGGTTGATGATTGAGATTCCCAAAATATCACCCTGTTACCTCACCATCAACCAATAAGAGAATTGTGGATGAGCTGATCACACACCCTGTGACCATCTCCCTCACACTGTGTTTAAATACCTTTCCCTGAAAGCCATTGGTGAGTTTGGGTCTTTTGAGCAGAAGCTGCCCATTCTTCTTGCTTGGCACCCTGCAATAAATGCTGTATTTTCAGTAGATTGGCTTTGCTGCACTGAGGGTGAGCAGGCCCAACTTCTGTTTGGTAACAACCATAATCCAATTTTATAACATATCCATAACCCCCCAAATATCCCTCATGCTAATTTGTAGTCAATCCTCATTCCCACTCCCAGCCCCAGGAAACCACTAATCTGCTTTCTGTCTCTACAGATTTGCTGTTTGTAGGCATTTCATATAAATGGAATCATACAATGTATAGTCTTTTGTGTCTAGCTTTTTTTCAGCTTAAAATAATTTTTTAAGGTTCATCCATTTTAGAGCATGTAACAGTATTTCCTTCCTTTTTATTTCTGAATAGTTTCTACTATACTAATATACCACATTTTCTTTATTCATTCAACAGTTTATGGACATTTGAATTGTTTCCACATTTTGTTTTTACGAATAATGCTGCTATGAACATACAAGTCTTTGTGTGGACATATATTTTCATGTCTCTTGGGTATATACCGAGGAATGGAATTGCTGAATTACATGACAATTTGTATTTAACTTTTAAAGAAATTGCCAAACTGTTTTCCAAAGTGACTGTACGATTTTCATTCCCATCAGCAATGTATGAGGCTTCAAATTTCTCCATATCCTTGCAGCATTTGTTATTTGTCTTTTCATTTTCAGCCATCCTAGTGGGTGTGATGTGGTATGATTGTGGTTTAAATTTTCATTTCCCTAATGAATAACAATGTTGAGCATGTTTTTTATGTGCTTATTAACCATTCTTACATCTTCTTATAAATGCTTTACTCATTTTTTCATTACGTTGTCTTATTATTATTGAGTTATAAGAGTTCTTTATATATTCTAGATACAAATTCTTTATCAGATATATTTTGAACTTAATGAAAATGAAAGCAAACATTGTAAAATTTACAGGATGCAGTTAAAACAAAGCTTAGGTGGGAAATTTGCAGTTTTTAATGCCTGTGTTAGAAAAGAAGATCTCAAATCCTTAACTTAAACTTCCACCTTACGGAAAGAAGGAAAAGCATAGAAAAATTAGTGTAAATAAAGAGCACAATATAAGACCAAAAACATGGTCCAAATTTATCTGCAATCAAAATAAATGTAAACAGACCAAATTCACCAGTTAGAAGACTCAGGCATGTCTTATTTACAACAGACATCTAAAATATAAAATTGCAAAAAAAATTGAAAGTAAAAAATGGAAAAGTTATATCAAGCAAATACTAACAACAAATTGGTACAGCTATATTTATATCAGACAAAAAAATAGTTTAAGCCAAAAATATTACCAGGGATAAAGAGAGGTAATACATAATGATAAAAGGAACAATTCGTCAAGAAAATATGATACTCCTAAACTTGTATGTACCTAATAGCATAACCTCAAAATAGAGAAAACAAACAGTAGTAGAATTTAATGAGAAAGAACAAATCTGCAATCATAGTTGGAGATTTTAACACAACTCCTTAATGTTATATATCAATCAGACTAAAGATTAGGAAAGGTATAAAAAAATTGAACCCAATTAAAAAGCTTTATCTAACAATCCTATATAAAACACTGCACTCAATAGAAAATGCATGTTCTTTTCAAGCACACGAGAATATTTATAAAAATTGCCCACCTAATAGAACCAGTGCAGGCCTCAACAAACATCAAATAATAGGTTTCATGTAGATCATGTTCTCTGAAGACACTGCAATAAAATTAGAAACCATCATCCTTATACAACTGATTAACTGTTTACATGCTCTCTTGTGATATGACTTTTACATCGTGTTCATCATCAAATACTTACCATTTTGCATTGTAATTTTTCTTCTCTTTAATACGTCATAAATATTTCCCATATTGTTACAAAATATTTAATATGTTTGGATAATAGTCCATGTAATTGATGTGAGGAAGGTATATATTTGAAGTCTGTGACTGCTTATTCCCCTTATCTCTTTTTGTCCAAGTCTTTAGTCCAAGATAAATTATCTGCCCACTCTGAAACAGTGGGCAGATTCACTGCAAATTCCTCACAATAATTAGCTCTAAAGGTCAATGTGTGTTCCTTTTTTTGGTTTCTATGAGAACAACAGTGGAAGCTGTAGAAGCAAAACCTGGAAGGCAGCATTATTTGTTTGTTGAAAAAAAAAAGGAATTTTTTTAGCCTAGAGAAAGTGAAATATCCAAACATGATTGTGGACACTTTGAGAACAATGTAACACTGTTGCTCTATCATTTTTGCATGAGCCACTTTAATTTAGACACAATTGCATTCACTAATGTACTCTAAATAGAAAATCTTATGTAACCTGAGAAAGGGCTTCTCAAAGATGGATTAATAGAATAGAACACTCTGTTCTATTATACAGTATTCTATTCTATTCTACAGTAATAGAACGCTAAGTGCCAATCAAACAAGGAGTCTGCTGCCAGATAAAGATGATGATGGTGATATTAATGATAATGATACCAATGATGAGAAGAGCAGAATGATAAGAATTAGGGTAGAAGCAAAGGAAAAGGAGGACAGAGCAATTATAGAGGAGGGGAATAAGAATTGGAAATGGAAGACAAAGAGGAGAAGGAAGAGTTTCTCAACTCCAGTAGTACTTACGACTTGGACTTAAACTCTCCTATGAAATGTTAAAAAACTGAGCTTTCTTTTTTTTTTTTTTTTTTTATGGTGAAGATATTGGCATCCTCTGGCATTTCCTTGGGAAAACTTTTCCTTGAGAGAAGAATGGATGGGGAGGGAGAGGGAAAGCAGAAACAAATCTTTATGAATTTGAAGATCCTCCTTACTTCATCCCTTCAAGATGAGGTTGAGAAAGAGGGTTGAACTTGGAGCTAGAAGGCCTAGAGTCCATATGGTCTGGGACAAGTTATTCTATCTATTTGAGTCTCTCTTTCCTTGTGGATAAAATTGGAGGAAATTGCTCATGATCCTACCATCATCACCTAAGCTTACAGGAATAAGGGTGAAATGAGATTAAAAAAAAAAATCCCTTACAGACTATAAAGCATGGTATTACAAACTGGAAGTAGTGTGATTGTGGCTTAGGGGACAGAGAGAGAGCGCTATAGCTCAATAAGTGGTCTACTTCCTTATTCCCCAAAGCCCTAAGAAAGCAAAATTGGTAGAAGATGGTAAGGGCAGAGATTAATGAAAATAACTAACACAGATTTACATATAATGTAGACACTAATTCCTTATGAGGGGTTGGATAATTGTGGGGCAATTGTGACTTTAGACTGTTTTTTTTCTTATGGAAATATGTATTTGAGTCTGTTCCAACAGTATGCTGCTGGACTCTTGGAAGGTCAGAGAAGACCTGCCATACACACAGAGACTTTGAGGATTAGATTTAAGTGGTGATGACCCTCCCTTGTATTGTTCTATTAGCTAGCAAGTTAAGGCCCTCATCAACCATCCTATTGGAACCAACCCTGTTGCCCTCAACTCACTACACTCCTGCAATATTAGTATAACTTTAGAGAAACATCCTGCAAGTGTCTTCTGTGTTGTTCTGGTTGCTACTTAGGTTCAGAGGGGTAGACTCTATTTCCTCCTTTGTTTTTCTAAAACTCTAGAAACTCAACCTATTACCAGGATCCCCAAGAATGTAACTCTGAAAGCCCTTCTGCCTAGACACCACTTCTTTTTGCCAAAGACTCATAGGAAAAGAGGGTTAACGAGCTTCCAGGGACAGCATTTGGAGAGATTCTCTCGCCAGTGTGTCTCCTCTTTCCCATAGAGCAATGCCATTTTCAACTCTTCATTGTTGTGTTTATAATTCTGCGACCTCTCCTGCTTTAATAGCAGCTACCTGATAGCTGAGTGGTCTGAAAAGGAGTCCCATATACCATGAATGCAATCCTGGTCAAGTAGCCCTTGGATGGAGGATTTATCCAGGGCTTTGACCTATCTATAAAACAGAATCCTGTATGTTCCTTTTGTTAGGGAGAGGAAAAGAAGGGACAAAGACTAGTGGTAGTTGATAATTCCAGTCTACCCCACGAAAAACCAATGCCAGCAAAGTGGAAAACAAACTTCTCCCTTGTTCTCAAAAACCATTCACTGCTATTTGGGAAAGAAATTCAACAGCTTGTGCAACCTATATTTTTATTAATGGGATTGCCCCCTGCACCGCAAGAGATCTGGCTTTCAAAAGCAGACATTATTTGTTCTTCAAAGCTACTCACATCTAATTACAGAGGAAATTCACTTGTATGGTAGGGAAGCACATTTTTATGTAATAAGGAAAAAGAAACTCTCCAAGCAGAACATTTGCTTTTAACAAGATTACTTCATCTAATGAGTATCTTATTATGAATTCTATTGAAAATAAAAACGATAGCAGAAAGTAAATGAAAATAA
Organism: Balaenoptera physalus; assembly: GCF_965194825.1. Classification (NCBI taxonomy): domain Eukaryota; kingdom Metazoa; phylum Chordata; class Mammalia; order Artiodactyla; family Balaenopteridae; genus Balaenoptera; species Balaenoptera physalus. The sequence continues at coordinate 70,776,272 of NC_138898.1, read as the reverse complement.
AGGGGATTACAAAAGCCCTGTTGTTACCCAGAAAACTTACAGGAATCAGGCAAGAGCAGAACCAAGCATCGTTAACACACTACTGCATGTGCTGAATGGGTTTATGAGAAATATATCTGTTGAGGTAAAGACATTTTCATATGAATTATTAACGAATGTCACTTACATGTGTATTTTTTCCTCTTTATCACTGTAATAAAACTGTTCAACCTATTTGATGTGGACTTTTTCTATTCAAAAGAGATTTCAACAATCCTGCTTGTCATTTAAACTCATATATAACTCTTAAAATACAGAAACTTTCTTTCCCACACTGAAGATCACTGGTGTTGTTTTCCTTAGAAACATTGTTTAAACACAAACATGAAGCAATCAAAAGAACCATTGTCTTCCCTTTTGTTTTTTCTTCTCCAAATGAAAACATTTATGAAAATATTTAGGTGGATAAGTTGAGTATTGAAATTGTAATGTCCCTGAGGTATTGACTGGGCTTAATTTATTCACATAAGTTTCAAGACACTCAAAGTCCTATTTTTTTCTGCCAGAAAAATAGAGCTGTTATTGTACCATCTGGTTTGCATGAGGAATCTCTTGGCATCTCTTAACTGCACATTTTATAAATGCTAAACCCCAGATGGCAGTACATTTTAACAGTGGAGAGTTTTATAAAGGTTTCCAAAAACAAATTCTTTAAAATGTGAATATTAGATAGTCTAAGCAGGGGCTATGAATTTAAATTCCACGCTTGAATTAACTGGCTTTGTTAGCTGGACAAATTTCCTTTTATCTTATGTCTTTTCCCCTTCCTAATTAATTCTGGTTTTATGAATTGAAGACCTCAATCAACATAATCATATGACCTAAATCCTCACACAAAGCTTAAGTCCTATAAAAACTTCAGGAACAATGATCACTGGGAAACCTCCATCAGTGGCCATTTTGTTTCAAGATGGCAGAATTTACCACAAGGGAGGTGTGGTATAGCACCGTTAAGCAGATTATCAAATACCATCAAAACCATTCAACTTTCTCAAAGCTGACAGTTGGATTGAGAAGACAGGAAAATGTGAATGTCAAGCATTGCACTGAAATAAAGCCAGAGTACAGTATGGTTAAGAACATAGATTCTTAAGTCAGAAACTAGACCCTGCATTTTCTTAAACATTCTTCTCTTTCCTCTGCATTTTTCTTTTTGATAATAAGAACTTGGTCCTGGGGTTTTTATCATCCTATACCTTACAACACAGTAAAAAGAGTATATATTTTATAGTCACACAGAGCTGTATTTCAATCTGGGAGTTTATATTGGTTTTGTAAGGCTGCCATAAATAGTACCTCAAAGTGGGTGGCTTAAACATCAGATTTCTTTTTTCTTAGAGTTCTGCAAGCTAGAAGTCTGAGATCAAAGTTTTGGCAGAATTGGTTTCTTCTGAGGGTGATGAGGGAAAGATTTGTTCCAGGCCTCTGTCCTTGACTTGTAAAAGGCCATCTTCCCCCTGTGTCTTCACATTGTCTTCCCTCTGTATATGTCTATGCCCAAATTCCTTCTTCTTATAAGGACACCAGTCATATTGCATTAGGGCCTACCCTAATGACCTCATTTTAAGTTAAGCACCTCTGTAAAGACCCTAGCTCCAAACACAATCATATTCTGAGGTACCCTGGTTTTTGGGGGGGAGGCTTCAACATTAATTTTGAGGGGTATTGCAACTCCCACTTTCTTGTCATTTCCATTTGCATGAAATATCTTTTTCCATCCCCTTACATTCAGTCGATGTGTATCCTTTGCCCTAAAGTGGGTCTCTTGTAACAGCATATTATAAGCTCGTTTTTTATCCAATATGCCACTCTGTGTCTTTTGATTGGAGCACTTAGTCCATTAACATTTAAGGTAATCATTGATAGATATATATTTATTGCCATTTTAAATGTTGTTTTCCTATTGATTTTATATTTCTTCTTTATCCCTTTTCTTTTTGTTTTCCCTTTTGTGGTTTGATGATTTTCTTTTGTATTATGCTTATGTTCTCTTCTTTTTGGTTTTTGTGAATCTACTGTATGTTTTTGATTTGTGGTTACCCTGTTATTCAAGTATATTAACCCTCTATGCTTCCCGTACCTGGATATCTGTTTCCTTTGTTAGGTTTGGGAAGTTATCAGTCATAATTCCTTCAAATACATTTTCAGTCCCTTTTCTCTTTCTTCTCCTTCTGGGATCCCTATTATGTGTAGATTGGCATGCTTTATGTTATTCCATAGGTTTCCTATATTGCTTTCATTTTTTTTTTTCATTTGGCTTTCTATCTGCTGTTCTGATTGGGTGATTTCCATTATTCTATCTTTCAGATCATTTATCCATTCTTCTGCATTTTTCATTCTGCTATTCATTGCCTTTAGCTCAGCTTTCATCTTGGCAAATGAGTTCTCTAATTTTTCTTGGTTTCTTTTTATAGTTTCTAGCTCCTTTTTATAGTAATCAGCATTTCTATCAATAGTCATTCGCAATTCCTTCAGTATTTTCATTATCTCTTTTTTCAAACTCAGTGTCTATTAGAATGAAGAGGACTATTACATTGTTTGTTCTTTCAGGGAAATTCTCTTGATCTTTTCATTAGGAGTGGTTGCTCTGCTTCTTCATTTTACTTATGTCCCTTGCTCTATGAGTTTAGGAGAAACAATTATATACTGTGGTCTTGGAGGGCTATTTTTATGTGGGAGTGTCCTTGTGTAGCTTGCGTGGATTTAATATTTTTTGGCGCGAGGGCTGTTTTTAGTATGGCTGGCTGTCACCTCTTTCCTCAGTGTATGCTGGCCATTATCCCCTTGATAGGAGGTGTGACTAGTGTTGTGGTGACCAGAGCCTGCACTGGACATTGAGCGGGGCCTCCTCTCTGCTATGTGGTTGGCATGGGCCGGGTCTGTTCCCTAGCTGTTGGAATAGAAGCCCCCAGATCCATTTCTGAGCTGTGTTTCCGAGCTGTCGTGTGGGGTAGGTGGGATTGGAGCTCTCCCACTGGGAGAGGAGCCGCTGAGTATTCCTCCACCACAGACGTTCACCAGTGAATGTGCTCTGTTGTGTCACCTGTCACCCGTTGTACAGGCTCACAAAGTACAGTGTTGTTGGCACTGCCTTGGCCATGTCTCAACCTTGGGAATGCCAGCAATTGGCCCTGGTATCTATCAGATATTGTTTTTACAAGGCAACCAGTGCAGATCCACTGAAGTCAGGTCCGAGGACTGCAGTAGGCATGAACCTGGACCCGCTATGAGCGCGATGGAGCCAGCTCATACCCTGGCCCAGCCCAGGCCCCATGTGCATGTGCCCACAAAGCCCACAGCTGCTAAGCCAGAACCATCCCAGCCACAGGAGCACCCGTTGTCCACTCAGATGTCCTGCAGGCGCTGAATTTACAAAGCCGGCAGTGGAGGTGTAAATCCGTGGCTTGTGCAGCCAGGGGGAGAGATTTCAGCCTTGCCGCCTAAGCTGCACAGGCCCTGGGACTCAGCTGTGGTTTCAGCCCTGTCTCTGCGTGTGGGCAACCTGGTGGCATCTGCTCCCAGATCCTACCGAGGCAGCAGCTGGGGCATGGGAGACCACCGAGGTGGGAGGCCCCGAGGTGGCAGCTGGGGCACAGAAGCCTGCTGAGACGGCGTCTGGGGCATAAGAGCCCGCTGAGGTGGTGGCTGGGATGCGCTCCCCCTGAGCCCCTGTAGGCAGGGAGTGGTGCATGGAGAAAAAAGCTACCAAGGCAGCACCACCCCTCCCTTTGTGGGCCACTTAACAATGGCGCTTCACTTCTATGGTGGCCCGGGTTTCTTTCACAAACAATCCCCTTTGCGGCTGTACCACGCTCCAGCTCCTTCAGGCTGTCTCCATGCAGCCAACAGCACTCCTCTCCCCGGATCTGTCCCCTAAATCCCGAGTTTTGGCACCCAGCCCCACCCATAACAGTGGACCCATGTCTCAGGCTACGATGAGCAGGGTGGTGGCACAAATGTCTGTGTAAGTCTCTCTCTGTTCTGCCTGCCACCAACCAGTTGTGGTGCTCTCCTCTGAGCCTCTGAAGCTCACTTTCTGTCACAGCTGGTCTCCCTGCCAGTGAAGTAGCTTCCCACAGTGTGCGGGAACGTTTCTTCTTTTTCAGCTCCCTCCCGAGGCCACAGGTCCCATCTCACTTCCTCTTTTTTTTTTTCCTCTCATCCTACCTGGTTACATGGAGATCTTTCTTGTCCTTTCAGGTATTTGAGGTCTTCTGCTCGTGTTCAGTAGGTGTTCTGTGAGAACTGTTCCATTTGTAGATGTATTTGTGGGAGCAGGTGAGATCCAAATCCTTCTACTCTGCCATCTTGATGTAAATGGAGTAAATGCTCCAACCAAAAAATATAGACTGGCTGAATGGATACAAAAACAAGACCCATATGTATGCTGTCTACAAGAGACCCACTTCAGACCTAGGGACACATACAGACTGAAAGCAAGGGGATGGAAAAAGATATTCCCTGCAAATGGAAATCAAAAGAAAGCTGGAGTAGCAATACTCATATCAGATAAAATAGACTTTAAAATAAAGCCTGTTACAAGAGACAAGGAAGGACACTACATAATGATCAGGGGATAAACCCAGGAAGAAGATATAACAATTGTAAATATCTATGCACCCAACATAGGAGCACCTCAATACATAAGGCAAATGCTAACAGCCATAAAAGGGGAAATCGACAGTAACATAATTATAGTGGAGGATTTTAACACCCCACTTACACCAATGGACCGATAATCCAGACAGAAAATAAATAAGGAAACACAAGTCTTAAATGACACCTTAAATCAGATAGACTTAATTGATATTTATAGGACATTCCATCCAAAAGCAGCAGAATACACTTTCTTCTCAAGTGAGCACAGAACATTCTCCAGGATAGATCACATCTTGGGTTATAAATAAAGCCTTGGTAAATTTAAGAAAATTGAAATCGTACCAAGCATCTTTTCTGACTACAACACTATGAGATTAGAAATCAATTACAGAAAAAAAAACACCTGTAAAAAACACAAACACATGGAGGCTAAATAAATATGCTACTAAATAACCAATGGACCACTGAAGAAATCAAAGTGGAAATCAAAAAATACCTAGAAACAACTGACAATGAAAACATGACAACCCAAAACCTGTGGGATGCAGCAAAAGCAGTTCTAAGAAGGAAGTATATAGCAATACAATCCCACCACAAGAAACAAGAAAAATCTCAAATAAACAATCTAACCTTACACCTAAAGCAACTAGAAAAAGAAGAACAAACAAAACCCAAAGTTAGTAGAAGGAAAGAAATCATAAAGATCAGAGCAGAAATAAATGAAACAGAAACAAAGAAAACAATAGCAAAGATCAACGAAACTAAAACCTGGTTCTTTGAGAAGATAAACAAAATAGATAAACCTTTAGCCAGACTCATCAAGAAAAAAAGGGAGAGGGCTCAAATTAATAAAATTAAAAGTGAAAAAGGATAAGTTACAATGGACACAGAAATACAAATAATCATAAGAGACTACTATAAGCAACTATATGCCAATAAAATGGACAACCTGGAAGAAATGGACAAATTCTTAGAAAGGTACAATCTTCCAAGACTAAACCAGGAAGAAATAGAAAATATAAACAGACCAATCACAAGTACTAAAATTGAAATGGTGATTAAAAAACTTCCAACAAACAAAAGTCCAGGACCAGATGGCTTCACAGATGAATTCTATCAAACATTTAGAGAAGAGTTAACACCTATTCTTCTGAAACTGTTTCAAAAAATTTGCAGCGGAAGGAACACTCCCATACTCATTCTATGTGGCCATAATTATCCTGAAACCAAAACCAGACAAAGATACTGCAAAAAAAAAGAAAACTATAGGCCAATATCACTGATGAACATATGATCCAGAAATCCCACTCCTGGGCATATATCCAGAGAAAACCGTAATTCGAAAAGATACATGCACCCCAATGTTCATTGCAGCACTATTTACAATAGCCAAGACATGGAAGCAACCTAAATGTCTATCAGCAGAAGAATGGATAAAGAAGATGTGGTACAGGGACTTCCCTGGTGGCTCAGTGGTTAAGAATCCACCTGCCAATGCAGGGGACATGGGTTCAAGCCGGTCCGGGAAGATCCCATATGCCGCAGAGCAACTAAGCCCGTGTGCCACAACTACTGAGCCCGCACTCTAGAGCCTGCGAGCCACAACTACTGACACCTGCGCACCTAGAGCCCATGCTCCACAACAGGAGAAGCCACCGCAACAAAGAGTAGTCCCTGCTCGCCACAACTAGAGAAAGCCCTCACGCAGCAACGAAGACCAAATGCAGACAAAAATAAACAAATAAGTAAATAAATTTATAAAAAAAATAAGTGTGGTACATATATACAATGGAATATTACTCAGCCATAAAAAAGAATGAAATAATGTCATTTGCAGCAACATGGATGGACTAGATTAGATTATCATACTAAGCAAAGTAAGTCAAAAAGAGAAAGACAAATTCCATATGATATCACCTATATGTGGAATCTAAAAATGACACAAATAAACATATCTATGAAACAGAAGCAGAATCACAGACATAGAGAACAGACTTTCTCTATGTGGTTGTCAAGGGGGAAGGCGGTTCGGGGAGGGAAGGATTGGGAGTTCGGGCTTAGCAGATGCAAACTAGTATTTATAGGATGGATAAACAACAAGGTCCTACTGTATAGCACAGGGAACTATATTCAATATCTTGTGATAAACAGTAATGGAAAAGAATATGAGAAAGAATATATATACATATGTATAACTGAATCACTTTGCTGTACAGCAGAAATTAACACAACATTTAAATCAACTATACTTTAATAAAATATAAAAAAATTTGGAGGAGGACAAATTCATTCCATAACAGCTTTCTACTTAGTAGCTATCAACTTGGGGGAAATTCACCGTGAGGAGTCTTAATTTCCTTTTCTTATTCCGACCTTGAAGGTTTATACATCGGTGTCCAGCACAGGACCTATACACAATGGACCTGAACAAAAATTCCCTTCCCTCTTTCCTGCAGAGACTCATCAAATCACAGGGTTTCTGAGGACCACCTACTCTTTCCCAGTACTCTGGGTGAAATGCGAATTATAAAGGCATGGATCTATAAAACCCACAGGGAAACCCAAAGGGAAAGGGGTGGATTACAGAGATTTAGTGAAGGGAGACTTAACAGAATTAGGGGTTACTTGAATAAGAGACAACCCTTCAGGAAATGGGCTGAGTTTCAACCTGGGTTACCTTGATCAAGACTGAAATTCCATAGACCTTGTTTGATTAGCTTTAGTCATGTGCCTACCATTTGTCCAAAAGGTGATGGAGGCAGCTTGACTGAAAGTCTCACCAAGACTATATCTAATGGGAAAGAGAGTTCCTACCAAAAGAAAAGGATACCAGACAGAAAAGAATATACCTGTGTGTATTTAAGTTTACTTATTTATGCTTAGGTTTTATTTGTTACATAAGTAGTCATTTGGTCTCTCCCATCAGAAAGCAAACCCTTTAAAGACAGTCTTTGTCTGCACTTGGACAAATGTGTGTGTTGCTTCTTTTGAGACTTCACAGTTTTATAGCTGCTCGGTAAATGCTCCCTCGGAGAATACCCACAGTTTCATAATGTAAAATTGGGCTCATTTTGAAACAGGAACTCTAAATAATAGTCACAGACAAGTATTGCCCCAGTCATGCTGCTTAACAAACACCCAAAATTAAGTGGCTTAAAAGAATAAGCATTGATTTAGCTCACAAGTCTACAGTCAACTGGTCAATTCCTCTGTGCTCAGCTGACCTTGGCTTGGCTCGCTCATTCATCAGCAGTCAACTGGCAGGTCGGCTGGGAACTAGTTGCTCTAGGATGGCCTCAGCCTAGATGACCTATCTCTGCTCCTTGTGACTGTTTATCATCCAGCAGGATACCCCGGGTTTGTTGTCACAGTGAATGCAGAATGCTAAGAGTCAGTGCATATGTGTACAGGCCTCAAGAGACCTAGTCTCAGGACAGGCATACCACCACTTCCACCACATTCTGTTGGCCAAAGCAAGTTACAAAGATTCAGCGGCGGGGGGAGGAGTGAGGAGGACCAGGCTAACTGCAAACTATGCTGCTAAGGATGGGAGTCCAGGGAGGGGGGCAGATTGGCACCTTTACAATTAATCTACCATATCACCTTAAGAACTTTAACATTTCATAGTCTATCAACTAAAAGGACTACCCTGTATTGCATTTTCTTTATTTCTATGGTAACCATTACCCTAGCTACTACCTATAGAGTAATCTGTGTTAATATCTGTATGTAAATGAGCTTTTATTTAGAACTTCTGAGCCTTCTCTGTCATTCATTTATCTAAGCTGCCCTATTTTTACATGAACAGATCCATGAAGCCTTTTATGCCCTTGTCCTATTTCTTTCTGAATCCATCACCGTTACAAGGCTCATTCAGTTTTGATCTGTCTAAAGATCCAAAGGCGGAAAATGACATTCACATTGTATAGTTACATTGTATAGTTAAAGGAACTACTATATGATGTTCAAGAACATTCGTATTAACATAGTCTATCTTATTTTTCCAAGTTAAATTCATATTTGATATTTGAAAGCTATTTTAAGCTATGTTAGCCTAACTGATAGAAGGTTCTGTATTTCTTATTTATCTAATACTGCTAAATTCTAATTAATGCCATCTGGTACTTTTAAAGCTAAGTGAACTGCAAGAGAAGCATAAAGTTTTAAAACACCCCCTCATACACACACAAGCACACACACACAGAAAATCATAATGAAATAGAATGGGCCTGGGAGTAGATATCAGAAGATCTGGTTTCTCCCTAGAGCTCTGCTACTAACTTTCTGTATGACCTTGGGCAAGTCACAGAACCTCTTAGGCTTAATTTCCTCACTTTATATTGGGGAGTTGGACTTTGAAAGCCTCATGAACCAAATCTACTCACTTGGGCAATATACCTTTATACCATGAAGCTTGAATTCATCGGCCTTTCATTCTATAGCTTCTATAGATCACTTACATACAAATCAGATTTACTGTTATCACTTTTAAATTACTTTAATTGGTTACTTATCACCAAGATAATTCAATCAATACAGAAGTGAATGAAGTTTAAAAAAAAAGTATGATACCAAATGTAAAATAGCTAGTGGGAAGCAGCCACATAGCACAGGGAGATCAGCTGGGTGCTTTGTGACCACCTAGAGGGGTGGGATAGGGAGGGTGGGAGGGAGATGCAAGAGGGAGGGGATATAGGGATATATGTATATGTATAGCTGATTCACTTTGTTACACAGCAGAAACTAACACACCATTGTAAGGCAATTATACTCCAATAAAGATGTCAAAAAAAAAAAAAAGTATGAGTCTCCCATCTCCCTATTCCTATTCTGGGAATGATGCATCACATATATTTATAACAGCAAGAGCACAAACAAATCAGAACAGATGACGGTTGTGGATGTCCAGCACAGCTGGACTGGTGTGGACTGCCTGGATGCCGGCACTGTCTCCTCCCTCAGGTAACGTGTCGGCTCCCCGGCATATAAATGCAAACACACATTTCTATACCCACACGTAGACACATAAATGGATAGAAAATACACAGGTTTCTTATTTTTCTTTTTTTAAGTAAAATATGACAACATACTAACCATGCAGCTCTAATACTCCAATTTATTGTGGATGTCTTTAATATCAGCATTTATAGATCCAGTTGAATCCATAGATTTATTTTAGTATCTGAACAGTATTCCAGAGTTTATCTAACCATCTCCTGATGATAACAGTTAGGTTATCTTCAATTAATACTTTTACAATTGTTGTGGAAAGTAAGGCAACAGGATTGGAAATTAAGAATTATGAACTATTGTTTAAAAGAACTGCATTTGGGCTTCCCTCGTGACGCAGTGGTTGAGGGTCTGCCTGCTAATGCAGGGGACACGGGTTCGGGCCCTGGTGTGGGAGGATCCCACGTGCCGCGGAGCGACTGGGCCCGTGAGCCACAATTGCTGAGCCTGCACGTCTGGAGCCTGTGCTCCGCAACGGGAGAGGCCGTGATGGTGAGAGGCCCGCGCACCGCGATGAAGGGTGGCCCCCGCTTGCCGCCACTAGAGAAAGCCCTCGCACAGAAACGAAGACCCAACACAGCCATAAATAAATAAATAAATAAAATTTTAAAAGAACTGCATTTAAGAAAGGAAGGAGGGCACCTGCCCAAAGGAGGCAAAAATATTGCATTGTTGTTATGCATTACAACCTAAAACTCTCTTCAAGAAATGCCTGGTGATTAGCAACAGGTGAGAAGAGGCCTCATAAGTCAAGCAGAGACCAGGGCATTCACAGAAGAGGAGAGGGAACACATTGTAGTTATAAACACAGTTATAAAGTCTCATTGAAAAGAATGTGGAAAACAGAAATACATCTGAAAGAGATCCTACTGATTATTTAGTAAAATATGAAGGATCTATTATTTTTGTAAAGGTTTTAGTTTTCCTAACTAGTGATATGAGACACCATCTTATTGTAGAGAGCCATGTCTTCCTCATTCTCAAAGCTGGCTACACTGAACACATTTGTATCCTTGTGCCCTCATGCAGAATTGATTCTTAGGGGCCTGGAGCTAGTTGTTCAGTGACTGTCCCAAGCACAGCATTGGTTGGGTCAGGCAAGGCAAGTGAAATTAATCTCTGGTGCACTCACCACCCTCACCAGCTCTCACAGTGGTCCTCCTTCCCTCCATGCCTCCTGCTCAGGGCCTTTGTGCTGCCCCTTAGTCTCCCGGAGCCCCCAGTTTAGGGCTCTGACCAGAGCTGCCTTTTCCAAGGCAAGACCTCACACTCTGGAAAAATGGTACAGTATTGGGGGAAGCAAGCCTGTGGGTGGGGCCTGGGAAGGAGGAGCAACGGATTAATCTGTTACCTCTCTGACCACCTTCTTAATAGGTCTCTCCGAATCTTGCTCCTGCATTCCATCCTCTAATGGCTGGAATGGTCTTCTAATCTCTCCAATGGTCTTCTTATCATAGTCTTAACCATCATGGTAACAAATTACCTTCACAGTTGTAGAAAATGTCCCACTTTTTGGAAAATATGCTTAGGAGTAACTATTGCTATCATGCTTCTGCTCAGAATCTAAATCCTTTCACCATCTCTATCCTCAAAATCCTGCTTATCCTGGAGTTTGCTCCCTCTCCCCCATTCCACTGGTATATAATCAACTGATTCCCATAGAGAAGTTAGTTAATCACTGGCAATCATTCAGTTTCTTGCCTACCTCCCTCCAGGTATTTCCCAAATTTTCCTGATCATAAGACTCACCTGGCTTGTTAAACATACACTACCCCAGGCCCCTCCCCTAGAGAGCCTGATTCAGCAGCTTTTGGGTGGGGCCCAGGAATCTGTGATGTTAACAAGAGCCCCATGTGATCGTTTTGATCAAGGATGTTGGGGAAACCACTACTCTAAGCAGCAATATTTCAGACACCTATAACAGGGAATGAAGATTACTCCTCAAGTTACATCATAAAGACATAAATAAAGACATAAAAAACAACACATAAATAAATATTTCAAGTGCCACCCCACTACTTGCACAGAATTTGAGCATTATCACCTGTTATGGAACATGGACTGCAGACATCTAGGTATCTCAGTCTGGCCCTGGCCCTGACACCCAGCTTGGGCAAGTTGCTTTTCCTCAGTTTCTCCACCTGTAAACTCCCAATTGCTACATAGTGACATTCTTATTTAGATCACTATTCCCTTTGACCCAGAATTTCTACTTCCAGGAATTTATCCTGAGAGTTAACCAGGGAAATGTACAAGAATGTCCATCAGATTATTGTTTATAATGATGAAAAATAGGAAACTATATTAATGTCCATCATTAGGGAACAGTTAAGCACTGATTTATCTAGACATTGAATACTATGCAACCCTAAAAATGGTAATGGAGATCTTTATATTTGACATGGAAAATGTACATGACATATAAAGTAGTAAAAGCAGGTTACAAACATAATTTATACTTCAATCTCAGGTTGTTTTTTAAGTGTGTGTGGTGTTTGCAGAAAAAGACCATAGAGTTACATACCTAAGTATTAGCAGTGGTAAAATTTGGATGACTTTTTCCTTTTCTCTATATCCTTCTGTAATTGTCGACATTTTTTGAAGTAAGCTTAAAATCTATACTTGGGGGAAAATAATGCTTCATCCATTTTTTTTTAAAGGTACTTCTTCATGCACATTGCCAGGATGGTGTCCACAATAGCCAGGAGACCAGGAGTAACTTAAAGGAAAGGTTTACTTAAAGATAGTGTGAACAAGAGATGTTCTTTCCTCAAAAAAATCCCACCACATTTTTCACTGTACATTTGAGTTGTAAAGATTTTGTCCAAAAGCTCCTAATTTTTCCCAGTGTTACAGAAAAAAAGCACCAATTCATTCACCTGGAGCCAGTTTCAAGGAACTCTGGTTTCATGGCTGGCCCGCAGAGCAGCTGGTGGAACAGCAAGGCAAGTGTCAGAAAGTGCAGAACTCTGCTTATTTCAGGCCTTCCAGAAAGGCTCTCCCTTCCCAAATCCCTTCCTCTCAGCTGGGAGGGCTGGAGAAGATTCAGGTGTCTCCAGTGTGGAGAGGGCGGGATCATGTCCTGCTTCCTGCTATAAAAGCACAGAGCAGCACACCCTTCTGCTGGCTGATTTGGTGGTGTCTTCGGTCATGGCGTGCAGGCAGAGAGGAGACAGTGGGAGACCCTCAAGCTGGTTCACTGCAGACTGGAGGTAACTGGGGGCAGAAGGGAGAGGACATAATGGCCTTGTCTGCTGAAGTTCGTCCCTCTTTAACTCTTTCCCCCATGCCCTCCAGCACCTACAGGTCATTTCCTCTATTCTTCGCCCTTTTGACTTCGGTGAACTCAATACGTGTTAATCAGTTGGTGGATCCTGCCTTCCCAGGTAGGCCTCTTGGGTGAGGGAAGTGCTCTTAAGCACCTCTCGAACAGATTGCACCTAGGGTGCCTAGATGGCCAGGAAACACAAACATGGGTTAGACAATCTCCACTCATTCCCTTTATTACCTTGATCAAGTCACTACAGTTTTTCCATTGCTTACCTAGACCTTGCTCTACCAGCTAAATGGGAGAGCGTGCAAAAACACCTGTACTACCTTCTATTCCCTCACTGCCTCAAGCTTTACGGCATCCAAAGAGTAGCAAACCACACACTAAGCCCCCATCTTTGGGAGCAGTCGTCTTCAAACACATGCTCATGCTTAAGGAAAGCGTCAACATAACAGACAAAATCAGAGCCGTTCCACTTGTAATGAGTTTTTCAAAATTTTCATCTGAGCCAGAGGATGCACAGTGTCAGGTTATAGGCAGATTGGTTAGTCTTTAAAAAGTGTGTCCTTGGGCTTACTTGGGGCATTTTTTAAACTTCAGATTGAAATATCTTAGACAAAACTTTTCTCCGGTTCTTCACAGACCTACCATCCCCATCTCCATCAGGGTTCCAGCCTGGTTCCTGCATGCATGCGTGTTAACCCGAATCCAGGCTTATCCTGGAGTACTTCAGAAAGCCCTAGGCACCTAACTGATACCTTCCCTACAGTTCTTGGTATCTTGCATTGTAGTTATATCTTTCCCACCAATCTGTAAGCTCCTCAAAGATGGTGGGCAAGCTTTGCCTCTCCCAACTGGCATCTTCCCTGTTGCCTGTTGGAGAGGAGAGTTCCCTCAATACACTTCTGTAGGAATCATGCCTCCTGTGTTCAAAGATGCCCCATGTGTTTCCTTTGCTCTTCAGGTACTGTCACTTGCTATGAAAATAGAATGATAGTGCAGTTTCAAAGCATTCTTGCCAACAAGATACAGCACGCATCTGTGGTGGGTAAGTAATGTGTATTATCTCATCTTAGTCTTACTTAGTAGAAGCTCTTGGCTCAAGGCCATCTCCATTTTCTGGTGAGCAGAGCACACAAACCCTGGAGCAACTGGCACCCAAAACCCATGATGACACAGGGGCCTTGAATTGCATGATGCCTCCAAGAGTGGAAGACCCTGTCTTTCTTTGGAAATCTGTCTTATGTCAGAATCCCCTAGGAAACATCTATCATCAAATCTCAGCATCTCCCAGAGCTTGGGTTATACCACTCAGGTGGGAAAATAAAAAGTGAAGTGATTTGAAGTACCTTAGAAATGGATTGGTAGTCTTGGCTATGTACCTCTGGCTGACTCAATGTCACTGAAATGTACTTCTTGGCCATCTCCTGTCTAAATTACTCTTGCTTCTGTAGATCCCCTTGGTCTTGAAATGCTGAACTGCACTTATGTTCTGGACCCAGAAAAGCTCACCCTGAAGGCCCCATATGAAACCTGTACCCAAAGAGTAGTAAGTAATTGTTGGAGGAGTGATTTGGGAAGTAGTAACCTAGGAGTTAAGGCTTTGGAGTAGAGCAGTAGTTCTCAATCAGGGTGATTTCTTTTGTCATCCCAGAGAACATCCTGTAATGTTTGGAGACAGTTTTGGTTATCACAGGTGGTTGAGGGGTGGGACGGGAAAGGGCAGCTACTGGCCATCTAGTGGGTACAAGCCAAGGATATTGCTAAATAGCCTCCATTGCCCAGAGGAGCCCTCAGTAACAGACACGGTAGAACCCAAATGCCAACGCTGAGGTTAAGAGACCCTGGAGTTGAGGATTTGGGCTTGATTTCTGGCTCTGCCACTATCTAGATGTGATTTGGGGTAAGTTAGCTAATCTTTCTAAGCCTCTACTTGCCCATTGGAAAATGGATTATGATATCTCTCCATAAGGTGTCTAAAGATTAATGACATAATACAGATGAAGGACTTGGCATAGCATCTAGACACAACAAATGATCAAACATGAGCTATTTTGATCTATAACCCCCATGGAAAAGGGGAGGCTATTTTGGGGCTGGCAAATAGAGTGCTGATACCTCTAGGCTGTGAAAACATGTGTTGGAAGGCTAGCAGAAGCTGAACAATAGGATTTTCTACTGTTAAGCAACAGTACCACCCAATCAGGGTTATTAGGAGCAGTAAAAGCAACCTAAGTCATTTTCAAGTTTTAGTGTGCAAACAATCACTTAGGGAACTTGGAAAGTACAGAATTAGTTCATTTAGTTGATGACTTAATAGGTCTGGGGTGCATCCTAGAAGTCTGCAAGTTTAACAGTCTACTTCATCTGATTCTATAGTGAAGATCTCCAGTAATTAAAACTTTCCCTTCTGAAATGGCCTTTCCCAACTTTAGGGAGCTTAGGGTTGCATTCCTTTAGACCAGAGTCGACAGAGTATCACCTGTGGGTGGCTACATCCAGCCCATGATCTGTGTGTGTGATGGTCCTCAAGCTAAGAATGTTTTTTGTTTTTTTAAAGAGTTTTTAAAACATGTTAGCACTCGTATGTGGCCTACAAAGTCTATATATTTACTAACACTTAACAGAAAATTGTTGGCTGACTCCTGCTTTAGACTGTGAGTTCCTTGGGCCAGGGGAAATGGCAAAGATGGCTCTGTCCAGCACCCAGCACAATGGCTGCTACATAAGTGCTCAATAAGTGTATTTGAATCTCTTGGTACAGGCCCCAAACCAAACAGGACCTTGATACTCAGATATAGGGTGAATGTAAAAAGAAAATAAAAACTGAACTCTGAGCCCTGAAACTCAAGGAACTATTCTCTGCCAATGAATGTAGGAGTCTTTCCTGGGGTATCTAAAGAGGCTATAGAATCTCCTGGTACAGGAATGAGGGACCTTCTAGAACCCGTGGTACTGATAATTTAAGGGTTTTGCCAACGTTAAGGGTTTTACCAATCAGCTGGGTCAGATGGTATTCTGGAATCCCCTTTCTCACTGAGGTACTAGCACTCTGTCCTTACTATGCCGTTTTCATACAGCTTGGCCAGCATCAGATGACCATCAGACTCATGGACGACACTGCTGCTTTAAGTCAAGAGGCTTTCATGTATGACATCAGCTGTCCAGTTATGCAAGCAGAAAGCCATGAGCAGCATTCGGGATCCACAGTCTGCTTGAAGGATTTCATGTCTGTGAGTGAAGCAGGCTGACTGCTTCTCACCCAGCTAATGCGGGGGAAATGTGGTCTAGACAGAGCTGGGCTTCAGAACAAGATCAGGATTGCAATCTGTATTTCACTACTGACTTGCTGTGTAGCTTTGGATTGATTTCTTAACCACACTGAGACTTTGTTTCTAAGTCTGAAGTGGGGGACAACAATACCTCATAGGATGGCTTTAAGAATTGACTGAGAAGGTAGATACAGCACTCAGCACATCATGTCTAGCAATAAAAAGGATTCAGTTGGTAGCTTGACAAACTGGATACTTATCGTGTGCCAGACCCTACGCCAGATACTAGGATATAGCAAATGAGCAAAACAGACCAATCACAAACTCGTGGACTTTATAGTCTAACGGCTAACATCAACAGTGGACAAAAATAATCATACTTTATTAACAATGATGGAACTGCATGGCTTGACAGAGTATTTGATTTCTATGGACAGAGTAAAAAGTTGTGCATTTAAGGACTTAGTGTCTCAGCTTATAACTGGAAGGGAGCTTAAGTCTTCCAATTGCCTTTTGGTATCAAAAGCTCAAAGAGGAAATGATGTCTAATGGCACTGCTAGGATTCATGACTGGTCCTGTACTTCTACTACATCCCACAACTAGGCGTCGTGGTGTAAGAATCACACAGCAGTTGCTCTGGGTGTTTTCCACATACTCTCAGGTAACATGATTTCAGAAATCTCCAAATCAAAGCCTCACATCATCTTTTTTGTCTTCCAGTTTACCTTTCACTTTTTTCCTGGTATGGCTGACGAAAGTGCGGTATGAAAGTTATTTTTTAAATTACAAGCCTAAGTAACCTTTAGTTCTATATTAAAGGTGACATAACTTCAATCCTGGTTAAAATATTAAATAGACAATAGTCTTGGGGTTAAGGTGAGCACCAGCCCTCTAAATGAAACTTTTGACTTTAGGATCCCAAACCTCAGATGGGATGGACCTTTGCAGTTGGTGATGGTGAAAGAGCCCAAACTCTGACCCTTCAGGAGGCTATGACACAAGGCTATAATCTCCTGATTGACAACCAGAAGATAAGCGTCCAAGTGTCATTCCATGCCACTGGAGTGACTCACTACTCGGTAGGTGTGAATCTTTTTGTACCACAATCCAGGCACAAACCAACATTTCTAAATCCAAGCATGATCTCAACCATGTCCTCAAATTGAGAATACAACTCATTCAACAGGTATCTTAATGCTTACTATGTACCAAGCACTGTACTAAGTACTAAAGATAAAATGGTGAGATACAATGGTGAACAAAATAGATACGGTCCTTACTTCAATCTGTTCTCCCTCTTCCCCCATAGATCTAAATTAACTACATAATATGGAGCTAGGGTACTACTAAATTCTTTTACGAATTAAGGTGTTCTGTTTTATCATTGCCCTGTATTGTGTTTACAGTAGGTACCGGTACTTTGGGGACCAACAATCATGACACTACATTAAATCAGTTAATGGGCCAAAATACTTAGAACAGGTCTTGGCACCTACGTGCTCAAATGTCAGCCATGTTAACAGTCCTGTTATACACTGAGTATATGCTGAATCTTATAAACATTCTCTCTGAATGCTGATACCATAAGATAGTCATAAAACAAGAGCTCATATCTGCTTAGAAATGATCAGCTACAGGTCATATCAGTAGACACTACTTTGCCAGATGTTATGAAGTACAAGATTTTAAAACTAGAGCACCTGCAGAACAATTGGGACAAAATGCCTGAACTCTACTTGGGCCAAGACAGTGCCCAATAGTTGAGTATGTTTGCCCTGACTATTCCAGCGTTGGTTAGAAATTCAAGTAATTCAGGTAAACCAATGTCTTTGAAAATGCCTCTCCTCAGCAAGGTAACAGCCACCTCTACATGGTGCCTCTGAAGCTTACGCATGCATCTCCTGGGCAGACGATCGTCTTATCATCACGACTCATTTGTGTGTCAGGTAAGTGCCTAGGAAGGGGCAACTCCAGTTGTGGAAGACATTGTTCTAGGGGCTTAATCAAAACTGATCATTCTGTCATTCCTTCTAGATCCTGTGACTTGTAATGCTACACACATGACTCTCACCATACCAGAGTTTCCTGGGAAGTTAAAATCCATGAGCTTTGAAAATAGGAACATTGCTGTGAGCCAGCTGCCCAACAGTGGGGTTGATATGGAAACAACAAATGGCTTGAGGTTGCATTTCAGCAAAACTCTCCTCAAAACAAAAGTACGTTCCATTATCAACCACTGAGCTTTATGGAAGCCTGACTTGAAGCATAGCCTTTTAGGCTACCCTGATACAGCTGCTGACTTGTCCATAAATTCTAATTGCCAGTGTAAAAAATTCAGTATTTGGAAGGCCTCATTTGAACACCTTGCATAAGTGAATTCTCAAGTAACTGAAATTTACTCTCAAACACCAAGCCTCTTTAACTGCAATGGAAGTTTTCCTAAGTTTCTTAGTTCACTGAATAGTACAAACTGCTATCAAGCTTCTAATGATGAACCTCTCATGCCCTATTAAAACAGGATAGCTTGAGCCAAACAAGTGTCCCAAGCTGTCCTCACTGAGGCCAGTCTTGACTGAGGCAATTGCCAGGGACACCAAAGAATAATTTTATGTTGGTGTGTACTTTGCAATAACATTTTATAACTCCTGGGTTGGCAGCTCTTTAGAGGTTGAATTAACAGATCAAATTCCAGTGTCTAGTACAAAGAGCATACAGTTCTGGGTACTTGAGGGCATGAGCTTAAAGAAATAAATTTCCTTCCTAGGGAAGGATCCTGATCTGGAGAAGTGATAGGGTCTCTTGTTCTGGCTTAAAGGGAAACCATAATAAGTCTGGAGTGCGCTTTGAAGGTTTCAGTGTACTTCCTTCCTACCTCCTTTGACTGTTTGGGGTCCCAGCAGGCTGTGGCTGCTAACTGACATTCTTTCATTTCAGTTCTCTGAAAAATGCCTACCCTATCAGTTCTACTTATCGTCACTCAAGCTGACCTTTTACATTCAACTGGAGATGGTATCCATGGTGATTTATCCAGAGTGTCTCTGTGAGTCGACAGTTTCTATCGGTAAAGACCATTTTTCTTAAACGGTTTCCTACATTCTTTCTCTCTTAGCTCTTGCATGTGGGAAAGTGTATAGAAGTTCAGACTCTGCATTGCTTATACTTTGAGGAAATGAAAGACTGGTCAGACCAGAAATGTCAGTCTAAGCTGCTGTGATAGGGATGTAAGGAAGATAACACTTCTAAAATACACATACAGGTAGGTTTCACGACTGTTTCATGTTTTTAAGTAACCTGGATATACTTCATGTTAGGAGCCTAAGCCTATCATCTAAATAAGATTGCTTCAAACCTGAAACTACAGGGACTACAAGTATTTCCCCAAACTCCTGAAAATTCCTCAAAGAATATGGAAGTAGGTATTTCCTCTTGTGTAGTATTGCTTCTGCCTCTTTGCTCCTATTATTCGCTGACCTGTATCAGGTCAAGCCAAATAGGAAAAATTAGTTGCTTCTTCAACTTCCCCTTAAACCACCAAGATTTGTGAGCCTTGAAAGAAGGGACATTATGACACAAGGCACTGCACTCTAAGCCTCATCAGGTTTTTATCATGGGTCTCTTACCTCACCTGGTGCTTCTTCCCACGTCTCCTGTTGCCTCTTCCTTTGGATGAAAAATCCTTCTGCTCGTACAGAGCAGCCTCACTCTTGTCTTGGCACCTTCAGGGTCTCCCCTTGTAACTCAAGCTGCTTATCAAGGTATTTTCCCAAAGACTTAAGACAAATTCTGTTGCCTCCTGATGAAAATTCAAACTTCCATCACACTTCAAATTAGTAGATGACAATAGTCACATGGCAGACAGATTTTTTTTTTTTTTTAAACTCTCACCACTATCTAGTTTCAGGGGAGCTATGTACTCAGGATGGGTTTATGGACGTTGAGGTCTACAGCCATCAAACAAAACCGGCTCTCAACTTGGATACCCTCAGGGTGGGAGACTCATCCTGCCAGCCAACCTTTAAAGCTCCATCTCAGGGGCTGGTGCGGTTTCACATACCCCTGAATGGATGTGGAACAAGACATAAGGTTAGTACTGGCCCCATAGCAAGAGGTTAAGACTTACTTTTGAGATGCCTAATTAACTACTTTCTCTCACCTTACTCTAAGTTCAATAATGACAAAGTCATCTATGAAAATGAAATCCATGCTTTCTGGGCGGATCTTCCTCCGAGCACAGTTTCCAGAGATAGTGAGTTCAGGTGTGAACGCAATTGCTACTTGACTTTTTAAGCCCCAGCTTAAACTCAAGCAGTCTTCTAATCTAAAATTCTTAACAACTCCACCCACCCACTCTTACAGAATGACGGTGAGGTGCTATTACAGCAGCAGTAACATGCTAATAAATACCAGTGTTGAAAGCCTTCCTCCTCCAATGGCCTCAGTGAAGCCAGGTCCACTTGCCTTGACCCTGCAAACCTACCCAGGTGAGACATTACAACCTAAAAAATCTGCTTAAATACTTTCAGGGAACTCTTCCCTAAAATGAACTTTGATGCCACCAGACTAGAGTAGTAGCGATGCTTAAGCTTCTGTTGTGACCATCAACTACTTGAGTACCAGAGGGGCTTCTCCTCCATTTCAGATAAGTCCTACCTGCAACCATATGGGGACAAGGAGTACCCTGTGGTGAGATACCTCCGTCAACCGATTTACCTAGAAGTGAGAGTCATAAACAGGACCGACCCCAACATCAAGCTGGTCTTAGATCACTGCTGGGCAACATCCACCATGGACCCAGCCTCTCTCCCTCAGTGGAATATTGTCGTGGATGGGTATGTATTCTCCGTATAAGGTAGCCCAGCTAATCAAACTGCCAGTAAAAAGAATAAAATGCTCTTGGGCTTGAGAGGAGCACTATATCAAAGGCCCTGATTTTTGTTCTTGTTTCTTAGCAACGAGTCCTTGGTCTAATAAGGTGACTCATGCTTTCCCTTGAATCTAAAAGTATAAGATCCTTCCCAAGGAAATCTGGCTTTAATATGCCAGTATCTGGAGCGAGAAGAGATTTCTAGTTCCTATCCATTTATTGAATACCTACCATATGCCAAACATGGCGCTATGTACTCCAGACGCATTATTTGAACCTCATCACTCTGAGAGACACTAGCCACCTCACTTCATAAAGAAACCCAAGCTTGCTACTTAAATAACTAGCCCAAAGTAATATTTAGTAAATGGTAGAACAGGAATGCCCATCTGACTCTAGATCTGAATATCACAATGCTCTGAAGTTGTGACTACCCACTTGTATGTTGGTGTTTGTCCTCTTGGCTCTGCTGGCACCTAGATAGAACTGCACCTTATCTGTCTTTGAATCTGTTGTAATCTGTTAAGCTTGTATCCTCCAGGTGCACTCCTGCTCCACGATCATGGTAGCCAGCACATTCATGCAGCTCATTCCTTCACCCCATTAAAGGCTTGCTCGAGTGTCCACTTCTCCTTGAAGCCTACCCTGACCCTCCTGCACCCTCACCCTGGTCTAACTCTTCTTTTGTTAGTACTTACATGCTACCTAACATACTAACTTATAGCTACTATACTCTGCTAGCATCTAAGATATAAAATGGCAGGAGTTCTCCACCTTGTGTTTTCAGTAACATATACTAACCGCCTGGGACAAAATAGATACTCAGACTAATAAGAATTAAGCCAGTGTCATCTGAAGAATTACATAATTCTTGATGAATTTAGCTGGCAAACCAATTGGTACTGAAATTGTATTAACACGTAGTAGAAGAAAAACTAGCATGAACAACTTATAACTTCATGAATATTGTTGGATAGGCCAAATCAGAGGTATATTAAAAAAAAAAGATAGAAAAAGGTACAGGTAGAAGGTGTTACGTATGACTGAATTTGAGCAAATGCTGAGTTAGACTCTGGGGTGAATTCAGCTGATGTCCCTCCCTGAAATGTACCTTCCAGCTGTGAATACAACCTGGACAACCACAGAACCACCTTCCATCCGGTTGGCTCCTCCGTGACCTATCCTAATCACTATCAGAGGTTTGATGTGAAGACCTTTGCCTTTGTGTCAGGGGCCCAAGGGTTCTCTCACTTGGTAAGTGATTAACAAGTCACCTGGGACAGGTCGAATGTGAGACATCAGTTTTACTCAACTCTTGTTCCATCTCCAGGTCTACTTCCACTGCAGTGCGTTAATCTGCAATCAACTCTCTCCTGACTTCCCTCTGTGTTCTGTGACTTGCCCTGTGTCATCCAGAAGCAGGCGAGGTAAAAATTTCAAGTCCTCATTAATGTGAGTTTACAGCAAGCCTCAACCTTTCAGAATTTAAGAATGAGTGCCTTGTTCTTTACCTAGTCCCAAGAGCACAAGAAACCTGAGTCTGAGATAGACAGGTTCTCCATCAGTCCTGTGGACAAGTTTTTTTGCACATGAGCTGTAGCCTGATCTTCTACAGACTTTAAAGTTACTCTTCCTGAGTCTAGGTAGACTCTGAACTTTGTCTTCTGATGTTCTTTGATAGTTCATCCTCCTTTTACAGTAAGGTGTATGCCCTCTCCTGTGAAGGCAGGCAAAACCACCTAGAGCAGGGGCTCCATGGGGAGCTGCTCTAGGTAATCCCTCAGCACACTTCTCACCACTACTCATTATCCCAGAGGTCAAACTATCTGTTTCCAGCCACAGGAGCCACTGAGGAAGAGAAAATGATAGTGAGTCTCCCGGGTCCCATCCTCCTGTTGTCAGACAGCTCTTCACTCAGAGGTATGGATTTAAAGCCTTGGGTACTTCTTGGACTCAAGTTCTTGGGTTTTGTGTCAAATTTAACTATGCATAGATAACACATGCTCCTGATTAGACAAGAAGAGAAGGAGTCTCTTCCCAGCAATAAGTTCTGTTAAGTCTCTTGTGTGCCCCTCCAAAAATCCCCATTTAACACAAGTGGAATCATATATTCTACCTACTGTTCTGTAACCTTTTTTACTTGTTTTAGCCATCTTATATCTGTACAGAGACCTCTCACTGTTAGTAACTAAAGGATTCCAGTTTTGTCACTAATGCCACATTAGAATCCTCAAATCTTGGTCCTCAAATCTTGGCCTACTATACAAGAACTTCAGACTATGTTTCTAAAAAGAAAAAAAAAAAACAGGACTAATAGGTCAGAAGACATGTGCTTGCTACTATCAAACTTAAGTCTTTACTGGATTATGTTACTGTTAATATTTTACATCTTCAGCCCAGATAGTCTTAATTTTAGGCCTAGGACTTGAAATTAAGCTCTCTTAAATCCCTAGCCAATAAGCTGCAAGAAATCATGCACTTGGGACAACTAATCATATCTGTTAGTGCCAGAATGTTAAACAATGAGCTGGGACTGTAAGGTCCTTTCCAGGTGTCAGCCCATCTGATCTGAGTGAAAGCAAGTAGGAAGTGGGAACAGCTGTGGGAGTGGAGTAGGGAGAGGAGGAGGTTGGCTTGAGGGATAAGACTATACCCTGTTGCAAGCTTCCCAAATGAGCTCTTTGAAGCTTAATTTCACTTCCTTCTCTGGGGAGTTTTAATGTGTAAAACTTTAGCTTCAACTTACACTTCGTTTCAATGATCTTAAGACTTGAATGTCTGCTTCCTTTCCAGACGCTGTGGACTCTAAAGGGCATGAGACTGCTGGATATGTTGCTTTTAAAACTATGGTTGCTGTGGTTGCCTCAGCAGGCATTGTGGCAACTCTAAGCCTCATCAGCTACCTGCGCAAGAAAAGAACCATAATGCTAAGTCACTAGTTGGATTTTCAAATAAAGTGGTCAACGTAAGACTCTTGCTTCTTTCTTATTAAGTTTAGATGGAATTCGAGGACTGTTTCTTGCAATCATTCTTCTTTAGAGAATATAGTACCTTTCCACAGTCCTCTGGGCAGGCCTTGTTCTGTGTGGACATGAATAAGGATATTGCTGACTTAAGTGCTTCCTGTCACTCAGCTTTTTCTGAACTCCATCCCCAAAACTGGCAGTGCCAGAGAATTCAATCACTAATGGGGCTTGGTGACAGCCCACCTCTAGGGGGGCATTTAGGTGACTTTAATGTCTTTTACCCCCTCCATTTATATATACAAGATGAGGAGGGCAAGAAGTCACCCCCAATCCTTGGCATAACTTCCCTTCTCTACAGAGGAAGGGAAGCCAGGTATTCCCAAGGAAGTAATCTAGTATCACACTGAAGTAATATTTCCTAATTCAAATTAGTCTTTCCAGTGAGTAGAAAACTTTCCCTGAGAACTTAAGGGATTTATTCTCCCGTGTACTCCCATTCCAATTAAAGGCCAGCAATCTCCTTTGGGGGAGGGAAAGGAATAATAAAAGATTCTAGCTTTAGTAAGTGCAATTACAACATTCCTGGCCTCGTTAAGGCTACACAGCTGGTAACGAGCCTCTTAGCTGAGCCTGGAGAGCTGCTTTCCCACTACCTAGCACTCAATTATTACCTCCTCCTGAGGCTGCTCCATCTTCTTCCCGAGGGTGCCCCATCTTAACTAGGCTGTAATTATGTCAAAATGACTAGTCTGCCTCACACTGTAGCTCTAACAGACCACATTCAAGATATCTAATATAGACATTAACTTGTATACTTCAACTAGAAAAAGTCTGGATCTAAACAAGAACTTTTGCTATGAAAAAAGTTGTAAAGCTTCTAAATCTCTGTACATGGTGGAGGTGAATCAAAATATGAACATCTTTAGTGTTTGGACTTCACCCCTCAATTGTGAGTTGTCATACTCCTGGGTTCTTCAAAACCTTGAAAGAATATTATATATACTTGGTCATCTTATGATACTGTAGGTCTTTAATAATGAATCCTTCTGCCTTTTCTTCAACACAACCTTTGATTCTAAATCCTTTTAAGAGTTATGTGGTAAAACTCAGCCCTGGTATGGGGAAGGAAACAACTGCATTCATATTGTATAAAAGGTCTGGTCTTCCTATAGTAATAAGGGCTAAAATTTCAAGTTCTCATCAAGGCTATTCTTTAGACATTTCTTTATAAGAGAATAAGGCATTAATCTGTCGCTGATAAAACAAATGGTCTTGGATTCAAACTTTTTCTGTGACTACGTCATATTAGTGTTACATATTAGAATCAGAAATATTGCATTGCTGCATGCACTTCTTAAAACAGCATTTAAAAAACTGTTGGCCACTTACATGGCTCCCTGATCTCATGTGGTAGGTTGAATAATGACCATCCCCAACATGTCCACATCCTAATCACCAAAAACTGAATATTGTTCCCTAGTCATGGCCCCAAATGGACTTTGCAGATGTGGTTAAAGGTCTTGACATGGGAAGATTATCCAAGTGGGCCCAATTATAGGGCTCCCTATGAAACAGACAGGAGAGTCAGAAAAGATGTCCCAGTGGAAGCAGAAGTCAGAGTGATATTGTCCACAAGCCAAGGAATGTGGGCAGCCTTTAATAGCTGGTAATGGCAAAGAAATGGATTCTCCCCTAGAGCCTCCAGAAGAACACAGCTCTGCTGCCCCATTTTGGACTTGTGAATTCCAGAGATATAAAATAACTTGTTTCAAACCATTTAGTTTGTATCAATTTGTTACGGCAGAAACAAAACTAATATACCCTCTAATGAGTCATTACCCACAAGTTGAAAAACACTTTGCTAGAAATGCACATTTTACAGATGAGCAACTTGAGCCCTAGCAAGCTTGTCTAAGGTATCAGAGTATCTTGGTTATAGAGGTGGAGCCTCTCATCCCCAATCTGGTCTATTTGTGTAGAGTCACAAGCCAGGATCACAGTGACCTGGGCCACAAGGCTGCTGCACAGCAGGTTGGTTCTGATGTGTTTGCAAATGTTGAGGCAGAAATTTGAGAGAGGAAAGCCAAGCTGGCTGTGGAGCAGCTGCTGGAATGAACACTAGTTGCCATGGTATCCTAGAACAAATATAATGAGCAGTTGTTTAAAGTCGTGTTCTCATCTTCTGAAGGTACCTATCCTACTGTACATGGGGGGTGGCAGCCTAATAAGCAGAGAGGAGCTGTGTGGGCAGAGAGGGAGCTCAAATCCCAAGAAGCTGCTCCTTCATCCAAACCTGTGTTTGCAATCTCCCTCACCAGGTAGGGATTGGCTGTAATTGTAACTCAGGTGGCAGGAGGTAGACGAAAGGCATTTGGGATTCTAATATTCTACTGGACAGTTCTGTTGGTGCAGTTTACAGGGGCTGGGAGCAGACTTGTGTGCCTTGGGAAGCCCCCTTTAATGCTGAACTTCTCTTCCCTGCCCTGTTCTGCTGCTTCAAGCTGTTTTATGGAACGTGTACTGCTCTAGAACAAGAGCTGGGCTTGGGTTCTGGATCTGTCTTCCTTACTGTGTGACCTTGGGCAGATGGAACAATTTCCAAGCCTATTTCCACATCTGGAAAATGTGAATAAAACCTACTTTGGAAGCATGCAAGGGTTCAATGAGATAGTCAGCATATTAATGTATTTGCATTGGAGCCACCTAGATGAAACCTCATAATACTATAAACAATAACTGAAGGTTGAATAAAATTCTGTGACAGATGAGAGGTTCTTGATCATGCACATATTTTGTAAAATATAGATGCCCTGACGTCACCTACTGAACTAGAATCTTTAAGGAGTGGGGTCTAAGCATGTTTAGGCTCTGTGGGAGGCTGAATAATGGCCCCAAAATATCTAGGTCCTCATCCCAGGAACCTGTGACTGTTACCTTTCATGGCAAAAGGGACTTTGCACACATGATTAATCTAAGCATCCTGGGCCGAGAAATTATCTGGATTATCCAGGTGGGCCTGAATGTAATCACAAGCATCCTTATACAAGGGAGACAGAATGAGATTCACCTACAGAGAGGAGAAGGTGACATGATGATGGAGATAGAGACTGATGCACTTTGAAGATGGAGGAAAGGGCTCCAGCCAAGGAACACAGGCGGACACGAGGAGCTGAAAAAGTCAAGGAAACATTTCCCCCAGAGCCTCCAGAAGGAAACAGCCCCACGGACACCTTGACGTCAGCCCAGTGAAACTGTAAGAGACCTCCAGATTTGCAGGACAGTAAATCTGTGTTATTTTTAAGCCACTAAGCTTGTGGTAATTTGTTACAGCAGGGAGAGGAAACGAACACAAGCTCCTCAGACGATTCTGACATGTACCCTGGATAAGAATCACTACGCTAGACAAACGCAAAGGCTGTGTGGACAAAGAATGTTGCCTGCCATCAAGCCCTCAGCCACTGCAGCTGCCCCCAAGGTACGCCCTGGGGGGAATTCAGGATGGAAAAAAAAAATATTGGCCCTAGATAGTTAAGACGCATATCAAAGGAATAATTTCAAAGAGCCCAGACTCTTGCATCTACACATACATAGAAAAGCACTAAAATCATTAACTTGAGATGTCTGTTTCTTGTGATTAGCAATCTTTTGATGTTTGACGACGTTTGTTTGTTTTCAGCAAATCTCCTATACGTCCAGACTCTTCCCTAACCTCTTTGCAACAGTTCCTCAGAGCTATCTGAAAGGCTGTTTCTGAGCTAAAGTCCTCACTAATGTCCTTGAATAAAACATAATTCTCAACTTCCGCCTTGTGCATTTTTTTTCAGTCGACACTTGACTTTGTTCAGGAATGACATAGCGTGCCCCTAGTATCCTGATTGGGCTAAATAACCAAGATAAAGCCTCAATTCCCCTTGCAGATATTTGTGTAGTGGTAGGTACATGATACTGTTCTGTTCAATGAGATTTAAGAGAGAAACTGGGAGGGGGTTTTCTGTCTTTTTCCTCATTTCAAAAAAAAGGTATATAAGGCTAGCCCCTTTTCTCCCTGTCTTTGGCTGTGGTTGTGTGAATTGTGATTCCTTGAGCTGTGCCAGCTTTCTTGTGACCATGAGGAAACATATCTAAAGATGCTCTCTGAGAATGGTGGAGTAATAACACAGAAAGCCTAGATCCCTGATTACTTCACTGTGTTTCCTAAATCAACCCTAAAACCACTTGTATCTGGATTTCATGTTTAGTGAGATGCTAAGAGTTCTTATTTTTTAAGGGAGGCACTTTGTTTCCTGTAGGTAAAAGCATTCCAAATCATTCAGGCTTAAAGAACCCTTATTTTTAGAATAAAGTTTATGACTATAATTTGCATCCATAAGAACACACCAAGTTATATGTAAGCTTTGCTTTGGGTTAACAGCCAAATTTGTATAAACCAAAAAAATAAGAAAACCTTTTGTTAACAAATTTATTTTGCTTTGGCTCCCTCAAGGCTCAAGAGGTCCAGAGTCTGATTCTGTTCATCTTTGAACTCCCACTGATGCTTCTGTGAGGGAAGTGATTTGACCAAAAATGCAATACAAAGAAGCTTGATTCAAAGCAAACAGTATAGTCACTTACTTCTCACCCTTACTTAGAGATGAATTCTCCTGCCTTAATTCTGTTCCAGGGTCAAAGGAGCAGGGAAGATGTCATAAAGCAAGAATTGGGTGCAGGAGACATGGGTTCTATCCCTGGCACTGCAGACTTACAGTGTGCGCTTCCTCTCTGGGCCTCAGGTGTACCAGCTGTAGAAGGAGAGGATTGGAGAGAGCATCTATTACCTTGCCACTCAGGGTGTGATCAATGGAAGGCTCTGAAACCGAGGGCAGTCATCAGTTAGATTCCCTTCAACTATAACGTGCTTAATAAATAATATCCTGTAAACTGCCTTCACTGACCAAGCTTACTTTTTTTTGCAAATTGCATACCCTCCAAACTTCATGTAGCTTGGACATTATATATCAAGACTCCTTTAACAGCCCCTTATAGAAAACACCTCTGAGAGTAATGTTTGCTTAAGTTGTTTTCAAGGAACATGGAGCTAGTCTTACCCAGTTCAAACCGGTTGAGACCACCAACCATTCAGCTGGGCCTGCACAAGTGTCTGATGGGTGACTTTTTGACGTCAGAGGGCCAAAAACTCCCCCCTCAGATCATGCTAGTGCCACCATTTTCTAAGCATGTGTCCCATGAAGAAGCATGTAACTCAGATATGCTTGTGCAGATCATTGAGTACCTCGCCTTTTTCCTGCCTCCAATCACCTTCCCCTGGACCTTCGACCACCTTATACTCTCCACCCACAAATATCCCAAGCCTCTTGCCTTTGAGGAGGCAGGACCTGAGACCTATTCTCCTGTCTCCTCGCTTGGCTGCCTTGTGAATAAATCCTTTCTCTGCTGTAAACCTCAGCGTCTCAGCGCTGGTCGGGCAAACAAAACTAGTTCAGTAACAGCTTTGCCAGGAGCTGGTGAGCCATGTAGAAGCTCAGGTCCTGCTCCAGACCTACAGACTCAGAATCTGCCTTTTAACCTCTTGTACACATGCACATTAACGTTTAAGAAGCACAGTCTAAAGCTTCTTCCAGCTCTCAGTTGAGCCACCTTCAGATCACCTGATGTGAGTGCTCTCTACTGGCTTTAGGAAACATTTTCTTTAGGAAACACTTCTGTTCCATTTCCCTCTGCTGGTTCTTTAAGGTTTTCAAATGGGACTCGAAGCTCCTAAATAGGGCCATAAGGACTACTAGAGCATACGTATGGGGCTTGAGTCTCCTCTGCAGTTTTGGGAAGCCGATCAATGTCTACTGCCCGAGTAGAGGGGCCCACGCCCTCTCTAGCTCAGATGGCTCTCTGATTCCCAATTACCGAGTAGTCTACCTTCCTGATGTCTCACCCTTGCCACTTCTGCTTTAACAAAAAGCAGGGAGCAGAGGAAGAGCACCTGAGTGAGCCAGGTGATGGTGGGTCCCTGGCTTAATCACTAGCTCTCTCTGAGACCTTCAGAAAATGACTTGCTTGTTCGCCCAGTTTCTTCTGCTGCCAGTTGACTAGTCAGGCATGGAAATGAGAAGAGGAGGACCTCTCAGGACTCTTATGAAAGGTCAAAGATGATAACATATGTGAAAGGTCTTTGACAACCTGACATATTTCACAAACGTGAAGGTGTATGTGTCCCTGAAGCCGCTAGTGTAACCAGCTGCTCTGGTGCAGACCTGGCCAACTCCAGCCCCGCCTCAGCCTGATACCAACCAGGGTTCTTAGCCTTCCCCAGTCGATAGAAATTGACTAGAGGCCAGACAAGAAACTCAGGCAAGGCTTTACTGGGGACCCTGCTGCAGCAGAGGGGAGCAAGAACAAACAACAGTTTCCCTTGCTTGCTCGCTCCCTGAGGGGGTCGAGCTTATTCCTTACATGGGGTGAGGGTAGGGGTGTGTCCAGGGGTCAAGCTGGAGGCGTGGCTTAGGTGGTTTGCCCACCCCTTAGGTGGTGTTGGGTGCAGGGGGCGTGCTCGGTACCGTGCTTTTGCTCCCCACACCCAGTTTTTGCTCCGGGCTCTTCAAAATTGGCAGTTGGGTTTTTTTGGTCTCTTTGTATCTTTTGTCCAGAATTTGCCCCAAATTATCACGCAGTTATTTTTAATCCCATAGAGTTTCTTTGTATTTTGTTGCTTGAGGAGAGGTGTGTCCAGGTGCAAGCACTGCAACACTGCAGCAAAGGACCCCAGGTCCCAGCCTGTCTCAAGCCCAGCTCTGCTGTTGTGTGGTCTAATGCTCTAAATTCTCATTATTTATCTAGATCAGGGATTCTCAACCTTGGCACTGGTGTTTGGGCCCCTTAGTTCTTTGTTGTAAAGGTCTGTCCAGTGCATTGAAGAATGTTGAGCAGCATCCATGACCTTGACCCACTAGATGCCAGCAGCATCTCCCCCAAACACACACAGTCATGACAATCAAAAATGCCTCCAGACACTGCCAAATGTCTGAGGGTGGCGGTGGGAAACGTCACCCCCGATGGATAACTCCTCTAGGTTCAGTTTCCTCAGTCTTTCTAGTCAATGCAAAATATTGTGCAGGGGTTTCTACATTTAAGTTTCTGGGCTACCCAAAGGGAAAGATACAGACACTGTTTCCATTCCCAGAGCACTAGAAGAGAGGGGGCAGGCAGGGCAGGTGGGAGGAAGGACAAATATAAGGGAATAGTGGCAAACAAGAGACAATCTAGTCAAGCAAGGGTTTAATCGTCTAGTGTTTTGTAGCACTTTTATAATTTAGTGATCACTTGCCTCAGTTCCCAATGACAGGTTGGGCGGCATTCTCGTTACAGACTGAGGAAACCAATGCCCAGAGAGGTTGTCATTTGCTTACCATGCCTGGTCCATGAGGGCTGTAAGTGTAGAGACAGTGTACCTAAGTGAGACATGACTTCACTGAGGGATGAGCCTTGAGCTGGATCGTGGAAGGTGCAAATGTTTGGAAACAGGAGGTGTGGAGTGGGATGCTCCAACATCATTGATTTTCAACTTCCACACACGTGACGGATAATAGTCACCATAAAGACATATCCAAGAGGCATGCCAGATTTGGATGTAATCCCCACCTCCTATCTTGCCCCCAAGAAGGCAAAGAAAGCACTTCAATAATCTGTAATTATCAGAACTCTTACCAACCACTCAGGGTTTGTGTGTGTATTTGCACACATGATTAATTACTCAGGTATATGTGTGTGCACACACATATTTAATCACTTGGGGTATGTGTGTGCCTGTACACACACAGGTGTTTTGGGGGGATGCCGTGGAATAGGTAAGAGAAAGCAGGTTATTCTCAAATTCCACCCCCTCTCTCTAGTTCCACCTTTTATCTCCTGCTCGAGGAAGCACAGCAGAATATAAGTGAAGTACTGTTAGTCATCCTCAACCTTGTGACAACTCACACCTGACCATACCTTGCTGGGGTGTCACAACATCCGGGCTGAATCTCCTATTCTATGTGGAGCAGACAGTAGAAACCATGCAGAGGCGGCGGTTGAAACAGTACTTCTATGTGCACAACTCTAGGGGGAACCAACGGTTCACGTTCTATTTTATGAAAACAGGGATCCCTGAAGTTATTCGACACAGCAGCAAAGGTTATAGGAACTGTTGCAGACAATGCCTATTAGGGCATGGGTCCACATCCCAGGCCTTAAAGGCAGGTGGAGGCATTAACATTTAACAGCACACTGGTTACAAGGGGTGGGCTCTTCAGTCAGGCGAACTGGGCTGGAGTCCCACTTCTGCTTCTATGTGCCCTTAAACAATTTAGCATCTCAATCTTTCAGCTTCCTCATCTCTAAAATGACTGGTAGTGAGAACTGACTGAAAACGTGTATTGAAGTGTAGAGGGCTTAAGATAGCACCCGACTCATGGCAAAAACAAACACCTATAGTTATACTGATAAACTAACATTCCGACTGTATAAAGTCAGTTTCGTGCTTTTAATTACCTTTCCAAATAAGGAACGCATTGCACTGTGCCTAAAAGGCCAACAATACTGTTTTTTTACTTAAGTATAATTGACACACAATGTTAGTTTCAGGTGTACATCAGTGAGTCAATGTGTTTGTACATTACGAAATGGTCATCACAATAAGTCTAGTTACCATGTCACCATACAAAGCTAATTCAATATTATTGACTACCTTCCCCATGGTTAACCTTACAACTGTTCCACTCAGTTTCAAATGATGGTGCACCGTGTACTTTGACAACTATTGTTTATGGGCCTATTCTGTGGCAGGCGCTGTGCTGGGTTCTGTATTTTACTTCGTTTGATGGGCAAAGGCCTCAGGCTCCAGGCAGTGTGACAGACAGCCTGAAGTGCAAAGCTTTGATTTAGATGCCACGTTTCTTGGCAGAATTGGTGAATCATTTCTGCTCTGACCCTGAGTTTCATTCACCTCTAAAATCCAGAGGCTAAGGGAATATGAAAAATGAGAAGCTGGCAGGTGCAGCTTGTGATGGGAAGGAGTTAGTTAGCACTTTTAAGTGCAGTGGGAAGGCAACTTGCACTCTGCAGAGTTTGAAGCAAGGCTGTTTATGTGATCAGAAATATGTTTTAAAATGATCTCTTGGCTTCTCTCAGGAGAGCATTCCGTAAGAAGGCTGTGTAAAGCTCTTAGTACTGAAAATACTCCTAAATCTTGTATCCCCAGCCCATACCTACTCTCTAAGCCACTGTTCATTTGTCACATCCTCTTGGTGTCAAAAAGGCATATCTGACTCAATATGAGCAAAGCAGATTTTGACTATTCACACAGCCCCCATATCAGAAAATAGTGTCACTGACTACCCACTGGCTCAAATTAAAAATTTATGTGCCATCCTTGTGTCTCCCTTTCTTTCACTACCCACATACAATCCATCACCAACTGCTGCTAGCTCTCCAAATGGGGAGGGTCTCCATTACTTCCACTCTAGTGTAAGCCACACCATCCTCTGCTCTGGACCTCCACAGACCTCCTAACTGGACTTCTGACTCCCAATCCATTGGCCACAAGTGACCTTTAAAAATCTAAGTCTAATTATGTCCCTCTTAATGCAAACTGTAAAATTCTTCAACATCTTCCCTTTGCTTTTTGCTGTAAATTTCTTTCCCTACGAGGTCCTGCCTGATGGGCTCCTATCTCTCCTCCATTTACCCTTTACTCACCAAGCCCAGTCACACTGATATTTCTTTTCCTTAAACACATTCAGCTCCTTCCAGTCTTGGGGCCTTTGTTTTGCTGTGCCCTCTGCTAGGAATACCTGCCCCCCCAGCTCTTAGCACAGTGGCAACTTCTCATTATGTGGTTCAAAGAAAATACAGCTGTGGCTGACATGGCCTGCCCCTTCTACTTTCTTCAATGCACTTATCATAATAATCTAATATTTTGTGTACTTGTTGTAGCGGGTAGAATCTAAGGTGGCGCCCATGATCCCCAACTGTGGTAAGCATTCCCTTGTGTGATCCCTCCTCTTCGTGTGAGTGGGACCTGACTGCTTCTAACCTACAGAATGTGGTGAGAGTGACGGGATGTATGTGATTATGCATACATGATTAAGTGTTATAAGAATGTGATGTCCATCTTGCTAAGAGACGTTCTCCCTTGGTGGTTTTGAAGAAGCAAGCTGTCAGGCTGTGAGCTGCCATATGACAGGGACTGAGGGCCTCAGCCCCAAAGCCTACAAAGAAATGGATGTTGCCAATGACCATGTGAGCTCGGATGTGGATCTTTCGCAGGCGAGCCTCAAAGGAGAAGCAACGTGGCAGCGCTGCTGTTGTACTCTTGCAAAGGACTCAGCTAAGCCAGGCCTGTACTCCTAACACACCGAAAATGTAGGATGACAAAAGTGCTCTTTGTAAACTGTTACGCAACAATAGATAACTAATACACTTGTTAGCTGACTCCTGCATTAGAAAGTAAACTTCAGGAGGCCAGGGCCCTCTTCATTCTTCTTTTCTGAAGCCTCAGAACCCAGCAGGGTATTTAGCTTAGACAGCTAATAGCAGACACTTGCAGGTCAGAAAGAAACATTCAGTAAATAGTAACTTAATATTAATACCCCCATGTATTGGCAGGAAAAGGCAGTTCTTGTTCTCTAATAGAGTTGAAGGCCCCTTTAGTGACAGGTGTGGCTGACTGTCATGGGATACAGAAAAGTTTGAGTACCAGATTAAGGCCTTTATGCCCTCCTGAATCAAAGAGCAAGTATTTGCTTCTGTCTGCCCGGCATACATTTCCTTTCCCTGCGATACTCCTTTGGGATCGGATTGTCCTCCCATCTCTACATACTCTAGCACTCCCACCTATGCAGAACTAGTGGGGCTGACCCACCCCCTCCCCTGGTTCCAGAATGCACACATGTCCCAGCCCTGACCTGTCAGCATATTCCATCCCCCCTGGCCATGGTGTTTGGTTTGGGGTTGCTCACATGACCCAAGTCTGTCTAATCGGAGCCAAAAATCTAAATGTACTCCTGGAAAAGAACAGCTTCCTTGTCCAATAGGGAGTGCTAACTATAAGGCTGATGTAAAATTAGAGCTGCTGGGACCTCCACATGGGGAGGGCCTGCCTAAAACTCAGCTCACACTGAGAAAAGCAGCGCTGAGAGATGAAGGGAGAGAGATGCCTAATGACACCACTTGAGCCCCTGGATCCAGCAGCGCCTAAAGACCTACCTCTTGGCTTTTTAGTTCAGTGAAACGAATCCCTCCCCCTCTGCCCCCACTTTTTAAAGCCATTTTGAGTTGAGTGTCTATCACTAGCAACTAAAAAAGCCTTATTACCCAGGATCTGCCATGAAATTGACACAGAAGGAAAAAAATGGGTCTGATGTCTAGAAAGGGGGTATTTTGAAATAGAGTGAAGAAAAAAAGCTCATCTAAATAAATATTTAATAAAATACCACAGGAAATAAACCACTGAAGTAGATATCCCATAGGATTTAAAAAATTTTTGTAGTCCTTTATCATTTTCATGGGACTTTTTGAAGAAATGGCTTAACAAGACAAGTCCTTAAAACAATAAAAAAGTATCAAGTGCAAATATTTTAAAGAGTAACATCACTTAACAATACTCAACAGTGGAAACCATATCTTTAGACTTAGAAAAAAATGCTCTTGGCCGTAAGGTTAAGTTTGGACTCTATTTTCTAACTTTGTCTGAGAGGCTATTATTCCCAAATGTTGTTTGTCTTTCTGATAAAAGGCTAATAAGGCAGAAGAGCTTGTTCTGTTTTGGATTCTTCCCCCCACCTCTTTTTTCAAATGAGTGAAGAAATAAGCAGCTCTCATTTTAAAAAAAAAAAGGAAGAAAGAAAATGGATAAACCACCTGTGGCTGCCCCAAACTAGGGCCTCGGAAACGAGATCTGAGCCTTTGGGGTCAAGTCACTGGCCTGTAGAGGCTCGGAATTCTGCCAAGGTCAGGTGTGCATCTCTGGAGAGGAGGAGGTGAGAGGCGCGAGGAGCCGCCAAGCCATCGAGATTCTCTGCTGATTCTCCATGTGAGGGTCGGTCAGCTGATGGAACTGACCAAGAGCAACAAGATCCTCAAAACTGTCCACTGCAGGATCCTACAAATAAGTGAAAAAGCTAGAGGACACCTCCAGGAAGAGCTTGACTACCCAGTCCCTTCTGAGCCATAATCCCAAGGGGCAAGGATGATCCAACAGCTTTCCAGAGGTGCTTGAAGAAAAGCTTTGGTTCCATTCAGCTGGTCATTCCTGGTAGAGCCCCTCTAAGTGTGTAGACTTCATGGCCAGCTAACAGTCGCGACTGGAGTTGTGTTGTGTCCACAGTCTGTTTGGCAACAAGAGGAAATG
This sequence comes from Balaenoptera physalus, assembly GCF_965194825.1. NCBI lineage: Eukaryota > Metazoa > Chordata > Mammalia > Artiodactyla > Balaenopteridae > Balaenoptera > Balaenoptera physalus. Next base: position 70,739,874 of record NC_138898.1, on the reverse strand, counting down.
ATCAGCTCTAAGGCCTCTTTAAAGAGCAATGTTGAGAGTATACATGGCGGAATGAATGATGTTCTTTGTTGGTTTAGTTTTGGTTGCTTCGTGCAACCACACCAGATTTTGGGCTACACTGACTTCACAGATGAGGAAACTGGGAGCCCGAGAGGTTAAAATGCCTGAGTTAGGGGCAGGGGTTATGATCCTTTTTCCCATTCTAATTTGGATACTGCATTTTCTCCAAATTATTGTTTGTGTCCTCATGACAATCCAGTGAGAGAGGCAGAGCAAGTAGCCCTATTTTACCAATGAAAGAAAACTGAGAACAGAGATGTTGAACAGCTTGTTCAAGATCACACAGGTAAAAAATGGCATAGCTGGGATTCAAATTCTAATTAATTGACCATTTCTTTACATCTTTAAAAGAAGGGAGATGGGGCAGGGAGAGAAATAAGTCTGTCTTTTTTCATCCCAGTGATGGTAGGTTTCAGAGGTAAGTGAGAGAGGAGGTAGCACTATTGATATTAACTGAACTGGCTCTATGGATTCTCTTTGAATTTCAAGTAGCCTTGCTAATAACACTTATACCCCAAACGGGGGAGCTATGGCACACACCAGAGCTTGGCTGACCAACACAAGGCCCTTCTCCTTGTGGGTTTATACTCCATTTCCCAGCCTCCCTTCCAGCTTACGGTGGCTACCTGCCAAAATTCCAGCCAATGAGGTTGGTTGGGATAAGAAAGGGGGTAGGTCCTGGGAAACATTTCATTTACTTGACAAAAAAGGTCAGACTCAATTGGTGAGGGAAGACTCATTTTTTTTCCTCTCTTCATCCTGCCTTGAATGAAGTTGGTGTAGCCAGCAGCAGCTTTCTTGTGGCCATGAGGTGACAAGCCAGTGGGGTAAGGATGGCAACACAGAAAGGCAGAAGGTGCCTGGTACCTTGATGACACTAGAGAGGCTGTGCCAGGACTGGGCTATCTCCAGCTTTTTGTTATGCAATAAAAATAAATCCCTATTTGTTTAAGCTAGTATCTACTTAGGTTTTTTTTTTTTTTTTTTTTTTAGAGAACATAACCTCATTTAATCTTTTTTTTATTTAATTAATTAATTTATTTATTTATTTTTGGCTGTGTTGGGTCTTCGTTTCTGTGCGAGGGCTTTCTCTAGTTGTGGCAAGTGGGGGCCACTCTTCATCGCGGTGCGCGGGCCTCACTATCGCGGCCTCTCTTGTTGTGGAGCACAGGCTCCAGACGCGCAGGCTCAGTAGTTGTGGTTCACGGGCCCAGTTGCTTTGCGGCATGTGGGATCCTCCCAGACCAGGGCTCGAACCCGTGTCCCCTGCATTAGCAGGCAGATTCTCAACCACTGGGCCACCAGGGAAGCCCTCTACTTAGGTTTTTCATTACTTGCCACCAAAGCATTCCTACCTGATAATTAAAAAAACAAAACAAAACTGAGAAGGAAACCTTACCTCTTTTTAAGTAGAGACGTGAAGAGGCTAGGCACCTCCTATCTCGGGAGACTGAGTATGATGTGACCAGGGTTAGGGTGTTACTTGTGAAAATCTCCCCAAATAGTAAAGATTAAATTATTGCACTGACACGTATTTACCTGGGAGAAATCCAGTAGTTGACGAGGCTGGAGACTACCATGTAGGACACTATGATTGTCCCTGACATGATGAGTGACATGAAGCCCAAGCCACAGAGGACACAAAGCAGTGAGAAGCTGCCCACAGCGATGACCAGTCCTAGAGGAAAGCAAGTCAAAAGAATCACTCATCTAAAACAGAATGAAACACCAGACACTGCACCACTGTGTTTAAAACAACAGTTAACTCAGATGTTTTAAGTGAGGAGGTTTTCCACAAAAATCCAGACTTCTGGTATCGCTTAAAAAGGAGGCAAGCTCAATACCCAACTGAGAATCACTGCATGGCAATAACTGCTGGCCTTCTAGTTTTCTCCAGGCCCCACTGCTTCCAACTGTATTATTCTTGGACCGCTCTGCTCACTTTTGTTACCTGTCTTGCCCATGGGTGTTTGAATTTGAAACTCCCTCATTCTCAAGGTCATGGATGGGCTCCCAATGGAATCCTCTAGAAGGAGTTAGCCAAGACAATAATGGGGGTGGTAAATCACAACCAGTGTTTCAAACTGCCTAACAAATACTATAATTTACACTTACCTACAATCTATGGAAATAAAGGCTACGCAGGCTAAATAAAGTAAAATCTAAACATAACTTTTGATTACATCCTTTACAACCCAGCCTGGCAACTATCACACAGTAACCATAGGTCTGAATGGTCATTTTACCCACCATTGAATAAGTTTTTAAGGGGAATATTAATGAATTACCATCTAATAAGTGCAGAGAAAATACATTTTTATAACATGGGGTCTATGGGAGAAAAATAATAAAAGGTACCATGGAAAGAGGATGGATTTTCATAGTTGACACGCCTGAGTTTGATCCTAGTTAAGTCATTTATGGTGAGACTTTGGGCCGCTTGGAGCTTTAGTTTAACTCATCTGTAAAAAGAATATAATAATAACTACCTCTAAGTGTTGACATGACAATTAAATGACTATCATACATGGGACTCACTGTGGCAGTTTCTGTCTGCCCAGCACACTTTCTCTTGCCTTCCTCATGACAAAATTCCTCTTTCCAATGCAGAACCAATAACATGGCAAATGCTGCATGGCAGACATCCTTTCCCTTGCCTCATGAGTTGTCAAATAGCCCACCCAGTACTCCACAGTGACAGTTTCAGGGATGGACTCTGGAAAGGAAGGAAAGTAGAGAATGTAAACAGATGTGCTGCCTTTTCATAAAGTTTTACAAAATCTTAGATCAGTATTTTTCAAAGGATGGATAACGACCACCTGTATCAGAATCAGATGCATTAGGGAATCTTGTTGAAAATTTGCATTTCTGGACCCCACTCCAGACCTACTAAACAACAATCTCTGGATGATACATGAAAGTCCACATGTTCAAAAAGCAAGTAAGATTTATGCAGACTCAAGTTGCAGAACCACCGCTCTAAAGTGCAACAGCTTTGCACATGCTGTTCCTCCTATCTAGAAAGCCCTTCCTTGTCTACTCTGAGACAAAGTTGTTATACATCTTTAAAGCGCTCTCTCCTGTAAAGCTTTGTATGATACCACAAAAAGGTAGTGGCTCTCTTATTCCTTTCTAAATTTACCTTTGTTTTAATATTCATTCATCTTTCGCCCATCTATCCATCAATATTCTACTGAACAACCACTCTGCCATACTGTATTTGGCTCATCCACTTACCGTGCCTGCCTTCTTCAAGTGTAAACTGCCTTGTCCACAATCCCTTTGGTAGGGAAGCAACCCTGGGTGCTCTTAGCTCTGGGAAGCCATAGAATGAGCCAGAGGTGATCACCTGAGCAGATGGCAACCATCTCTTTGTGGATTGTGATCTGATTTGAAAAGGCAAACTGAGCCAATCAGATTTACTTTCTTAGTAATTTTAACTTAGCAACTCAGGGAGAAGCTGACAACTGGCAGTGGGACTTCAGGAGGAAAGGTGGAGAAGGGGGAACCTCAGTACATAGCAAGGCACCTGGCATGCAACAGGTGCTCAATAACTGTCTGTGGAGTGAATGGCTTCTCTGTTTAATGACAATAGTTAGCATTCATGGAGAAGCTACTCTGTGCCAAGGATTGTGCTAAGTACTTTATGGAACTGTAAGTTTCAATCCTCACAACCCTCTGAGATAGTATTATTATATCCCTATTTTACCTATGAGGAATGTGAGGCTCAGAGAGGGTAAATAATGTGTCCAAAATCACACTGGGGGAGGTGGGATTCTAATAGACTCCAGAGCCCATGTTTTAACTACTCTGACAACCTGCCTTGGTCGATGTGATTTTGACTAGAACAGGAACCTTTGACAAGAGTGGCAGATGCCCAATAAATACTGTCATCCCAAGTGAGTCATTTTCCAAGGGGGAGAGTAACTGAGTAGGATACCTTCTAGTAATATGACTCCCACAAAAGCAGCCAGGGAGGTAAGCACCACGAGGAGCAGGAAGACGCCAACAGGAACGGCTGACACAGCAGCAAACACCAGCAAGGTGAGGGTCAGAAAAGGATGCCTGTCCAGGTACTGGCCCACTGGAGACTTCATAAAGGCAACCACCTGTGGGCAAAGGAGACGAGAACGACTGAATGTCATGTCTGAACCCCAGGCTGATGAATTCACCTGAGCTATAGGAAGTATAAGCCAAGGTTATAAAGTTGGAAGGCCCATAGGTAAGAAGTCAACAATAATAATCCTCCCAAGACATGAGTTGCCCCAGCAACAACTTAAGGCAGCTGTGGACAGGGGGCAAGTTTGAGGGCCCCACCCAATCTCAAGTCTTGTGAAAGGAGGAAAGACCCAGGCATGGCTCTGCTGCTTCACACACACCCTCTCAGAAGGCATCCTCAGCATATGTGTGCTCTGCTGTAATATATGTACAATTGGCTGCTTACTTCATAGCTGAGGCCACGGAGGCACAGAGAGGTTAAGTCCTAGCTACTTGGCATCACCTGGGAGCTTGTTAGAAATGCAGTATCTTGGGCCCTGACCCAGACCTGCCAAATCAGATTGTTTTTTAATGAGATCACCAGGTGATTTGTACACACATTAAAGTTTGAGAAACAGTGGGACGAAATGACTCACCTAGAGTCACACGGCTTCCACGTGGCAAAATCTAGGCATTCAAAGCTAAATCTTTTCACTTCAGATGTCTCATGTTTGCAATGGCTGCCACTTCATCAGGAGAAAATGTTTTTATGTCATCAACCTGGATACCACAGTCAGGCCACAGCCTGATGACTACTGCAAGCTTATGCTGTGTTAATAAGTAGGTTATCTTCCTCCACCAGGCAAAAGGGTTCTGGAGCTGGCTCACTGGAGGGTGGGGCGGGGCTGCTTTAATACAGAGCTGGCCCTAGGCATCCTCACAAGGATGGGCTTCCCCCTCTGCTTAGGGTCCACGCCATCTCTATCCTCAGAGCTGGCATGCTACTTCCCGTTCCCTTGAAAGCTTCCATCATTCCAGAACTTTTCCCCATCAAAACTGGTCCTTCCTGTGTCTCATTCCTTAGGGCCATGTAGGCCAGCAGGTGAACTGAAGATGTAATTTAAGCTTCAGTGATGGTGGGTGCCACTAACCAAAACACACGTTCTCCTAGAAAGAGTTGTTCACCCAAGTGATTCAAATGGAGGAAATTGGGGGCAAGCTGGAAGGCAGGAGGATTTTGGAGCTCAAGTTGATGGTGACAAAGCACAGGACTCACTCTGCTTAACTAGAAAAGGCCGTTCCACAAAGCCACCGTTCTCAGTCCTGGGGCTTCAGCATTGACAAACTTCACTTCCGGCCCCAAAATGGCATAACGCCTACTGACTACACTGCCTCCAGCTACTCCTTTCTGACAAAAGCTATCTAAGACTTGGCTGTTCAGCTTCTCTCGCCAGAGGTGACTGTGCCAGGAATCACCTCTGAGCTGGAAATACCCAGCTTGGATACTCTAGGATCAGAACCCAGTGAGATCTTCCCATTAGGGCGGCTGAAGGTGAGAGAGAGGCAGAGGGGCCACAGGAGTGGGGCTGGATGGTCCTTCGAGCTGTCTCAGGTCTTGATTGCTTTCCAGCTCTAATCCACGTGTATCCTTAGTAAACCTCCAGGGGTCATCTGACAGACTGAACTGCTCTGATCCTTAAAATCAAGAGACTCAGTAACCACAGTGGTGGGGGAGCAGATGAGGCTGGAACACCAGAATGCCAGGCTTATGACTTTATGCCCAGACTGTCCGGCACAGAAGCCACATGTGGCCACTGAGCACTTGAAATGTGGCTAGCGTGACTGATGAATTGGATTTTTAATCTAATTTAAATTTAAAAACTGATGTTTGATTCAGTCATTGAAAAAATTTTACTTACATTTCAAATAAGGTGGGTATGTTTAAAATAAGTTTTTCACTTATCCATTTTATGAAATCTGAATAGAGACCAAGTATTTCCAATGGAAAATCAACATGTGAATTGAGATGTGCACTGAGTGTATTAAAAAAAGAATGTAAAATATCTCATCAATGATTTTTTAATATTGATTACATGTTGAAATTATATTGTTTTGGATATATTGGATTATATAAAATATATTATTAAAATTAATTTTACATGTTTCTTTTTATGTTTTTTAATATGGCTACTAGAAAACTTAAAACTATATATGTGGTTCACATAATATTTCTGTTGAAAAGCGCTCACTCAAATTTTACCTAGAAAAAAAACAAGAAGCAAACTGTTGGCATTTGAGCAGGACTGTGATGCAATCAAAGGAATAATTTTAAAAAGATGAACCTGGCGGTCCTGCGCAAGAGGCAATGAGGAAGATTTGCAGGGAAGCCAGCAAGAGATAATGATGGCCAAAACTAGGCTGATGGCAGGGAGGGACGAGGAGGAGGAGATGCAGTATGAAAGTGGAACGACAAAAGAAAATTCAACAGGACCAGGAGACAGTTTGGCATGGGGATCCAAGAGGAGAAAAGCAGGAAGGGACTACTTGTAGTCCTTAAGAAATCTAATTTTTTCTTAGCCTCTTCTAAATCTGGGCCCTACAATGAAAAAATAGAAAGTTATTCAGATATGCAGAGAGACCAATTTAAGATGCAGACAATTAAGCCCAGCAATTGTCTTCCCCTAGGGAGGATGGCCCTGCTCAGACTGGTCTGTCTCAGAAGAGGAAGATATGATTCAGTTATGCCTAATAATAATAGAGAACATTCATTAAACACTCAAGTACCAAGCACTATTTTAAGAGCTTTCAATAAACTTCCTTATTTTTTTCTCTCTACAAGGTAGATAACAAGGCAAAATTTAACATTATTTAAATCCGGGAATTAGACTATAGCAATTAACTTTTCATTCTCCCAGGCAACAGAGGGTGACACAATGGAAGGGTGGAAAGTGGGAGAGCTTATTATTCAGCAACATTTTCCATCGCTATCCTGGAAGCAGACACAGGTTATCCAACCTAGATTTTACAGGCATGGTGCGGTGCTAAATAACCCAGGAATGCCAGGCTGGGACAGACTGGCACCAATATGTTCCAGACTCTGTGCTAAGGCCTTCTCAAACGACATCTGAGATCATCCTCACAACAAAGCTATGAGCCTGGCATTGCTTATTTTAGAGAAGATGAGATGGAGAGTCAATGAGCCCAAGCAACTTGCCCAAGGTCAAACACAGGTGATTTATTTTAAAATGCACACATGAGTATGGGAGGTTCCAAAATAGGGACAACATGGCCAGTGTTTAAGGACATGAAGACTCCATCTGGAACTATTCAGAAGAGAGGCTAATTCCCTGGTGTTAGAATGCAAAAGATAATCAGTATCCACTGTCTTTGCTACCAGAGGGGTGGAGGGCAGAGGGGTCAGCATTATTTAAAACCACTGGTAATGACAAGTCCAAGGTGCTGTGTGACAGTTTCTCCCAGATTTTGGTCCTTGTGATTCAGGATTAGAATACAGGTGCCAAGGAGGTAATTCAAAAACATCCTTTGTGGAAGGAAAGGGCCAGCATGAGAGCAAAACTATTTTGTCCTAGGTAATCCACACAAGGAGATACCACTGGGAGGGCATCTGCCCAGCCCATGCTCCATCTCTCTTCCCTCCTCTCTGAAAACTGCCCCCTCTCACAGCAGGGGTAGGCCCCTGAAGCCATGTTTACACCAGTGAAATGAAAAGCCCCAGCCCAACTGCCACCTCCCTGGCCACAGGTGACTTGCTCAAGCAGATTCTTGCTCCTAGGAATAAGCACTCCCAAGACCAGGCCCCATAGAAGATTTCAGCTGGGAGCTGGAGGAGACATGGGGAGTTGAAGGTACCATCCTGGGCGATCATGTCTGCCCATGTGAATGGAAGAGCAAAGGAAGCCAGGCTGCAAAGAGAGAATGAAGTAGATACACAAGGAAGGGTTACGATGAGGAACAATATGTCTCAAGAGAGGGCACTGAGAGTTATCTCTGACCCCAGTGACCTGCCAGACCCTGGTTCTAACCCCTCCTGAGGCTCCGCCCTGCTTACTTCCTGCCTTGGCTTCTATGATAGCCTTACATTTCCCAAAAGTCCTGGCAGGTCCCGCTGTTTGTTTGTTTGTTTAAGCTATTTGGGACAGGTTTCTGACTCTGTCAGTCTAAAAGTAAGATAATTAAGGCTTGACATTCCAGAGGTTTCCTAGAAGAGATGACGGAGCTGTTTCACAAACACTCCATCTGGAAGCCATCTATTCTTATCTGGAACTCAAAGGGTTTATTAACTCTGAGAAAAGGTTATAAATTACTTGGGGGAAAGAAATCATCTAAATATAGAAGCAAGGGGATGACTATGTAAATTATGGTATGTCAATCTGAGGGAAGGTTCTACCACCAAGAAAAGCAATTGTTCAGAAGACGTATGCTTTAATACGGAAAAACACCAATATACAATATCAAGCTAAAATAAAAATATAGAACTACATCTGCCACAATTAAAACCACTAGATCTAAAAATTACATACTAAAGGGGCCTAATAATAACAACAACAACAACAACAACAACAATAATGATAATACCACCACTGGATTTGTTAGTGATGGGTTTACAGGTGATTTCCTTTCCTTTACTGCCAATATTACTCTATTCAGTAAACACAATTAATATAATTAATTCAATTAATATAATTTAAAAATTTAAAAGAAACTACCTCAGGACTATCTGAAGAACATCAGGGCTTAGCCAACTGATGATCTGTCCCATCATTCTGGGAGTCAACTGCCCTGGAAGTTATCTAGTCTAAATCTATTCCAATGACCATGGCTGAGGATCTAAGGTGAAAAAATGAAGAAATGTCAAGAAGTCAGAGTTCACATGCTTTGAAATGCCTACCTTAGAAGGTGGACATGAATATTAACTAAGTTAAGATATGTCAAGTGCGTAGCACAGTGCTTTGCATATAATAAGTGCTCAACCAAGGTTAATTAATGTATAGTCAATCCCTATTATTTGCAGATTCCATATTTGTGAATTTGCCTACCCACTAAAATTGATCTGTAACCCCAGAATCAACACTTTGAGTTGCTTTCACGGACGTGCACAAGGCAGTGAAAAACATGAGCCACCTGACGCACATGTTCCCAGCTGAGGTCAAACTAGGTAACACTCTGCCTTCTTGTTTCAGCTCTCTATACAACTGTCCTTTCCATGGTTTATTTAGTGCCACCTTTTTCTGCATTTTTATGTTTTCTGTTGGTGATTTTGCCATTTAAAATGTGTAGCAGTACTGTCTAGTGTTCCTAAGTATAAGAAGGCTGTGACGTGCCTTATAGGGAAAATACCGTACGTGTATTAGATAAACTTCGTTCAGGCAAGAGTTATAGCTGCCTGTATAGTACAGGCTGTTGGTCTGGAGTTCAACGTTAATGAATCAATAATATCTACAGAATAAAGATGCCTTTAAACAAAAAGACACACAAAACAGGTTATGGTTTGATTGGTTGATGAAAATGTTGCCACCAGAAGTTTGCCAGAACCTAATCCTGTACTTCCCATTTGAGCAACTGTTCAGTACGTGCTAATTCAGTGTTTGAGGTGACTCAACAGAACAGAACTAACACAAATTATATAACGAGAATCAACTAAACATGCAGATGAGTATGAGGACCTTTCTCACAGAGCTAACTTTTAGTAACAAGAGTCTCAGCCTGCTGGCTAGAAAGCTGCTTGTCCAACCTAAAAATATCTTGCTAAATCCACAAAGAGTGCCAGAGGCATTTGGGGATGAGTTCAGAAAAGATCTCTATAGAGTATATTGCTCTAGACTGCAAAGGTCTGGCTCCTCAAATAGATCCTAGTGGTGTCCAATACAAAAAACAGATCACCAACCAGTTCACTTTGTTACATATACATATGTATTTTATGGGTATATTACATAGAAAAAAAGTCTAGAAGAACATATAGCAAAATGTTAATAATATTATCTCTGAGAGCTGTTATTTTTTCCCTGAAAAAATGCTGAAAGGCACACAGAAGAAAGCAATAAAGATAAAAGTTCAAGAAAGCAGAATATACTATCTCAAGTCCCATTGCCATTGAATGGCTACTGAGCACTTGTAAAATGGCTAGTTCAAATGGAAATGTGCTGTTAAGTGTAAAATACACACTGGATTTCAAAGACTTAGTACAAAAAAGAATGTAAAACATCTCAATAACTTTTTTCATTAATATTTTTTATAATGATTACATGTTGAAATATATTTTAGATAGGTTCAATAAAATACACTATTAAAATTAATTTCACCTGCTTCTTTTTACTTTTTAAGTGCGGCTACTAGATAATTTTAAATTATGTATGTGGCTTACGTCGTATTTCTATTGAACACTGGATTTCTAGTGGAACACTGGGCTCAAAGTAGACGTTAGCCTCTCATTTGCAGGATAACAGGTCAAAATTAACAGCAAAACAAAAAAAAGGATGGTATCTGTGGCACAGACTAAGAGTTGCCTCTATTTCCAGCTAAAGAATTGCATTTGCTACAAGGGATGATCATAAGACTAAATTTTGGTCTATGAGATGCAACTGGAAGCTTTGTGTGTGTATGACTTCCAGGAAGTCTCCTTAAATTGGAGGTGGTATGCAAGTCTTTCTCTCCCCACATCTCATTGCCTAGAATATGGATACAATGGCTGATACTCTAGCAGTCATCTTGGACAGTGAGTTTGAAGGTCACAACTCAGACATGACAAGGTGGTGCGTTAGAAAGATTCCTGACCTACCTCCAAATTTCTTCTACTTGAGAGAGAAATAACTTTCTATGGTGTTTAAGCTAGTATTATTTTGGGATCTTCCATTATATAACTTTCTATGGTGTTTAAGCTAGTATTATTTTGGGATCTTCCATTATATGCTCTGATTGGAAACTGACCTTTGAGTTACTCTGGACAGACGCTATCAGCAAAGACACCCTCCTCTGCAGCTCCTGCAAGTCCTTTGAAGTACTCGGGGGCTCTTCTTTCACCATCCTGAATCCCACTTCAGGTCTCTTTAGGGATTAATTCTACCAGTAAGCTCTTCAGTGCAGGGCACAGTCAAATCTCTCATGTCACCTTGTCTCTTGCTGTCACTGGAGGAAATGAAAAGTATCTTAAACCATTAGTGGTCTTCACCCAACTGACCCAACAAGAGATTCTACTATCCTCACACACTGATGGTGGGCATGCAGATGGAGGGTAACTTGGCAATATCTATCAAAATTTCAAATTGCACACACCTTGATCCAACAATTTATTTTCCAGGAACTTGAAGGAAATAATCAGTTATATCAAAACATAGCAAAAGGATGTGCAGCGTACCCTTGTTTCTAATACATAATAAATAGTAAAACAGTGGAAAGAAGCTGTCTACTAATAGGAAATAGGTTAAATAATGATAAATTCATACAATGGAGTATTGTACAGCCATTAAAATGATGTTGATATTTATTTAGTGAAATAAAAATATATCTATGATGTGAAAAAATTATAGAATACTATATATTGTTACATATTTTATGCATATATCCATAATATAAAATACATATATGTATTTATGTATTTTATGTATATATCCATAGTAAAATAAAAGATCTAGATGGACATATAACAAAATGTTAATGGTATTGTCTCTGAGAGCTTATGTTTATTTTTTTAGCCTGACAAAATTGTGAAAAGAATGTGGAAGAAAGTAAGGAAGCTGAATACACTATTTCAAGTCCTACTGCCTTTTTTTTTTGGCCAGAAAACCTTTCTCAAACAAGTGGCAGTGGCCAATACACTAAACAGGCTGGCTCCCAATTACATTGTGCCATAAATTATTCTCTATTTACTTGTAAGTCTCAGCTCCATAACAAGAGAGGCACCTGAGGGACAGACTTTGCCACAATTATACCCTGTGACTCAACAGCTTGGAATTTCCAGGACTGTCCCAATCTCACATAATTATTTATTTTTAATAAAAGCTTTTTGTTAAGTTAGATATCTATCTTTTAAACCCTTTATTTTCATATAAACAAATATATTGTTACATTTCCCAGAACAACACTGTAGGGCTGGACACAGATATCTTTTCCATTTCTCCCTTACAACTAATCTCCTGACCTATAGCACAAACGCCTAAAAGATTCTGTCACAGTGGACAAAATTAACTGAGAGATGCTCACATGTATTTACCGTACGGAACGTCCCCCATGCTAATTATGTGAGATGGGAAGAGGTATCTACTAATGTCTATAGGGTCTAGCACCAAATTAAAGCACATTTTAATCTCCCCAGCTAGAGATTCTCTGCTACAATCCCTTTTGTGAAACAGGAATCCCCTGAACAGGGCAGGACTAAACTCCCCATTCCCATACTGTCTCTGAAGCTACAGCTGGCAAAGATTTGAATTTGCGATGTTCCCAGCACTCAATTCCCCTCATCTCCAATCTGCAAGGGTCAGAAACAAGCCCAGCTCCCCTTACTGGTCTCCCAGGGCCTTGGAAACCCAAGCGCCACCCGGACCGGTTTGGGGAGTCCAATAGGGGCCAGCGTGGGTAAAATGCCAGCGGCCACATCCGTGGAATGCAAACACCGGGCCACCAATCCCCAGACCTCCTAGTCACTCACTCCTCGGAGGGGCCTCCCCAGGCACTGAGAAGTCTCGGGAGGAGGGAAGACGGCAACCCCTCAACCCGACGCAGCGCACAGTTCCCCGCCTTCTGCCTCCTCCGCGCCTTCCGGGCTGAGCCAGGAGACCACGAGCCAACCCGCCCTTCCCCTTCCACGCCCCCCCCCCACTTCCAAAAGCCCCCGGCTCTTCCACTACCGCCCCTCCCGGGACAAACGGAAACCCTGAGCATTCCAGCCGGGCGGGGGAGGGGTCGCATCTCCGGCTTGAAGCCGGGAACCACCGGGCGCCTCGGGCCTATCCAGACCTCCCCCTCCCCATCTGGTTCCACTCTCTCAGCCTTCCTAGAAGCGAGAGGGGACCGGCGGCCAGTTTCTTGGAATCCAAGGAGAGGGGAAAAGGGGGCTGGTGCAGGTACAGAGGGGGCTCTGCGCCCGAGGGGGCACCGAGGCTGAGAAATGGGAGCTCGGGGGCGGGGAGTCGAGCACACCGTCGTTAATTTGGGGAGGAGAATCCCACCTGTGGTACCTGGAATTCCCCTCTCCGCAGTGAGGGGGGAGGGGCCCTCCGTAGAGAAGAGGAACCCGGGAGGGAGGAGGGCACCCATTTTCATTAATCCTAAAGAGGGAGTTTGGAGACTTCCCAACCAGGTTTCCCAAGAAGGGGAAGGGTCCGGGGTGGGATGGGAATGGCAACCCTTTTATCAAATGTAGTAGTAGGTGTAGGGGTGTGTGTGTGTGTGTGTGTGTGTGTATGGGGGTCTCGCAGGGGCTCTGAGGGATGAGACTCCCCTTATTACCAAACGTCGGGCTGAAGGCTTCGGGCGTGGGACACCGACTAACCTCTCAACCGACCCCCCCCCCCGCCCTCCAACAAAATTTGTCCCGCTCGGCGAGGAGGGGGTCCAGGCAGCCGGGTCCCCTGAGCCCAAGCTGCCAGCTCTCACCTGGTCCCGGCGGCCGCGCTGCAGGCCCAGCTGAGTGTGCGGGCAGCTGGAGGAGACACGCCCAAGCGGCGGCTCTGGAGCCGGAGGCTGCGGCCTCACTCCACCCCCGCCAGCGGTCTTCCTCCGCCGCGCGGCCCCGCGCCGTCCCTCCCCGTGCCTCGCCTCCCCTCCCCTCCCCTGCCCTCCCCTTCGCTTGGCTCTCCCCGCCTGCAGCTCTCTCAAAGGACGCTGTCTCCCTCAGCTTTGTGGAGCCTGCCGGACGAGCCACGAGTGAGGAGCACGTGAGGAAACCGAGCCTCAGAGAGAGTTGCCCTTCCTACACTCTCGGCTTGGAGCGAGGGCGCCCAGGCCATCTCTGAGACAGGTAGACTGGCAGCTGAGAACGGGTTTTCCCAGGGTCTCAGGGCTTCCCCTGCCTAAATATCCTGAACCAGCTCTTCTGGAAGCATCTGTGGAGCTCAGGACAGACAAGTGATGAGGTACGACCTTGACTGGAAGGTTTTAACCATGACTTCTCAAACGCAGATATCCTGAGCCAGTGAGATCCCTAAAGATCGGTTCGATTAGTATCCCCATTTTATAAGTGAAAAAGTCTAATCGCAAATCCTTCAGTTTCAAGTCAGAGCCGGAACACATGTTCCTTGGCCTGAAATCCAGCCCATACAGCAGGGTTTCTCAAGGGGCAGCGCTATTGACATTTTGGGCGGGAAAATTCCGTGTTGAGCGGGCTGTCCTGTGTATTGTAGGATGTTTAGCAGTATCCCTGGCCTCCAACCGCTAGACGCCAGCAGTCCTTTCCTTCCCTGCAGACAACCAAAAATGTCCCCAAACATTGGCAGATGTCGCCTGGGGGGGGGCACAGTTGTCTAGGTTGAGAACAACTGCCATAGAACATACTCGTAAAGACCGTGAACTGAGGTCCAACAGTCCTGGACTCTGATCCCAGGTCAAGACTCTTACTGTGTGGATGTGTTAACCTCGCTGAGCTTCAGCTTTATCTATAAAATGGAGAGAGGGATAGACTTGAGAATTGGCCTGCTGCTGCACAGTTCTCATGCCCTTTCCATCCAGGGACCTTTGTTGATCTATCTCTCCTCTGTGACTTGTGTCCATAGCCACCTGAAAAATAACTCTTTAGGAAAGAGAAAAGCAATCACAGGGTTGTAGTGAGGACTGGTGCAATAATGGCTGTAAAGAACTTAGCACCTATCGGGAACATAGGAGGAGCTCAAAAATATTTAACGTATTGTGCTTTGTTTTTTTCTGTGTCTTATCATGGTTACTTGGTTTATTTTTTTTGTTTATTTTTATATTGCGGTACAGTTAACATATAACATTATATTAGCTTCAGCTGTACAACGTAATGATTTGATGTTTGTGTATATTGCAGAATAATCACCACAATAAGCCTAGTTAACATCTGTCACCATACACAGTGACAGAATTTTTTTTCTTGTGACGAGAACTTTTAAGATTTGCTCTCTTAGCAACTTCCAAATATGCGATACAGTTTTATTTTGACGTCTTTCACTGATTTTGCCCACCCACCAATGATGTATTACTTCTACCAACTAATATTTCTAGAAATAATCAGGCTGGTGGATAGAGAAATAAGCTTGGGGATAATAATAATAAGCTAAGGGATCCTGCTCTAACTCCACAAGAGCCAAGAAGGGGGCAGCTAATGGTGAAGATAGGAGGACATGGACGGAAAAGTGTCCCTAAATTTTTACGTTTCAGGCAATCCTGTCCGGTTTCATGCCTTTTGTTCAGCTGCAGTGTGATGGGTGCCCCATCCAGGAAAGGGTTGGTTATTGTTTGGGTTTCGAGGGGTTTTTTTCTCTAGGACAAAACTGCAACCCTCCTTCCCTGGTGGGTGTTGCTTTGGGAAGCTGAATTGAGGCCTTCACTGGAAATTTTGTTCAAGGGTGCCATCTAGGGGAACCTCTGTGAATCTTCTAGTTCCTTCCACTTGAATTTTTGTAGGGCCAGCCAGATTTTGCTTTTCCTTGTGTGTTGGCTGCCTTCTCTACCACACTATATATTACCCAACGGTGGGAATCTTAGCATCTCTCAGTAGCACAAGGACTTGGCTCTTGCTGACCATTGGATGGGTCAATAAAATAAGTCCCTGGATAAGCAACTGTTTCAAGCCTCAGAAAAGATCTGCCAGAAACACTGGGCTCTGAATTAGAAATGTGTGAAAATTTCCAGCAACAGATTGAGACTCTAAGCTGTTAACACCACAGAGATGGGGATAACCTAGAACCTAGCTGACCTCTTCTCCCCATATTGCCAGATTTAGCAAATAAAAATACAGGACAACCAGTTCAATTTGAATTTCAGGTGAGCAACAGATAACTTTTTAGTATAAGTATGTCTGGGCATCCTGTGTTTTATCTGGCAACCCTATGTACTTGAAGTTGATTAAGGGATTTGAGGCCTGCATCCTCACTTGGAAATTGCTGAACAGAAGATTAAGTCAGCAAGCAATTCTGGTGCCAGTGAGGTGGCCTGGGGCAGAGGGGAGATGATGGAATTTTCATTCTCTTTGGCAGATATTTTATTTATTTTCTATCTTTCTTCAGACTACATGTAGGCTTTTGGTTAAAGCCATGGAGCAGATTCCATAATCAGGTCAAGTTCTAACTTTGCTGCTGACCTAGCTGAGTGACTATGGGCAAATTACTTAACCTCCCTGTTTCTCAGTTTCCTCAGTCATAAAACTTGGGATAGTTGTATTCATCTTCTCCATTGTTGAGCAGATTTGGAAAGATGATGCTCATTAAGTGCTTACCACAGTGCCAGCAGCTAATACACATCAGTAAATGAACGCTGTATTTATTGCTTTGACGTTTTTGGACACAGGTAGACTTAAAGCACAAAATTTCAAAGGGAGGTGTGTCTCCTACTCACCCACAAGGTCATGGGGCTCATGGACACCCTACCAGGCCCCTTCTAAAGTTCTTTACTTTGTTGGGTTACAGTTGCTGGTTTTTTTGTGGGACATGGGGTTTCATATCCTATTATAGGAGGCCTGGTAATAACCCCATTTCCGTCTAAAGTCTCAAACCCTGTCACTGCCTCATTTATTCCAAACACTATTTGAAACTGTATATATACCTTATGGTAGAGAGTGCAAATGTAAGGAATGAGGAGCCTCAAGGTTATTTTGAAGGTATGGAAAGCCAAACTTTGAGGGAAAAGTAAGAAAAAGGAGAAATGGAAGTACTTGGTACTATGTAATGCTCATCATAAGATCTCAGAAATGTTTGTTTTATGGGCAGGTACTTTATGGAAAGAACACTGGACTCTGGAGTCATAAGGACAGGGTTCAAATTGTATCAGCACTACTTACAAGTCCTGGCAATTTAGGAAAATTATGTTTCTTTCTCAGTTTTGGTTTCGTCAATCATAAAATGTCAACATCATGGAGTTTGGGGAAAAATTGAACGACAAAACATACATATATATATATAGAAGCCTGTCTCCCAAAAAGAGCTCAATAAGTCTAACTTGATTTTGAGAGAATTTTGAAAGTGACCACTTAACGTGTGCTTTGAATGTCTGGGCAGCAGCTAATTGTATCTTGTGTGTGTGAGCGTACGTGTGCATGTGTTCCTGTGTTTATCATGAGAATGATGTTAGCCACACTTATAGAGTGCCTACTGTGTTGAGTGACCAAGCTGTCTCAGTTTGCCCAGGACTGAGGGAGTTCTCAGGGTGCAGGACTTGCAGTATTAAAACCCAGAAAGTCCCAGGAAACTGGGACAAGTTGGTCATCCTTCTACTATGTGCAGGTTGCTTTACAGGTATTATCTCATTAAACTCTCAAGCCCACCTATGAGGTAGGTTGTCACATTGTTGGCATTTTACATTGTAAAGGACACTTGGAGAGATAAAGCAGTTTGCTCAAGCCACATAGCTAATTAAATGGGAAGGGCAGAATCTGAACCCAGACCTTTCTGACTCTAGGGCTCAAGAAGTTAACCACCACTCTGTGTACATTTAGGCCCCTCCAAAGGCACAACCTCTTGTCGCCATTCACCTCCTGGATCATTACTAAACACCTTGCCACCTTCCCTCCTGTCACCGAAACTTCCTGCTGGACAGCTGGCCTACAGCAAAGGGAGAGATCTGGACACGGAGCTGAGTCAAGACCAGTCTTGTATCTGGGCACAACAGAGGCCCCTCCTTCCTAGCAACAGACACTGAAGCCTTGTGACTGGCCCCAGGACCTGGGTACAAGCTCCTCCAGTGTTAAAAATAACCCGAGAGGAGGAGAGAGAAGAGTTCAGGCTGCCAGGGGGATTGTTTGGGGGGGTGCTTCCTCCCTCTTCTCTGTGTTAGTATGTAACTCTGCTTCAGTTTTTCCTCTACAGTGAACTCGGTGTATTCCTGGAAAAGTTCCAAGGGAGGTGCTGCTCAGTGGAAGGGAAGAGCGGCCATCACAGGAAGCCGCAGCACAGAGCCCAGCAGAGCCCCAAGGCTGCTTCTTCATTCTCTAGCTTCCCTTTCTTTCCTCTTCTGCCTGGAAACTCCTCAGGGGGCTGAAGTCCATGACCTCGGAGAGGCAACCCTGTGAACAGAGCTTTCAGAACATCTGGAAAGTTCCATAATCTGTGTCATCCCCATTACGCTATAAGGAATTTCAGAGCCACTGATAGTAGAGGAAGAAACTGAGAGCTCTTTGTTCCTTTTTTTGTGTTTTTATAGGTCCAATTAGAATGGACAACATGAGTGACATGGATTGCTCATCTCAGAAGGTAGGTATGAATTTTAAGGTGTATTTCTTTTTTCATACCTGTAGTATTTTCAACATGTAGGGAAATTGGGAGTGGGTGGGAAGGGGATGTTTCAGTCATAAACCAATTGCCATGTTAGATCTCCTTGACCAGGCGTATATGTTAATCACATAATGTCCTTGAATTATGCTTTGTTCTGAATTAGGCTTTTGGACATCTTCAAGTTTTGCTGAGAAAATTTCAGGAATAGACACCTTTCTTTCCCTTCCTTTTCAAGGCCATTAGACCATATGTTCCATCCAACAGTTCCCAGCACTGGAGGTACATAAGAATATACTGGGGAATATCTTGAAAATATAGAGACTTGGCCTCACTCCCAAAGATTCTGATCTCAAAGGTCTGGAGTGGAGCCCTGCAGTCTGTATTTTTAGCTAAGACTCTAGTGACTCTGCTGTTGCAGGTCCTTAAGTGAGCATTTGGAAACTGCTTCTGTGAAGGACTTGCAAACATCACATGTAGTCAGAAATAAGCACCTGAAAGTAACAGTTCTACCCAATCTAGGTGCCAGAATCTTGGTGGAGAAGCCAAGATCCAGTAAGTTGCCATACGTTGAAGTGTATGGAGCATTTTACACTCCAGAGGAGCATTTTAAATCAAAACTTTGTAAAATTAAAGTGGATTTGTTGATAATTACTGAGCCCACCCCCTGAAATGGAAATGCTCTGCAATTTACCAGAGAGAACACTTACGCATTAATATTTTTAACAAACCTTTTTGGGTAGCCAGGTAGTTCTTAAAAAAATCTCCATCTCTTTCACCTTGAAGGTGCCACAGAGGATTCTTAACCAGGTGGGTTCAAGAAAACTCTCTTTGTTTTACGAATTGATTTCTAGATCTGCTAATCTTGTATGTGTCCCATGTGTCCCTGTCCCATGAACTGAGCTGTTTTCTGCTATCATGGTTTAATGGCTCTGTGTGTTTAAGTCTTCGTCTGTGCCCATGAACTAGCTTAAAGTTTAATTTGTTCTTCAGCGGTTCTGCTTCTCTCCATTGTGCTCTGCAAAATGCTCAATGTTAATTTGCTTTCTTTTTCTTATATAAATTTATTTATTTTATTTTATTTATTCATTTTTGGCTGCGTTGGGTCTCCGTTGCTGCGTGCGGGCTTTGTCTAATTGCAGTGAGCGGGGGCTACTCTTCGTTTAGGTGCGTGTGGTTCTCATTGTGGTGGCTTCTCTTGTTGCAGAGCGTGGGCTCTAGGCACACGGCCTTCGGTAGTTGTGGCTTGCAGGCTCTAGAGCGCAGGCTCAGTAGTTGCGGCACGCGGGCTGAGTTGCTCCGCAGCATGTGGGATCTTCCCGGACCAGGGCTCGAACCCATGTCCCCTGCATTGGCAGGCGGATTCTTAACCACTGTGCCACCAGCAAAGTGCCTAGTTTGCTTTCTTGCAAAATGTTGTTTTCTTTCTTTATCATCCCAAGAATGGCTTTTCTCTTTATATGATGACTCAGCTGCCTCTGTGTCTATCTCTTGGATGACCATCTCTCAGTATGGAGGGACTTACATATAATTCAGTCTGGCTCAAACCCAAAAAGGAATCTATGGGCTCAAGTAATTGAGAAGTCCAAATTGGATCCTGGGGTCCAGTTGATGTAATTGGGAGTCTGTCTTTGTCTTTCTGGTGCTTTGCTTTCTTTTATGTTGGCTTTAATCTAAGGAAGACTTTTTTCACATAAGGCAAAGATGGCTGTTGAGAGTACCTCTTTCTCAATAGCACTATCAAAAGTGTCAGGAATGATTGTGATTAGCCCAGCTTGGGTTACACACCTATCCCTGAACCAATCACAGTGTCTAGGAGGAGAGGGTATTCTGCTGACCAGACCTGTATCACATGCTCTACCCTGGACACGGGCTGGAAACTGTACAGCATGGACAGAAATTGGAGTAGAGCCAGTTATGTCCACTAGGGCTCTATTCTGCCTGTTTTGCTGGGAAGAGTAACTTCCCAGTATATGTCAGGGCTGAAATCAGGTTTACCCCAACCATAAGCAGAAGCATGAACGCTAAGCCACCTCCTGAATAATGTTAATATTCTCCTCAACTGCAAAAGAGTCTCCTCAACTGTAACTTACTCAAGATGTCTGAAATCTGTGGTGTTTGCTTGTTGTTCTTTTAATGAATATTTTTATTTGAAACAGATTTAAAAGCTAGGCCAAGGGAAAGATTTCCACTGACCACAAAACCTTCTTGCTTGCAAAGACAAAATGCAGACAGCCCTAACTTATCAATCAGTATATGTCAGTATATGTCCCAGTCACATCTGGGATCCTGAAGGAAACCATGAATGACTTCATTTCCCTGAAAATACTGCTGCCAAAATCTACCTTGGATGGTATAGTACCCATTTTGGATGACCAGGTGCCTTTCAAGTTGATGCTGAGTTTTTTCATTTTGTTTACCTCATCAGTGCAGATCTGATATTAATTTCAGTAGTGAAAGAGAAGGCTCTTGGAGATGATTCATCGATTCTTAGATCCTTGAAATTGAGGTCAAGAGCAGAGAGACAGGCACAGTGCTAAGCTGAAAGCAACAGGGTCATCTTGTTTAAGGTGGAGCCTGAGCATCCCCATGTTTAATAAAGTTCTGTTAGTGGGTCTGAAATTTTTGAAAACCACTGAATTAGGCCATTAGATCAGTGAACCTATTGTTTTTAAAACTCCCAGGCTCAGTATGCGTTTTTGTTCAAGAGTTTGCATGTTTTTGTTTAATTTTAAGATCAACACATTCCCAAAGTAATTTGCCATATAAGTGATACTTGCCACTTCCAGTGTGTCGGGATGCTGAGTGATGTGTATTTAAAAGCACCTCTGGGGACTTCCCTGGCGTTCCAGTGGTTAAGACTTCGCCTTCCAATACAGGGGGTGCGGGTTCAAATCCCTGGTCGAGGGGCTAAGATCTCACATGCCTCATGGCCAAAAAACCAAAACATAAAACAGAAGCAATATTGTAACAAATTCAATAAAGACTTTAAAAATGGTCCACATCAAAAAAAAAAAAAATCTTTAAAAATATCTTAAAAAAAATGAAAGCACCTCTGTGTGGCTAGTATGTGTTACCTATCCTCTGTGAGCCTTAGTTTCAGCTAGAACATGGGTATAAAAATTCTCATAAGTGCCTGGTGCATAATATTTAGAATGATGGCAGATGTTATTGTTGTTAATGTTATTATTTTATGAGGTTGAGTCATCAGTGAGGGATTGGTTGGGGCATGGGATGGCTAATATCTGATTCATATACCCCCTGCCTCTCTACCTTCTGCCAATTACCCTGCATGACTTAATTTGCTGACCCAAATAAATCAAATCTGTCCAATAATGTCTCATCTTACACAGTCATTGCCTAAGGTGAAAAATCACAAAGAGCCAAAATTGTACTTGCAGATCCATTAAACCATCTTTAAAGTGCTGTATAGCAACACCTCTCAGTAAGTCCAGCCCAGAAGTTTTCCTCCATCACAGCCCCAGATGAAGTAGTTGTCTTGCTTATAGTGGCTGGGTGTAAGACAGAAACACACACAGCATTTCTCAACACTGAAATCACCTTCAGCTCTGAGGTGAAAAGGCACTGGGAACTGAGAGTGGCCATGGGAGCCACAGGTTCACCTCTATCTGAGGCTCACTCTCAAGTATACACTCACTGAATGGCATGGTGGACCTACATGCCCACACTCTTTAAATGATACTTTTTCTTCTCACAGGAAGGACAGAGTTACTTATGCCACTGCATGAGCAAATTTCTATTTGGAATTTTGCCAATGTGAAATGCAAGAGTCAATGTTTTAAAGTCAACCCCTTTAATTACAACCCAGGGTAGGGTACCTGGAGGTGCCCTCAGATTTGGGCTCTTCCCAGGGGAAAAAAAAAATATGTGAATTTGCTCACTGAAGTGTAGCCAAGGAGGAGATGCTAGAGGAGAGACATTAACAATTAAGAAATGAAACCTACACAGTGGATAGGGGTGAGAAGGGTGCTGTATGGCAGAACTTTGTGCCTAAAACCTTTCCTGAGGACCTTTTTACTCCTTATCAACCTCAGAAGCTTGGAAATCTTTCCTAATTCCTGAAGAGTGGCTTTGTGTCTGTTTCCCACAGGTCCACAAAAGTGACTCGATACATCACATGAGCCACTCCCAGATGCGGCCAGAGTTGCCTCCTCTGCCTGCTTCTGCTAACGAGGAACCATCTGAACTCTATCAGGTATGTTCACCTGGCTGCTACTCTCCTGCTGGTACTAGTTTGGGGGCAAACAGTCAGACTTGACAAGTGGCATTAGAGGCCTTGGTCATTTTTGCCACTGGAAGAGGCTACAGCACCGTGGGAGAAAGAGCTATGCAGTAACACAAAGGTGAGTTAGAATCTGGCCTTCTCACTTACCTGCTGCATTATTTAAACTCTCTGAACTTCTCCATATTCAGCTGTAAAATGAGAACAGTTATTTCTACCTTATAGCCACGTCCATAGCAATAAAGACAGTAGATGTAAATTATCTGATCACAAATTTACTGAATATTGAAAGCAAGCTGTTATCCTTGTCATCAGAAGTCATGCTCACAATGGTCAGAGAAGTACATTTGGTGTCCATTCCGAAAGTATTTGCACTCAGTGTGCAGAAGGTAGAGCCACCATGTAAGGCATGTGGGATGCCATGAGTCTCAGTGTGAGTGGAGCCTGGCCCTAAGGAGCCCAGGCCCCCTGAGTGATGTCCCCCATCATGTGTCACTCTGCATTTCTTCCCTTGTAGACAGTCATGTCGCACAGCTTTTACCCACCCTTGATGCAACGCACATCATGGACCCTGGCTGCACCCTTCAAAGAGCAGCTCCACCACTGTGGACCCAGCGACTCCATTGCCAACAACTACTCCTTGATGGCCCAGGACCTGAAACTGAAGGACCTACTGAGGGTCTACCAGCCCGTCACCATCAATGTCCCCAGGGAGAAGATTGTTCAGGGGCTGCCATTAGGTATTTCTGGCTCTGTGCCATACCCACTCAGAATAGGGCTTTTTTTTTTAAATCCTCCTCCAGAGCTGGAGAAGCCCATGTGGTTTTTTTTTTTTTTTTTTTTTAAAGATTTATTGATTGATTGATTGCTATGTTGGGTCTTCGTTTCTGTGCTAGGGCTTTGTCTAGTTGCGGCAAGCAGGGGCCACTCTTCATCGCGGTGCGCGGGCCTCACACTATCATGGCCTCTCTTGTTGTGGAGCACAGGCTCCAGATGCGCAGGCTCAGTAGTTGTGGCTCACGGGCCTAGTTGCTCCGTGGCATGTGGGATCTTCCCAGACCAGGGCTCAAACTTGTGTCCCCTGCATTAGCAGGCAGATTCTCAACCACTGCGCCACCAGGGAAGCCCCAGAATAGGGCTTTGGAGTGAGATTTCTAATCCTGGGTTTTAGTCCTGGCTCCACCTTTTGCTGCAGCTAACTTTGGGTAACCTCATGGAGCCTCAGTCTCCTCGTCTCTGAAATGGGAATGATTGTAATGGCTAGCATGACATTTACCATACACCAAGCACTGCTCCATGTGCTTCTTGTTGATTGCTGCATAACAAATTACCCCCAAACTTAATAGTTTAAAACAACTACCATTTGTTATCTTACAGTTTCTGTCAGGAATCTGGGCATGGCTTAACTGGCTCAGAATCTCTCACAAGTGTACAATCAAGGTGTCAGCCAGGGCCACAGTCATTGAAAGGCAACTAGGGAAGGATCCTCTTCCAATCTCACTCACATCCTCCACTGCCTGTTGGCCATAAACATCAGTTTCTTACCATGTGGGCCTATCCATAGTGCAGTTCACAATATGACTTCTGGCTTCCCTTAGAGGGAACGAGGGAGAGAGCAAGAGAGAGAAGAGAGCCAGCAAGATAGAAACCACCATCTTTTTGGAACTTAATTTTGGAAGTGACATCCTATCACTTTTGCCATTTTCTCTTTGTTAGAAGTGAGTTGCTAGGTCCCGCCCACACTTAAGAGGATTACACAAGGGCATGATTCCAAGAAGTGAGGATCCTTGGGGACCGTCTTGGAAGCTGCTTACCACAATACTTTATATGTATTAATTTGTTTAGTCCCACTGGGTACACCTATATCTGCTTAAGGATATCCTTTAGTAGTTTTTGTTAGAGATGTGTTGGAGACTTTCAATCTGCCTGCTGTCTCAAACTCATTATCATGTTTTTCTTTATCCTCTCTGCTGTGTCTCGGTGAATTCCTCAAATATATCTTCCAGCTCACTAATTTGCTCTTCAACTGTGTTCAGTCTTGAGTTTAACGTGTCTAATGAATGGTTTTTGTTTTAATGACAGTATCTTTTTATTTTCAGATTTCCTAATTGGTTCTATTTATGAGTACCACCCTTGCCAATTTATTATTCTATTCTCATGGACATAGCCCTTCCAATATCAATCACTTGGAGGATCTTAAACATATATTTTAGAGAATTATTAGTATTGCTGTATTATTTCCATTTTGTAAATATGTCCCTCAATTGTTGAGTTTATTTGCTATCTTTCTTAGTATTGGTTTTTCTCATGTGTTATGGGATTTTAGTTTGCAGACTTATATTGAGAGTTTTTCCCTTTCTTGCTACATGCATTCCCCATTGGTTGAAGTATAATTCACATACAATAAAACGCACAGATCTAAAGTGTTCCATTCAATAAGTTTTGACAATTGTTTACACCATATAGCCACCACCCAAATAAGATATAGTGTATTTCCATCACTAGAGAAAGTTCCCTTGTGCTCCTTTCCCATCAGTTCCTTCCTCTCCCCAGCACCATCCTGCCCCAGGGTAACCACTTTCTGATTTCTGTCACCGTAGGTTAGTTTTGGTTGTTCTCACATATAAATGTACTCAAACAGTGAACTCTTTTGATATACCTTTTAAAATCTTGCCTTTTTCCCTTTATGCCTTCATCTGGCATCTTGGACCCCAAATTAGTACCAGATCTTATATTGGTGGCTTAGGACTCCCATCCTAAGGTGATGTTTGGGGATTGTAGATCTGGTCCCTGAGGCAATGTTAGGCTTGGCCTAGATATTACCAGCCTTTCTTTGCTATCTGTGGCCACCATGTGAATTGAGGATAACAAGTGCTTTATCTGCATGACAGTGTTGCTGTCTTTTCCGTGGGTAGGGCAGCCCTGGCTTCATGCTGTGAGCCTACCTGCAGTCCCCACAATCATGGTGTGTTTTGGGTTCTATTATTCCCCCAGGTATCAAACACCTAACTACTTTTGCCTGCTTCTGGCTCCAGAAGCCAAGTTTAAGACTTTTAGTTCACAATGTGTTTATTTTTAGTCCACCCAGAAGAGCATCTTTTCGAACAATGCACTGTCTTTTTAATTTTAAAGAATATTTTTTCTGTTATTGTTATATTTGGAGTAGGTTGAGGAAATTAAAGTATGAACTCAAAATACATCTTAAGCAAGAGTCTTCAATCCTCTGGTTCCCTCAAAATGTCAATTTCATATTAGTATGTCTTTAACATGTCTCTATGACATCTTAGTTTCCTTAGGCTAGAATTTTAAGCAAGTATCCAGTTAAAGTTTAATAGTAGAGTTTTATATTATTTGTTGAATTTATTTATCACAAATGATATTTATTGCAATGCCTTCTATTTGTTACAAATGACCTCGGTTTTTCTATTTGCAATAATTATATTTATTGCAAATGATACTGGTTTTTCTACTTGTGGTAATCATATAATATTTACTTTAAAATAAATATATTAGGTTTAAAAGTCTGAATCTATTAAAAGAAAAATATTAAGCAGTAATACACCTGATGTTTAGAAAATAGAGCGTATAGGATTGGGGAGTGAATTGAGCAATTATTAATACTTGTCCAATGTATGGGATAACAGAAGGTATGCTCATCCCCATTTCACAGTTGGGGAAGCTGAGGCTTGGAGTGATGGTCACTTCCTCAGGGTCACACAGGTAATTAGTGGTACAGGGCCCACATCACCTGCGTCATCCCACCACACCAAGTCCACCCCCCTTAGTGTTCTCCTGAACTACCCTGAGACTTGCATCCCTGTGGACAGAGGACCGCCCAAGGCCACTGCCCATCACTGATGTCTTTCTTCTCTACTGTTCTAGCAAATAAAAGCTCATCAGAGCCTAACAAGAAGAAAATGAAGTTCTCCCCCAAAGACAAAGAGGATCTCACTGGGTAAGGTGTCCCTATGGGCACAGGGGATTGCAGAACACTGGGCTGAACCGAAGAAGGCTGTGGTCTCTTGAAAGCCATGCTCTGCTTCTTGACTTTAAAACATTCCTGGATACCTAGTTACTCATGTTTTTTTCCCAACAATCCTCTTAATCCAATTTTTTGAGGCTCTAAATAAAAATAAATTAGCCAATTAAGCAAAACCAATGCTAACAAACCTATGAGGTGTTCCATGGAACCAAGGACTGAGCTGTGTCTACTTTTCAGGACGAGGTTGGCCTGCAACACCTCAACCTCCTTACCTATGAGGACGGAGGTGGTGACATCTTTGACTCTCCCAGGAAGCAGACCAATGAGTCCAGAAGAACAGATTGATGTGATGTTACAGCAGGAGATGGAAATAGAAAGTCAAGAAACCAAACCAACTGAATCAGACTTGGAGGTACATTCTTATTGCCTCATTTCTCTCAGTTTGCTAAGTATTACTCTTGGCATCTCAGTGATTCTAAACTGGAGAAAAACAGCAGAGTCACCTAAGGAATGTTTTAAAAATACTGAAGTCCAGACCCCATGACAGACTACTGAATGAAGGTGTGCGTGCCTGAATTCTCTGCTCTAGTAAGTCTTAGAAATCGGTGCCTTTGGGTTCTCTTAGAATGTAGGTTGCAGAATGGTGACCCATAGGCTGGGGTTGCCAGATTTTGAAAAACAAAAATAAAACAAAAACAAGACACCAGTTAAATTTGAATTTCAGATAAACGATGAATAATTTTCTAGTATAAGTATATCCCAGTGCATCCTGTATTTTATCCGGCAACCCTACCATAAGCTGAATTTGGCCTATAGATGTGTTTTGAAAATAAAGGAAATCTCACATAAGCTAGATTTCTAACCTCTCTTGAAAAAATTAAAATATTTGAAGCTGAACAGTAGCCACTTCCTTTAGATGAGAAATACATTCTCTGGTTTGTCAGTCTCCACAATTCCTTATTATTTTCTTATGTATAGCCAACTTTCAGTTATTAACAGTACCTGCTTGGTCCCAGGTAGACTTTTGAGCTTCCAACCCCTATCTTAAAGGAACAAATAGCTTGCGAATTTATAGTGTATAGTAAAATGATCAATAATAAAAACCCATAGTGACTGAGCATGTGCTATTAGCAAAATTCCATGCTAAACCCTCTAGATGCTTGACCCCATTCAAGACCTGGGGACTAAGATTATGCCTATTGTCCAGTTGTGGAAATTGGGGTGGGGACTGACTAAGTAACTTGCTCAAGGTTATATGGTCAGAAAGAGGCAAAACTAGAACTTAGACCAGGTCTGGCTGATACTGACATCTCTGTGCTTTTAGGAGCTACACAGCATTTCTCAAACGTGCCTGAAAATAAGAATCACCAAGAATCACCGGGGGTGCTTGTTAACAAATCCCAAATGCCCTAGCAGGGGGCCTATGGATCTGCATTTCAACAGGAGCCTCTCTCCTCACCCCAGGCAGTTCTTATAATGAGGGAAGTTTGGAAGTTTGTCCTGTATTAAGGTTGAAGAGATGTAAGCTCAGCCTCTTCTGACCACAGACAATTGGCACTGAAGGTCAAATCTGGTTTCAAACCCTTCCCTCTACTTTGTGCTTCTTATCCATCTGAAATTATTCATTTCCAGAGCCACTCAGCCATCTAGCAGCTTAGAGGCAAGCCCTAAATAAACCAAACTTCCTAACATCACCAGGTCCCACTGGGCATTTTTGTTCAGTTCCTGTGTTTGTGTGGCTTTTCTAAACTCAAAAGTCCCATGGTTGGATTAGAAGAACTAACCCCCCAGTCTCACTGAGACCTGGGGGTTTTCCCCCAGGGACAGCTACAAGCCACAGGATCCAGTGCTTCCTTTGTATAGGAGCAGTGTTGTTGAGGAGGGTATTTGAGTCCACTGGAGGAGCTTGTCATTCCTCTTCTTAAAGCTCACCAGATAATGCCACCTCCATCCCTGGCCTCAGTCCTCCTTCCACTGTTCCTATGTGCATGGCATTTGACAAGTCCTTCCTTATACCACGCTGAGATATCTCTGGCTTTGTTTGACTCCTCCAGAGTCATGGGGAATACTCGCCAACGATTTATTGCAATGAGTGTGAAGTCACAGGCCCAGGAGCAAGTGAAGGATGGAGATAGGTGCTGTATGAACAGGGTCCCTTGGTGGCTGACGGGTGTGGGCAAGTGGGCACAGTTAGCCAATTGATTATGATCATTTTCTTGTTGGTGGTTTGCTTATGGAAGAGATACTATTACTATTTGACCAATGGAGTCCAAAAACACATGATTGCCCCTGAGGAGGGTGAAGTGATGGTTCGGATTTCAAAGCTGATTTCTAACACACTGCTGACAAGTCCCTTCCTGGAACCCCTGATGACTGTCCTTGTGGAGGAGAAGGAAAATGACTATTACAGTAGCCTCATGAAAAGCATTGGTAAGGCTGGGCATAAATGGGACAGGGGTTCCTATGTGGAGGGCACCTTCTTTCCTCTCACTGTCAGTCCTTCACCCTGGTTACTCTGAAAATGCCAAAAACATCGTTTAACTTTTCATTCAAATGCTCCCCGCCACCATCACTCATGTCCACACCAGTACTTACCACACGTTAATGTGCATCTACGTAACCTAAAGATCTTGTTAAAGTGCAGATTCTGATTCAGTAGAGTTTGGGAGAGGCCCAAGATTCTGCACTTCTAACAAGCTCCCAGGTGATGCAGGTGCTACTCAGGTGCTACTTACTGTAAGTAGCAACACTAAGAAGTAGGGGCCTACTCACATTTAAAATCTAGTTCAAGACCTGCCTCTTCCCTCAAGTATTTTGATCTCTGCAACCCTCAGTGATGAATCCATCCTCTGCATTCATAGCACTTCTTGTTTCTACCTTCAACTCATCCCACTTTGGAACTTCTCCCATGTCACTGTTTCTCTACGGTTATTTAACACTGGCATTGTCTTTCTTATGGGTCTCAGCTCTCTTATCAGACATTAGCGGATGTATCATCAATCCTCCCTCCCCTTCATATTTAGCCCCATGTCTTGTCTTGCACACAGTAGGTCATTGGGAAATGTTTGATGACGGTGAATAACGTGAGAAACACATCAAAGGGGAGAGGTGATCATATTAGTTCCCCACCTTCCCATTTTATCTGTAACACAGCTATACTTACCAAGTTGTCTAGTTATTTTTAATTTCTTAATTAACCTTCTAATGGTGTCAGTGTAATGGCTCCTTGTCTGCTATAGGCTAGAACCAAACTTATAAGGATAAACATGTAAAGCCCTTCAAATTTCAGCCTCAACCTACTTCTCCAGTCTTATCACCTTGAACTCTACCACTTGTACCTGTTATTTCTGCCACAGAATGACTCACAGCACCTTGAGTATATTATACAAAGGTCATGGAACTGCACTTCTTATCCTTCAAACAAAATGCTACTCATTCTTTATGACCCAGCTTACATGGTACTTCCTCTGTGAGGCTTTTTCCAATCCTTAGCACGTGAAATATTTGGCCTCTAAATTTCCATTCATAGGTATCTGGTGTCATCCATTGTGTTTATTTTTTATGTAACTATTTTGGTGTGAGAAATCAGTTAATGAGTAATGAGGTATCAGCAAATACTAATTCACTGATATGCATGGTGCTAGATATCCTAACAGGACTCAACTCCAGATTCTAAGTACTCCAGACTGTAAAGTTATATTCCTGTTTCCCTGAAATATCTCACATACCAACAGAGTGGAACCTACCCAATTTAGTTATACCCAGGGGGTTACCACTGACCTTGTAAATGAGGGAGCATTTCCAAGTGTAAATGGACAGAGGCACATTTACCTTTAAAGTGTTGAAGCGAAGAGCACAGAGTGTTCAAGGTCCCTGCTTAATAACAAGTGTTTGCCCTGTTGGTTATAGTTGATTACATCCTCATGGATCCAATGGAGAGGAAAAGACTCTTCATCGAGAGCATCCCCCGAGCATTTCCTCAAAGAGTGATCCGGGCCCCTGTGCCCTGGCACAGTGCCTACAGGAGTGCCAAGAAGTGGAACGAGGACCATCTGCACACGGTGAACCCCATGATGCTCAGCCTGAAACAGCTGTGGTTTACAGAGTGAGAAGTGCTTCCTGTCCCTTTTCTTCCCTTTCTTTATTGCTTCCGCACATAAGAGATCATCTTGCATGGGAGTAGCCTTGCCCTTGAAGTAAAATGACAAACATCCTAGACCCAAACTGTGTATGAACAGCAAGTGACAACTCTCCATGCAGGGCTAAGTGGCCCTCCTTTGTGCCTTCACAGCACCCAGTTCCTGTCTGTAGGCACTGGAGCATACTGGTTAAGAGCACTCACATGGAGCCAGCCTGCTCAGGTCCACCTCTAACTGTGCTGCTTCATAAGTAACATCCTTATCTCTAAATTTGGGATAATAAGACTTCCTACTTCATAGGGTTGGTAGGAGGGATAAATAATTTAATACATGCAAAGTACTTAGAATAGTGCCTGATATAAGTATCCAGTAGGTGTTAATTAGACCTCCATTATGAAATGTATCACACTGAATTATAATTGTATGTTTACGACTTTGACTCTCTCTAGCCTGTGAAATATATGGGGGCTTGAGTCTTTTTGTTTTTTTCCTTTCCAAATTCTTTTTTTTAATTTATTTTATTGAAGTATAGTTGATCTACAATGTTGTGTTAATTTCTACTGTATGGCAAAGCAATTCGGTCATACATGTATATATTCTTTTTCATATTCTTTTCCATTATGGTTTATTACAGGTTGTCTAACATAGTTCCCTGTGCTATATAGGAGGACGTTGTTGTTCATCCATTCTATATATAATAGTTTGCATCCACTAACCCCAAACTCCCACTCTGTCCCTCTCCCACTCTCCCTCCCCGTTAGCAACCACAAGTCTGTTCTCTATGTCTGTGAGTCTGTTTCTGTTTCATAGATAAGTTCATTTGTGTCATATTTTAGATTCTACATATAAGTGATATCATATGATATTTGTCTTTCTCTGTCTGACTTACTTCACTTAGTATGATAATCTCTAGTTCCATCCATGTTGCTGCAAAAGGCATTATTTCATTCTTTTTTATGGCTGAGTAATATTCCATTGTGTGTGTGTGTGTGTGTGTGTGTGTGTGTGTGTGTGTGTGTGTGTGTACCACATCTTCTTTACCCATTCATCTGTCGATGGACATTTACCTTGTTTCCATATCTTGGCTATTGTAAATAGTGCTGCTGTGAACATAGGGGTGCATATACCTTTTCAAATTATAGTTTTGTCTGGATACATGCCCAGGAGTGGGATTGCTAGATCATATGGCAACTCTGTTTTTAGTTTTTTGAGGTTATTCCTTTATGTAACTCAGGGCCAGCACAGGGTTGGCAAACAGTAGTCTCAGTTATATTCATCAGTGACTACATTTGCCACAGGTATTGGTAGAAGTCCAGAGGAGGCAGGAGTCACTTTTTTTTCTCTTTCATTTTTCTAAATTGTTATTCACATACTTTAAAATTCACCCTTTTGAAGTGTACAATGCAGTAATTTTGAGTACACTCACAGATTTGTGCAACTTTCCTGAAAATATTGGGAATATTTTCATTATCCCTAAAAGAAACCCTGTACCAATTAGCAGTCACCCTCTCTTCTCCCTTCCACTCAGCCCCTGGCAATATTAATCTGCTTTCTGTCTTCATGGATTTGCC
Organism: Balaenoptera physalus; assembly: GCF_965194825.1. NCBI lineage: Eukaryota > Metazoa > Chordata > Mammalia > Artiodactyla > Balaenopteridae > Balaenoptera > Balaenoptera physalus. Next base: position 70,707,508 of record NC_138898.1, on the reverse strand, counting down.
TATTTTGGATATTTCATATAAGTGGAATCATACAGTATGTGGTCTTTCATGTCTGGCTGCTTTCACTTAGCATCATGTTTTCAAGATTCATCCATATTGAAGCATGTATCAGTACTTCATTCCTTTCTATGGCTGAATAATATTCCATTTTATGGCTATACCACATTTTGTTTATCCATTCATCAGTTGCACTGGGAAGAAAGACTGATTTTTTTTATGAACCCCTCAAGAAGGGGTGTGAATCCTGGTGGGAGAATGAGGCCACCAGAGTTCACCAAAGGCAGGCTAATGAAATGATGAGCTGCCACCATCTGGGTTTTTTATTAGAAAAATTAGAGGCCGATATGTTTACATAATTTTGATTGGGTGAACTTCATCAGTAACTCAAATATTTTGTTTGGGGAGGATCTATAGCTGTGAATGTGTTTAGTCTTTGGAGAGCCTTGTTACTTGGATAACTTACTTGTTTTTCACATTCTTGGTTTTACCTATATTTTAGAAAGGAATTGCAGGTGGGGTCAACCTAGGACAGAGCCCACCAATGATAAGAAATAAGCACATTCCCTCTTTGAACTGAATTCAGTTTTCTAAGGCATTGGAGGTGCTAGTAAGGACATTGGGGGAAAAAAGTAATTTTTTAATGAGGCAGAAGTATATAATAATAATTTATAGAAGAGTAATAATTTATAGAGTGGGCTCTGAAACTAGACAGCCTAGGTTCTGGTTCTTGCTCTGTCCCTGATGAACTGTGTGGTTTGGGGAAGTTAATCTTTCTGGACCCCTGTTTCTTTATACGCAAAATGAGAATTATAACAATACTTCCCTCATGGGGTTGTTGGGTGAAGTGCTTAGAACAGTGCTTGGCATACAGTAGTTGTTCAATAAATGAAGATACTGCTTTAACTACAAGCATGTTTATGGCCTCAAAAAATAAATTAACCTAGAAATTAACAAGAAAGTCAGTCACAGGGCTGGTAAAATTGCCAGAAGTTCAGTACCAAGAGGATGTACACGTGAATTTAATTTGATCATATAGTGAAGATGACAAATTATTGAACATATAGTTTCTACTATAAGAAGAATTCTTATCACTTGCTTTTCATGGTTCCCTGAAGAAGATTATATAGGCAACAGATGCACAAAAGTGAACCAAAATCATTTAGGTTTTTGTCAGCTGAACCAAAAAATCATCAAGGAGAAAGATTTGTTAAGGAAATGCTACAGAAAAATCTTCTTATATGACCTGCAGTATTTAGCTTTAAACATTTTAAGAGGTCACCTAGTGATCAGTGAAGGGTGAGGGGTTTAGGGGCCAGAATGAGGGTCATGATCTGAAGAAAAAGTAGATTTTTCTGGCCAATGTGGGAAGTTTGTTAGGATTGAACTAAAGATGAGTAACATAGTTATCAGGTTGTGACCAGGGCCATGCTAGAGTTGGTTATCAAAGTGTGTGGAGAGTGAGGTCCTCGAATTTTGTTCTCCCCTAGCAGTGCTTTGTGACTGGCCAGGCAAGATGAAGACTAAGTTCACCACCTCCACCAAAAAGGAACAGAAATGTAGACTGCGGGATTTTAGAAGGATGAGGGAAAGTGCCTAATGGGTCATTACAGTGGATGATGAAAATGAGAAGCGAGAACTGAGGCAAGCTAAGAAAGTGAGCAAAGATCTAGTTTGGGAAGTTGTAGGCACTGATGATTTAAAAGACTGATTAATAAATGAATGAATAGGTGTCAGGAAGAGAAATGGTGGCCCTGTAAGCTAAAAAAGGCCTTGGGGAGTGTGGTAAAGGGCAGAACCTTCATTAATCTGAGAGAAATAGGAGAAGGTTAGATTATCATCAGAGAGGGCAGGAAGAGATTCACGTGTTCATTTAACAAATACTTATTGAGTACCTGCACTATGTAAGGTACTGTGCCAGGGATGCTGTGGGTGTCTCGGTGAGCCTGTCAGCTGTCGGGGGCAGGTCTATAGGGTTTTTTGGGTTCAGACCAAAGTGGACCTCCAAGTTGTTTTGAGTAGCTCACCCAGGGGCCACATTGAGGATTGAGTGGAACCCACTTGATCATGAAGGTGGTGCTTTGCTTGCCCTGTCCTCTGTGTCTTCACTGTTGGAAAGAGCTTTGATTTGTCCATTTGATATCCCAGTTCCCAGCCAGCCAAATTCCAGGTCAGTGTCAAAATCCCACTCCCCAGATGGGTTACCCGGAGCAGGACACATAGGAAGGCTCAGTAATACCTGCTGAGTTTATCTACTCCTTGCAAGAGTTCTTGTGAACTATCCACTCCCTCCTCAGACTCCCAGATTTTTCAGATATAATTCGTTTTAATCTGTTTATATCTCCTCTCATTGAAAAAGGAAAATATATTTCCTTTGAACCCGTCGTACAAAGTTTGTTATTAAGCATCTACTTAGCTTAGGAAGTTTTTCCCTCTCTTTCCGCAGATTTAAAGACCTCAGGTTTGTTCGAACAGCAGAATTACTGGCGGGAAAGTTACCTCTGCAGCCTCACGAATATCAGGATGTCATCCAGAAACACTGCATGGAAGCACGCCAAATTCTTCTCAACAAGTCAGTATCTGGCCTCAGAATGGGGCTGTATCACAGTATCATAAAGATCAAAAACTCTGTGAAGTGAAAACGTATCCAACCTGGGGGCTGCACAGATTTTGCTGACTTCTCACTGACATCTTCCTCTGTTCTCTTCCTCCCATGTTCCCATCCCCGACAGCCTCTGTGCCTCCTCATGTACACTGATCTTTGACCCTCACTCCTAGTCTTCCTCTGCCTTTTTGAAACTCTCTCATTACCATTCCTTGATGAGAGTACCACTTCCATTCCCTCCCTCTGAAATCCTGTAGGCCTTGTTGGGTTACAGGACAATGCATTTAAATGACTTGTGTTCAGGTGGCCCAGATAAACACCTGCAGGGTTCCAAGGATGGGAGTTTTTAGTCACTTAATTCTTTTTTCCTTTGCAAATGCATGCAGGGCTGTGTCCAGAGCCAGAGAAATTCCCTTATGTGAGATGATGGTGATAATACCTACCAATGGGTTTTTATTATCAGAGAAAATGTTTATACAATAGCTGGCACATAGTAGCTATTAAATATAATTATTACCTCTACAACTATGACTATTACCAGTACTTCTCTGATTGTTAGAGTAGTACTTTTTAGCAGTCAGAAAAGAGACGTGATAGGATGCAAATGCCAGTGGTTCCCATTGGGAATTAGAAATTGGGGGAAGTAGGATGAAAGGAACAGTGAGGCACCCATTTCTTCTTTCGGTTTTCTAATTTCTGCTCTCAACTTCTGAGCAGCCACTGCCACACTGGAGTTTCTCCTCCCAAGTTTTCTTCCTTTTCTCCTCTTTCTCTTTCCCCCTATAAAGTCTCAATCAGAAAACAGACATCTGCCAGGGAGAGAAGTTGGAGAGAACATTCCAGTTCCTTATACCCCTTTACCCCAAGTTCTGAATATAATGAAGAAACTATAGACACTTTCATCTTTCAGCAGGACTGTTCATTTGGGTATTGCTAATGGGAGAATAGTCTCTCAATCCAAATCTTATTACTGTCTTCCCCAGAAAGGGATGTTGGCAGGTGAAGTGGCCAGGGATATGCAAGTACCAATTTGCAAAGCTGCTTGATGGGAAAGGAGCCATCTGCCTTGTTGTGGAGAGTGGGGAGTGGCTGAGAGGACTTCTTAGAGCTTGGAAGAGATTCTTAGTTAGATGCCCTGCTTTCTTTACAGATGGATCCCCACCTGTGCCCAGCTTTTTGTCTCCCAGAAGGAGCAGTGGGTCCTTTTTGCTCCCAAGAGTGACTATGACTCCTCTCGTCGCATTGAGGAATATTTTGCTTCTGTTGCATCCTTCATGTCACTCCAGCTCAGGGAGCTGGTCATTAAGTCTCTGAAGGACCTCGTTTCCTTTTTCTTGATACACAAGGTATGTAGGGGACCAGCAGTAGACCCTTTGGAGTGGAATCAACTGAGATAGACTCAGGATTCAGTCATGTAAGGTCCTCAGCTGTAAGACAAGCCAAAAAGTAAAATTCTTGATTTGAACACATATCAGGTGATTATTAGTTTATAAAAATGATTTATTTAAACACACAGCAACCTTTCCTGAGATAATTACCTCCTACTATATTGGTAAAAATCTGTAGAACTAGAGAAATTAAGACAATTTAAAGAAAGATTGAATAAAATGGAATGCATACCTCCTACAGTAGAGGGAGTGGTCACTTTTTCATCCTCTCTATTAAAAGAAGGGGTTGAAAACGGTTTGTTATCAATCTTTGGCTTGATATTTAGGGAGTGATGTGTGTGTTCATTGCAGATATTGGCCTTTGTTCTTCAGTCTTTGAAAGGGTACCTCTAAAAACAAAAGGCTTTATTGACCTAATAACTTCTTTCATGAAACTACTTCAGTGAAGTCTAGATAAAAACTAAAACACTAAGTCCTGGTTTTCAAAGCATCCCTTAAATTTAGATAACCTGGGAGATCAAGGAATATTCTTTTGGATTTTATATTATGTGCCATTTTATCTTAAAAAGAGCTATAAAATTTAAAATTGCCTGTTAGAAAAGGTTAAGTTCTAAGCATTTTTACAAATAGAGTAGAAATGAACAATTGCCCTTTTGCTCAAAAGAATGTAGAACCAATGCTGTTGAGTTTAGACTGCACTGTTAGCACTCTACAGTGGGCTAATCTGTACATGTCATTGTAATCATCCACTGGCTAAGCAGAAGAAACTCAGATGTGGGAACGAGTCTCACTCTAAAATTCCACACAACGGGAAAACTGATATCTTCATATATCTTAAAGAAAGAAATTTATGGGTATTTGGTACCTAGTAGGCATTCAACTAATGGTTATCAATAATCCTTAAACCAATCTAGAAATCTCTAGAATCAGTTACTTGGACAAGTACTTTACAGCTGCCCCATGCCAGTTTCATTAGGCACTGTAGTTTATGAAAGGTATTTTGTGTTACTAACCTGTGTTGGGAATTAGAAATATCTCCACACCAATATTTCTACTGTAGGAAGGTTGACGTTTTGAGTGTCTAAAATATACTATATGCTAATTAGCAACTTTATGTGAGGTGTACAGATAAACTATTTATACTTTTGGATTCAGTCAACAAACTTTTATTGAGCACCTACGATGTACTAAATGATATTTTGGATATTTTGGAGGATGTAGATGGTTCAGAGACAGATGCTGCCCTTAAGTTTAGTGTAGAGAAGATGTGCATGTAAATCTCTCGAGAGAAAGATAAAATCCCATAAGGAAGTGGAAATATGGAAGTTCAGAAGTGGAAGATTATTTCTTGCTGGGGAGCAGGGAGGCTTCCCAGGGGAGGGGATTTTGAGCTGAATTTTAAAGGATGGGGAGGATTTGGAAATACTGACAAAAGAATTTCCAAGCAAAGTAAACGTACTGAATCAAAGCTTCGAAGAAGGGGGAGAGGGTGAACTCAGGTGGGCTAAGCCATACTTTGCCCTTATTTTAAATATGAACAGTGCATGGTACCTTTCATTTCCTTTTCTGGTGCCCATGTAGTACTATAAATGGGTAAGATTCACTCCCTTGATTCTAGAAGGTTCCATTTTGTAATAATTTCCATATCTTATTTCTCCTGAAGGATGGGAATGATTTCGAGGAGCCCTACCAAGAGATGGAGTTCTTTAAACCTCAGCTGATTATGATCAAGCTTGAAGTCAATGAGCCCATTATTGTCTTTAATCCATCCTTTGATGACTGCTGGGAATTAATACACAACTCTTTCTTGGAAATTATTAAGAACTCTAGGGGGATTCCCAAGGTACAGTATTCACTTAATTATTCATTTGTATTTTTATTCACATATTGAATAGAATATGTTTAAAATGGCTGCTTGTACAAGGTAGGGTTTTATTGATACTTTGGGAGATATATCCTGAGTACACCCACTTGACTCCCAGAAAGAGGATTTGGGCCTTAAAGAAATGTCCACACATCCCATTAACAAGGACACTAAGAGTTACTTTGTGAGAAAGTAGAGTTCCCCACATGATGCCAACCTCAAAAGGGCAGATGTGTCCCAAGCCATATCCATCTTGGGTTAATAATTCATGATGGATCAATTGCCATGTACTTTGCCAAGAATTTTCATAAGACTATATCTAATTTAGTTCTTGAATTTCCATTTGTTTATTTGTCTGTTTAACTCACTGTAGGCTTCTAGGGGAGAGAGTAAAGCTTCCCTTCCTGGCCCAAGCCCTTTTCCAAGTTTCCTTTCCAGGGTGACATTACTTATCAGATTACAGACAGTTATTAGCAGACTTCTAGAACTGGGCAGGATCACCCACATGAGTGTGACTCTTTGGCATTCCATCTTCTGTCCCCCTCTGGGTGGTTGGTGTGGCAAGAGGGCCAGTGTCCAGCCCCGCATAGGGAAGGGACTTGCAGGGTGTTTCTCCCCTCCCCATCCCTCGCTCTCCCTCCCTCCCCATGCATTATGTATGATGCTTGGATGCTCTTAAGCACTCTTCTCTTTGCAGTCCTGTGCTTAGAGGGTTCTAAGAGCTCATGATTAGGGTTGGACTTTGTAGGGAAGCATGTGAAGCCACATGTTCCAGTTGATTTCACCAGAGAACTCTAAATTGGGGGTTTTGAAGCCAACCAAGTCAGACTAACAGGAAAACTGGATGTTCAGAGGGGGAAGAAACGTGGGCAGCTCTCCTACAATCAGTATCCCTAGGAAGGAAATGAAAGAGAAGACCCTGTAATTTGGAAGGATAAGTGTGGGGCTTGGAGACAGTTAAAGTACATACCACTCAAGTTCCCCTTCACTGCTGTTGATTAGCAATGTTTGCGAGCAGCTGGGCTGGGAGAGCCCAGGGCTTATGTGGCTGCTGCTGCTAACAGCCTGGCAGGGGCTGGTAGTAGATTCAGTGGGTTGTAATGCCAAGAAGACATAGTCATAGGTCATAGTTTGTACCAGGTTTGAAAGCTAGACCCAAGTAAGTGCTGATGACTCTACTAGACTATGAGAAAAAGCAGCCCAGGATGTGAATTCTCCATCTAGAGATGCCCATAGCACAGTCTGCCTCTCTGAACCCATCACACTGTATTATCTCTGATCTGGGTAGTGACATTTTTAAAGAATAGTCCCTCAGGTTGAATATCTAAGAAGAATACCTAAGAACAGCAACAGATAGACAGTACCCCATCCCCTATCAGTCCTGCCTTATTTATGGTTAAAGATGAATTTTAAAAGTTGGAAAAAACGTCAGCATGAGATGTTTGAAAGTAGTACTCAAGGTGCAAAAGGAAAGCATATTTGTGAGAAAGTTACTAAAGGAAACCAAAGTAAATATTAGAAAATATTTGCCTTAGCAAAAAACTGAGAAAAACATGGATCTGTAATACTGACTGAAATGAAAAGAGGTGAATGAGAGACATAAATAAAAGGAAGCTGGATGAGATAAGGGAAGGATTTTATAAAATTGAAAATGCAATAAGCAGAATTTAAAACAGCATTAGCAGTCGCATTACTTTCATAATCATTATATAGATATATAAAACACATTATATATATATAAATATATATATATTAAATTATATATATAATTGTATATTCCCCCTATGGAATGGGGTTGCTTGGGTCAGTCTCCCTCCTGATGGGAGAATAGTCTAACTCAAAGTGCCAGGGAAATGCCAAAGTTGGAGAAGTATACAGGAGAAAGCACTGAAGGTAATGACAAAACCAAGAAGTCTGGGATCAGAGAGCCATGGAGATAAGCAGATAGTAACAATAATTACCTGGAAAGAGCACTATTGTTCTTGGCTCGGTTTTACAGACTGCTCTGTGGGGCATAGGAGAAGCAGCCACATTTTTTTAAAGGTGTATTTTTTAAAAATTTTAATTGAAGTATAGTTCATTTACAATGTTTTAGGTGTACAGCAAAATGATTCAGTTATACATATATGTGTATGTATTCTTTTTCAGATTCTTTTCCATTATAGGGTATTACAAGATATTGAATATAGTTCCCTGTGCTATGCAGTGGGTCCTTGTTGTTTATCTGTTTTGTATATAGTAGTTTGTATCTGTTAATCCCAAATTCCAAATTTATCCCTCCCTCTCCATTCCCCTTTGGTAACCATGAGTTTGTTTTCTACATCTGTGAGTCTGTTTATATTTCGTATATAAGTTCATTTGTGTCATATTTTAGATTCCACATATAAGTGATATCATATGGTATTTGTCTTTCTCTTTCTGACTTACTTTACTTAGTATAATAATCTCTAGATCCATTCATGTTCCTGCAGCTGGCATTATTTCATTCTTTTTTATGGCTGAGCAATATTCCATTGTGTGTGTGTGTGTGTGTGTGTGTGTGTGTGTGTGTGTGTGTATAGGCCACATTCATCTGTCAGTGGACATTTAGGTTGCTTCCATGTCTTGGCTATTATAAAGAGTGCTGCTATGAACATTGGGGTGCATGTATCTTTTTGAATTAGACTTTTCTCTGGATATATGCCCAGGAGTGAGATCACTGGATCATATGGTAACTATATTTTTAGTTTTTAAGGAACCTCCATACTGTTCTCCATAGTGAGAACCAGCCACATTTAAAATCTTCTTTCGATTGAATGCTTTTCCCAAGAGATAATCCCTTATCCTGCCCACCTATGATCTGTTGCAAGGCCTGAATGCTCCAGTTATGCTGCCCTAAGCCATTTCACTCATATCCTGCTTTCAAACACTGCCTACAGTATGGCTACAGCAAAGAAGTTGCTTCTCCACTGGTTTAAAAACCTTTGGATTGTCCAAAGAGGGAAGACAAAGATCAATTGTACTTGCTTTTCCCCCTTTCTAAATCAATGCATTTTCATCAGCTACATATAACTCATAACTCAGTAAAGCCCTCTGAAGAGTCCTTTCTTATACAGATAACTAAAATCTTTCTTAGTAGAGAGAGCAGTGGAAGGCAGTGGGTCCCCAACAAGGACTTGCAGCTTGCATGAGTCATGCAACTGAGAACATTCTCAGAGATACACATGTGCCATTAAGAAGTTGGAGAGTTGAATTCTCAGGAAAAATACTTTTTGTGCCTCAGATCATAAAGACATAGCTTTTTTTCCTGAACTGAGAGAAGAATCTAGTACATCTCTCCCTTTCTTCAGATGAGAAAACTAAAGTCCAGAGAAAGTAGCTTACCTAAGGTCACATAGTCAGCTAGCAGCAGAGTTTGAATTGGAACCCATGCCTCTAGTAGCTTTTCATTAGAGAAGAAAGTGTTTGGTGGGGGTGAGGGGTACCACTGTAGTATTTATTCACTCACACAATGTTTATGTGCACTTACTATGTGCCAAGCTCTTGTTAGGCCCTTCACAATAGTGAAGAAAGTCAGATACAGTCCAGACTCTCATGGCATTTATATCCCAGGACAAACCTAGAACAGCTCATTACACATTCATTTAATTACAATTACGATGAGTGCCAAGTGGGATAAATTTAGAATGTGAACTTTAAGCAGGAAAACCTAACATCCACTGGGGGCCCAGGGGGGACTCTCTAAGGACATGAGAGTTGAAAGGAGCAAGAATTTGAAAGATGAGTAATCTAACAAGAGGAAGAGGAGAGAGAATAGAGGTAAAGGGAACAGTGGGGTGATTTCCAGCACCATCTGAGAAGAAATAGAGTTGAAATGCAGCCGATGTCCCTGGAAATGAGTGCATTGCAGGAGACTTTACATTTTGGTGTCATCTTCCTTCTTGTGTCTTGTGGATGTCTTGTGACATTTAAACGTGGTTTCAGGACTTCCCTGGCAGTCCAGTGGTTAAGACTTTGCCTTCCAATGCAGGGGGTATGAGTTCAATCCCTGGTCAGGGAGCTAAGATTCCCACATGCCTCATGGCCAATAAACCAAAAAACATAAAACAGAAGCAATATTGTGACAAATTCAATAAAGACTTTACAAATGGTCCACATCAAAAAATAAATCTTTAAAAAAAAATAAAAGTGGTTTCTCCTCTTTAGGTGGAATCTATCCTGTTCCCAGAGTTGAAAGGATATAATCTGATTCTTGGAACTGTTAATGCTGATGAAAAACTGGTTTCTGACTTTGTGGATCAAACTTTCGAGGTATTTCAGAAAAATCAAGTTGGCCCCTACAAGTAAGTTGGTTTAGTTGTAACTTAGCCATTGGCATTGGTTTAGAGTTCCTAACTGTCATCAAATAAACGATCCCTTTTCCCACATACCTGAAAGAATAAGAGTAGCCAATGTTTACTTACATCGGTATTACTATTTATCCCTATTTGCAGATAAGGAAACCATAACTTTCCAGCAAATAGATAGGAGAGCCAGAATTCAGATAACAGGTTCACCTCTATTGTATGAAAGCCGTGGTGCCAGACAGGTTCTGGCATTTAGAAATTCATGCATTTTAACCAGTGGGCAGGCACCAGTTCCTCCCACCAGGAAGCCTGCACAAGCCCCTGGACCAACCTGACTCACCATGGGGCAGACACCAGAAGCAAGAGGAACTACAGTCCTGCAGCCTGCAGAACAGATACCACAAACACAGAAAGTTAGACAAAATGAGATGGCAGAGGACTATGTTCCAGACAAAGGAAGAAGATAAAACCCCAGAAGAACAACTAAGTGAAGTAGAAATAAGCAATCTACCTGAAAAAGAATTCAGAGTCATGATAGTGAAGATGACCCAAGGTCTCAGAAACAGAATGGAGGTACAGACTGAGAAGATACAAGAAATCTTTAACAAAGAGCTAGAAGATTTAAAGAACAAACAAACAGAGATGAACAATAGAATAACTGAAATGAAAAATACAGTAGAAGGAATCAATGGCAGAATAAATGGGCAGAAGAATGAATAAGTGAGCTGGAAGACAGATCAATTGGTGGAAATCACTGCTGTGGAACAGAATAAAGAAGAAAGAATGAAAAGAAATGAGGACAGTCTCAGAGACCTCTGGAACAACATTAAATGCACCAATATTTGTATTGTAAGAGTCCCAGAAGGAGAAGAGAGAGAAAAAGGGCCTGGGAAAATATTTGAAGAGATAATAGCTGAAAACTTCCCTAACATGGGAAAGGAAACACTCACTCAAGTCCAGGAAGTGCAGAGAGTCCCATACAGGACAAACCCAAGGAGAAACACGCCGAGACACATATTAATCAAATTGACAAAAATTAAAAACAAAGAGAAAATATTAAAAGCAACAAGGGAAAAGCAACAAATAACATACAAGGGAACCCCTATCAGCTGATTTTTCAGCAGAAACTCTGCAGGCCAGAAGTGAGTGGCATTATATATTTAAAGTGTTGAAAAGGAAAAACCTACAACCAAGAATACTCTACCCGGCAAGGCTCTTGTTGAGACTCGACAGAGAAGTCAAAAGCTTTACAGACAAGCAGAAGCTAAGAGAATTCAGCACCACCAAATCAGCTTTACAACAAATACTAAAGGAACTTCTCTAGGTGGAAAAGAAAAGCCCACAACCAGAAACAAGAAAATTATGAAAGGGAAAGCTCACTGGTAAAGGCAAACATACAATAAAGGTAGGAAATCATCCACACACAAATATGATGTCACAAATATGTCAAAACCAGCAATCGTGAGGAGAGGAGACTACAAGTGCAAGATATTGGAAATACATTTGAAATTAAGAGACCAGCAACTTAAAACAATCTTGTATGTATATATGTATATATGTGTGTGTGTGTATATATATATATTTATATATATATATATATATAGAGAGAGAGAGAGAGAGAGAGAGAGAGACTGCTATGTCAAAACCTCATGGTAACTGCAAACCAAAAATGTACAATAGATGCAAAAAAGAAAAAGCAATCCAAACACAACCCTAAAGATAGTCATCAAATCACAAAAGAAGAGAACAAAAGAGGAAGGGAAGCAAGAAGACTAGACCAGAAAATTCTGCATTATGAGGGGCTGTCCTGGGTATGGTAGGATGTTTAGCAGCATCCCTGACTTCTCCCTGTTAGTAGGACCCTCCCCAGTTTTGACAACCAAAAATGTCTTCAGACATGGCCAAATGTCCCCTGGGGGCAAAATCACCCCCAGCTGAGAACTGCTGCTAATCTATTCTGAAAACCACCGCCTCAGATTTGGAAGCTCTGCCCTCGTGAATTTAATCTGGTGTCATCTATTTGAAACCTCTGTTTTCCCTGTTGTTGATTCTTATATGTATAGTTTGTTTTTGTAGACTGACAGTTCCATGGGCTTCTCCTTGTATCTCAGTTTCAGAGTCTCTGAAGTGTTGGCCAACTCTTGGAAGTATACCCCTGGGCCCCACAAAGTTATTTCTGTTTACTCCATATCATCTTTATTTTAATTCAAACTTATTTTAAGTCAGAGCATCCCCCAAACATCCTCCAATTTGGGGGAAATCTGTCCAGCCATTTCTGCATCATCTGACAACAGACAGAGGGAAACTTAATTCTATTCAATAGACTTTAGGTTCATTAGTTACAAATTTTCATCTTAAAATTTAGATGTAGAATTTTAGAACTGGAAGGAGGGATAGGAAGTAATGTTTATTGCACATTTACTGTACGTTAGGCATAGTATTAATTGCTTTAAATATATATTATTACATCTTTACAACAATCCAGTGAGCTATTATCATTTCCACTTAAAATTAAGGACACTGATCTTTGAAAAAGAGAAATATCTTGTCTAAGTTCATGCAGGTAGGAAGTGGCAAAATTGGAATTTGAAGCTAAAGTTCTGAATTCCCAGTTCCCTCTATTTTGCCACGTTATATTTCTCTTTCGTGATTTGGGCTAGTTTTTATGATATTATCTCTTCATTTGCCACTCTGGCTAATCTGATTTGGTGACCTGTATTTGTATGTTTGATTTTTATGCTCTTCAATATGGAAGATACTTAAATGTATACAAGAAGTATGATGACTTATTGGATAACACGGCAGAGCAAAACATCACTGCGTTCCTTAAAGAAAATCATGAAATTGAGGATTTTGTGATGGTAGGAGATGCCACTTGACATTTCGTATCTTGGTTACATGTGCTACAGACAATCCACTGAGTAGTCAGTGTGTTTCATTAGTGTATATACTATGCTCAACATTGTACTGTATTGGCTGGGGATGAGGCTGGGGGAAATGCATAGAGGCTAGAGGCAAATTAAGCTACTGAATCTACTCTCTTCTACAGAGGATCAATAGCATAAAAAAGCGGAGAAATGAAATTGCATCCATGCACAATACCGTGCCTTTGGCCATGTTCTGCCTTGACACCATGAGCCTAAATTATGATATCTGTGAGCGAGCCCAAAATCTTAAAGACCATCTGATTCAATTCCAAGTGGATGTAAACCGGGACACCAACACCAGGTATTATTGTTGCACGCAGAGAAATAGCAATGATAATTGGCACGAATGGGAGAATGGAAAAGTGGACAGAACTTGCACCTTCCAGCAATGACCAGATTGAACTTCCAGTTCAGGTTGTTTCTGCCCAAAGTGACGGTTGCAGGGAATCAGGTTCAGGCTAGAAGGTGAACAGTAAGGAGAAAACTACCTGGGACTTGGAGTAGGAAGGTGGAAGGCATCCTGAGGCAGTTCATCTCTGATCCTTCAGCCTTTGCTTTCTTGCAGGCAACTTCAGAGAGAAATTACTTGACTGTCTGAGGTCACAGGCTCTCTCACTGGCCATCTAGCACACATTTGAAGACACAGGGTGATTACAGGCAGCCCTTAGAATCTCTTCTATACAGACTTCTACTGTCTGGGTCTGGGGATTCTGTCATTCAATGTTAAACTCTATATTGTGCCTTCATTTTACTGATGAGTATTTATTAAAGACGTTTTTGGTTGTAAGGGATAGGAGGCCAGACTGGCTAATGTAAAAAAAGGAATTTGGGGCTCACATGTTGGAAAGTTTAGGAGTTGCTAGCTTCAGGCCCTCAACACTACAATTAGAATGCAATCTTCCTCCCTCTACTTGGCTGTCCTCTGTGTCAGCTCCGATCTCTTGACAGATTCTCTCCAGTTTGTGGGCCCCAGCAGTTCCAGACTTACATCCTCCCAGGTTTCCATCCACAGGGGAAAAAATGGTTTCCCTTTTTTCCAACACTGTGACACTGGCTGGTGTGGCACTGGCCTGATTTGGGTTGTTTGGGCAACAGCAAGGCAAACACCATAGCCAAGAGTATGGTTTAGATTCGGGTAGTGTTCTCATCTCTAAACCATGAGAACCAAGAAAGAGAAGGATGGGGTACCCCAAGAAGGCTTAGGCTGTGGTTAACAGAAAAGGGAATGAGGCTAAGAGGCTGGGACAGCAACTATCTGCTACTCTGTTTCTATTTGAATGTTACAAAATGGTTAGCCCGTGTTATTTTAGCTCTCTTCCTCAGAGAGCTTTAAACTATAGACTAAAACGATTTAGTACTAATAACCACTATTAAATTGTTATATATTATATTATTCATGTACATGTAGATAAATATAAGTTTAGCATTTTATAGCTCTTTTAAGGTTTACAAACTGCATATCAGAAACTCATCAGGAAATTAATTATGATAATAGCTACCATTTTTCCAGCACATGTTGTAGTCCAAGCACTGTGTAAGTGTTCTGAACATTCAAGATCTAATCAGGTCTTTACACCAACCCCAAGAAGTTGTTCATTATTCTCTGCATTATGTTGATGAAGAAACTGAGGCTCCAAAAGGTCAGCAAGTGGCATATCCAGGGCTTAACCTAGTTCATTTTGACTCCAAATTAATGCTCTCCACCACTGCACTCAGCTTTCTCACTGGGTAACGAAATGGTGGGATTCCTGGTTTGGGAGCCAGAAGACTTGGTTTTGAATCCAAGACCTTCTGTTTGCTAGCTTGTGTCCCCTGGCTTCACCTCTTGGATCTTCAGTTCCTTTGCCTATAGAATAAACATTTGGGACTAGGGCAGTAAAATGTTTTCAGCCTTCAGACTACTAGGACACTTTCCTTTGGAAAGTTTGAGCATCAAGCAATTTTTTTTCCTTAAACATTTGTTCCTGTCAAATCAAAGCAACATAGTGCCTTGGTTGGTCAGTGCTTTCTTTCTCATCAAAATAAATGTACAATTTCCTTTGGCCTTTTTAATATAAGTGAAAGTTAGGGTCCCATTACAAACCTGGGGATTTCTAAGGACCCAGAAACTCCAGGTTAGTGATTGAGTTCTGAAGTGTCTTTCTACCTTAAAGACAGTGATTCTGACTCATTTGGTCTTCTCAACCACCCCATGAGGTAGGTAAAACAGATATAAGACACCCTACTGAATGAAGAGAGAAAAACTAACTTGCCCGATTAGGTGAGTTTGAGTCTTCTGAACCCTTGCTACTTCATTGTCCTGTAATTACTGAGTGGAGTACCTTCCTGTTTCCAGTGATTAGGTGTGCCCTAGAAAGGGGTGCTCTGGTCATATAGGCAGGGGGCACCTTGGAGTGCATTAGTAAGAAAGTGGGCATGCAATCCATTTCCACTACAGGTACAAGGTCTAAAGTTGCTAGAACAATGACCTGAAACATTGACCAGAAACACAAGGCCCTGAGTTAGAGATATAAGAAATTATCCCTCTGGTCTGGCTGTTTGTTTACTTCCGGGTAGGAAATCTTGTCCAAACAGTGACAACAAGGTAGAGAGAGGCCATAGATTGATGCAAAATGTATTGGTCTCCCTTATGCCATCCCCTACACCAGAAAGAGAATGGCCCTGTGCTTACAGGACCCCTGGACCTTTATATTTTAAATGATATTATAAGTACGTGTACAAGAAAGTATTTCTTGTCCTTGGTTTATCCCTAGATATTGCTAAGATGTTATGTTGGTCCAATTGTTAATATCGTCAACCCATATTCAGGACTTTTTAGAGGGTCTAGTAGTTAATGGGGATAAAGGAAAAACTCAGTTCAGTCTACCTCCTGAGTAGGGAAAATCCAGTTCTTCTCTACTGTGTCTTTTCTGTGTGTCTCCTATATATTTTTTTATTGGAGTATAATTGCTTTACGATGTTGTGTTAGTTTCTGCTGTATAAAAAATTGAATCGGCTGTATGTATACATATATCCCCTCCCTCTTGGACCTCCCTCCTATCGCCCCCATCCCACCCATCTAGGTCATCACAGAGTACTGAGCTGAGCTCCCCATGCTATACTGCAGGTTCCCACTAGCTATCTGTTTTACACATGGTAGTATATTTATGTCAAACCTAATCTCCCAATTCATCCCACCCTGCCCTTCCCCGCCTGTGTCCACATGTCCGTGCTCTACATCTGCATCTCTATTCCTGCCGTGGAAATAGGTGCATCTGTACTATTTTTCCAGATTTCACATACATGCGTTAATATATGATATTTGTCTTTCTCTTTCTGACTTACTTGACTCTGTATGACAGACTCTAGGTCCATTCATATCTCTACAAATGACCCAATTTCATTGCTTTTTATGCCTGAGTAATATTCCATTGTATATATGTACCACATCTTCATTATCCATTCATCTGTCAATGGACATTTAGGTTGCTTCCATGACCTGGCTATTGTAAATAGTGCTGCAATGAACATTGGAGTACATGTGTCTTTCTGAATTATGGTTTTCTCTGGGTATATGCCCAGTAGTGGGATTGCTGGGTCATATGGTAATTCTATTTTTAGTTTTTTAAGGAACCTGCATACTGTTCTCCACAGTGACTTTATCAGTTAACATTCCCACCAACAGTGCAAGAGGGTTCCCTTTTCTCCACACCCTCTCCAGCATTTACTGTTTGTAGATTTTTTGATGATGGCCATTCTAACTGGTGTGAGGTGATACCTCACTGTAGTTTTGATTTGCATTTCTCTAATAATTAGTGATGTTGAGCAGCTTTTCATGTGCCTCTGGGCCATCTGTATGTCTTCTTTGGAGAAATGTCTATTTAGGTCTTCCAACCATTTTTTGATTGGGTTGTTTGTTTTTTTGATATTGAGCTAAATGAACTGTTTGTATATTTTGGAGATTAATCCTTTGACCATTGCTTCAATTGCAAATATTTTCTCCTATTCTAAGGATTGTCTTTTCATCTTGATTATGGTTTCCTTTGCTGAGCAAAAGCTTTTAAGTTTCATTAGGTCCCATTTGTTTATTTTTGTTTTTATTTTCATTACTCTAGGAGGTGGGTCAAAAAAGATCTTGCTGTAATTTATGTCAGAGTGTTCCTCTCATGTTTTCCTCTAAGAGTTTTATAGTGTCCAGTCTTACATTTAGGTCTTTAACCCATTTTGAATTTATTTTTGTGTATGGTATTAGTGAGTGTTCTAATTTCATTCTTTTACATGTAGCTGTCCAGTTTTCCCAGCACCACTTATTGAAGCAGCTGTCTTTTGTCCATTGTATATCCTTGTCTCCTTTGTCATAGATTAGTTGACCATAGGTGTGTGGGTTTATCTCTGGGCTTTCTATTCTGTTGCATTGATCTATATTTCTGTTTTTGTGCCAGTACCATATTGGCTTGATTACTGTAGCTTTGTAGTATAGTCCGAAGTCAGGGAGCCTGATTCCTCCAGCTCTGTTTTTCTTTCTCAAAATTGCTTTGGCTATTTGGGGTCTTTTGTGTTTCCATACAAATTGTAAGATTTTTTGTTCTAATTCTGTGAAAACTGCCATTGGTAATTTGATAGGGATTGCATTGAGTCTGTAGATTGCTTTGGGTAATATGGTCATTTTCACAATATTAATTCTTCCAATCCAAGAACATGGTATATCTCTCCATCTGTTTGTGTCATCTTTGATTTCTTTCATCAGTGTTTTATAGTTTTCGGTGTACAGGTCTTTTGCTTCCTTAAGTAGGTTTATTCCTAGGTATTTTATTCTTTTTGATGCAGTGGTAAATGGGATTGTTTCCTTAATTTCTCTTTCTGCTCTTTTGTTGTTAGTGTATAGGAATGCAAGAGATTTCTGTCCATAAATTTTGTATCCTGCAACTTTACCAAATTCATTGATTAGCTTTAATAGTTCTCAGGTGGCATCTTTAGGATTTTCTATGTATAGTATCATGTCATCTGCAAACAGTGACAGTTTTACTTCTTCTTTTCCAATCTGTATTCCTTTTATTTCTTTTTGTTCTCTGGATGCCGTGGCTAAGACTTCCAAAACTATGTTGAATAATAGTGATGAGAGTGGACATCCTTGTCTTGTTCCTTATCTTAGGGGAAATACGTTCAGTTTTTCACCATTGAGAATAACGTTTGCTGTGGGTTTGTCGTATATGACCTTCATTATGTTGAGGTAGGTTCCCTCTATGCCCACTTTCTGGAGAGTTTTTATCATAAATCAGTGTTGAATTTTGTCAAAAGCTTTTTCTGCATCTATTGAGATGATCATATGGTTTTTATTCTTCAATTTGTTAATATGGTGTATCACATTGATTGATTTGCGTATATTGAAGAATCCTTGCATTCCTGGAACAATTCCCACTTGATCATGGTGTATGATCCTTTTAATATATTGTTGCATTTGGTTTGCTAGTATTTTGTTGAGGACTTTTGCATCTATATTCATCAGTGATATTGGTCTGTAATTTTCTTTTTTTGTAGTATCTTTGTCTGGTTCTGGTATCAGGGTGATGGTGGTCTTGTAAAACAAGTTTGGGTGTGTTCCTTCCTCTGCAATTTTTTTGGAAGAGTTTGAGAAGGATGGGTGTGAGCTCTTCTCTAAATGTTTGATAGAATTCACCTGTGAAGCCATCTGGTCTTGGACTTCTGTTTGTTGGAAGATTTTTAATCACAGTTTCAATTTCATTACTTGTGATTGGTCTGTTCATATTTTCTATTTCTTCCTGGTTCAGTCTTGGAAGTTTGTATCTTTCCAAGAATTTGTCCATTTCTTCCAGGTTGTCCATTTTATTGGCATAGAGTTGCTTGTAGTAGTCTCTTATGATCCTTTGTATTTCTGCATTGTCAGTTGTAATTTCCCCTTTTTCATTTCTAATTTTAATGATTTGAGTCCTCTCCCTTTTTTTTATTGATAAGTCTGGCTAAAGATTTATCAATTTTGTTTATGTTCTCAAAGAACCAGCTTTTAGTTTCATTGATCTTTGCTATTGTTTTCTTCATTTCTTTTCATTTATTTCTGCTCTGATCTTTATGATTTCTTTCCTTCTACTAACTTTGGGTTTTCTTTGTTCTTTTTTCTCTAGTTGCTTTAGGTGTAAGTTTAGATTGTTTATTTGAGATGTTTCTTGTTTCTTGAGGTGAGATTGATTTGCTATAAACTTCCTTCTTAGAACTACTTTTGCTGCATCCCATAAGTTTTGGGTCACTGTGTTTTCATTGTCATTTGTTCCTATGTATTATTTATTTCGACTTTGATTTCTTCAATGACCTCTTGGTTATTTAGCAGTGCACTGTTTAGCCTCCATGTGTTTGTGTTTTTTACAGTTTTTTTCCTTTAGTTGATTTCAAATCTGATAGCGTTGTGGTCAGAAAAGATGCTTGATACGATTTCAATTTTCTTAAATTTACCGAGGCTTGATTTGTGACCCAAGATATGATCTACCTTGGAGAATGTTCCGTGTGCACTTGAGAAGAATGTGCATTCTTCTGCTTTTGGGTGGAATGTCCTATAAATATCAATTAAATCTATCTGGTCTATTGTGTCATTTAAAACTTGTTTCCTTATTTATTTTCTGTCTGGATGATCTGTCCCTTGGTGTAAGTGGGGTTTTAAAGTCCCCCACTATATTTGTGTTACTGTCGATTTCACCTTTTATGGCTGTTAGCATTTGCCTTATGTATTTATGTGCTCCTATGTTAGGTGCATAAATATTTATGATTGTTAT
Source organism: Balaenoptera physalus (assembly GCF_965194825.1). Taxonomy (NCBI): domain Eukaryota; kingdom Metazoa; phylum Chordata; class Mammalia; order Artiodactyla; family Balaenopteridae; genus Balaenoptera; species Balaenoptera physalus. Next base: position 70,687,641 of record NC_138898.1, on the reverse strand, counting down.
ATCTTCTTGGATTGATCCCTTGATCATTATGTAGTGTCCTTCCTTATCTCTTGTAACAGTCTTCATTTTATCTGATATGACTATTGCTACTCCAGCTTTCTTTTGATTTCCATTTGCATGGAATATCTTTTTTCATCCCCTCACTTTCAGTCTGTATGTGTCCCTAGGTCTGAAGTGGGTCTCTTGTAGACAGCATATATATGGGTCTTGTTTTTGTATACATTCAGCGAGCCTCTGTCTTTTGCTTGGAGCATTTAATCCATTTACATTCAAAGTAATTATCGATATGTATGTTCCTATTACCATTTTCTGAATTGTTTTGCATTTGTTTTTGTGGATCTTTTTCTTCTCTTGTGTTTCTTGCCTAGAGAAGTTCCTTTAGCATTTGTTGTAAAGCTGGTTTGGTGGTGCTGAATTCTCTTAACTTTTTCCTGTCTGTTAAACTTTTGATTTCTCTGTCAAATCTAAATGAGATCCTTGTGGATTGGTGTAATCTTTGTTGTAGGTTTTTCCCTTTCATCACTTTAAATATACCCTGCCACTCCCTTCTGGCCTGCAGAGTTTCAGCTGAAAAATCAGCTGATAACCTTATGGGGATTCCCTTGTATGCTATTTTTTGCTTTTTCCTTGCTGCTTTTAATATTTTTTCCTTGAATTTATTTTTTGTTAGTTTGATTAATATGTCTTGCTATGTTTCTCCTAGGGTTTATCCTGTATGGGACTCTTTGCACTTCCTGGACTTGGGTGGCTATTTTCCTTCGCATGTTAGGGAACTTTTCGACTATAATCTCTTCAAATATTTTTTCAGACGGTTTCTCTTTCTCTTCTGCTTCTGGGACCCCTTTAATTTGAATGTTGGTGCGTTATTAAATGTTGTCCCAAAGGTCTCTGAGACTGTCCTCAATTCTTTTCATTCTTTTTTCTTAATTCTGCTCCTTGGCAGTTATTTCCACCATTCTACCTTCAAGCTCACTTATCCATTCTTCTGCCTCAGTTATTCTGCTATTGATTCCCTCTAGAGTATTTTTAATTTCAATTATTGTGTTGTTCATCACTGTTTGTTTGTTCTTTAGTTCTTCTAGGTCTTTGTTAAACATTTCTTGTATTTTCTTGATCCGTGCTTCCATTCTATTTCCAAAATTTTGGATTATCTTTACTATCATTACTCTGAATTCTTTTTCAGGTAGGTTGCTTATTTCCTCTTCATTTTTTTGGGCTTTTAGGTTTTTACCTTGCTCCTTCATCTGTAAGATATTTTTTTGTCATCTCATGTTTTTTCAACGTGTGGGTCTGTGTTCCTGTCTTACTAGTTGTTTGGCCTGAGACGTCCAGCACTGGAGTTTCCAGATAGTTGGGTGGAGCTGGGTCTTGGTGCCGAGATGAGGACCTCTGGGAGACCTCACTCTGATGAATATTCCCTGGGGTCTGAGGTTCTCTATCAGTCGAGCAGTTTGGACTTGGCACTCCCACCACAGGAGCTCAGGCCCGACCCTTGGCCTGGGAGCCAAGACCCTGCAAGCTGTGTGGCACAGGAAAAAAGAAAAAACAAGGAAGAACAATAACAAAGAATAAAAAAGAAAATAAAGTTAGAAAAATTTAAAAATCTATTAGAAAAAATAAAAATATAAATGAAACAACAAGAAGGTAAAACAGGGTTCAAGGTGGCGGAGTAGAAGGATGTGCGCTCACTCCCTCTTGTGAGAGCACCAGAATCACAACTCACTGCTGAACAATCATCAACAGGAAGACTCTGGGACTCACCAAAAAAGATACCCCACATCCAAAGACAAAGCAGAAGCTGCCATGAGATGGCAGGAGGTGCGCAATCACAATAAAATCAAATCCTATAACCGCTGGGTGGGTGACTCACAAACTAGAGAACAGTTATACGACAGAAGTCCACCCACTGGAGTGAAGGTTCTGAGCCCAACGTCAGGCTACCCAACCTGAGGGTCCAGCAATGGGAGGAGGAATTCCCAAGAATCAGACGTTGAAGGCTAGTGGGATTTGATTGCAGGACTTTGACAGGATTGGGGGAAACAGAGACTCCACTCTTCGAGGGCACACACAAAGTAGTGTGTGCATCAAGACCCAGGGGGAAGGAGCAGTGACCCCATAGGAGATTGAACCAGACCTACCTGCTAGTGTTGGAGGGTCTTCTGCAGAGGCGGGGGGTGGCTATGGCTCACCACAGGGACAAGGACACTGGCAGCAGAAGTTCTGGGAAGTACTCCTTAGTGTGAGCCCTCCTGGAGTCTGCCATTAACCCCACCAAGAGCCTGTAGGCTCCAGTGCTGGTTGCCTCAGACCAAACAACCAACAAGGAGGAAACTCAGCCCCACCCATCAGCAGACAAGCCAATTAAAGTTTTACTGAGCTCTGCCCACCAGAGCAACACCCAGCTCTACCCACCACCAGTCCCTCCCGTCAGGAAGCTTGCAGAAGCCTCTTAGATAGCCTCGTCTACCAGAGGGCAGACAGCAGAAGCAAGAAGAGCTACAATCCTGCAGCCTGTGGAACGAAAACCACATTCACAGAAAGATAGACAAAGTGAAAAGGCAGAGGACTTTTTACCAGATGAAGGAACAAGATAAAACCCGAGAAAAACAACTAAATGAAGTGGAGATAGACAGGCAACCTTCCAGAAAAAGAATTCAGAATAATGATAGTGAAGATGATCCAGGACCTTGGAAAAAGAATGGAGGCAAAGATCGAGTAGATGCAAGAAATGTTTAACAAAGACCTAGAAGAATTAAAGAACAAACACCTAGAAGAATTAAAGAAGAAACAAACAGAGATGAGCCATATAATAACTGAAATGAAAAATACAGTAGAAGGAATCAATAGCAGAATAACTGAGGCAGAAGAACGGATACGTGACCTGGAAGACAGAATGGTGGAATTCACTGCTGTGGAACAAAATAAAGAAAAAGGAATGAAAAGCAATGAAAACAGCCTAAGAGACCTCTGGGACAACATTAAATGCACCCACATTCACATTATAGGGGTCCCAGAAGGAGAAGAGAGAGAGAAAGGACCTGAGAAAATATTTGAAGAGATTATGGTCGAAAAGTTCCCTAACGTGGGAAAGGAAATAGCCACCCAAGTCCAGGAAGCACAGAGAGTCCCAAGAGGGATAAACCCAAGGAGACACACGCTGAGACACATAGTAATCAAGTTGACAAAAATTAAAGACAAAGAAAAATTATTAAAAGCAATAAGGGAAAAATGACAAATAATATACAAGAGAACTACCATAACGTTAACATCTGATTTCTTAGCAGAAACTCTAAAGCCAGAAGGCAGTGGCACAATATATTTAAAGTGATGAAAGGGAAGAACATACAACCAAGATTACTCTACCCGGTAAGGATCTCATCCAGATTTAACAGAGAAATCAAAAGCTTTACAGACAAGCAAAAGCTAAGAGAATTCAGCACCACCAAACCAGCTCTACAACAAATGCTAAAGGAACTTCTATAAGGGGGAAACACAAGAGAAGAGAATGACCTACAAAAACAAACCCAAAACAATTCAGAAAATGGTAATAGGAACATACATATTGATAATTACCTTAAATGTGAGTGGATTAAATGCTCCAACCAAAAGACAGAGGCTCGCTGAATGTATACAAAAACAAGAGCCATATATATGCTGTCTACAAGAGACCCACTTCAGACCTAGGGACTCATACAGACTGAAAGTGAGGGGATGGAAAAAGATATTCCATGCAAAGGGAAATCAAAAGAAAGCTGGAGTAACAATACTCATACCAGATAAAATAGACTTTAAAATAAAGACTATTACAAGAGACAAGGAAGGATACTACATAATGATCAAGGGATCAATCCAAGAAGAAGATATAACAATCATATTGGCACCCAACATAGGAGCACCTCAATACATAAGGCAAATGCTAACAGCTATAAAAGAGGAAACTGACAGTGACACAGTAATAGTGGGGGATTTTAATACCTCACTTACACCAATGGACAGATCATCCAGACAGAAAATTAATAAGGAAACACAAGCTTTAAATGACACAATAGACCAGATAGATTTAATTGATATTTATAGGACATTCCATCTGGAAACAGCAGACTACACTTTCTTCTCAAGTGCACACAGAACATTCTCCAGGATAGATCACATCTTGGGTCACAAATCAAGCCTCAGTAAATTTAAGAAAATTGAAATCATATCAAGCATCTTTTCCGACTACAATGCTGTGAGATTAGAAATGAATTACAGGGCAAAAAACATTAAAAACACAAACACATGGAGGCTAAACAATATGTTACTAAATAACCAAGCGATCACTGAAGAAATCAAAGGGGAAATCAAAAAATACCTAGAAACAAATGACAATGAAAACACGACGACTCACAACTTATAGGATGCAGCAAAAGCAGTTCAGAGGGAAGTTTATAGCAATAGAATCCTACCTCAAGAAACAAGAAACATCTCAAATAAACAATTCAACGTCACACCTAAAGGGACTAGAGAAAGAAGAACAAACAAAACCCAAAGTTAGTAGAAGAAAAGAAACCATAAAGATCAGAGCAGAAATAAATGAAAGAGAAAGAAAACAATAGCAAAGATCAGTAAAACTAAAAGCTGGTTCTTTGAGAAGATAAACAAAATTGATAAACCACTAGCCAGACTCATCAAGAAAAAAAGGGAGAAGACTCAAATCAATAGAATTAGAAATGAAAAAGGAGAAGTAACAACTTGACACTGCAGAAATACAAAGGATCATGAGAGATTACTACAAGCAACTGTATGCCAATAAAATGGACACCCTGGAAGAAATGGAAAAATTCTTAGAAAAACACAACCTTCCGAGACTGAACCAGGAAGAAATAGAAAATATGGGATTGACATATATACACTAATATGTATAAAATAGATAACTAATAAGAATTTGCTGTGTTAAAAAAATAAATAAAATAAAATTCAACAACAACAAAAAAAGAATTTAGGTGGAATTGGTAGAAAATGGAGTGGGCAGAATTAGAAATAACATTTCTTATATATAACCTTCTGTGTTTTTAATAGAATGTAAGATTTTTACCCTAAGGATGGTATTGTTGACAGTGGCATGTTGAAAGCCACATTTTATATTGTTCCAATATTTAAATGGAAATCTGAACTGACTTTTATGTGAATTTATTCCTGAAAATCCATGCTAAAGGACATTGGAGTGTGGATCATCAAAAAGTTTCTAGCTTTTGTAAATAAAGTTGTAATGAACAATTGTAAAAAAAAAAAAAAAGCAAGGTAAAACAACCACAACAGCAAAACAAAAGAAAACAAAAAACTGGAAAAGGCCTTGGCTGTGTAGAGGTGGGGGACCTTAGGTCCAGCCGGGGCTTAGGCGGGGGCAGGGCCTAGGCTCAGGACCAGAGTGGAGGTAAAAGGCAGGGGGTGGGGGGGTAGTGCCTAGGCTCAGTGCAGCCAGAGGAGGCCTTGGAGTGCTGAGGATCAGGCCTCGGACCTCAGCAGGCCCCCTGGGGCCAGAGTGGGCAGGGGAAATACTGGCCCATTTCCTTCTGATCCTCCTATCCCCCGAGTGTCTCTCTCCCTTCCTGCTGGCTGATCTCACCTTGGATGGGCCCCTCCCAAGTGAGTGTGGGAACCCCTCCCCTCCCCCAGCTTCCCATTAGGGGCACTGACCCTGTCTATGCTCTACTTTTCCTCCCCCCTCCCTTCCTCCCACGCCCCCAGGGCCCACATAGCAGGAAGGGGCCTCAGAGGGCAGAGGATCGGGCCCTGGACCTCAGCAGGCTCCCCGGGCCCAAGTGGGCAGGGGAAACGCTGGCTGTGTTCCCTTCTGATCCTCTGATACCCAGAGGGTCTCTCCCCATCCGCACTGATCCCCTCGCTGTGGGTGTGTCCCTCCAGGCATGGGAGCCCCTCCCCTCCCCCAGCCACCCCTCAGGGGCGCCTGTCCTGTCCAGCCTCCACTTCTCCTTCCCCCTCCCTCCCCCCCACGTCCTACCCAGTCGCTTGTGGGTTCCTCCTGTCCCCTTAGGTGTCCAAGGTCCCCCACCAGCACCTGGTAGGTGCCCTAGTGGTGAGGACACATGAACTCCGTGTCCTCCTACTCTGCCATCTTGACTCCCCCCCCCCTTTACTTTCATATAGAACACTTCATTCTTGTCACTGCTGATCACCAAATGTGTGGAGGATTTTCTCCACACCGCGCAATTCTGTAACACCAGCTAGGTGCCCTACAATTCAACTTAATTCTGACACTGTCTACCCAGAGATAGCATCAGCTTGCACAGGTTAAGGGCTCAGTCCTATAAAAATGCCCCCCCATTACTTCAGACGCCAGTCACAAGTCCAGATTGTCACCTTGCCTCTGATCAACCAGCTATAGATTGAAGGTTCCAATGACCCCCTTCTTGGGTTTGATTAATTTGCTCCAAGCTTCTAATCATGGCTCAGTGTTTCCGGTGACCCACTCCTCATCCAGGAGCCATCTAGGAGCCCACCCTGAGTCACCTCACTAGAAGAAAAGATACTCTTATTATCCATGAAATTACAGAGGTTTCATGGGCTCTGTGCTAGGAACCAGGGGCAGAGACCAATATATATTTTTCCTTTATTTCGCAGTGGGTCTGCTACCACTCTTCTGGGCCCTTGCAAGAAGCTAATAGGTTAGCCACATGATATTTACTCTATGCTTTCTCATACAAAAGGGAAGAAGAATGGATCCTTATCAGAGGGAGTCTATCACACTGAGAGGATCTACCTATATTAGACCAGGCTACATGCTGCAACAAGGAGAACCAAGATGTCATGATTGAAAATAATAGTTTATTCTTGCTCGGGATAGCTCCAGATTGGCGGGGAGACATATTGTGTGCATTCAGAGACTCAAGGAGATGGTGACTTTACATCTTTAACATATAGCCTTCAAGGTCATTCTAAGTGTTGATATCCTAGACTGTTGGCAGGAAGAAAGAGCATGGAGGAATATGCAAGGACAGTTTCATGTGCTGTACCTGAAAGTGATACTTATCACTGCTTCCTACTTCCCACTGACTGGAACTCAATCACATGACCATACCTACTATGGACTGAATTGTGTCTCCCCCAGATTCATATGTTGAAGCCTGTCTTAGTCCATTCAGGCCGCTATAACCAACTACCATTGGCTGAGTAGCTTATAAACAATAGAAATCTATTTCTAACAGTTCTGGTGGCTGGGAAGTCCAAAATCAAGGCTCTAGCAGATTTGTTGTTTGTTGAGAGCCTGCTTCCTTGTTCACAGACCACCATCTTCTCATTGTATCCTCACATGGAAGAATGGGTGAGGGGTCTCTGGGGTCTCTTTTATAAAAACACTAATCCCATTCATGAGAGCATAGCCCTCATGACCTAATTATCTCCCAAAGGCCACCTCAAAATAACTGTTACAGGCTTGAGGACACAGCGGGGAAGGGGAAGCTGGGACAAAGTGAGAGAGTAGCATTGACATATATACAGTACCAAATGTAAAATGGATGGCTAGTGGGAAGCTGTTGCATAGCACAGGGTGATCAGCTCGATGCTTTGTGATGACCTAAAGGGGTGAGACAGGGAGGGTGAGAGAGAGGCTCAAGACGGAGGGGATATGGGGATATATGTATACACATAGCTGATTCACTTTGTTGTTGTACAGCAGAAACTAACACAACATTGTAAAGCAATTATACTCCAATAAAGATAAAAAAATTTTTAAAATACTGTTACATTAGGGATTAAGTTTCAACATACAAATTTTGGGAATACACAAACATTCAGTCTATGGCAAAGCACTAATGCCCTATGTGACTGTATTTGGAGACAGGGCCTATAAGGAGATAATAAGACTAAAGAAGGTAAAAGGATGAGGCCCTAATCCATTAGGGTTGGTGCCCTTACAAGAAGAGAAACAGACAGAGCTCCTTTCCTCTCCACCATGTGAGGACACAGCGAAAAGGCAGCTATCTGCAAGTCAGGAAGAGAGCCTTCACTAGGGACCAAATAGGTCAGTACCTTGACCTTGGACTTCCCAGCCTCTAGAACTATGAGAAAATACATTTTTGTTGTTTAAACCACCCAGTCTGTAATATTTTGTTATGGTAGTCCAAACTGACTGGTAAAATACTCAAGTAAAAATACAGAGGAGGCTGGGAAATATAATCCAGCTCTGAGTCCAAAAGTGGAGAATACTATGAATTCATGTAGCACAATAGATAAGTTTTCTGTATAGCAAGTTTCTGAATTGTATAAAAATTCATTTCTAAAATCCCAGCATCATCTGTAAAGATGTTTTAATCATTTTCTCATCAGTTTGATACAATTAGCTCAATTGTGGAGGGGTCTCCACACATTAAGAAGGAATATCAAGGACTGAAAACATTGAGAGGAGTGGTTTTTATCTATCTATAGTGTATGACCATCAACATGTAATGATCAATTAATAATAACAAAAACTGTTATAGCTATTATTGCTAACATTTCTTGAGGGCTGCTAGGCATGTGCTAGGCATGGATGTATTGCAAATAATTTGTTCCTAATTGTAGTTAAAATGCTGAAGACTGTCATTCATTAGCTTTTGTATAAATTAGAGCATATTCAAATTATTCCTATAATAACATATTTTTTCACAGTCTTGTGTTTGAGGATAAGTGGGCAGTTAGATCTAGTGGTCCCAGTAGTTGAATGTAAATTTCTCTATGCCACCAGGAATTACCTGCAGCACATGAGGATAAACTTGCTGGTGTACTGTTAAGAGGAGTGATTACAAATTAATTTAGTGTTCTACTTCAACATAAAATTGAGGAGTTGCTGCTGTTGGTAGTGGTGATATTCGTTATTGTTTTGGTCTAAATCTGTATTTTACTCGTGGTATTTCTGTTAAGAGTATAAGCTTTGGAATGAATTAAACTAGTTCAAATCCTGGCTGTAACATCTACACATCATGTTGCTTTGGATAAAGTTACTCAGCCTCCCTTTCTTCCATTATAAAATGTTGATAATAATAGTTCCTAACTCTTGGAATTTTCGTGAAGATTAAATGAGTTAATGTTCATTCAGTGATTAGAATGAGGCATGGCACATAGTAAAGGGCCTAGTACATGTCATATATTATTATCATTTCTACTGTTATTATTTCTAAAATATGGTATGTATGTGAATATTATCCATCAAGAATTTTCAGGTAGAGAAAAGTTGGAAAACATTGTTCTAGTCTCCAAATAGGAACCATGTTTGTTTAGTATAGTGGATCTTATAAGAAAGCTATTTTTAGATAATGATGATGGCTGTTTCTTTCCCTGTAGCATCTGTAATCAGTACAGCATGGTTGCAGACAAAGTCAGTGAGATTCCTGTCAACACTGGGGAGCTAGTATTCCTCATTCAATTCTTAAAGAAATCCAGCGATGTCACCGTGTTCAAACTGAGGCGGCAACTTAGAGATGCAGCTGAACGGCTAGAGTTCCTGATGGACTATGCAGACTTGCCCCGTAAGTCCAATGTCATGTGTGTATATGCAACTGTATGTGTATATTTATATTTTTAGGGATAAGGAGCCAGGGGAAGGAGAGTTAGCAATTCTACCACTAAATATCAGTATTGGGAGAGCTACTTTTCAAGTGTGTCCATATAGTAGAGGCACTAATTCCACACTCTTATCCACCGGAATTTGAATCAAAGAGAATCTTACTGTTAGACAAAAAGAAGAAATATCTAGGGACTTGACTTGTTCTTAGATGCCTGTCATTGCATCTTGTGCCTGGTGTTTCTGGAAAAGTCACTTTCAAATGCAGAGTCCTTTTATAAGTGGGTAGGTTGCATTCATCTATAATCTAAATACAATCCCACCTTTGAGGAGGCCAGGACACTTTCCTTCATGCTCCTGCATATATTAAAAGGAAAGAAATGATCAGGGCCCCTTCAAGGCTTATTGAGCCAAGTTAGGACTCAGTAAGGACCTAACTTTGTAAGGACCAGGTTCTGAAGGAAAAACTGACATGCCCTCTACAAGCCAAGTTTCAGAGCCTTTTTCCATCTGGAAATACCTGTGACTTACCTGGTGTTCACAATGTTTAGGGGGGATGGTTATGGAAGGTAGAGATAGGGACTGGGAGTGAAAAGTGGTCCACTATAACCATCCACCTGCACATTCATGAGCTGTGCTCTTGACCATGTGAACACACACTGGACTCTCTCACTGTGGTCTCTGCCTCCTAAATTCCCAAGGGTACAGAGGGAACCCAGGGCATTTTAACTGACCAGAGCCATAAAATGGGTAGGGCATCTGGCACTGATATTATCACTGACCTTTAACTAAAAGGGAGACTGAAACTCAGATGAGGTGAAATAGTTTAAAGAATAGTACTGAACTTCAACCTAGGTTTCTACTCAGACCTAGCCTGGGAAGATAATGAAGCACAGTGGTTAGAACATAGGCTTTGGAGTTGGTTAGACTTAGACCTGGGTTTGAAATCTGCTCTGCTGTCTCTTACTGGTGTGACCTTGACCACTTGGCTTAACTTTGTTTCCCATCTGTAAAAACGAGGATGATAATACTGTCTACCTTCTAGCCTGGCCTGTGGAAAGTGTTCAATAAATGTTGGCTATCATTCATCAATAATGGGCCCATTCATTAATTGCCACCCCCATACTCACTTCTGTTGACCTCTTGTTCTGCTGAATTAATTCCCTGCGAGTTGACCTATGCTGAGCATTGTCCTAGAACAGACTGTGTGTGTTTTGCAGAAGAGGATATCAAACTGAACAGTACTCTGTTCCTCTGGCCAGACCAGATTGAAGATATCTTTGAAAACAGCCGAAACCTTCTCCTTAGCAAGAGGGATCAGGCAGAGATGGACCTCATTAAAAGGTACAGGGAAAGTCTGAGGTTGTTTTAGAAATGATACCCAGCTTCATAACATGCTACATGTTCCTGGTTCTGTCTAGAGCCACCCCACCCAGCAGTGCGTGGGTGAAGTCTCAAGACAATTGGTGGAGAAGGAATTTCCTTTTGTTTCCCATTGAAGTATGTTCTCTTTAAGCCTGCTTCACTGTAGTGACGCCGGCCAATGCCTTCTCTCCCTGCCCTGAACAATTGGAATTTAGTGGTGCAGAGAGAAAAACACAAAAATAGGGACATGTAATAATAGCCTCACAATAATAATAGCAAAATTGTCAGCCTTACATTGGAGACTACAGATATGTGAGATATCAAGATAGGATAATAAAGGCATGGTTGGAGGCTGAGAAACTGCCTGTTTTGCAGCTGGTCCCGTTCAGTGCTAATGTGCCTGTAATCATTTATTCATTGAGTATTTATTATGGATTTTTACTATGTGCTATGCTCTATTCTAGACACATAAGTGTGTTTGACTGCTAAATAAATATTTTAGTGCAGTGACAAAGAAAATATTGCACACTGAAAAAGTCAGACAATATCAAGTGAAGTGGACCAAGTACCACGTATATGATAAAGACACACCTGTGTGCATGTGCGCGTGCACACACACAAACACGCACATCCCAGCTTGTAACACTTTGTTTAGGAACTGCAGATTCATACCAGTTACCATCCCCATCACACGTGAAACTCCCACTACCCAACTTTAGGTTCCATAATCCCTGCAAATACTCAGGAGAAAGGAAAAGGGTAGATAAAAGCAGGGATTTCTACACAGAATGGGAATTTGGGCTGAAGGATAAACCCACTTAGTTGCTACCTTCAAAATATGACTTAGTTCTGTTGCCCAGAAAAACAACAACGACAACAAAAGATGTGTGTGTGCGAGTATCTGTTTCTTCCTACAGCCTTCTCCTTCCTCTACCTAAATGGCTACTGTCCCCAGAACCCAGAATTAAGCCCAATGAGTAGAATTGATTTCTTTTAACTAATAGATTTTTATTTTTAGAACAGTTTTAGGTTCACAAAAAAATTGAGCACAAAGTATAGGATCCCCCTATACCCCCTCACCCCTTACACACAGCCTCCCCCATGGAACTGAGTTTTGATGCCTCACCAAGAAGCAGAACCATTTTGTAAGTTAGATGAACAGGAGCAAATTTCTTCATCTTTTTGAGCCTCAGTGTCCTCATCTGGAAAATGGGATAGTAGAACCAATCTCAGATCATCTCATTTTATGAGAGGTGTCATTGTATTGAAGGATAAAATGAAATGGTCTGAAGTGGTGCCTAGGTGGTGTCCAGCACATGACAGGCATTCAAGAGTGGTCAGCTTCTTTTGCACTTAAACAATGACTTCTTTGGGGAGAAAATGCTTCTTACTTTCCAAACCACTACCTTGTGAGCGTACTTCTAGAACATTACTGTAAGACCATTTACAGTAACTGTTGAAGTTAAGAGGAGTGAGGGGTGTCTCCTGAAGAAATGGGAACAAGTGTCATTTATGATGAGAGGAGAGTGCCAAGCTTCTTCTTCTTGGAGGGGCAACTCTAGCTTGACCCCATCATCTGGTCCCTGAGCTCTCAACCACAGAGCTCAACAGAGGAGCAGCTGTAGGGGATGCCTGCAGCCCTGGGCTCAGCCCTCTCTTTGGTGAAGTCTTAAACTTGCTGTCCATCATTTTTGCATAAATCCTGAGAAAAACCTTTGAGGAGGGCTTAACAATATTCATTTATTCATTCATCTTCTGTGGAAACAATCCCATTCCCTCTCTAAGAGACTTGACCTTATTTTTCCAGCCCATGATAATTTTTTGGCTTCAATGCTTATTTTTCTCCACTTGCTGTCCCCACTCCCTCTCCCAGTTTCTTTTCCACCTTTCCTCTGTCCACTCCATGCCTGGTTGGCTGATACCTGCAGTCTGTAGCCTCTGGCTCCCGTGTCTATTGGATCCAGACAGGGCCAGGCCAGTGGAGAGCACTCAGGAGGTTAGAGAGGGACTGCTGGGCTTCTTCCCCTCTCCCTCCCTGCTTGTTCCTGGGGCCCTGGCCGGTAGCTGCCTCCCTCCTGGATGACAGTTCTTGCTCCTCCGTGGTTCCAGTTCTCATTGTCCCCTCGGCCCTAGGGATCATAATGGCTTCCCTCTGAGGCTAGTCTCTGGGTGCTTCACTCTCCCCTCTTTGTTCCTTTAACCCTACCCACATCTCACCTCTGTAAGTAGTCCCTTAATTAAAGTCCTTCTTTGAACATCAGAGTGAATTCTTTTTCCTGCCAGAATTCTGACCAATCCACCATTTTAAAATTCTTGCATTATTCTCCCATAGACTCCAGGTGGTCCCACATATAGAACTCAATTTACTTAACTGAATTTCCTGAGTATCTACTATTTACTAATGACATACATTTATATATGTATATATTATGGACATGAAAGCACTTTAGAAACTGTAATGTGCTAAGCAATTATAAAAAATTTAAAACAGTACAAACTGTCAGTTATAAACAGTACAAACTGTCAGTTATGTTACAGGGATGTAATACACAGCACAAGGAATAGAGCCAATATTTTATAATAACTTTGTATGGTGTATAATCTATAAAAATATTAAATCACTGTGTTATACACCTGAGACCAATATATCAATAATATTGTTAGTCAACTATACTTCAATAAAATTAAAAAAAAGAAATTTAAAACAATAATAATTATAATATTTTACAATAATCACTGAGTTTGTGTACTATTTCCCTCTGGGAAGAATTCAAGAATGCTTTTATCAGAGATTTATCTTTGTGTGTGTGTCTGTGTTTGGAGCCTCAAGAAGAATCTTAACGATGTGAAAAGGCACCCAGCAGCACCTAACTGTGTAGATAACAGGAGAATCAGCTTTCCCCTCACTTTGTTCCACTCAGTGGTAGGTTCCACGGGCCTGGAAGTGACCTGGAATATACATGACAGACATCTCAGGAATGTGAGCTGCTCTTTGCCATAAGAGTGCATCTTCTGGGAAGAAAGAAAGGTGCCTTAAGGGGAGTACCCAGATTGTGTTCTGGGATCCAGATAGAGCACAGTGCCTTGCAAATAGCAGGTGCTTACTCTTTTGATGAATGAATGAATGAGTGAATGAATGAGACTTTTTTCCAGTAAGGATATTCTCTAAAATTAATACCTACCAGAGTGTGAAATCAGAGATTATTACAAAACAAAAATCTGAGAAGAAGCAGGCTGTCTTTCATAGCACTTACGTTCTCTATCTCTGAATCCTTAAGACTTTGGTGAAAAACAATCAGGGGAAGGAGAGGGTGGCAGTGGCCACCTTGCCCAGTTTCCTCTTGGGGTCCTGTCTCCATTCCTCTTCTCTGAGGATACAGAGAACAAAAGGGGCATGGGAGATGGAAGATAAAGCAGATAAATATGGAAGTTCTATGAAGGAAAAGAACAGGGAAACAGAGCACAGTGATTGCATTCAATGGGCAAGTCAGGGAAGGGCTCATGTAAATAAGACTTGAAGGATGAGAAGGATCCCATTAAGGGAAAATGTGGGGAGGGAGAGAGTAGAAGGGGGTCCTGTCCAGGCATCGAGCATAGAGTGAGCAATGGCTCCACCATGGGAATACCTTTGCCTAAGAAGGAGAGTAGCTATAAAAGGAGGCTGAAGAGTTAGAGGAGCACATCCTTGAAGTCATGGTAATGAGTTTGGGTTCCTTATTAAGTATGGTAGAAAGTCACTGATGGTTTTTAATCTGGGTACCAAAATGATCTAATTAATTTTTTCTTTTTATGGTTTGTTTACTTGAATCAGAATTCAAAAATGTCTACAGCATTACAATTGGTTTACATGTCTCTTAGATTTCCTTTTATCTGTAGGTCCCCCCTCCATCTCCTTTGGTTTTTTCCTTGTAATTTATTTATTAAAGAAACCAAGTCTTTTGTCCCCAGATCTAGACTTTCCTGATTGCACCTCTGTGGTGTCATTTAATATGTTCCTCTGTCCTCTGTATTTCCTATAAAATTTTAATAACTGATTTAAATCCTGTTACTAATCTTTGTCCCTGATCTCCTGTGCTAATAGGTAGCAAAGAAAATTTAAGTTTGTCTGTGAGCAAGAGTACTGCATGCAAATATGAGGAAAAAGAAAACGGAGTCAGCCATATTAATATCAGATAGAGTCGAAGTCAAGGCAAAAACATTAGTGATTCAAACATGGTTACTTAGGTGGGTGAAATAATGTTAAAGCAGTCATCAACCCTTTTATATCAAATAATTAATTAAAAATAAATGAAGTGAAACTTGAATAAGGAGATAATGGAAGTAAATAATTAAGAACCTTAATTTGTTGGATATGTATCAAACCTTCTACTCTACAATGGAAAAAACTATTCTTAAATGCCCTTAGGGGGCTTCCCTGGTGGCGCAGTGGTTGAGAATCTGCCTGCCAATGCAGGGAACACGGGTTCGAGCCGTGGTCTGGGAAGATCCCACATGCTGCGGAGCAAATAGGCCCGTGAGCCACAACTACTGAGCCTGCACATCTGGAGCCTGTGCTCAGCAACAAGAGAGGCCGTGACAGTGAGAGGCCCGTGCACCGCGATGAAGAGTGGCCCCCGCTTGCCGCAACTAGAGAAAGCCCTTGCACAGAAACAAAGACCCAACACTGCCAAAAATAAATAAATTAATTAATTAATTTTAAAAAAATGTCCTTAGGGGCCCTCCCTGGTGGCGCAGTGGTTAAGAATCTGCCTGCCAATGCAGGAACACGGGTTCTATCCCTGGTCCGGGGATATCCCACATGCTGTGGAACAACTAAGCTTGTGCACCACAGCTACTGAGCCTGCGCTCTACAGCCCACAAGCCACAACTACTGAGCCCGTGTGCCACAACTACTGAAGCCCGCATGCTAGAACCCGTGCTTTGCAACAAGAGAAGCCACTGCAATGAGAAGCCTGCGCACTGCAACGAAGAGTAGCCCCTGCTCGCCATAACTAGAGAAAGCCCGCACGCGGCAACGAAGACCCAACACAGCCAAAAATAAATAAATAAATAAATAAATTTATTTTAAAAAATGTCCTTAGAACATTTACAAAAATTGACCATATTTTAGGAACCCCTTCCCAAGAAAAAATACTTAAAGAAGCAGAAACGATATTGGCCATACTCTGTTATAATAGTGTGTATTAGTTATCTATTTCTGCATGACAAGTCATTCTGAAAAATAGCAACTTAAAACATCAAACATTCATTATCTCACAGTTTCTGTGGGTCAGAAATCTAGGTGCAGCTTAGCAGTATACCTCTGGCTCACGGTCTCTTATGAAGTTGCAGTCAGAATGTCAGCCAAGGCTGCAGTCTCATCTTAGGGCTCAACTGGGTGAGGATCTACATCCAGGCTCACTCACATGATTGTTAGTAGGATTCAGCTCCTCATATGCTGTTGGCCAGAAACTTCCCTCTATTCCTTGCTATATGGACCTCTCCATAGAGTAGCTCATAACATGGCAGCTGGCTTCCTTCAGAGAGAGAGAAAGAGAGAGAGGGAGAGAGACAGAGAGAAAGTCACAGTCTTTTTGTAACCTAATCTTGGGAGTAACATCCCATCACTTTTGCCATATTCTTTGTTAGAAGTGAGTTACTAGGTCTATCCCAACTCAAAAGGAGACAGTTACAGAAGGATATGAAGTATCAGGAGGTGTGGCTCTTTGGGGACCTTACCAGAGGCTGCTTACCGCACAGTGCAATTAGAAATAAAACCCAAATCAAACCATTGAAAATTAACTCTCTTAAATTACTTTTAAGAAAAAAAGAACATAAAAACTGCCGTAACAGAATTAAGTGTTCTTAAGATAATAGCCAAATTTATGGTATGTTACTATAGCTGTTCTGAATGGCAAATCCCCTTATTCATTCAATGAGTATTGATTGTTTTATGCCAGACACTCTTCTAAGTGCTGGAGATACAAAAAGGCAATAAGGAGGTTAAAACTGCATTGATAGAGTTTAAATTCTAGTGAATGAGACTAAACATTTTTATAGTGATTATTATGTACCAGGCTTAATTCTGAGCATTTTGTATATGTTAGCTTATTAAATACTAAAGTAGGTACTTTATCATACATCCCTGTTTTCTTTAGCTGAGGCATACAGAGGTTAAAGGACTTGACCAAGGTCACATAGCTACTGTGTTGCAATGTAGGGATTTGAACCTAACCTGTCCAGCTCTAGAACCTGTCCACTTAACACTGTGTTAATTTACCTCGTTAGGAAAAGGGAGAAGTAAATTTGAGAACTGCTTTGTTGATAATATGGATGAAGTAGATAAATCTCTGGAAAAGTCTTCCCTGATCACTCTAGCTAAATTAGCCCTTCACTTGCATCCACTAGGCACTCTGCCCTGTTCTATTTTCTTCAGAACATTTATCACTATCAGAAATATCTTATTTCATTTTTATCTATGTATGGATTTATCCATCCATCCATCTGTCTGTCCATTCATCCATTCATTCATTCATTCATATATGTTTACTGTCTGGGTTTCCCCAAACTAAAATACAAGCTCCATGAGGGTAGGGAGCTTCATAGTGTACTTCACAAATACATTCCTGATGCCTAGAACAGTTCTTGATATTAGGCACTTAATAATAAATGCCTAATGGATAAATGAATAATATGTATATACATAAATTTTATACATGTATATATTATATAGCATATGTACTATAATATATATTTTTAATATGTATTTACCTCTATGAGAAACATCTGGAAATATTTAACCACCATATGTTCAAAGCAGCTGTCTCTGGGAGGTGGGATTACAAATTATATATAATAACATATATTTATAAGTTTTACATACATTGTATCAGAAGATCAAATTCTCCCTAGGCTTGAATTGGGTGAGCAATGCTGATAAATGGAAAGTCCAAATGTGATTGGGCTGTCTTTACTTTCAGATGCTCAGAATTTGAGGCAAAACTTGAGGGCTACAACAAGGAACTGGAAGGTTTTAGGAAACGTGAAGTGATGACTACAGAAGAAATGAAGAACAATGTTGAAAAGCTTAATGAGCTTTCAAAGAATCTAGATCAAGCGCTGGTGGAATTTGAGGTTTGGGGTCTTGGGATGGGGACTTATGACCGTACTGCTCTGTTGGTTCTGGCCCTTGGTTTTGTGTTTTCCTAACATCACCTGTCAGGTGGATAGTATTAGTTGATTGATCAGTTCTTTCATTGGTGCTTTCAACTACCTTTTTCCACACCCCTACATTATACCAGCTTTTTGGTTAGTCACTGAGTACACAAAGAAGAATTATAATGGAATAATTGCTCACATGTGTTGAGCATGTATTATGTGCACAATGTGCAAAGGACTTCATATGTGATATATCACTTAATATCCATAATAAACCTTTGTGGTAGGTACTGTATCTTCACTTATCCCTATTTAAAATGGGAGAACTAAGTCTTGGAGAAGCTAAGTAACTTGCCCTGAAGTTCACTAGTAAGTTCTTTAATCATTAAAGTTCTTACCTTTGAGGCAATTCAGCACAAGAAGGCAACATTGTGTTAACAGTTTCATATGTACTTTAACTAAAGTATATATGAAAATTGGGAAAATGGGGATATGGATATGATACAGTTGGAGCCAAGGTGATGGAGCAAGTGGCAAATTATCCTAAAGTTTCCCCCAGCTAGATCTCAGCTGCTATGGCCCTCAGAGGTAGCACAGGGACATTCTTGCTTGAGTTCATGCCTTATTTTCCTGTCTTACTCTCCAGATGAACACGCATCTTCCTCAACTTGGTTTTCAAAGCACTGGGGAACTTGCCATGGTGGCTTCTAGGGTTCAGGAGAACCACCCACCCAATAAACAGCATCCCCTTTTGCCCTGCAGTTGATCAATAAGGAGGAGGAGCTGTTGGAAAAGGAGAAGAGTACCTTCCCTCTTCTACAAACCGTGATGACCAACAAAGTGCCTTACGAGCAGCTGTGGGTGACAGCCTACGAGTTTAGCATCAAGTCGGAGGAATGGATGAATGGTATACCTCATTCTCACTCTGCTGGGGCAGGATAGCGATGGGGTAGCAGATTCAATCCAGCCAGTTCTGAAATAAGATTGGGACCTCAGATTCTGGCTGTACTTTTTATCATATTCTCATATTCTGGATTAAGGCAACCATAGTTAAATTTTTCTGATGTGATAATGATGGAAGGTGGGGATCAAAGCGCCAGATCTATTGCTAGGGTAAAATAGAATAGGCAGCCACCCACAGCCACGGGTTGGGTAGTGACTCAGAGAGGCAGGTGGTGGGAGAATAAGATGGCAGTTCCCCTATTACGCTGATGCAAGAAAGGCCAGAGTGCCATAGATATCTGTAAACTACCTCTTTTACTATAGATCCTGGACACTAGAGAGAGGTTGAGGCGGTAGAGTCAACAGGACTTAATGATTGATCTGATATGGGGCAGGGGGCAGAGAGGGAGAGGCAAGCACCTAGGGTGAATTCCAGATTATTAGCTTAGGAAGTCTGGTGGATAATGCCATCACTGAATAAGAGGAATGACAGATTTGTTGGGAAAAAACCATCAGCTTGAATACACTGAGTTAGGTGTCTGCAAACATCCAAATGGGAATATTAATTAGTTCAGTATATCAGTCTGGATTGAAGTTATAGTGGGGGTGGGATTTATATTGGGGAATAATTGATATGTAAGAGTACAATTAAAAACCATCAATGACATCACCTGGGGAGAGTATTTAGGAGCAGAGGACAAAATCTGAGACCTCCAGGGTTGAGCCTTTAGCTTATTTCCAGTGCTTCAATATTTTTTAAAATTAATTAATTAATTTATTTATTTTTGGCTGCATTGAGTCTTTGTTGTTCCGTGCGGGCTTTTCTCTAGTTGCGGCGAGCGGGGGCTACTCTTTGTTGCAGTGCGTGGGCTTCTCATTGCGGTGGCTTCTCTTGTTGCAGAGCATGGGCTCTAGGCACGCGGGCTTCAGTAGTTGTGGCGCACGGGCTCAGTAGTTGTGGCTCGCGGGCTCTAGAGTGCAGGCTCAGTAGTTGTGGTGTACAGGCTTAATTGTTCCACAGCATGTGGAATCTCCCCGGATCAGGGCTCGAACCCATGTCCCCTGCATTGGCAGGTGGATTCTTAACCACTGCGCCACCAGGGAAGTCCAGTGCTTCGATATTATAAGAACAACTGTGATGAATATCTTTGTTGCCAATTTTCAGTATACAATAATGATCATTTTCTTAGGATAATTTACCAAAAGTGAAATGGCTAGATCAAAGGGATGTAATAAAAATTATTAGGATTTTAGAAAATGCTTTTGTTATTGGTATTGCCTTCCAGAAAAGTTACATGTTTTAATTTATTATTCTTCTAGCAGTATTTGAGGGCCCATTCCTCATACCCTCAACAAACTTGGGAAGTAATAGCTTTAAGAACTTTTTTTGCTCATTTGATGTTTAAAGTGGTATTTTCTTTTTCACAACTTTTAAGTATGCTTTTTCATTATTAAAAAGCATTCCTGGGACTTCCCTGGCGGTCCAGTGGTTAAGAGTCTGCACTTCCACTGCAGGGAGTGGGGCACGGGTTCCATCCCTGGCTGGGGAACTAAGATCCTGCATGGTGTGCAGCCAAAAAAAAAAAAGAAAAAAAATTGGTCAGTTGAATTCCTTACTTTATAAAAGGCTATTCATTTGCTCTCCCACTTTTTCTCTATTACTAAGCCACCTTATTTAAATAATTTTCCGTTTTGAATAATATTTTTGTTGATGCTTTTTATTTTTTGAAGTACTCGATCATATCTATACATTTAGGATATTTTACCTTATTTATCACTTTCACACCCCTTTTAAAATTCACTTTTCTGTGTTGACTAGCACCTCCAAATTAAACAGTAGTTAATAATGGCACCTTTGTCTTATTCCTGATTTTAATGGGAATTCTTCCAGAGTGTCACCTTTATCTATTTATTTATTTTGGATTTTTTTGATGTGGACCATTTTTAAAGTCTCTTTTGAATTTGTTACAATATTGCTTCTGTTTTATGTTTTGGTTTTTTGGCCCCGAGGCATGTGGGATCTTATCTCCCCTACGAGGGATCGAATCCTCACCCCCTGCATTGGAAGGCAAAGTCTTAACCACTGGACCGCCAGGGAAGTCCCCAGAGTGTCACCTTTAAACATGATGCTTTTTGTTGGTTGAGGCACAAAGTAGTTCTGGTGTTAAGGAAGTATTTATAATTTAGCAAGTTTTTTTGTTGGAAAGAGACAATGTATTTTAAATTTTTTATATTTTATTTTTTAAATTCATATACAGTAAAAATGATATTTTTGACATACAGTTCTATGAATTTTAACATATGTATTGATTCACCACAATCAGAAAATGGAACAGTTCCATGACTTCAATAAACTTCCTTGTACTACCCCTTCATAATCACACTCTCCCTACACCTGGCAACTATTGATCTCTTCATTGTTACTATAGTTTTGTCTTTTTGAGACTGTCATATAACTTCAAGCTCTTTTTCAAATTTTATTATGACTATTACAGTGCCTTTGTCTTTATATCTTTTACATAAAATTTGTGAATCAGCTTATTTATATATATAAGAAACCTGCTGGAATTTTGATTGGAAATGTGTTAAATCAGTTTGGAGAGAACTGACATCTTTAATTGAATCATCCAATCCATGGACATTGTACATCTAATTATTTTGCTCTTCTTTGACTTCTTTTTGTCAGTGTTTTGTAGGTTTTAGCATACAGATCCTATATGTGTTTTGTTAAATTTATATGTATTTCTTTTTATAGAGCTATATATTTTTAAATTTCAGTTTCTAATTGGTCACTGCTAGTGTATATTAAAACAGTTGGGGTTGGGGAGGGGGTTTGCCCATTTTTAAATTAAGTTTGTTTTCTTACTGTTGAGTTTTAAGAGTTCTTTATATATTTTGGACAGCAATCCTCTATCAGATATGTCTTTTGCAATTTTTTCTACTAGTCTTTGGCCTGTCTTTTCAGTCTTTTGACAGTGTCTTTCACAAAGCAGAAGTTTTTAATTTTAATAAAGTCTAGTTTGTCATTTCTTTCATAGATCATGCCTTTAGCATTGTATCTAAAAATTTATCACCAAACCCAAGGTCATCTAGATTTTTCTGCTATGTTATCTTCTAGAAGTTTTATAGTTTTGCATTTTACATTTAAGTCCATGATCCATTTTGATTAATTTTTGATTAATTTTTGTCAAGGATGTACAGTCTCCATCTACATTCATTTTTTTTTTTGGCTGCATTGGGTCTTCGTTGCTGCATGTGGGCTTTCTCTAGATGTGGTGAGTGGGGGCTTCTCTTCATTGCAGTGTGTGGGCTTCTCATTGCGGTGGCTCCTCTTGTTGTGGAACACAGACTCTAGGCACGTGGGCTTCAGTAGTTGTGGTGCGCAGGCTCAGTAGGTGCAGCATGCGGGCCCTAGAGCACAGGCTCAGTAGTTGTGGCACACGGGCTTTGTTGCTCCATGGCATGTGGGATCCTCCCAGACCAGGGATCGAACCCGTGTCCCCTGCATTGGCAGGCAGATTCTCAACCACTGCGACACCAGGGAAGTCCCTCTACATTCATTTTTTTGCATGTAGATATCCAGTTGTTCTAAAACTATTTGTTGGAAAGTTTCATTTCTCCATTGTATTGCCTTTGCTTCTTTGTGAAAGATCAGTCGACTATTGTGGATCTTATTTCTGGGCTCTCTATTCTGTTCCATTGACCTATATGTCTATTCTTTTGCCAGTACCACATTTGATTATTGTAACTATGTGGTAAGTCTTGAAGCTGGATAATGTCAGTCCCCCAACTTTATTCTTCTCCTTTAATATTATATTGGCTATTCTGGGTCTTTAATGTCTCCATATAAACTTTAGAATCAGTTTGTCAGTATCTAAAAAAAAACTTGTTGGGATTTTGATTGGGATTGTGTTGAATCTGTAGATCAAGTTGGAAAGAACTGACATCTTGACAATATTGAATCTTCTTATCCATGAACATTAAATTTTTCTCCATTTATTTTCTTCTTTGATTTCTTTCATTAGAGTTTTATAGTTTTCCTTATATAGACATTGTACATATTTTGTTAGATTTACACCTAAGTATTTCAATTTTGGGGGTGCTAATGTAAATGGATATGTTTTTAATTTCAAATCCACTGTTCATTAATAATATATAGGAAAGCAATTAACTTTTGTGTATTAACCATGTATACTGCAACCTTGCTATAATTGTGAATTAGTTTCAGGAGGTTTCTTTTTGCTGTTGGTTCTTTCATATTTTCTATGTAGGTGATCATGTCATCTGCAAACAAAGTTTTTTGTCTTCTTTCCCAGTCTGTGTACCTTTTATTTCCTATTCTTGTCATATTGCATTATCTAGGACTACCACAAAATGCTGTTGAAAATGGAGTGGTGAGAGGGAACATTCTTGCTGTGTTCCTGATCTTAGCAGGAAAGATTCTAGTTTCTTACCATTAAGTATGATATTAGCTGTAGGTTTTTGTAGATGTTCTTTATCAAGTTGAGGAATTTCTCCTCTATCCCTTATTTGCTGAGAGTTTTTATTATGAATGGCTATTGGATTTTTTTCAGATGCTTTTTCTGAATCTATTGATATGATCATGTGATTTTTCTTCAATTGCCTGTTGATGTGATGAATTATATTAATTGATTTTCAAACATTGAAACAACTTTACATGCGAGGAATAAGTCCCAATTGATTGCGGTGTATAATTTTATATATATGTTAATGTATAATATATATATAGGTGGATTCAATTTGCTAACATTTTGTTGAGGATTCTTGCATCTATGTTCATGAGAGGTATTGGTCTTTAGTTTCCTTTTCTTGTAATGTCTTTGTCTGGTTTTGGTACTAGGGTAGTGCTGGTCTCATAGAATGAGTTAGGAAGTATTTCTGCTTCTGTCTCCTGAAAGAGATTGTACAAAAATTGGTATTTTTCCTTTCTTAAATGTTTGGCAGAATTCACCATCATCTGGGCCTGATGCTTTCTGTTTTGGAAAGTTATTAATTATTGATTCAATTTCTTAAATAAATATAGGCCAATTCAGATTGTTTGTTTCTCCTTGTGTGAATTTTGGCAAATTGTATCTTTCAAGGAATTGGTCTGTTTAATCTAGGTTATCAAATTTGTGATCATAGAGTATTTCATGGTCTTCTTTTATTATCCTTTTAATGTGCATGAGATGTGCAATGATGTCTCCTCTTTCATTTCTGATGTCAGTAATTTGTGTCTTTTCTTTTTTCTTTGTTAGCCTAGCTAGCTATTTATCAATTTTATTGATCTTTTAAAAGAACCAGGTTTTCGTTTTATTATTTCTTTTCTTCTGCTTACTTTGGATTTATTTTTTTAAAATAAATTTATTTATTTATTTATTTTTGGCTGCGTTGGGTCTTCGTTGCTGTGCGCAGGCTTTCTCTAATTGTGGCGAGTGGGGACTACTCTTTCATTGTGGTGCACAGGCTTCTCATTGTGGTGGCTTCTCTTGTTGCGGAGCACAGGCTCTAGGTGTGCGGGCTTTAGTAGTTGTGGCACGCGGGCTCGGTAGTTGTGGCTCGCGGGCTCTAGAGTGCAGGCTCAGTAGTTGTGGCGCATGGGCTTAGTTGCTCCACAGCATGTGGGATCTTCCCGGACCAGGACTCGAACCCTTGTCCCCTGCACTGGCAGGCGGATTCTTAACCACTGCGCTACCAGGGAAGCCCTCACTTTGGATTTAATATGCTCTTTTTTAATAGTTTCCTAAAGTGGAAGCATAGATTATTGATTTTAGGTTTTTTCTTATATATATATTCAATGCTATAAATTTCCCTCTAAATACTTCTTTCCCTGTATCCCACAACTTTTTAAAAATTTATTTTATTGGTGTATAGATGATTTACAATGTTATGTTAATTTCTGCTGTACAGCAAAGTGATTCAGTTATATATAACATTCTTTTTCATATTCTTTTCCATTATGGTTTATTACAGGATATTGAATATAGTTCCCTGTGCTATACAGTAGGACCTTGTTGTTTATCTATTCTATGTATAATAGTTTGCATCTGTTAATCCCCAACTCCCAATCCATCCCTCCCTCACCACCCTCCCCCATGGTGACCACAAGTCTGTTCTCTATGTCTGTGAGTCTGTTTCTGTTTTGTAGATAAGTTCATTTGTGTCATATTTTAGATTCTACATATAAGTGATATCATGGGGTATTTGTCTTTCTCTTTCTGACTTACTTCATTTACTATGAAAATCTCTAGGTCCATCCATACTGCTGCAAATTACATTATTTCATTCTTTTTTATGGCTGAGTAATATTGCATTGTGTATATGTACCACCTCTTCTTTACCCATTCATCTGTTGATGGACATTTAGGTTGTTTCCATGTCTTGGCTATTGTGAATATTGCTGCTATGAACAGGGGGGGTGCATGTATCTTTTTTAAAATTAATTAATTAATTAATTAATTAATTTGGCTGCTTTGTTGCTGTGCACAGGCTTTCTCTAGTTGCAGCAAGCAGGGGTTACTCTTCGTTGCGGTGCGCGGGCTTCTCATTGTGGTGGTTTCTGTTGTTGCGGAGCATGGGCTCTAGGCAGGCGGGCTTCAGTAGTTGTGTCACATGGGCTCAGTAGTTGTGGCTCGTGGCCTCTAGCGCGCAGGCTCAGTAGTTGTGGTGCACAGGCTTAGTTGCTCTGCAGCATGTGGAATCTTCCCGGACCAGGGCTAGAACCTGTGTCCCCTGCATCGGCAGGTGGATTCTTAACCACTGCGCTACCAGGGAAGCCTTGCATGTATCTTTTTGAATTATAGTTTTGTCTGGATGTATGCCCAGGAATGGGATTGCTGGATCATATGACAACTCTATTTTAAGTTTTTTGAGGAGTCTCCTTACTGTTTTCCATAGTGGCTGCCCCAGTTTACATTCCCACCAACAATGTAGGTGGGTTCCCTTTTCTCCAGCATTTATTATTTGTAGATTTTTTAATGATGGCCTTTCTGATCAGTGAGGTGGTACCTCATCGTAGTTTTGATTTGCAGTCCTCTAATAATTAGCTATATTGAGCATCTTTTCATGTGCTTTTTGGCCATCTGTATGTCTTCTTTGGAGAAATATCTATTTAGTGCTTCTGCCCATTTTTTGATTGGGTTGTTTGGTTTTTTGTTTTTGAGTTGTATGAGCTGTTTGTATGTTTTGGAAATTAAGCCCTTGTCAGTCATTCATTTTGTTTATGGTTTCCCTTGCTATACAAAAGCTTGTAAGTTTGATTAGGTCCCATTTGTTTATTTTTGCTTTTATTTCTATTGCCTTGGGAGACTGACCTAAGAAAACATTGGTATGATTTCTGTCAGAGAATGTTTTGCCTATGTTCTCTTCTAGGAGTTTTATGGTGTCATGTCTTGTATTAAGCCTTTAATCCATTTTGAGTTTATTTTTGTGTATGGTGTCAGGGTGTGTTCTAACTTTATTGATTTACATGTGGCTGTCCAACTTTTCCAACACCACTTGCTGAAGTGACTGTCTTTTTTGCCATTGTATATTCTTGCCTCCTTTGTTGAAGATTAATTGACTGTAGGTGTGCGGGTTTATTTCTGGGCTGTCTATTCTGTTCCATTCCATATGTCTGTTTCTGTGCCAATAATCACGCTGTTTTCATTACTGCAGCTTTGTAGTATTGTCTGACGTCTGGGAGGGTTATGCCTCTTGCTTTGTTCTTTTCCTCAGGATTGCTTTGGCAATTCTGGGTCTTTTATGGTTCTATATAAATTTCAGGATTATTTGTTCTAGTTCTGTGAAAAAAGTCATGGGTAATTTGATAGGGATCACGTTAAATCTATAGATTGCTTTGGGTAGTATGGCCATTTTAACAGTATTAATTCTTCCTGTCTAAGAGCATGGGATATCTTTCCATTTCTTTGGATCATCTTCAGTTTCCTTTATTAATGTTTTATAGTTCTCAGTCTCTTACCTCCTTTCTCAGGTTTATTCCTACGTACAGTAAGTCCCCTGCATATGAACAAGCTGCGTTCTGAGAGCATGTTCATAAATCCAATTTGTTCATAAGTCCAACAAAGTTAGCCGAAGTACCCAACTAACACAATCGGCTATATAGTACTATACTGTAATAGGTTTATAATACTTTTCAGACAAATAATACATAACAAACAAACACAAAAAACAAAGAAAACATTTTTAATCTTACAGTACAGTACCTTGAAAAGTACAGTAGTACAGTAAAACAGCTGGCATACAGTGGCTGACATCGAGTGAACAGGCAAGAAGAGTTACTGACTAGAGGAGGGAGAGGAGGTGGGAGATGGTAGAGCTGAAGGATCATCAGCAATAGGAGATGGTGGGCAAGCTGCAATTTCACTCATGCCTGACGTTGATGGCACAGGTTCTGGTTCCTTGCTGGATTCAATTCTATCTACCCACTTTAAAAAATGCTCCAGTGATACTGTACTGCTGTACTCTATACAGTACTGTACAATAAAGTACACAAAAGCACAACCAGTTGTAGAAGATGCACACACGTGACAGTATATGCCAGACACATGAACTAACTTACGTGATTGGACATGCGAATGCACATTCTCATCTTTGAAAGTTCGCAACTTGAAGGTTCGTATGTAGGGGACTTACTGTATTTTATTTTTTTGGATGCGATTTTAAAAAGGATTTTTTTTTTTACATTCCCATCCTGATATTTCATTGTTAGTGTAAAGAAATGCAACCAATTTCTGTATGTTAATCTTGTATCCTGCCACCTTGCTGAATTCGTTTATCAGTTCTAGTAGTTTTTGAGTGGAATCCTCAGGGTTTTCTATATAAAGTATCATGTCATCTGCATATAATGACAATTTTACCTCTTTCCTTCCAATCTGGATACATTTTATTTCTTTTTCTTGTCTGATTCCTGTGCCTAGGACTTCCAATACTATGTTGAATAGAAGTGATGAGAGTGGGCATCTTTGTCTTCTTCTGGATTTTAGCAGGAATGTTTTCAGCTTTTCACCATTGAGTATTATATTGGCTGTGACATCCCACAGCTTTTGATGTTAATTTTTATTTTCATTTAGCTCAAAATGTTTTTAAATTTCTCTTGATATTTCTTCTTTGACTCATGTATTATTAAGAAGTATGTAGCTTAATTTCCAAGTATTTTTGGATTTTTCCAGCTGTCTTTCTGTTAATTGAGTTATGAGAATAAAAATCCTTGCCTTGTTTCTGATCTTACGGAGAAAGTATTCCATCTTTCACCATTAAGTATAATGGGGTTTTTGCTTTTATTTTTTTAAACAAGTTTTTATTTTTTTAAACCACTTTTTTTGTATGATTAACATATAAAAAGCTGTACGTATTTAATATATACAAAAATGTAATGTTAGTGTAGGTTTTTATAGGGTGCCCTTTATCAGATTGAGGAAGTTCTCTTGTATTCCTAGTTTGTTTATAGATTTTTATCATGAATGGATATTGGATTTTGTCAAATGCTTTTGCTGCATCAATTTACATTATGTGATTTTCCTTCTTTCGACTGTTAATATGGTATATTACATTGCTTGATTTTCAAATACTAAATCAACCTCGCATTCCGCCAATAAACCCCACGTGGACATGGTGTATTATTCTTTTTATATATTGTATGGAAGTCATACATATTTCTTTTCTTCTTTTTAAAAAATTTTAATATTTTATTACTTAACAAAAAATGTTAGGTTGATAAAGCATGTTATTAATTAATGAAGCTATATGAATGAATCTATTTTTAGTCTTGGCAGCCCTGAAAGAAAAGTGTTTTTGAGTTAATTAGCAACATCATAATGCAAGAGTTAATACTAATTTGAAATAACAAAGGGGAAGGAAGCAGCAGCATGGAAAGGCTGAATGTGAAAACCCAAATGCTAAAAGATACCTGTAAAAGAAAAGGAGGAGAAGAGAATGAATGTTTTGGTGAAGTTTTTTTTTTTTTTTTATAAATGAGGTGTCATTTTCTGTTTTAAAGATAATCTATTTTTAAATAATTTCAAACTTACATAAAAGCTGTCAGAACTGTACAGTTAACTCCTATGTCCCTATTCATCCACATTCCCCAGTTGTTAATATTTCACAGCATTTGTGAAGCACGTTTTGATACTTCTATAATAGCATCTATAACTTATGCTAACAATTGATTCCCTAACTACTCTTGCATTGTATGCCAGGCAATATGTTAGCCACTTATCTCATGTAATTTTTACAGTCACCCTCCAAGGTATCCAGTATTACCCCTGTGTCACAGGTGAGACTGCTGAGGCTTAGAAAAGTTCAGTCAGTATCCCCAAGGCTTCAGTGGCTAAGTAGAGGTTTCAGACCCAACTCTAAAGCCTGTGCTTGTTCCAATATCCATACTGTAGACACAATTCTAAATTCAGGGAATTAAAGGTACATGTGACTAACACTACTTGGTGATCTGACCTTTCCCTCACCCCATCTTTTCTATTTCAGGACCCCTCTTTTCACTGAATGCTGAGGAAATCGTGGAGGAAATAGGGAATATGTGGAGGACGATATATAAATTGACCAAGACCTTAGCTGACTTGCCTGCACCCAGGCGCTTAGCAGAGAATGTGAAAATCAAGATTGATAAATTCAAGCAGCACATCCCTATCCTCAGCATTTCCTGCAACCCAGGGATGAAAGACCGGCACTGGCAGCAGGTCCCTGTCACTGCCCCCCGCCCCAGTCAGGCCAGCCCATCCCTGGTCCTGGTAGCCCTTTGGAAGGCAGGGACCATTAATGGGTCAAGCTTCTTCTTTCTAAAAGGAGAATCTACTTGAGGCCAAGAGAGTAGTAAAGGGGGTGATAGCCTTTTGAAGAAAGGGAATAACTTCCTGCCTCTCCACATAAACAGGCCCATCCTTTTCTTTGGGGACCCCATTGCTGGTGGTTGAGTATTTTTCCAGCCAGTGGCCACAAAGGCTCTCCTAATCTGCTTTCCTAAGCAAATGGCTGTTCAGCATCCTAAAAGGTGATTAGGGTGTTGAATTACAATGGGAGGGGCCTGGATTTGTTCCTTATCCTAGGCTACACAAAAGAGAAAGTCACATTTATCCCTGGGGGCTCCTAACAATGCCAGATGATTCCTACTTCAGCTTCCTCAACCAGCAGGCTATGTTCAGAAGTAATTTTGCACTCTTTTTTCAGCCCTTTGAGTCTATAAATGAGAATAATAAATATTCTCCCTAAAAATGATGGGATTTTTATAAGCAACCAAGTGTGAGGGTGATAAATGTAGTATGAATACTAAACAGAAGAAAGAAAACTCACTGTGTTTCTAAAATAATTGTCACATTCAAGAGCTAGCAATGGCCTTGAAACATCTTCTACCAGGGAATTGCTCTGTGTGGAGGTGGAGAAGAGACTGGCTCTCCGTAGGCAAATTCCTCTCTGACTGGGCCTGAAATTCCCTCTCCAAGAACCATGCACAAGACTGAGGACATTGTCTCTAGAAGGACTCAGTCTGAGAGCATAACCATTAGGAGTATTTTGATCTCCCTGGGACAACAGAGATCTTGATATGTGAGAGATTCAAGATTTTTTCTGTAGAGAGGAGCTGCTTTCAATTTTCCAGAAAGCCTTGAAATTCAAGACTTAAGCAAAGATGTAAAGAAGGCAGAGCAAAGGTCATCTGGTAGACTTTGGGTCTTGAGCTGCCCCAGCAGAGGGATCTGCACAGCGGCAGCTGCCCTCGCTTGGTACTCATAGGGGGCCTCTCCCTGCGGATCTAGCCTGACTAGAGCTTTGACCGTTTAGAGAGTTAGGTAGACAGGTGCCCTCCAGCAGTGCTAGGTCTCTCCATGAGATGACATTATAGAAAGTTCCCTCATCAATGGCAGTTAGACGGTGCTCTAGGGGTGCTCAGAAAGCCATCCCCTCCATCTGGTGCTCCGCCTGTGATGACAGCATTCTCACACATGGGCACTTTAAAAATCCCAACCATTCCTAGACATTAATAATTCTCATTTATAGGCCACTTAGATGGACAGATTGGGGTAAAAAATTCCCTGGAATTAAAATAATAATAACAATAATAACTAAAGTGTATTGAGTACCAACTTTGTACTGGGTACTGTTATATACTTTATGCGGATTCTCTCATTTCATCCTCCCAACAACCCTTTGAAGTAGGGACAATAAATTGTCACGTGGCCAGTGAGGGGTGGGGAAGAGAATTGGAACCTGGGTCTTTTTGACTCAGCCTTGATGTGTGAAAAGAGGACAAGAAATATCAGGTCAGAGAGAGGGAGTGGACAGTAGGGGGCAGTGAGCTATAGATAAGAATGAAATATACTATATTCTACTTACTATAGGCGAGAGGTAAGGTGGCTCCTGAGTAAAGAGCACCTACAGTGGGATCTCAATGGGCTAAACAGTTGAAGATAAGCACAGAAAGGACAAAGGCCACAAGATACCCTCAGGGTTGCTCCCACTCAGAGCCCATTTCTGCCTGTAGGTCACACAACAAGCCAGCCCAGTGATAGCCCCAGGCTTGGGGAAGCATTCTCAGTTCTAATGCCTAACTCAGGAGATCCCTGTGCACAGAGTTGGCTCTGGCAGGGGGCTCTGTAGGCTAAACCACCTGTAGCTCTCAAGGCTACAAGATGGATCTTCTGGGGTCATGAGGTGGTTGTATTGAGATTTCTGACCATTTCCCAGAACTTAAGCAGGAAAGGCTAGTCTCCGTATTTGAGACATAGACTTTATTGCTACTGTGGTTTAAAACAGGATGGAACAAGGTAACACTACACTGATATGTACCAAAGCTGGCCTTCTAGGACACTGCTGCCCAGTGGAAATATACTATGAACATATGTATAATTTTAAAGTTTCTAGTAGCCACATTTTTTAAAGTATAAACAAGGTGAAATAAACTGTATGAGTAGATTTAACCAAACATATCTAAATCATTATCAGTTCAGTAAGTAATCAATATAAAAATGTTAATGTGATCTTTTACATTACAGTTTTCATACTAAGTCTTCGAAATATGGTGTGCTTTTACCTACAGCACATTTTGATATGGACTAGATGCATTTCAAGTTCTCAGTAGCTACAAGGGGTTAGTGGCTACATATTGGACAGCATAACTTCAGTTTCTTAGAATTAGAAAACCAGATGCCTGTTAATCTCTATAATTAACAAAAGCAATTTAAAAAATAAAACTACAGATCTCTGAGTCCTTCCATAGGCCAAGTATTTACTATGTCAAGTGCTTTACACAGTTATGTCATTTAATCCTAGAGATAGCTACTGTGTTGTTCTAAGCCATACTTGCAGGTATTAGAGAATAAATGAGAGCCCTGGGCCACCAGGAATAATTGTGTAGTTATGCTCTAGGGAATGCTATTTTTGTGCACTACAGTGGGAATTGTACTTTCTAGAGTTATGCAGTATATAATATGCACAATTATACATAGAAGACCTGCAGGAAACACTAGCATATGATGGATGAGAGCTTTGGAGTCAGAATCAGATGCAAGTCCCAATTCTGCAATGGCTATTATGGTCTATTAGCTAGATGATCATAAACTTAATTTCTTTGTGTTAGTTTCCTTGTATGTAAAATGGGAGTAATAATATACCAGTACCTTCCTCACCATGTTGGGAGAATGAAATAAGTATATAAAGCTCTTAAAACCAGCCTACCACATAATAAGCCCTCAATAAATGTTAATTATTTTATTATTTCCATTACCTCGGTGGTCCTCCAGGTGACCTCAGAACCTAGATTGGAATCTGTTTGAATTAGCTGGTTCACTCATGCTTTCACTCCACAAGTGCTTATTGATGCCTACTGCATATCAGGCCCCAGGGACACAGGGCTGAATAAGACAGAACATGATGTGACTTTCATGTCTCTTCCTGCTCTGACATTCTTTAGTCCTGCTGGAGCTGGACAGAGAAAAAACTGGGCAGTAGGTGAGGTTTTTTACAGAGCCTCATTCCCGTTAACCCCTGTGCTCTTCTTGAGCACACATAACCCTCGTACTGCGCGGATCTCTCAGTCCCTGAGAAAAATGTTCAAAGCCATCAGAGACTTCATCAAAGACCTTTCACAGGGATATTTGCACTTAAAAGATAAGGTTGGGGTAATATTTACACCAAAGGAATGGGCACAGGTGCTAACATTTCCAACAAGTTAGCACACTGGGTTGGAAAGGAAGATTTTGGTGGGGGAGTCCTTCCTCCTTCCCAACATCCTCAGATCACAGGATTTGGGAATCTGCCTGTCCCATTTACTCGTGACTTCCTCCTTTTATTCAGCAAATGCTTACAGCAGCTTCTGTCATGGACCAGGTTTTGCACTCAACCGTGGGAGCACAAAAACAAACCAGACCTGGTTGTGAGCCTGTAAGGTGCCCACAAGTTTGCATTATGCCAATTCCTGGTGGGAGAACAACCCCCAGCAAACCAGACACAACGCAGGGCGGGCCCTAGGCCACCACCCAAAACCTTAGACCTGCGCTGTCCAATTCAGTAGCCACTAGCTACACGTAGCTATTTAAATATAAATTAAGTAAAATTAAATAAAATTTGAAAATCAGTTCCTCAGTCACACTAGCCACCTTTCCAGTGCTCAACAGCTGAATGTGACTGGTGGCTCCTGCACAAGACAGCACAGATAGAGAACATTTCAATCATCACAGAAAGTCTACTGGACAACACTACCTTGGACAATACACACTTGTTTTTCTCTTTGCAGATTAGTGAGATTGTCGGCTATGAAATAAAGCCCACTGAAACGACTTGCCTCTCAAATATGCTGGAATTTGGATTTGGCAAATTCATTGAAAAGTAAGGCTTCTCCCTTCAGAAAGTTTTTTCGTCAAAGTATCTATAAATTCTCACTGTTGTATGACTGAATGCCTCATAGCAGGCTGCTTTTCTCATTCTGGTTTAGAGTAAACTCTACTTCAGCTGACTAGCTGCTGGTGAAGCTTTCATTTCCAGCTGCAGAGTTGATGTCAGATTATGACTAGAAAATTGAGTCAGAGACTTTATTTCAAAAAGAAATTTTTTAAAATAGTTCTCTGAACCTGAGCTCCAAGCCCAGCTCTCAGTGACTTTGGGCAAAACCATTTCACCTTTCTGGGCCTCAGTTTCTTCCTCTTTAAACAAACAACAGCAACAAAGAGGAGTGGCTCTCTGAGCTCTAAAATTTCATGAAATATGGTCAAATGAGAGATCTCTTCACTTGCTTTCTCTCCTTCTCCAAATGCCGCTGGAGTTCATATGTGAGAATTTGAACTATTTGAACTGCTGTTTTTAGGACCAGAGATTCTCAGGACCCTGTTTGTTTTTCCACACTTCCTTCAGGGTGATGCGTGGGGAGATGTGTTGCTAAGACCAGAGACCCTGTTAGGCAACTGGGTTTGGTTCTCACTCAACACATGAGGTTCTCAGACTGTGACCCCAGACCAGAGGCATCAGCATCACCTGGGAACTTGTTAGAAATGCACATTCTCAGGCCCTACCCCGATCTGCTGAATCAGAAATTCGGGGGATTGAAAGCTGAAATCTGAGTTTAAACAAATCCTCCATATCAGCGCTATCCAGTGCAGGAGCCACTAGCCACGTGTGGCTACTCAGCCTTTGAAACGTAGCTATTCTGAATTTGATGTGCTGAATGTGTAAAATATAGGCTGGATTTCAAAGACTTATTAAGGGGGGAAAAAAAGCAAAATATCTAATTATTTTAAATATTGATTGTATGTTGAAATGATAATATTTTGGATTTATTGAGTTAAGTAAAATAGTTTCTTTTTACTTGTGTTAAATTGGCTGCCAGAAACTTTGAAATGACATATGCGGCTCAGGTTATATTTCGAATAGACAGCGCTGCCCTAGGCGATAATGATGCCTGCTAGAGTTTGAAAGCCCTTCCTTTATACTGGGGCAGAGCAAGCACTTAATCTAAGGTCCTTCCGGGCCCCCAAATCTGTCTGCTACCTGAATACTCTGATGACCCCCAATAACACCACTCCTGTCCCTCTTTAAGGAGCAGGCCTACAGACACAGGCTTTTATTTTATTTTTTTTAATTTTTATTGGAGTATAGCTGATTTACAATGTTGTGTTACTTTCTGCTGTACAGCAAAGTGAATCAGTTATACATATACATGTATCCACAATTTTTTAGATTCTGTATAGGCCATTACAGAATATTGAGTAAAGTTTCCTGTGCTATACAGTAGGTCCTTATTAGTTATCTATTTTATATATAGTAGTGTGTATATGTCAATCCCAATATCCCAATTTATCCCTCCCCCTTTCCCCCCCTGGTAACCATAAGGTTGTTTTCTACATCTGTGACTCTATTTCTGTTTTGTTAGTAAGTTCATTTGTACCATTTTTTAAAATTCCACATATAAGTGATATCATACAAGACACATGCATTTGTACCAGGTTTATGTTATTTTATTAAAGGGCCTCAATTTCCCCAATAAGATGTTCCCAAGAAATACCAGCTCTAGAACACTTTTGCTGCACTGAGCATTTTATATGAATTAACCAACTTATCCATCACAACACCCTAATATTCTAGCTAATTTTATTCACATTTTACAGATGAGAAAATAAATTGATTAGAGAGATTAAGCAAATATCCAAAGGTCACAAGAACCAAGACCCGAGCCCAGGCTAGCTGACTTCAGAGCCTTAACCATTACCCTTTACTGCCTGAAAAGATAAACCCATCAAAGGAGACAGAGACTGAGCAGATACACAGCACACTGCCATGCTTCATGCCAACGTGCTCAGCTGTGACAAATCTAGAAGTGGTGATGCCTTGGCCAAGTTGTTTACCTCTATGTGCCCAGTCTCCTTAGCTGTAAAATGGAAATAATAATAGTAGCTAGGTGATTGGAGTTATTGTGAGGATTATAAGATAAGGCATGTAACCTGAACTGATTTAACGTCTAAGATCTCAGCTACTACCTATTAGTGAAGTGTGATGTTCCTTGTATCCCACTATCCCATAGTTAAGGCAGTTTTACCACAGCTCACCGTTAGTGAGCATCTTGAGTACATTTGGATAAGGTCAACTCGATATACTTCATAGACTCCCAACCTCATTAATTCCTCCCCTGTGCAATTATTTGCATAATTATAAGTCGTAAGGCACATTACAAGCATTTTATCTTATTTAATTTTACCAACAATGCTTGATATGAGCAGATGGGGACTGAAAGCCTGTCAAGTGACTTGGTCATGGCCACACCGCCAGCCTGTTTGTCTCATACTCATCTGGATTGGCACCTGCCTTTATTATTCTCTATATGCACGCTCAGTTTGGTTGTCTCCCAAGAAGGCCACATTTAGAATGAAGACCATGCTGCTGAGGTGTTGATCAGTCATTGTCTGGCATTATCCGTGCCTCTTCTACCTCCCTACACGAGGCTAGATAAGGGTTTTCAGCTCTACTTAGTTGCGCTGTTTGGCTGACCACATGTGAGCAATTCTTTTGCTCCTCTGACAGAGAGGAGAAGGCACATAGTAGGGGAGGAAGAAACACCAGATTAGGAGTCAGAGGAACTGGTTCTGGCACTCCCCAGCTGTGTGTGTGGCTTTGGACATGTCACTTGCTTCCTCTGGGCTTCAGTTTCCTGACGTGTAAGTAAAGACCAGATGGTCGAGGATACAATGAAACACAGTGCTGAGGCAAAAAGAATAATCCCTCCTTTTCCCTCCAAAACCTTTGCTTCCCAATTTTTTAGCCACGCCTGCATTTAGTACCCAGCTGTCCTGTGGAAACAAGAAGAAAGGAATTTATCTTCCCCTTCTCTCCCTCCCTCCCCCTTTCTATAGAGGGGCTGTAGATGGATGGACCCAGTGCATCAGGAAAATAGCAGGTGTTTTTTTAAAAGGTAGGGACAGGGAGTGGGAAAAAAGCCATCATATAAATTAATAGAAGGTCTAAGACCTGAATAAGAAGTCAATAATAATTCTGAAGTAAATAGGAATAATAAGGAGTAAATGAAAAGGGAAGAAGGAAGTCTTGTTTTAATGGCCTTAAAACAGTTGTCCTCAACTGGGGGTATCCACCCCCAGGGGACACTTGGCAACATCTGGAGACATTTTTGGTTGGCACGACTGGCAAGAGGTGGGGACTGGGGGAGTCAGCTACTGACATCAAGTGGATTGAGGCCGAGGATGCTGCTATGCATCCTGCAGTGCACAGGACAGCCCCCCACACCCAAGAATTATCCAACCTGTATTAGTTTTCTAGGGCTGCTATAACAAACACCATAGGCTTAAGCAACAGAAACTTATTTTCTCACAATTCTGGAGGTTGGAAGTCCAAGGTCAAGGTTGTCAGGGGGTTGATTTCTTCTGAGGCCTCTCTCCTTGACTTGCAGATGGCTGCCTTCTCCCTGTGTCCTCACACGGTCTTCCCTGTGTGCGTGTCTGTGTCTTAATCTCCTCTTCTTATAAGGACACCAGTTATATTGGATTAGGACCCACCCTAATGACCTAATTTTAGCTTAACTACCTCTTTAAAGACCCGTCCAAATAGGGTACCTCACATTCTGAGGTACTGCTGGTTAGGAATTAAACATATGATTTTTGGAGGGATACAATTCAGCGCATAACACAGCTCAAAAAGTCACTAGTGCCAAGTGTAAAGAAACCCTCCAAAACACTGGAGATAGCTGGTAAATATTAGAGTAGGATGGTAAACATTTTAGTAAAATTAAAGGCTTTTTAAATTTCTCTAATGGCTGAGCTGAAATTCCTCCTTTGATGTGTTTTGAGGCCTCCTCCTTTGATGTTACTGTCGCTGTGTTCTCTCTTTAGACTGGAGCCCATTGGTGCAGCTGCCAGTAAGGAATACTCTCTGGAGAAAAACTTGGAGAAAATGAAGTTAGACTGGGTTAACATGACGTTCAACTTCGTGAAGTACAGGGACACGGTGAGTCTCAGTCCAACTGTTTGGCCCCCTGAGAGCAGCCCATTTATTCTGTAGTAAATTACAGAAGGGATTCGTTTCAGAACCGCAACAGAACTCAAAGAAGAAGGATCTCTAACTAATCTGTTTTAGAATTTTTTATTGAGATATAATTGACATATAACATTGTGTAAGTTTACAGTGTACAGTGTGTTGATGTAATAATTTTACGTATTGCAGTATGATTACCACCCTAGCTAACACCTCTATCACCTCACACAATTATCCTTCCTTTTTTGTGGTAGGATAATTAAGGTCTAGTCTCTTAGCAGCGTTGAAGTTTTTAATACAGTATTGTTGTCTATAATCACTATGCCGTTGTATCAGATTGTTTCCTCCTGTCCGCCTTCCTGTGCCAGTCAGCCTTCCTCCCAGACACCATGGAGGGATGCATTTTCAAATGAGAAAGGCCTTTTGATTCAGAGCAACAAGCTTTCTGTTGAAAAGGAGCTGAGCAAGCCTCCTGAATTAGCATCTCCCTGGGAGCGCACCCCAGGTCCCTCAGAAGTATACCTGAGGTAGACAATACTTAGCACTTCTCCAGTGTTATTATATTAAGTGCAGGAATCACCTGAGAATCTTTCTAAAGTGCAGGTTCTGATTCAACAGGTTTTGGCTGGGGCCTGAGGTTCTGCAGTTCCAACAAGCTCCCAGATAATACTGAAGCTGTGGTCTCTGGACCACATTTTGAAGAGCAAAGCTGTAGACTTTCTTGTCACTGGCACTTGTAGAAAACATATAAGTTCACAGAGTGCCTGTGGAGGTGCATAAACCTGAAGGGTTTGCTCAGCCATCTCCGGGGTCTGGCTTGCTCTTGGGATGGGCCATGGGTAGGAGGACTTGCTGCTTGGGTGAGCTGTAAATCATGGAGGCAACAGGCAGAAACTCACATACTGCAGGCTGTCAGCTCTTAAACCAGTGCATTTCAACCCTGGTACACTTCTGGTCACTCAGTTCCAATGTGCGTGTGTTTGGGGTGGGTGGCTGGAGTTCCCACACCACCATGCAATTCTCTGACACCAGCTGGGTGCCTTCCAATTCCACTCAACTCTGACACTATCTACCTGGAGATGGCATCAGATCCCACAGGGTAAGGGTTCAGTCCTACAAGACTGCAAACCCCCTCACTCCCCCATTCAGATGCCAGTCTCAAGCCCAGGGTATCACCTGTGCTTCTGACCGACCAGCTATAGATTGGAGGTCCCAACGACACCCTCCTTGGGTTCAGTTAATTTGTTAGAACTCAGAGAAGCAGTTTACTTACTAGATCACTGGATTGTTATAAAAGGATATAGGACCCAGGAACAGCCAGATGGAATATCTATGGGGAAGTGGTGTGAGGCTTCCATGCTCTCTCTGAGCATGCCACTCTCACCAAATCTCTACGTGTTCACCAACTCAGAAGCTCTCTGAACTCTCTCCTTTTGTGTTTTTATAGAGGCTTCATTACTTTGGCATAATTGATTAAATCATTGGCCACTGGTGATTGAACTCAATCTCTATCCCTGTTCCCCTCCCAGGAGGTCAGGATGGTAGAACTAAAAGTTTCAACCCTCTAATCACAGGGTTGGCTCTCCTGGCAACCAGCCCCCAACCTTAGGTGTGGTCCAAAAAGCCACCTCAATAACAAAATAAAAGATGCCTTTATTGCTCTCATCCCTTAGGAAATTCCAAGGGTTTTAGGAGCTGTGCCGGCAACAAAGACCAAATATGTTTCTTATTATAAATCATAATATCACTCTGGCCTGAGCATCTGTATTTTTAAGGCACCCCTGGTTTTTCTAAAGTGCAGTGTGGATTGAGAACTAAAACCCTAAAGGCTCCCATACTCCTCCCTCCCCCAGGCTGCATGTTATCCTTTTGTGACTTCTTT
Source organism: Balaenoptera physalus (assembly GCF_965194825.1). Classification (NCBI taxonomy): domain Eukaryota; kingdom Metazoa; phylum Chordata; class Mammalia; order Artiodactyla; family Balaenopteridae; genus Balaenoptera; species Balaenoptera physalus. Next base: position 70,647,805 of record NC_138898.1, on the reverse strand, counting down.
TCCTTTTTGTCTTGATGCCTTGATTTCACTTGACTAAGAACTGTAGACAAGCCAGTGGGAGGGAGGAGAACTGGGGGCCTCTCCCAGCAAGACCAGGTGACCATGTGTCCCACCAACTTGGTGTTACAGGATCTGATTGGATTAGATACTGCTAGAGGCTGTGGGGCTGAGATGAAGAGTTAAGTTGGGGAACCTGATAACAGACCAGTTACATCTGGCCAGTCTTCAGAGTTTTTGACTGAAGTAGCTATAGACAAGGGTCAACAGCAAAATGGGAATCGAGGTACCACTTCATTAATAGCTGGACACCCCTCAGTGCAGAGCTGCTGGTAAAAGGTGGATGAGAGAATATATCCTCACTCCAAATTAACCACCCAGATGTAGGTTTGAAAGAAGTGAAAACAGAGCAAGAAAGACCAGACCTACCACAAAGGGACAGACCCTTATCAGCTTTCTTGCCACATGGCCCAGGAGGAAAAGTCCATCTACAGGGGCTAACCTTTAAGGCACAGTAACCCTAACTACCAGTAAAATACGGCCAAATAATTATTTAGTCAGAGGTTCCCAAACTTTCTTGGTTCACGGTGCTGTTGGTATCTGAGTACTTTTTAAATGGTTCCCTTCCCTAGTCCAAAAGAAATACTTAACAGCTTTGTTTATGAAGTAATTGGGTTCAAACAACTTAAGTATTTGTGTCCCATCAACTGAACAAAGGTCTGGGAAAAAGTGCGTATAAATTAAAAGAAAAACATTTGTATTTTGTTTTAAAATAACCACAGTTATTTGCTGTGAGTTTGCTGCAGTGCCCTGGGGCACACGGTTTGGGAACCAAAGGTCTAGACCTAACCAGATTAGCAGTTGATTCTACCTGAGGGAGAGCCGGGAAAACAAGTGAACAGAAAAGCAGGAACACAGGGAAGGGGACAGAACTCTTCCTCTTTCAAACAGATGCTAGTTGCAGGTCTAGGCTTGGACTGTGTTTGATTTCTGCAAAGGAGGTAAAAAAAGTCTTTAAGAATATTTTCAAGGAAGAAAATAGAAACTTCCACCTCCTACAAGACATAGTGTCCCACAAGGGTGGAGATCTGAGCTGTGAGGACTTTGAGGATCAGCATAAAAATCTGTGGGGGAGAGGTCTTGCGATTTTGACGGGGTGGTCATTTTTATTCACAGGATACAAGCATCTTGTGTGCAGTTGATGACATTCAACTGCTACTTGATGATCACGTGATAAAGACCCAGACCATGTGTGGCTCTCCATTTGTCAAACCAATAGAAGCAGAATGCCGGGTAAGAGGAAATGAGGTTGAATGTTTTGTGATGGCCCGTTAGCTCCGGGTTTCTTGGAGGAGCAAGAAGGTTTTTTTTTTTGTTTTTTTTTTCCTGGCTGTGTGTCATGAGGGATCTTAGGTCCCTGACCAGGGATCCAGCCCCTGCCCCCTGCAGCGGAAGAGCGGAGTCTTAACCACTGGACCACCAGGGAAGTCCCGGAAGAAGGTTTTTAAGTCCAATTAACAAAGAAACTCACTTTCTCTTGATTAGAAAAAAAAAAAAAACAAAAGACTGAAAGCAATAACCATCCAAGTAAGCCTTTATAACAGTCTGCCAGACAGCTTTTGCGACAGTCTGCTGAAAGAGAAGATGAGATTATTTGAATGCACCAAACGAAAATACATTTGGAAAGTATCTTATGGGCTATAGTAATCTAGAATGTAAATTACACGAGGTTTGGCCTCCTTTGCTCTTTGTTTGTAGAAGTGGGATAGGCTAAGGACACAAACTTGAGCCAGACTGCCTGGGTTCAAATTCTGACTCTGCCCCTTATCAGTTGTATGACCTTGGACAAGTTACTTGAATTAGTTGTATGTCAGTTTCTGCACCTGTGAAGTGAGCTTTGTAATAATATCTCCCTCATAAATCTGTTGGATTAAATTGGTTTCACATACATAAAGCACTCAGACCATCACTTGTCACAGAGTAAGCCTTATAAATATTATTGTTGTTGTTATTGTTATTATTATGATTATTCCACTAGGAAAAGAACTCTATGAGGGCAAGGACTCATTTTTTTCTCTCATTGCTGTATCCACTTTGCCTAGAAGAGTGACCAGGACATAGCAGGCACTCAATACGTATTTGTGGAACAAGTGAATGAGTGAATGCGTCAATTTGTCGGTGGGTCTGTGATGCAGAGTGGCATGTTAATGACTCAGATATGAAATGCTAAATTTGCAGAACTGGGAAGAAAAGCTAGTTCGCGTGCAGGAAATTTTGGATGCCTGGTTAAAATGCCAAGCCACCTGGCTATACCTGGAACCAATCTTCAGTTCAGAGGACATCATAGCCCAGATGCCAGAAGAGGGCAGGAAATTTGCCATCATTGATAGTTACTGGAAATCACTCATGTCCCAAGCCGTGAGTTTTTACTACCTAGAACATCTCACCATCAGGAATGTGGGATGCCGTACAGATGTTCCTCATTGTGCACTGCAGCCATGTCCCTTGAAACCTATTAGTAAACTGGATTTTTGCAAATTCAATATCTTTATAAAATTTTTCTAATTTCAAAAGTTATTTGTTATTAAAAATTCAAACATGGAAATAGGAAATATAAAAAGTAGACGCCTTTTGAGATCCCACCTTTGTAGAGGTAACTATTAGCAATTTGGATAATTTAGCTCTCATTCCTAACGAGGTATAAGATTTTATTTGTTACACGATAATGCAATAAAGCTTTTATAGATCGAGAATAATTTTAGAATTCAGATAATTCTCTGTATTCAGTTACTCAGTTGTTTAACAAACGTTCAAAGGGCCAGCACAGACTAGTATAGAATGTCGTGGTCTGAATTCCACAATCCCAGAAGTTAAAATATAATTGGCTTTGTTGGTTTCAGGTGCCCAACCCCAGCCCAGTCAACCATGGCCAGAGGAAGAGGGTCATGTTATATGAGCAGTCAACCTTGTGGGATTAGGAGATGATTAGGGTAGGAGGGTCATTAGTTGATGGGCTGGTCGCACACTCATTACAATAACTAGTCTCAGAATCTGGGAACCCCATGATGATTATCACCTTTTTTTATGGAACCTAGGTAAAAGATACCAGGGTTCTGATAGCAGCAGACCAACCACGGATGGCTGAGAGGCTTCAAGAAGCCAACCTTCTGTTGGAGGACATCCAGAAGGGGCTGAATGATTACTTGGAGAAGAAGAGACTATTTTTCCCCAGGTATCCAGTATCGTTCTCTTGCTTGAAGTTGCCCTCTTGACACATATATAGGTAGAATTACATTTTTTCATACTGAGAGTTAGCTTCTACTCATCTATTCCATATTCTTTCTAGGTTTTCCATTCCCCAAAAGACAGCTCTCAGGGGTAAGGCGTGTCTTCATGGTCACTATTTAGAGTGAGGTTGAATGGACACCAATGGAACCAGCATGGTCAAATACCCAATTAGAGGGGTATAGTACTCAAGAGCCTGGACTTTGGAGTTAAACAGACCTCAGTTGAGTCCTTAGCCACACGTGGCTATCCAGTGCTTGAAACGTGGCTAGTGTAACTTAGAAAGCAAATTTTTAACCTATTTAATATTAATTTTTTAAATGTAAATAGTCACATTTGGCTAATTGCTTCAGTGTTGGACAACACAAATATAGCACAAATAGTGGAAAGAACCTCGATTTGGAAGCACAAAACTTAGTAAGAGGAGACCTCTGAAATTTGGGCTTCTAGTCCTATACCCACTACTGTTATTCCTAATAAAAATATGAATAATAGCCAACACCCATACAGCATTTACCATATGCCAGGTCACCACTTTAAGTGCTTACATGAATTATCTGATTTAACCCTTACAATAATCCTATGAGGTTGCTAACATTATTTTTACCCCCATTTTACGAATGAGAAAACAAACAGTAACTTGCCAAAAAGCACAAGACTGGTAAAAGAACAAGCTAGAATTCAAATTCAGGTAGTCTGCATAAGACACTCAGTTATTTAAATTATCTGAGCTTCATTTTCTCCATAAGTTAATTAAACACATACACAAAGTATCTCAATATTTCTTTGTGCATTTTTATGGAATAAAATTAAACAGTCTCAACAAACACTTTGAAAATGTTATTGATAGTCACATATTTTAAATTAATTTTAGCTTGAAAATGCAGTGCTAAATAATGATTTTAGTTTTAAATTATACAGATATATTAATTATTACTCTTACGGCCATTGGCCTTATTCATTATCTTACATGATGAATCCATAGAGGTCAGCTATTTGAATTTCACTTGGGAGTGGGAGAAATTGACATCCTCATTAGATATTGGTTAGTCAACCAGCCAACAAATAATTATTGAGCTATTCCTACCCATTCAATGCTGCCGTTATAGTGTATTAATTTGCTTTGCTGTATAACAAGCCACCCCAAAACTTAGAAGCTTAAAATAACAGCTATTTTACTTAGCTCACAATTCTGTGGGTTGGAAGATTGGGCTGAGCTCAGCTGGGTAGTTCTTCTGGTCTCATCAGGGCTCACTCAAGTGACTACAGTCAACTGGCAGTCAGTGGCCTCAGTCACTTGTCTGGTGGTTAGCTTCCTGTTGGCCAGGGCAGTGAGGATAATTGGGCCACGTGTCTTTTATCCTCCAGAAGGCTAGCCTGGGTTTATTCACATGGTGGTGGTTGTAGGGTTCCCAAGAGCAGCAATAGTGGAAGCTTCAAGGCCTCTTGTTGTTTAAGCTTGGAACTAGTACAAATTCATGTTTGCCACAGTCTATTGGCCAAAGCAGGACACAGACCCAGCCAAGCTTCAAGAGATGTGAAAACAAACTCCACCTCTTAAAGAGAGAAGCTGCAAATATTGTGGTCTTTTTGTAATCCACCAAATACAGTGAAAACCATCATCATATGATCCCTCCATTATGGAACTTAAAACCTAGTGGTTACAGTAGAGGTTTGTCCCTTGAACATTTTCTGAAGGTTTGTTGTTGCTTAGGGTATAAGCAAGAGAATGAAGCTATCTTATTACCTCTAATATAAAACATGATAAAGCCCTCTGCACATGAATAGGCTCATTATTAACATGCACTTCTTACTTCCCACCTGTAACATTTTTCTGGAGATAAGGAAAGAAAAGGAAGTCTTTTCTCCTCCCACCCAGCAGTTCTCAACACTGACTGCACATTAGAATCGCCTGGGATTTTTAAAAATACAAATTCCCAGACCCAATCCCAGATCAGTCATATTATAATCTCTGGGAAGTGGAACCTTGGCATTGGAAATTTTTTTATAAGCTCTGCAGATGATTCTAAAGTGCAGCCAAGGTTAAGAACCACTGCTCTATCCAGGTTTCTTTCACCTGGTAGCAACCGCTCTCTCCCAGCCATATAAAATCCACATATACCAGCTTTCTTCCTTTCTTTTGCTAAGTCAAAACCATCTCCACCCTCTATGCCCTAGATGAAAAATGGTGAAGAGGAGTGGGCCTTAGATAAGACTCTAGAAGTAGCTGGTGTTCACGGGAGTGTCATCTACCTGTTGGGGAGTATCACCTTGTTGGAAAAAGAAGCTCTTAGAAGAGATTCCAGTAGCCATCTCCCTTTGCTTTGCAATAGGTTCTTCTTCCTATCAAATGATGAGCTGCTGGAGATCTTGTCAGAGACAAAGGACCCCCTCCGAGTTCAACCACACTTGAAGAAGTGCTTTGAAGGAATTGCCAAGCTGGAGTTTACAGACAGTCTGGAGATTGTGGGCATGATCAGCTCAGAAAAAGAAATCGTTCCATTCAAACAGAAAATCTCCCCAGCTCAAGCCAAAGTAACTCCACTTACCCATTTTTGGTTCTTATCATCATAACAGAGCGAAACAGAGAGAGGCAGATTGTATGTTGGTTAAGCATTTGGACTCTGGTTCCAGACTGCCTGGGTGTGGAACACTTAGATTACACAACTTAATGACGGCGTGCCTTTGGGGAACTAATCTTTCTGAGTCTGCTTGCTCATCTCTAAGATGGAGATTATACTGCAATTCCCATGGCATCCTAAACTTGTGGAAGGATTTCAACCACACTTGATGTGGAGGCAGCAGCAGGAATCAGATCCAAACAACTAATGCTGTTTAAATCCCCATGAGCAGAGCCCAGTTTAAAGAGATCTGGTCAGATGGGGCAGGTGTTTTTAAAGGTCAATAATATTTCATGGAATTAATGCCATTTAACTCAGATTTTTCATACATGTGCCCTTATCAAATGAGTAAAATGTAAGTTACTTCCACTCTTGCTGAACATGACAGCACCCCAGCGTAGAAATAGACAAGCACTCTTTCCTTGCTGTTTTTTGCCACCCACACATTTAAGTTGCAACAACCAGGGATCATACCTTAAAACCAGACACCAGCTAGCTCACAAGCACCTGAGATCAGCAGGTACAGTTTCCTGAAATTCTAACACTGAATAATATGCTGCACATTCAAATTACCTGCAGAGCTTTAAAAAAATCCAAATGCCCTGCTTGCATCTCATACCAATTAAATCAGAATGTCTGGGAGTGGGAGCAGGCATCCGTAATTTTTAAAGATCTCCAGATGATTCCGTGCACAGCCAAGTTTGGGGACCACTGGAATAATGCGAGAATTAGAACTGTTCAATTAGAAATGAGCAATTTATTTTATGAACTTGTTGACTAATTAAAAATGCACAACCTAAACGTTAAGAGTTGTGTTTTATTCAGCGGACATTCTTAGGACTTCAAGCTGGAGAGGCAGCATCTCAAGTAACCCTGAGAAAACTGCTTGGAGGAGGCAAGGAGGGGAGATATATAGGAGTTTTGCAACAAAGGGCAGGTAGTCTGAACTTCAAAAGATTATTGTTAATTTAAGAAAACCAGATACCTCAAGTTAAGGAATTTAGTGCTTTTCTATGGATGGGAAAATGCAAAAGTCTAGGCTCATTGAAATCATTTTTTTGATATGCACGTCAGCTATCTGGGGCCAGTATCCTGTGTTTTCTCACCCTGAGTTCCCCCAGGGCTCACCAGCTCCCTTTGGGAGGTGGTGGCTGCAGTCACTGATGGCTGCAGCATCTTTTGATTACTGATATGGCAGAGGCAATATTTTATTTCTCAAACTGAAGTGTAAATCTGTCATTTGTCTCCTGAGAGAGACATAAATAACGTTATTTACAGTTGTCTTCCAGAATATGATATGAAAGAAGTGCATGTTAAAAACTCCCTATTACCCCTTTTTTGAGACGTACACTTCTTAGAATACAGTAAATAAGTGTAAAACCAATAGTTAAAGAATACTGGCTTGAAGGTGTGCCAACCTTTGGCCTCCCTCCAGCCCTGTCCAGAGAGAAAGCTGGCTTCTGCCCATGGTCCCTCCCTCCAGGCTTGGCTAACTGTCACTGCCTCTCTGTCTGTCTCAACCCACAGGGCATGGTGGAAAGATGGCTCCAGCAGGTGGAACAGATGATGCTTGCCAGTATGCAGGAAGTTATTAGACTTGGGATTGAAGCGTATGTCCAGGTAAATGAAAATTGGGGTACACATGCCAGGGTGTTGGTACACCAACAAGAACTTTGGGGACAATGTTAAATGGAAGCCTGTCTTCTGCTAAAACCCACCCCTCTCCTGCTGAGTAACACCTGACCCCTCTGTGCCTCTTTCTCCTTTCCCTGTAAACCCTGGGGCAATGTATATATTTCTGAATATAAAACGTTTGCAGTTAGAAGCAGCTGACACTAGCATAGCCTGTGAGCCAGAACCCTTTGTTTGCTGTGGGCCAGGCCTTTCTGTGAAAATAATTGATGGCAAGTGGTTTATTTAGAGCCCCTTCCCAATTAAGCATCCCCTCCCCCAGGCTTTTATTAACATTACACATGCCCTGAAGGGCACAACTCATTAAGCTCCCAAAGCTTTAGGTGACCTGTATAACAGAAGGCCTAAGGGAAAAGAACCTGTTGCAATTACTCTTTAGCCAGCTCCTCACAAGGTTAATGTTGTCAGACTAGATATTTGGTCTCCTCTACTTTAGGTGCTTCTCACTTTGGGGCCCCCACCCCTATCCCCAGGACTTTTTCCATCAAAAAAAGGGGTATTCAATTAACACCTTCCCACCAAAGTACCAAGGACTGACCCTGCTGCCCCTCTCAGTAGTATTTGCCTTGTAAATGAAAGACCAGTCCTTTGTCCCATGACATATTACAAATCAAAAATTAGGTTAAAGAAAAACGGCTACCTGTATGAAGTTATTTCACGCAATTGCATCTGTAGCCAGACACAGCAAACTTTTTCTGTAAAGGACCAGATAGTAAATGTTTTCAGCTCTGCAGGCAATATACACCAGGCACAACTATTTATCCTTGCCTTTCTAATACAAAAGCAGCCTTGGATGATGGGTTCAACAGTGGGCATGGCTGTATTACAATATAACTTTATTTACAAAAACAGATATGGCCATATTTGGCCCTCAGGCTATAATTTCCCTATCTATAGTTAAAAAAAAGTTAGGGCGGTCATGGCTAAGAAAATTGTGGGGCAGTACTGCAATGTTATATAGCTATCAAAAGGAGTAGTTATATAAATACTTTCTGAACAACACCTTGATTATAACTATGTAAAATCCCTGGATGGGAGCATTAAAGAAAAAAAGAAAGAAAGGAGTGGTTGACTGAAAAAAAAATGCACAACATGAGAGTTGTGAGTTAAGTTTTATTTGGGGCAAAATGAGGACTATAGACTGGGAGACAGCATTTCAGATATCTCTCAGAAAATGCTCCAAAGAAGTAGGGGGGAAGATCAGTATATATGTGATTTTGGTGAAGGGGAAGTACATGCAATCATCACATATTTTTTGCAGAAGTTTTCTTCTAGTCTCGTGAAGGTTGCTGCTAGTCACGAGGAGCAGATGTCACCATGAAGGGTTTTAATGCTTTTCTAGATATGAGGAGATACAAGAATTGGGCTCATAAAATGGTTTCCTGAAAATATCTAATTATCTGAAGACCTGTTCTGCCAGTTTTTCCCGGAGCACAGAGTGCCTTATTCCTGATCTCCACCCTGAACTCCTTGCAGGGGGTGTTGAAGGTCAGCAGCTGCAGCAGGTCATAACTTAATCCTTGTAGAGGTAGATGGCAAGTGACAACTTATAGGCGACAGAGTTAATGAAATTGTTGGTGATGATCCTTTTCTTTTTCATAAAATTCAGGGGAGGAAGACATAAATCAGTAATCCCAGAAATGTCAAGCCTTGTAGCCTCTGAGGTTGGGGATGAATTTTGTTTTTGTTGAGGGGGTAAGATGGTGGTGGATGTTTTTAGGAAGTCAGTTTAAATCACACAAGATGAACTGACCCTACAATGTGCCCCACTGCACTTTCCCAGGTCCCTCGTAATCACTGGGTCTTGCAGTGGCCTGGCCAGGTGGTTATCTGTGTCTCTTCCATCTTTTGGACCCAGGAGGTTTCCCAAGCCCTGGTTGAAAAGACCCTACCGGTAAGTGAGCCTGTCATGAAGCTCATAGAGGAGATTTGAGCTTGATTATGATTTGAATGACATATAATTAGAGTAGCCATTTTTCTAAACAAAAAAATAAACAGCCCCATGGTGTCACAGAAGGCAGGGTTCTCTTTGGGACAGAGATTTGGGAATTAGGGCTGTCCTGGAGTTCTGTAGTATAAGAACTCTCACATTTCTTCCCAGATGGAAATTCTAGGCTGCAGTATCCTAAGTTTCATCAGCCTTTGCTTCCAAGTGTCAACCTGGCAGAATTTCTACCAACAGAGACTGCTCATCTTCTTCCTGGGCCAAGAAGCCACCTGGTCCTGTTTTCCTCTCCTCTTCCTCCACTATATCCCTTCTTACCACCTCCAGTCCAACACCAACCCACCTCCAGCTTTTCCTTCAGCTTTCTCTTGAGACCAAGAATGCTCAGGTCCTGCTTATCTTCAGGTCCAGACACACATATTTCCAGCTAACTCTGCCACTGTTGCCTGTACTTGAGAGTTCAAGACCTGGATGGATTTGAGTTCAAATTCTGACACCTCCACCTGTTAGATATGTGACCATGGTCAAGTTACGTAACCTGAACCTCAGTCTCCTTGTCTATAAAATGGAAGGAATTGTAGCACCACACCTTACTACTGTGAAGGGTTAAATGAGATGCTAGTAAATTATTCAGTACTTAGATCCTAGGCTATAAACCCCACAGGGCAGGGGGCATGTCTTCTTGGCTCACTATTATATCTCAAGGGGTTATTGCAGTGTCAAGCACATAGTAGTTGCTCAATAAATATTTTTTTGACTGAATACATGGTAACTCCACTCCCAACATTTTTACCATGGTATAATTTCCCATGATTATCTCATTAGAATTCCTGTTATTCCCCTATATACAATATGATTGTCTGTGGCTAGACTATATTTTAATTTACTATATTTTGCTTTATACATTAAAATTAGAACATTAATATTTGACCAAGTTTCACTTTTTACAGATTTCTTGTTGATAATTCCTAAAAGATGTGTTGCACTTTACACGTGCAAACTGCTTTCACGTACATCATTTCAAACCTCAGAAACACTAAAAAATTCTGACTTTTGTGACTGTATCTCTGTGCCCCAGTTTTCCTACCTGTAAAAGAGGAGAGTGCTTCCCATCACACACTCAAGCCCTGGAGTACAATGAATGCTGAATGATGTGCCTTGGCATCCTAAAGGTGTTGGTACAGAATTGCTATCCATCCATCCATCTACCCATTGTTCATTTAACAAATATTTGTTTGACTTTGCAACTGGGACTTTGCTGCTAGGCAAAGGGAATTAGAGGTGAATGAGACAGTCATGGTCCCTGTCCTCATTGATTTACAGTCTAGTGGGGGGAGATAAAAAGGCTCTTTTATAGAGCTATGATACTGAAAGTACAGGGATCCAGAAAGCATGGGAAGGAAGGAGAAAAGTAAGAGAGGGGAAGATTTCCCAGAAAAACAGTGTCTAAGAGGAGACATAAAATATGAATAGGGAGTAGCCAAGCAAAGAACAGGAGAAAGAGCACTCCCGAGAGAGAGAGGAGAGAGAGAGAGGAGAGAGAGACCAGAATGCGCAAAAGTCCGACGATGAAAAGTACGGTGCATTCCAGCAACTGAAGGCAGTTTGGTCCAGAATTGCTGTGGAATGCATGTGGTTAAGAGAGATGCAGGGGGCAGTTCCATCACCAACGGCTTTATAGACACACCAAGGGTGATGGAGACACATCAAAAAGGCTTTTTTTTTTTTTTTTTTGCTATGTGCTATGGATATTATAATTAATAACAATAACAACCACCACTATTTACTGGGTGCTTTATTCACACCAGACATTGTGCCAAGTGCTTTACATACACTATCTTATTTAATCCTCAAAACCACTTGAAGAATAGCGATAATTATCGGGATTTGACAGATCAGGAGACTGAGACTCAGAGCGTTAAAATCATTTGCCAAAGAAGACCATAACAAGAAAGTGGGGAAAATGAGATGAGCCTAAGGTGGTCTCACTTATTTTTAATTCTTTTTTTTTTTCAGTTTTTATTTATTTATTTTCGGCTGCGTTGGGTCTTCGTTGCTGCGTGCGGGCGTTCTCTAGTTGCAGTGAGCGGGGGCTACTCTTCATTGCAGTGCAGGGACTTATTGTGGTGGCTTCTCTTATTGCGGAGCACGGGCTCTAGGCCTGTGGGCTCAGTAGTTGTGGCTCGTGGGCTCTAGAGCGCAGGCTCAGTAGTTGTGGCGCACAGGCTTAGTTGCTCCGTGGCATGTGGGATCTTCCCAGACCAGGGCTCGAACCTGTGTACCCTGCATTGGCAGGCGGATTCTTAACCACTGCACCACCAGGGAAGTCCCATTTTTAATTCATTTTTATTGTTTAACTCTTTATTTTGAAATAATGTCAGACCTGCAAATAACGTTGCAAAAATAATACAAAGAATTCCCATACACTCTTCATCCAGATTCCCCACATATTAACATCTTACATAACCACAGTACAATTATCCGAATCAGGAAATCAACACTGATACAATATTATTATCTATTCTAGAAACCTTTTATACTCATCCTGGTTCAGGATCCAATCCAGGATTACATGTTTACATGCATTTAGTTTTCATATCTCCTTTGTCTACTTTAATCTGAGTTTCAGGTATTTTTGTTAATTCTGGTTTACTACCTAATTTTTTTTTTTTAAGATAGTAGTCATCTTTTCTTTTTTAAATTTATTTATTTATTTATTTATTTTTGGCTGTGTTGGGTCTTCGTTTCTGGGCGAGGGCTTTCTCTAGTTGCTGCAAGCGGGGGCCATTCTTCATCGCGGTGCGCGGGCCTCTCACTATCGCAGCCTCTCTTGTTGCAGAGCACAGGCTCCAGACACGCAGGCTCAGTAGTTGTGGCTCACGGGCCCAGTTGCTCTGCGGCATGTGGGATTTTCCCAGACCAGAGCTCGAACCCGTGTCCCCTGCATTGGCAGGCGGATTCTCAACCACTGCACCACCAGGGAAGCCCTACTACCTAATTTATATATAGTAAAATTCACCCTTTTTAGTGTGCATTTCTGAATTTTGACAAGCACATACATTTGTGTAATCACCATCACAGTCAAGACATAAAACAGTTCCAAACACCCTAAAATTTTCCTCATACCCTTTGTAGTCAACCCTTTCCCCTATTCTCAGCCTCTGGCAACTACCATTCTGTTTTCTGTCCCTATAGTTTTGTCTTTTCCACAATATTATAAAAATGAAATCATATAGTATCTAGGCTTTCAAATCTGAATTCTTTCAGTTAGCATAATGCATTTGAAATTTGTCTCAATGTTAATGACTGGGGGTGAGGGAAAGGGAGCTTGAGGGATGACATCCAGGAGTCTGGTTTGGACCATGGGGTGGTGGATGGTGTCATTCCAGAAAAGGGATTACCAGAAGAGAATCCAGTTTAACCCATTGTACCATCTTACTCCCCTGCTAGGATTTTCTGAAAAAGAGCAATGATCAGATGGCACAGATTGTCCAGCTGGTGCGAGGAAAGCTGAGCAGTGGGGCTCGACTCACCCTTGGGGCCCTCACAGTCATTGATGTCCACGGTAAGCAAGGAGGTTTCCCTCGCATTACTGACTGTCCAGTAAGAGCTGCCAGGCTCGCCTCTCTCCCTTCTGGATGGAATGACTCAGGTCCCTTTTCTCATTAGGAAGAGACTTCTCCAACTGAAAGTAAGTGAGGGGGTAAGGAGAGGAGTCAATGCTTCTTCTGTGTATCTCCATCTTATGTTTTCCCCTCCCATCCCCAACCTTTCTGAGATTTACCAACTCGAATCGATTTCCTTGTACTGATCTTAATGAACATTTTTGAATACTTACTTGGTGCCAAGCTTTGTGCTAAGTGCTTGACATACATTGTCTTATTTTTATACACATTTCACAGATTAAGAGCCTGAGGTTTGTAGAGGCAAATAACTTGCTGAGAGGCACACAGCTAGTAAGTAGCAGAGACGCTTTTGTAATTTGAACTTATGTCTGATTCCAAACCCAGAGACTGGAAATGGGCAGTGATGCAGGGAGGGAAGGGGTAAGAGAGGATGCCTTCCAGCTCTTCCTAAAAAAGAGAGAGAGAGAGAGAGAAGGAGAGAAGGAGGAAAGGAGGAAGAAGAACCAGGGTCTTTATATAGAGCAAACCACCCCCAAACCCTCACGCCATCATCACCAAGGAAACTAGGGCTGGACCAAACTGGTTGCCTGGGAACAGTGTCTCTTTTGCTTACACACCCAGCTTCCTACTGGCAGTTCATGCATCTTACTCTCTGTGAGGCTGATGCTCATTTCTTTTTCGGCCGCACGGCTTGTGGGACCTCAGTTCCCTGACCAGGGATTGAACCTGGGCCACGGCAGTGAAAGCCTGGAATCCTAACCACTAGGCCACCAGGGAACTCCCTGATGCTCATTTCAATCCCTGATGCTCATTTCAATCTGATTTCTTTTGTATAGACTAGCATAAAATCCGAAGGCGAGAAGGGAGAATGTGATCTTCATCTGGCTACATATTTAACTGGTAGGAGTAATAAGTGCAAGCATGGTTACTGCCCAGGATACCTCAGAGTGGTTGGGTTTACACACACGCACACACACACACATTCATGCACAAACACACGAACATACACTGCATAGGGAAGGTATCCCCAACCCAGTGCCTTGAGATTCACCTTCCCCTTGGATCTCTCACACATACCCTGCTCCTGTCACCACTCTCTGGGTTCTCCCAGGAATCTGGCATGGAATTAAATTCCTTGGGGTGAATGGAAGAGTTGCTGGTGTAATCTTCTGCAAGGACTCTTCTCTGTAGGGTTTTGGATTTTACTGTAATAAAGATTTCTCTCACAGAGAGGCAGTAGACTTACAGAAGTGTCCCTTTGCAAAGTTATATTTCTGAGATCCTGATTTCAAGCTGTTCTACTAGTTCTGAGATCACAATAGCACTTGCCCTGTGAGTTACCTAAAAAATAACGAATGATTCTCATAAACTTATGTCCACTCATCAACTTCAGGGCTCCCATCACTGTGAGAAAATTAAATTAGCCTCACAATCCCATGACAGAAAGGAGAAAACCTAGAAATGTATCTCCTAGTTAGTTTCTCAGACACCCCACTTCATGGAAAGAATACATCTAACAAGGATTCTTGGGACCCCTACCCTTGCTAACTATATCAGGCAAGGCAGATCGTGTTCTCCTAGGATATCTAGAGGCCTGGAACAGGGCCAAAAGGGTCACACTGGGGATAAGATAGCATTTGGGGTAACTACATATTGCAAACCCCTCTGGTTCAGCCTCCCAAGAGTTTGGGAATGATAACAGTAGCTAATACTATAAATTTATATAGTGCATAAATACAGATGTTGCTTGAAGTTTGGGGATGGGCGAGGAGGATAGTTGAGCCTAAAATTGTCACGATAGTGAGGGGTGGCCTTGATGACATCCTCAGTCAAACCTTTCTGAGGAATCCATGAAGACGGGAGGATGCTGATGGCTCTGCGAGTGTGTGTTTCCATGTCTGTGTCCCCACAGCTCGTGATGTGGTTGCCAAGCTATCTGAAGACAGTGTCTGTGATCTGAATGATTTCCAGTGGATCTCCCAACTGCGCTACTACTGGGATACCAAGGATGTACAGGTGCAGATGATCACTACAGAAGCCTTATATGGCTATGAGTACCTGGGAAACTCCCCCCGGCTGGTGATTACGCCCCTCACTGACCGCTGCTACAGGTAAACTCTGGGGCTCCCCCAGACCTGAAGGGTGAATAGAGAATTCCAAAAGGAAAACCTGGGGAAGAAGATTAGAGCATCTTGAGTTTGTTACCATTACTGTCTATATTTTAGTTTCTCAGATTTTACAATTTTTCCCTTCGTCACCATGGTCCCACAGATGGGCACTGACACTGGGCCTTAGGCCAGAAATGAGAACCCAGTAGGAGTCCTAATGCAAATTATTGTGTTCAAACCAACAATTAGCACATTGATGCCTCTCCTTGAAAATGGCACAGTGCTTAAGTAGAAAGGTCTCCAGTGGCAGGAATCAAGATGGTGCCTGGAGATCCCATGGCCAGAGGTAGAAAAGGGGCCAGGCAAAGGACCCAGGCAAGGAGTCTCTGAGCTCTGCCACCAGTCTGATGAAGAGGTATGGCCATTCTGTGCTCAGCAAAGTGCTTTGCTACTTTGCTTGGAATTTATAACTTTAGAAATCTGGACTTCGTGAACTTGTCAATTTTGTGATGTTTAGAGTTTTCTTTGATTTTATACATTCCTTAGAATGGAATTTTTTTAATTATAAAAATAGTACTTGAGTATTTTTTTTATTTCAGAGTCCTCAGTCACTTGTTTTCTATGTTCTATGATTTCTGTTCTTCATTCATTTATCTATTCCACTCATTATTCAACAACCATTTCTTGAACTTTCCTGTGCATGATGTATGACCTCCAGGAACCCTCAACCTAATGGGGTGGGGGAGACACACCCTCAGGTGATAACAAGAAAGTGTGTTAACTGAAATTATAGAGGCTCATACAAGGGGCTGTGGAACCACAGTTCACACATTTCTAGCATTTATCTTGTGCCTACCATATGGAACTGAATCAAATATGGGTCCTGAACTCAAGAGTTCATAACCTAGTGGGAGAAATATATTTATTTTTCATCATTCCATTGGCATTGGTGATCTTTGGAATGTGGAGTTTATGAGGATTTTTTACTTTTATTTGATTCATTTAGTAAGTATATATTCATTTATCCATTCAATCATTCATTCAAACAAATGCTTATAGGTGTCACCCATGTACCAGGCGCTGAGATTACAACACTGAGTAAAATAGAACTTTTTACAATGATGATATATTGCTCATATAATCAGGGGAAAATATTTAATTACTTGTCTGAGTCAAAACAAAATAAACCAAAAGCAAGTTTCTTTCCTGTGCCTTAGGACTTGGCACTGAGTTCTTATTCTCTTCTCCTTAGGACGCTGATGGGGGCTTTGAAGCTGAACCTTGGGGGAGCCCCAGAGGGTCCAGCTGGGACAGGCAAGACAGAAACCACCAAAGACCTAGCCAGAGCTTTGGCCAAGCAGGTAGAGAAATGCTGTCCATCCGCACACTCTTTTTCCCATCCCTCTCTGGACCCCTGTCCAGGGGAATTGGCATGAAGTTCAAGATGGTTCAGAGTAACAGGCAGAGTGGGGCTCTACCTCCTCCAGTGGAACAGGAAGAGGGGAGCCCCACCTCTGTTTCTTGGTGCAGGGTGATTCAGATGGGAGGAAACCCATCCTGAATGGTGCCCACATCCTCCCTCTTTCTAGTGTGTGGTCTTCAACTGCTCAGATGGTCTAGATTACAAAGCCATGGGGAAGTTCTTCAAAGGGCTGGCCCAGGCTGGAGCATGGGCCTGCTTTGATGAGTTCAACAGGATTGAGGTAACTCTGCTACTGGGCTACTGAATGGGGGGTTTGGACAGGCAGGGACTCTTTTCTGGGCTCTCAGTTCCTCAGTGACAGGGACTTATGTCACTTATGTCTCCTCTAAGGCCCGTTGCACAGAGTAAGTACTCAATGAACCAAACAAAAACAGCCCCAAGGAGACAAAATGCATATTTTATACACATAAACATTCTCACCAAATTGATTCCCTCACTCGCCCATTCAAAAATTTATTGAGGGCTTCCCTGGTGGCGCAGTGGTTGAGAATCTGCCTGCCAATGCAGGGGACACGGGTTTGAGCCCTGGTCTGGGAAGATCCCACATGCCGCGGAGCAACTAGGCCCGTGAGCCACAACTACTGAGCCTGCGCGTCTGGAGCCTGTGCTCCGCAACAAGAGAGGCTGCGATAGTGAGAGGCCCGCGCACCACGATGAAGAGTGGCCCCCACTTGCCGCAACTAGAGAAAGCCCTCGCACAGAAACGAAGACCCAACACAGCCAAAAGTAATTAATTTAAAAAAAACATGCTGAACCTCTTTTAAAAAAAAAAAAAATTTATTGAGCAGCTACTCTATGTCGGGTACTCTGCACGTGTTCATGATACAAAGATGAGCAAAAAATGGTTTTGCCCTCTAGACTGTTATAGTCTAGCAAAGGGAAATAAAAATTGAACGATACAAATAGAATATGAGAGAAGTCTATAGCAGTGGTACAAAGGAGTCATCACAAAAGAGGGGGTGGTTAATTCTATTTGGGTAGGGAATTGAGATTAGGAAATGTAAACATGCAACTTGAACCAATAAACACATACTATGGGTGAAGCATTATGCTAGGTGCTGGAACAAAGGTAAAACAAAGATAAGATACTATGGAAACTACTTACACACACACACGTATGCACATGTATGCATGCATATACACACCAATTTTCCTTTCCTTTACCAAAACCCTAAATCATGCTCCTAATTTTGAATGTGAAGGTCTTATTCTCAGGTGATGGGGTTCTTTCTTTGCTAAGTGAAGGGTACTTTGGCATAGTGGGGTTGGTGGCTGTCAGAAGCAGGAGCTCAAATCAACGAGCCATTCTCACTCCAGGTAGAAGTGCTGTCTGTGGTAGCTCAGCAGATTCTCAGCATTCAACAAGCCATTATCCGGAAGCTAAAGATGTTCATCTTTGAAGGCACTGAGCTCTCTCTGAACCCAACCTGTGCTGTCTTCATCACCATGAACCCTGGGTATGCTGGCAGGGCTGAGCTGCCAGATAACCTCAAGGTAAATACTGAGTGTGTAACTACTGGGTGTACTTTATGGTATAGAAACCTTTGGAAGTATCCGAGGGTCTCACAGAGAAGCCAAATAATAGGACCAGTTGACATTTTTCAGCTGTGAGAAGTAAAGACGTTAGTTACTTGGCTTCAGAACTCAACCGTCTCCCCAACTAGGTCTCATGAGATGGGAGGAAATATATACATAATAACCAATGGCAAAGAGGAAACAATGAACACTGGAATAAGTATCACTATTTCTGTTGTCTACAGGGGTCAGACAGTTAATATAAATGAGAAAAGCCAGCTGGGCCTGGTAGGGACTCTGACAAATGCCCCATCTAGAGTCAGCAGCCCCTACTTAGCCCCAGCCTACTGTTGCCAAGCAGGAATTGTCAGATCTTCTCATTTTTCAGGAAAAGCCAGAAATTTGGATTTTCACATGAAATCTTATTTTTAGATCCTGGCTCAATGCAAAAAAAAAAAAAAAAAAAAAAATCACTGTAGGCCAAATAAAACAGATCTGCTTATAAGAGAGCATCAAAGTTCAACACAGAGAACGCTGGTAGACCAAGACTAGAGCACATGGAGCTAAGCTGGTTAGGCCTAAGTGGTGTCCACACCAAAGCAGGCTGTTCCAACCAGCTAGAGAGCTAACAAGAGAGCTTATATGTCCCTGGTACCTACTGCTGAGCTGGCCTGGGCTACAGCTGTGGAAATAAACATTGGCCCTGCTGCTAGTGGGAGAAGGAAAGTGCCTCTGAAGGGGGAGAGAGAGAATTCCAACCAGGCCATCTTAAGGGAACAGGCACTAGATGACCTTAGCATGCTGCTCTCATGGAAGGAAAAAACACAAAGTGCAAGATGAATGGGTCTTCACCTGTGGGAAGAGCACCTAGCACCCCAACTGCATGAAAAGAGCAACCAGAGGGAAAATTCTAGGCCTGCTTCTTTATGGATTTCCTTTCAAGTTATTGCTCCATTCCCTTGCCTGAAAGACGTAAGAGAGACCTGGACAAAACCCACATTCACTGACTTTAGTACATGATGCTCCATCTGCTAGAAGCGCATTCTGATTAGTTCCCTGGAATCTAATTCAGACAAGCCACTCCTCCTCCTCCCTGGGAATGGAAAAGAAGTCAAAGAGATCCCTAAGGGTGACTCTTCCTCTCTAGGTCAGCATAGGCCAGGGGACAGCAAAGTAGAATTTGGACCCACATTTCTCATTTTAGAGTGCCCAGTTGATGTAACTACCCCCTGTACCGCTCCCAGGCAAAAACCATGTTAGATCTGCACAAACAACTTTCATGAGACAGTGTGGCATAGTAGAAGGTACCCAGAGTTGGTGTCAGGAAGCCTGGATTCTAGTCCTGGCTCTACCTCTAACTGCATGACTTGGGCAAGTCACTTCTCCTCTAAGATCTAAGATATTAGAAACAATAGCTGATGTTTACTGAGCCCTCACTATGTGCCACACACCTTTTTAAGCACTTCACTTACATAATATCATTTGTTCTCATGATAGCTATGAAGAGGGCACAGTTGTTTGTACGTTTTGAGATGAAAGACCTGAGGTCTAGAGGGGTTAGATAACTTACCCACAGTTAGTAGGTAGCAGAACAAGGACTCAAATCAAGATTTGTCTGACTTCAGGATTCTTCTGATACATAATTATCCTGCATCCCTGAATGACTTCTACTGTCTACATTGAACACCGGAAAGCTCCAATAGTTGAATGATGCTCGTTTGGCATAGGAGGATGAGGTGTTGCTAGGATACCAGCACCTAAGGCCTTCCACACAACCACTGAGGGACCCAATGTGACACATGTACCTGGACAAGGCTAGTGGGGAGGTTCATGGAGCAGTGGATCTGTCCAGTAAAGACAATCCTTCTACACTGATTTGTCCTCCGGCCCTCCTTTCCTTGATTGTCACTGGGTGGTCTGAATGATCATGTTACTTCTCTTTGCCTCTGTAGATGTACCTTCCCTCATTTTCACCTTATGTGTTTAGGTTCTGAATGTGCTGTTTCTTTTCCAGGCCTTGTTTCGGACAGTGGCCATGATGGTGCCAGATTATGCCCTCATTGGAGAAATCTCCCTCTACTCTATGGGGTTTCTAGACTCCAGAAGGTATGTTATATTGGCTTTCTAGTGGGTTCTAAAGAAAGAGTGACAGAGTGGCTTTTTGTGGGGAGGATTCAAGGTAAATTTTCCATTGGAAAAAAAAGAGAGAAACTTGAGAAACTGCTTTTACTCACAAGTTGATCTGAAAGCACATAGCCCTGGTCTTGGTCCTGACCCCATCCATGACTAGGAAATGGCTCAGATTACCAAGAAAGGGCCTCCACTCTATTTGTATACACCTGGACTTCTTCTAAGGAAGAATTGCTCATCTCTTCTCTACCCTTCACTCTAACACACACACACACACACACACACTCCTAAATGACTTAAGGCGAGACTGAAAAACATGAAGTTATTCCAAGATTGAAGAGGAAAAATTAATATAATTTAGAATTAACATTGTTATCAATATAATATTTATTTACTCAAATCAACTTGGTTATCTCTCATTCAAGTATTACCCAGTTTTCTAAGACGTAGACATACACAAGCATCAGTGTCTTTATCACATGCACCCAGAGTTGTGAATATTTATTGTAAAATGGCTTTTATTGATCTATTTCAAATTTTACATTTGTCTTTTTACATTGTCTTGCCCATAATCAATTGATTTTTTGTTACTGCAGTTATCTCCACAAGGCCCACAGTGTCTTTGTGGCCTGGAGGTCCTTGCTGTTAATGCGAGGGGCTGCAGATGTTCTCAACAGAATGTGCCATCCTTCCTAGGCTAAGTGGCTGCCTCAGTCATAAGAGGTTTATTTTTTCTATAGGAGACTTGGGTTACATTGATTTGCCTGTTCAATTCATTTATTTATTCAATTGGCAAACCACCTACCTTATGCCCAGCCCTGTGCTAGGTGCTGATGAGCAACACAGTCTTTGCTTTTAAAGTAAATCAGTCTTGTTAGAGAGGAGCCCTGCAAGGGGAATGTGCATAAGTACATTAGTTAGGGTAAACCTGACCTCCAAACTCCAATGGCTTAGCATAGCAAAAATTTATTTTTCACTCCCTAGACATCTAAAATGGGTGTTTGTGATCAGAGGATTTCTTCCCCAGGGACCCAGGTTACTTATATCTCACAGCTACAACACATGAGCATAGAGGATCTTATGGAGGAGGTTTTTATGGACCAGCCCTCAAAGTGGCGTACTTCCCTTTCATTCATATGCCACTGGCTAGGCCTCAGTGATGTGGCCACCCGTAACTGTGTGGGAGGCTAGGAAGTGTGGTCCCCCCCGTGTGCCCAGGAAAAATAAGATATGGCAGTGCACATGTGCATACATGTGTTGTGTGCTGAGTATATTAAATTTTGAATTGGTTTTCTTACATTAAAAAAGTAAAACATGGATATTGAAAAAAATTGTAATGTTACAGAAATGCAAAAATGAGTGTCCCCTCTGTGACCCTTAGTCCTACTCTTTAGGCATTAACATTGTTAATCGTTTGATGTAATCTTCCCAAGTGTGTGTTTGTGTATGTGTGGGTGTGTGGTGTACACATACATTCATATACACAGATAAAAGTATAAACACATATAACTTCTTGTACAGTATATGTTATACATATGTATGTGCTTGCTGTTTTTCATCCTGCCTTTGAAAGAGAGTTACAGTGCTTCCATAGCTCATTATGGTAACTCTGTGAAGAGGCCTTCAAATGATAGGGTTTCTCCATCAAGTTCGTGGGCAGGCCTGGCTTCTGAAGGGACAGGGCACAAGCATGTTGGGAATGTCTGCTGAGCAGGACATGGTCCTCTCTAGAGGGTCTGCAGATATGTCTTTGCCCTCCCAGTCTTGCCCAGAAGATTGTTGCAACCTACCGCCTGTGTTCAGAGCAACTTTCCTCCCAGCATCACTATGACTATGGCATGCGTGCTGTCAAGTCTGTGCTCACTGCCGCTGGCAACCTGAAGCTGAAGTATCCAGAGGAGAATGAGAGTGTCCTGCTGCTCCGGGCCTTGCTTGATGTCAACCTGGCCAAGTTCTTGGCTCAAGATGTCCCTCTATTTCAGGTATGTAGTGGTTTGGGACCTTGGCTAAGCACTGAGACGTGACATCCAAAGATGAAAAATTTTTTTGGCACCTCTTCCATCTCCTGACACCCCCTCCATTCTCTAGCCAGCATACCTCTTGCCAGATACCCTCCCCCAAATGTTAAATAATAATGGTAATAGCAATATCCCTAATTCCTGATTTTAATAAAAATAGTTTCACTGTTAGGATATTTGCTGTTGAGTGTGAGTAATTGTTTATATCAAATGTAATTAGTTTTCTTTTGGAATTATTTTAATGCCTATCTTCCTTACTAGGCTGTAAGCTCTTTAAGACAGAAATCATGACTGTCTTGTTCATTGCTAGTATAATGACTGAAAGACAGCACAGACTTATTAAATATTTGCTGACTTTTAAAATTTTGGGGAAGGAAAATCATGTTTAACAGATATTGTTGGAATTTGTAATTGTAGATAAGTATTGGTACAGGAAAAATGACGTTTGGAATTTTCCAAGGATTCCTGCTACCTGTAGATCTCATTTTAGAAAAATGTTGAGGTTATGTATCTGATAATTCATCTTTTTCACATCTTGAATTTTTGTTAACAGGGAATTATATCAGATTTGTTTCCTGGAGTTGTTCTTCCAAAGCCAGACTATGAAGTTTTTATGGAAGTGCTGAATGAGAACATCAAAAAGATGAAACTCCAGCCAGTACCTTGGTTTATTGGAAAAATTATCCAGGTTGAGTCCTTGTACCCATGTGGGAATGTACCTGTTTACTGTTTGCTGAGGTCAGGAATTAGAAAGAACTATGGTAGATTGGAACTGAGCTGACAGCAATTGGAGATGCCTGATTACAGATGAAGACACTCAACAATCTGTTGTGCCTTCAGTTTTCATTTCCAGGAGTTGACTTTTAAAATCCAATATTTTTCCTATGACCATCTTCCCTGGGGTTTCTTTTTCATCATTTGGGGATGAAACAGAACCTTTCAGGGCATTGGGCTTTGAATTAGTCAAAAACCAACTTTTTTGGTTCCCAGTGACAGAAATCCAATTCAAACTGTCTTAGTCAACAAAAGGGAATTTACTCACTTACCTAACTTTGAAAGTCCAGAAATATGTTGGTTTCAGGCATAGTGGGATATAGGTTTTTAGATAATGTCATCAGGAATCTGCCTGTCCTCATTTCTGGATTCTGCCTCTCTCTGCATGAAAAATTCATTTTCAGTTGGGCCCCCAGTAGCCTCACACTTAGATTGTCCCATGTTCAAGCCCAGAAGGAAAAAGAGCATCATTCCTGGAGTGTCCTCAGCAAAAGTCTCAGGATTAGCTTTGAATGGTGCTCATAAAGTCATGTGACCATCCCTGAACCAATTACAGAGATAAGAAGTAGACCATAACCACCCCACCTCTGCCAGAAGTGGAGGTGGAGTCAGAGCCACCCAAGTCATGTGGACTGAACCATGAAGTGGTGGTTCCTCAGGGAAAATCAGGGTGCTGTTATCAATAGGTGAAAGAAATGTTTCTACAGTCTTGACCCTGGAGAACCTTAGTGAAACTTCACACTAATTTCAGGGCTCCTTCCCTAGGATCACTTTCTATGTAAAACTGACTTAAAGTCATAAGTTGAATAAAATAAGCCCCAAATGCACTTTTTCTACAGAATCACAGGACAGAACTACAAGGGACCTTAAATGCCATCTGCTCCTGGCTCCTTAAGAACACTGGCATCCAGAGAGGGAACAGATTTGGATTCATATAAACCGAGTTTCAAATCTCACCCCCATCAGTTTTTTGCTGTGAGATTTTAGGCAAGTTAGTTCACCATTCTGAGCCCTAGTTTCTTCATCTGTAAAATGGAGGGAGTAAAACCTTCCCCACAGAGTAATTTTGAGACAAGAAGTACATAAAGTGCTAGATATAGTGCCTGATGACTATATCAAAATCAACCTCACCATCTCCACAAACATCAGAAATATCATCATTTCCCAAAATCATATTGTTATTTAGAGTTAAAGGTCAAGGTAGGACCCAGGTCTCCAGATTCTGAGATCAGAATAAAAATTTTTAGGAATAAGAATTTTTTCCTACTATGTCATTAAGAATAAACATTTTTTCCCTACTATTCATCAAATGTGCTAGTCTTGACACAATTCACTTAACTCAATATTGAATCCCAATCTATTTGTTGGGATTTTATAGATGGAATTTTTTAAACTAGGCATGAGCTTTTATTTCCAATATTTTATAATAAAAAACTTAAACATGCAGAAAAATTGAAAGAATTTTACTGAGAATACCCATGTACCCACCACCCAGATTTTATAATTAACATTTTATAATACTTGCTTTACCACTTACCTATCCATCCATCCATCCATCAACTTATCTTACTTTTTTATGTATTTCAAAGTAATTTGCAGACCTACAGATGAACTTTTATATAGTTTAGTACCAATTTTCAAAAGCAAAATATATGGAGCTACCTTCCCTTTTGTATATTGATACCTTGATAATCCATTTAAAGTTATGTGAGGGGGAAGGTGAGAGGCTATTGAATCATAAGTGCCTTTCTCTCTTTTTTCTAATGCACAGTCAACTCCATTTATCTTTATTCAATCTGAAATGTCTTTGCAATCTTCTTGAATGTAGACCTTACTTGATGGTTGGGGATTTTGTTGTTTTGTCATCTCTGTCTGTAGAACTTAGAACAGTATCTGGCACATAATAGGTGTTTAACAAATATTTGCTAACTCACTTTTGTCAGTACCTGTACCACCCCCATTGTCCTAATTTACACCCTCTGTATAACTCACTTCCAATGTGAAAAATAATGCAAACAATCCTTAAAATAAAAAAACTTCATATATTCCCTTTTGCTGAGAGACTCACAGTTTAAAAGGAGAGAGAAAACATTTCACATTAATATAAATGACCAAAGCATTTGCATTTCAACTGTCATGGACTACTTGTCACAGACAAAACAATGAGAAAATTCAAAAAATGAGCTTCCACTTAGCTGTTCATTCTCAAGGGTAGGGGCTAAAATTACATGGAGGTTCATTTATATTTTACAGCATCACCCCTGGCTCAGAAAATACATTTTAATCTATTGAGAGTTCCAATCAAGTCAGAATAGCATTTAAGCCTTGAGAAAGGAAATTTCCAATAGAAATGCAGTTGGCTAAAATGACCATTGTTTCCTTTTCCTCTTTAAAAGCAAGTAGAAATGGTGCAATGAAAAGATTAGTGGCATTGAAGTCAGAGAGCCCTGTGATCAAATCCTGGTTCCACCACTGATGAGCTTGGGCAAGTTAGTTAGCCTCTCTTGGGCTCAGTGTTCCCACCATTTAAAAGTAGTTAATGATACCTGAGTGGATTAAATGAAATAACTTAGGTAAGTCACTTGCTGCTTAGCACATAGATAGGTGCAGAGCAAATAGTATTTCCCATCCCTTAAATAATCTGAGATGCACACATATAGTTATTCATCCAAAAGATATTTAAACAATAGATGACAGATAAAGGACTGCAGTCCTTGTTCCTTGTAGACTTCTGACTAATTGCAGTTCTGGGAGGTTTGCAATGATTAACTTCTTATATGATGTCTCCTCCCAGATCTACGAGATGATGCTGGTAAGACATGGCTATATGATTGTCGGAGACCCCATGGGTGGCAAGACTTGTGCTTATAAAGTGTTGGCTGCAGCTCTGGGTGATTTACACGAAGGTAAAACTCATATCCCTGGCTTCCAGGGAGGACAGGAGTCCCCACTCAGTTGACTGGCTCCACAGAGATGATGCCAGGCTGTTAACTTTGCCATCCCTGATTTGTGACATTAGAGCCAGGAATAGAACAAGGCACACAGAGGTCTGCGGGCAGAGAATAGAGAGGGGGAGAGCTTCTAACGGGTGATTTTATGTGCATCATTAAAGCTGGAGGAATTTTCTCAAATGCTGAACAGTGGCTTCTCCAAAGGTTTCCCAATGAGAGGAAAACTCATGCCACTTGCCTAAACAAAACTGTTCTAAAAGCAGATCATTGCATGGTTTTTTTTCTTTTCCTTATTTTTCTTTCCATCCCTTCTTTCCCTCTCTTTCTTTCCCTCCCCTTTCCTTTTTTCTCCTTCCCATTCTCCCCCCCTCCCATCCAGCCTGCCTCCCTCCTTCCCTCCCTCCTTTCCTTCTTTCCTTCCTTCAATTTAATGTAAAAGATAAGACCTCAGACTTTTGAATGAAACCCAGACCTTGGGCAAATAACTAAACCTCTCTTTGCCTCTGTTTTCCCAGCTGTAAAATGGGATTGTTGTGATAATTAAATGAGATTATGCAGGTAAATAACCTAGCTCAACAAATAAAAGCCATGTTTATTGCCAGAGAAACAGTTTTGAGGTTTTTTTCTTTTATAAAACACAAGGCTGTGGTTTTGAAAAGCAGTGCCTTGCTGTGCCTGTGTTTACACGATCCCTTCCAGTATGCTTCATTTTAATATTTTTTTCTAATAACATTGAATTACTGCTGATTGAGTTACTGTGGAATTTTTGAGATTTTTGTTTTGGGCACTAACTTGGCCTTAATAACTTGGGCATTTCAAACTTAAGTAATAATTTTGGCATTGAATATAATTTAGGAAACTAAATGAAGAGAAAGGAGGTTACCCCATTGTCTTTGCCTCAGAATTATGCAGAAATGATTCTTTATTTAGTTCATGGCTCAGGCACTCCAGTTTTTCCTTACTTTGAAGGATCATGTAAAAGTGTGGTTATTTTCTGTTATTAAATACATACAATGTGCCATCCATCAGCCTGTGTATTCTGGTTGGGTCCTGGTGCTCCATTTCTCAGGGGACACTTATTGGGCAGCTAAAGAAGAGGTTTCAGGGCTAAGCTAGCCCTTCAGATAGACAAAAGGAAAATAACCATCATTTTCCAGAATCTTTTACCTGTCAGCTGTTTCCTCATCTCAAGTCAAAGCCAAGGTTCTAGGGTAGCCAGGTACATAAAGAGTCAGGTACATAAAGAGACCTGATTATATGGCATCTCTCTCCTTTACTGCCTGAGTTCTTTTAGGCCCAGGCAGACTTCTTTAGATCTGACTGGCACATTTGACTTGTTTGAAATGAGCCTCAGAAAACAATATGGTGAGAAACTAATAGCTGTAATAACCTAACAATTTAAGGCTTTGCCTATCTAGTTATCCCAATTTTTATACGGACTGAGTACAAATTTTAAGGACTATCCTTGGATGGCATATTGATGAAAGTTGTTTGGTCTTTTAGATGGCGTTATTTCTTGTCCTAATGTTCTGGTGTCACCAGAACTTTTGTAACTTGTGTTGGACCTTCTTGCCCAGCCAACCAGATGGAGGAATTTGCTGTGGAGTATAAGATCATTAACCCCAAGGCTATCACCATGGGGCAGCTGTATGGGTGCTTTGACCAAGTGAGCCATGAGTGGACAGATGGTGTTCTTGCCAATGCTTTCCGGGAGCAAGCATCTACTTCGTCTGATGACCGCAAGTGGATTATATTTGATGGGCCAGTGGATGCTGTTTGGATTGAAAATATGAATACTGTTCTGGATGACAATAAAAAGGTACCTGTCTGATATCACTTTTACATGGATGTGGAATAAACTCTTTTACTGAAGTTAGTGATTGATCAAAACTATATAACAATGGAATATTACTCAACCATAAAAAGAAACGAAATTGAGTTATTTGTAGTGAGGTGGATGGACCTAGAGTCTGTCATACAGAGTGAAGTAACTCTGAAAGAGAAAAACAAATGCCGTATGCTAACACATATATATGGAATCTAAAAAAAAAAAAAAAAATGGTCATGAGGAACCTAGGGGCAAGATGGGAATAAAGATGCAGACCTATTAGAGAATGGACTTGAGGACACGGGGAGGGGGAAGGGTAAGCTGGGACAAAGTGGGAGAGTGGTAGTGTATATATGGACATATATACACTACCAAATGTAAAATAGATAGCTAGTGGGAAGCAGTCGCATAGCACAGGGAGATCAGCTCCATGCTTTGTGACCACCTAGAAGGGTGGGATAGGGAGGGGGCGAGGGAGGGAGATGCAAGAGGGAAGAGATATGGGGATATATGTATATGTATAACTGATTCACTTTGTTATAAAGCAGAAACTAACACACCATTGTAAAGCAATTGTACTCCAATAAAAATGTTAAAAAAACTATATAATATATACATTTATTACACTAAGAATAAATGCCCCACAAGAAAGTAACAGTTATCAATTCATGAATTATGCTTTTGTTTGTACTTGTAGTGGGTAAGTTATGTGTGTTTAGAGACACTGCTGTATAGTGGTTAAAAGCCTTGGTGCTGGCATCAAATTGGCCTACTAGCTCTACAATTGAGCTGTTATATTGGGCAAGTCACATAACTTCTCTGAACCAGTTTCTTCTTGTGTAAAAAGGTAGTAATAAATAAGGGTGTTGATAATTAAATAAGATAGTCCATATATAGTGCCTGATATATGAGATGTGTTTTGGTTATCCATTGCTGTATAGCAAACTACCTTAATACTTCGTGGCTTAACTTTGCTCTTGATACTGTGGATTATAAATTTTGGAAGGGCTCAGGTGGGTTCAGCTAATCCTCATGATGTCAGCTGGGGCAGCTAGGGCTAGAGGAGCCACATCCATGGTAGCTTCTTCACTCAATGTCTGCGGGCTCATTCTTCCTTGTCTTGTCTATCTCTGTGTAACTCTCTCTGTGTCTCTGTCTCTCTGCCTTTCTCTCAAAAAGCATCTTATCCTCCAGGCCTCTCCACCTGGCTTGGGCTTATCATTTGGTGGTCTTGGAGTAGTGGCACTTCTTAGATGACGGTTAATTTCCAAGAGGCAGGCAGTGAGTTTTCAGGAAATTAAGAGGTATGCTTGGAACTGGCACAGCATCACTTTCTCTGAATTCTATTAATCAAAGAAGTCACAGAGCCTGCCCAGATTCAAGGGGGTGGAGAAATAGACTCTACCTCTTGATGGAGGTGGGCGAGGTCACGTTGCAAAAGCGTACGTGGAATGGGAGATATTGTTGCAGCAGTCTTTGGAAAATGCATTCTGCCACAGTAAATGTAGTGGCTAAAGAGCTTAGACTCTGGAGCCAGACAGCCTGGGTTCAGACGCTGTCCTGAACCACTTAGCAGTCATGTAACCTCAGGCAAGCTGTTTAGTCTCTCTATGCCTCAATTACATCATCTGTAAAATGAGAATAACAGTATCTATGTCATAATGTTGTTAGGAAGATTAGATAAATTAATATTTGCAAACTGATTATAATATTGCCTGGCATGTAGCAAGTGCTATATAACTGTTGAAATAAAATAAAATAATGTTTATCACCATTTCAAGGAAGAGTTCTTACACTGACTATACATCATTATCAAATCAAAATATATTTTCCTTCTGCATTTAAATTTCACAAGACTAAGAGTGAGTCATGCTCAACAATGGAAGGCCTAATTATCCAAATTATATACATACACTAATAATATCATGTTCATAATTTTGATTATATAGCATATAAAAAAAGAAGTAAGTTTTATTACATGATATGGGCTATGTTATATAAACTAATTGTACACATGTATTGGTTGGTCTTGAGATCAGAAGTATAAAGAGTCATAATCAGTGAATTTCCTGATGGCTCTTCACAGCTCTGAATGAAATCAAACTACTGTCACAGGTATGGGTCTATTTCACTTTTCTTGATTTTCAGAGATGACACTGTTAATGGTATCAGTCCCATAACAGCTGTGACCTTCCTAGGGTTACACGTAATGACCTGTTCCAGATGTGTTTGATGTGGGTCAGATAATATATCAGAAACTTTTTAAACCACAATTTAGGATGAGAAGCAGGGAACAATGGAGTTTCCTCTTTTCCCCTGAGAGACCAAGGCCTCAGGCCATCTTATGACTTAAACATCTCACTTTAACCCATGTTGGCAAATGAGAAGCAGCACCACGGACTTGGTGTATATACTCAGAGGCTGTCCTGTGTATTTGCACTACTTTCTGCAGGGATATGCCTGCTAAACACTAGGACTTGTGATCGTCTTTCCTTCCATTCCAAAAAAGGATGTGGAGATATTCTTGTCATTCTAACCCTGGGCCAGTCCATGAGGGATTCCAAAAGGAGTCTTTGTGGGAAACTTGAGCAAATAAAACTGGATGGGGGTGTGCTATTAAATTCCTTCCACTGAGGAAGGAACCATGAAACTTGCTGTAGTCCGATAATTTCTGGATTCTTCATCTAAGGCTGCAAGTCAGTGGTTCTCTGACCTCCCTATTTAATATTACAGCTCACCACACACAGCATTCTCCAGCCCCTCTTCGACTTTATTTTTCTCCAAAGCACTTGCATCACTGTATATTCTATATATTTTGCTTATCATCTGTCTCCTCCGAGCAGAATGCAAACCTCAAGAGGACAGGAATTTTTGTCTGTTTTATTCTACACAACTAGCATAGTGCCTGGCACAGAAGAGGTGCTCAAGAAGTATTTGTTGAATGAATTCAAACCATCTCTGTCCCCACTGATGCCTTTCATTTGCAGATGGAATTTAATTCATTTGCTGCCCTCCACCCCTCTGCTTTGTACTTTCAGCTTTGTTTAATGAGTGGAGAGATTATCCAGATGAGCTCCAAGATGAGTCTGATCTTCGAGCCAGCTGACCTGGAGCAGGCCTCCCCCGCCACTGTGAGCAGGTCAGTCAGCTTGCATGGAACCCCTGAGGGAATGTGAGGCCTCACTAACCCTAAGCAGGAGGGAAAGCTCTAAAAATCCATAAATGTGATTAAACTCTAGCAGATCACCTACATTACTTGTTGTCAGATTTGTCATAAAGTTAGTCCTCAATCCACAGTGCTGGTAGGGATCTAAGATCAGGCAGTCACTTTGGAAAAGAGATTGATATCATCTCCTAAAGTTGATCTTTCTTATGCCTCAAGACCCAGTAATTCTGCTTGTAAGTATTGATATATACCCAAAAGAAACTTTTGCCCATGTACAATAGGAGACATGTACCAGAATTTTCAGAGTAGCATAATTTACAATAACAAACACTTAGAAACAACCCAAATGCCCATTAACAGGAGCGAATTAAAAGGTATAATAAGATCACAAATCGTAGTATTTGTATGTCATTCAAAATAAATGAACTGTACTGACAAGCAACTATATAAGAGAAATCTTAGTAAAATTAAAGATAAAATCTTAACAATATTATATATGAAAGTAAGCCTGTAATATTACATACAGCATAGTGTCCCCTTCTAAATTATTAAAAACAAGTAAATATATATATATGTGTATATATATATATATATATATGCTATAAAACTCTATAAGAAGGAAAGAAATCAAAGCACAGGTGAGCATGAGATTCAAGATGCTGTATAACCTCAGGTGGGGAAAGCCAGGGGCATAGGATAAGGGAGACTATATGGTTAGATGAAGGTTATTGTCAAGACCCTAGCTTCTGCCTGGGTATTGGGTTCATGGGCACTTAGTACATTATTGAAAACAATTAACTAAGAAAGGCCATGCATGGGCTAATGATGAGTGTGCCAAGGATAAGAATTAATCCAATAATGTAACTTCAGTCCATAAAAAATAAAATTAAATAAAATCAGCCCACATTCCCAAAGGCAATGTAAGGGAATAGAAAGAGCATATGGCAAGTTAGACCAACTTGGGCTCCCACCCTGGCCACACCACTTGCTAGCTGTGTGACCTCTTCCGAGTCACTTAACCTCTCTGAGCTACAGTCTCCTCATGTCTAAAATGTATACCATAAAGCAGAATATTTAGAGATGAAGGCCATTAAGACTTAGCATAGTGGCTGACACGCAGTAGGTGTTCAATAAATGGTAGCCAGTGTTAGTAACAAAGGAGAGAGTGCCTAGATATAACAGAATGGGGAAAAAAAGTGCTAAATAAAATGTTACATGTCAGTGCATGGTAATGTACTAACATTATGGTAATGATAATAGTAGCTTTCATTGATTAAGAGTTTTCTGTGTGCTAGGCCTTTCATTTAACCATTACATCAGCCTTATAAACTACATACTTTTTATATTCCTCAATTTACAGACAAGGACACAGAAGTTCAGAGACAGTAAAGAAATTTGCCCAAGGTCACTCAATTAGTAAAGTCTGGGGCTGGGATTTGAAACCAGGTCTCTGATTCTCAAGACCCAACTCTTAGCACTGGTCTCCACCCTTTCCTGGCAAAATCTGTGCATCTTTCCTTTGGCTTGGAGCTGGTGAGGGTCTATGCCCCGACCCAAGCTCCAGCCTCTTACCTCACCATGACCTCCTACATTTACTTCACCCCTACGTGCTTGGGAGCCAGATGTGGACCAGGCTGGTCCTCCTCTGTTTGTGCTTGCCAGGTGTGGGATGATCTACATGGAGCCCCATCAGCTAGGCTGGAAGCCCCTGAAGGATTCATACATGGACACCCTGCCTTCCAGTCTCACCGAGGAACACAAGGAATTGGTGAGATCCTCTGGTCCCTTTCCTTCCTGTCCCTCCCTGTCTCCCTACTCCTCATCTCAAAGGTCTTCTAGGATCATTTTCACGTTCATAATTACAGAAGGCAAGAAGGAGCAGGAGACTCCCTGACTGTCCCTAATTATCTTGCTTCCTGGCTACCTGCCATTTTTCTGACTTTCTTCTCCACGTGGTGGGCATGGGGTGATGCAGTCAATTTCTCCTTTCTCTTCCACCTTCTGCATTACTTCTTGGCTCCCCAGTGGAGAATTTTGGTGCTTGAGAAACGTTCTATTTGATGACTGGAATGTCACCCCTTTCCCCATTGCCTACTAGAGGAAATGCCTCTGGAAGTTGCTCTAAAGATGGACCAGGTTAGGAAGACCTGTGTTCCTCTCTTCACTGCCACTTCCCATCCCTGTAACCTAGAGTCCATACCTTCTATATTTAGGGAGCCAGAACCAGTTAGAAATTCTCTTAGTGCAGCTACTAAGAGTGTCCATTTTCTTCTTCCCTTCCTAAAAGAGATGTGAATGTTCAGGTTACATTAGCACACACTCAGACAAGGGAAGTAGGAAGGGAGAACCAGTTCTTATGGTGTTTCTTGTCTTTCCCTGCATTAACAGGATTCCCTAGGAAAGTTTCCCACTGAAGAAGCCAAGAAGTATCTGAGGTGGATTCTCTTCCCACTGTGGAAACAGTCTGGGGAACTGTGTAGAACAGCCCCTCTCCTGTCACATTTACATACATGTACAATATATATATAGCATGTTTATTTACATAGACACATATCCACATGCACAGTCAGAAACCAATCTACACATGCACAGGAAGCCTTCAGAAACTTCCCAGTGTCCTTAGTACAGTCTAACTTCTTATCAAGGCCTCTGAGACTGTGATCCCACCCAGCCTGCCTCTCCAACCTCACCTACCCTCTTCTCAGCCTCAGCTCATTATCTTCCAGCCCTTGGGTCTTGTTTCCATTCCTAGAAAACCCCAGGTTTTACTACCTCAAAGCTTTTGCACGTTTTATTCCTCTGTCTGGAAATCCTGCCCCATTTATTCTCATAAGGGATGATTCACTTTTGTCATCCAGGTCTCAGCATAAAGGCCTCCTTCTCCAAGAAGTCTTCCCTGACTACCCTATTAAACCCTACCTGTTATTTCCCATTGTAATACCTTTATTTGTTTCCTGCTAGTACATTCATGATTTGTAAATACTTAGTCCATTTCCTTGCTTGTTTATTTATTTTTTGTTTGTCTTCCCTTCCCCTCAGACTGTAAACCACGAGGACAGGGACCTTGTCTATCTTGTTCATCATTTATCCTTAGCACCTACCACACTGCATTTAGTAGATGCACAATAAATTTTGCTGACTGAAAACCACATATCTGTGTACTCATGTATAGTCATATATACATATAAAGACATCTGTACATTCATATATGCACACATATCCATATATAATCAGTATGAGTATATTTATTTAGTGATGACCTGCCTACTTACAAAAAAATAACTTAAGGTAATTTACAGCAAAAGTCACAAAGTATAACAAAAATGAAAAAAACACTAAGGGGAGAAAGTGAGTCAAGTAATTTTTTAATATATTTTTTATTAGAGTATAGTTGCTCTACACTGCTGTGTCAGTGTCTGCTGTATAGCAAAGTGAATCATCCATACATACACATATATGCCATCTTTTTTGGATTTCCTTCCCATTTATGTCACCACAGAGCACTGAGTAGAGCTCCCTGTGCTATACAGTAGGTTCTCATTAGTTATCTGTTTTAAATTGGGTGGGGAGCAGAGCCAAGAGACAACAATTAACATACCCACCAATAAGTATGTACATACATAGATACATACGGGGGAATTACTGAAAATGAGCCTGAAATTCCCTGTGGCCACTTTCTACAGGAGACCTGCCTTATAAATGCCAGTCAGTCATTTGCAAATCAGTTGTTTGGAATTCCTAACATTTTTTTTTATAGAAACAAAGGCAGATACAGTGGCTGGGACCTAAAACTATTTCATGCATCCTGTAGCTGACCCATAGTGGCTCCAAGCTTCTCTTGAGTATTCAGCTTAGTGGAATGGGAGGGGTGGGGAATGGCCAGTGGGCTGCACAGTCCATTAAATAGGAAGCTGGGGGCATCTGTCTTGGTGCCTGTGGACTTTCTTCAGTACACCTAGACTCAAAACTAATCAGCAGTCTTACCAACATTTCCAGCCTCCTCGAGGTGTACCAAGCTCTTGGTCTTAAACACACTTTTTAATAATGTCAAATCTCACTTTCTACTCTTAGATCAATGACATGTTCATGTGGCTTGTCCAGCCCTGCCTGGAATTTATTCACCTTCAGTGTAAATTTGTGGTCCAAACATCTCCCATCCACCTTGCCTTCTCAATGATGAGACTGTACTCCTCTCTGCTAGGTAAGTACTACCCTACAGTTCTTAAGCCAGATGAGCGTATGGTGTGCCTTGGCCATTTCTTCTGCTCCCACCCCTATTATTCCCTCCATGAGTTACAATGAAACCAGCATTTTGGTCTAGAACCAACAAGTCTTTTGAGTGTAGATAGTAGAATTTGGTGGAAAGAGTCCATATATTTTGGCTTGATCTTACATTGACTTCCTGGGTATTCTTGTGCAAATTAGCCCATTCTTCCTCAGTATTAGATTCCTCATCCACACAGTGGGAATAATAATTCCTGTTCTTCTTTACCTAACAGGGATATCCCAGAGGAAAATGAATTTAGATGACATATGTAAATGTATATCAGAAAAAAAAGATTCTGAAAAGAATAAGATAGGAAGTTTTTCCATGTTAAGAAAACTTAGATTACAAAAATCTGAATTCATAAAACACATAGATACACTATAAAAAAAACTGATCACATTAGTCTCCAGAACTAGGGAACTTCTCCAGGACATGGAGAACCATTGGTTTAAATGTCCTGGAGAAGTTCTCTATAACCATTTCACATAAATCAAATTTTACAAGATTCTATTGGAAATAACAAAAGATGTGTTAATTTGGAGAACTTTTATTGGATGCCATTTCTTTCTCAAGATAATACATAATTCAAACTGGAGGTGAATCTTCTTACAGCTTCTGCTACATGAACATATTTTCTCAACCCATTTCTTCCAAAGGCATTATAGATGTAGATTAAAAAAAAAAGTAACATGGGAAACTGTTGAGTGGAGACTTTCTCTAGCTAAATATTATTTGATTTTCTAAAATTAAAATTACAGGCAATATTTTTAAAAACACACTAATTCATACAATATCATATGTTTGTATTTTTATTTGTAAATTTTGCATACTTTCCCAAGCTCCTTTTACTATCCTTGTGTAGTATCTCCTCCAGGAAAGAAAGCACCAGCATGAGAAGTGAACTTATTGTCCACAGTCCTGAGTAACCTCATCTCTTGCCTTCCTGAGTCTATAGCTATGAATCCTCTCAGGAGTGCCCAAATACACACAACTACTAAAAATGGGGGACTGGGTTTGAATGCACACATATTTGATTTTGGGGCTATAACTTTTTACTCTGTCAATGTTAAAATGCAAGAACATGGTAGCTGTGATTAACAAGGACTTGAGATAAGGAACACTGAATACATTTTTAGCCTTTTATTTTGAAATAATTTTAGACTTAAAGAAAAATTGCTAAAAGAATGTAGAGTCACATATACCCTTTACTGAGATTTCTTTAATGTTAACGTCTTATATAATGAAGGTACAATTATCATAATAAGGAAATTAACATTGATACTATACTGTTAACTACACTTTATTTGAATTTCACATTTTTCCACAAATGTTCTTCTTCTGATCCAGGATCCAATTCAAGATGCCACATTGTATTTAATTGTTGTTATCTCTTTGGTCGCCTACCAGCTATGACAGTTCTTCAGTCTTTCCTTATATTTCATAACCTTTTCACTTGATGAAGACTGGCCGGTTATGTTATAGAATGCTTCTCAATTTAAGTTTGCCTCATATTTTCTCATAATTAGATTGAGATTGTGCTTTTTAAAAAAATTGAGGTATAGTTGATTTACAATATTATATGTTTCAGGTGTAAAATGCAGTGATTCACAATTTTTAAAGATTATATTCCATTAAAGTTATTATAAAATACTGGCTATATTCCCTGTGTTGTACAATATATCCTTGTAACTTATTTGTTACATGCATAGTAGTTGGTACTTCTTAATCACCAAACATTGTCTTGCCCCTCCCCTGTCCCTCTTCCCGCTGGTAACTACTAGTTTGTTTTCTATATCTGTAAGTCCATTTCTTTTTTGTTATATTCACTAGTGTGTTGTACTTTTTCGATTCCACGTATAAGTGATAACATGCAATATTTGTCTTTTTCTGTCTGACTTATTTTACTAAGCATAATAACCTCCAAGCCCATCCATGTTCTTGCAAATGGCAAAATTTCATTCATTTTTATGGCTGAGTCATCCATCTTCTTTAATGATTCATCTGTGGATGGACACTTAAGTTGCTTCCATATCTTGGCTATTGTAAATAATGCTGCTATGAACGTTGGGTGCATGTATCTTTTTTTTTTTTTTTTTTTTTTTTTAAATTTATTTATTTATTTATTTTTGGCTGTGTTAGGTCCTTGTTGCTGTGCGAGGGCTTTCTCCAGTTGCGGTGAGCGGGGGCCACTCTTCATCGCGGTGCGCGGGCCTCTCACTGTTGCGGCCTCTCCCGTTGCGGAGCACAGGCTCCAGGCGCGCAGGCTCAGTAGTTGTGGCACACGGGCTTATTTGCTCCGCGGCATGTGGGATCTTCCCAGACCAGGACACGAACCCGTGTCCCCTGCACTGGCAGGCAGACTCTTAACCACTGCGCCACCAGGGAAGCCGCCACATGTATCTTTTTGAATTAGTGTTTTTGTTTTTTCAGATATGTGCCCAGGAGTGGGATTGCTGGATCATATGACAACTCTATTTTTAGTTTTCTGAGGAACCTCCATACTGTTTTCCACAGTGGCTGCACCAATATACATACCTGCCAACAGTGTACGAGGGTTCCTTTTTCTCCACATCCTTACCAACATTAGATATTTGTGGTCTTTTTGATGATAACTATTCTGACAGGTGTGAGGTGATACCTCATTATGGTTTTCATTTGCATTTCTCTGATGATTAAAGATGTTGAACATCTTTTCATGTGCCTGTTGGCCATCTGTATCTCTTCTTTGGAAAAATGTCTATTCAGATCTTCTGCCCATTTTTAATCAGGTTTTTTGTTTTTTTGTTGTTGATTTATATGACCTGCTTATGTATTTTAGATATTAACCCCTTATCAGTCATATCATTTGCAAATATTTTCTCTGATTCAGTAGGTTGTCTTATCATTTTGTCCATGGTTTCCTTTGATATGCAATAACTTTTAAGTTTCATTAGGTCCCACTTGTTTAGTTTTGATTTTGTTTCCTTTGCCTTAGGAGACAAATCAAA
Source organism: Balaenoptera physalus (assembly GCF_965194825.1). Taxonomy (NCBI): domain Eukaryota; kingdom Metazoa; phylum Chordata; class Mammalia; order Artiodactyla; family Balaenopteridae; genus Balaenoptera; species Balaenoptera physalus. The sequence continues at coordinate 70,609,412 of NC_138898.1, read as the reverse complement.
AAAATATTGCTACAATTTATGTCAAAGAGTGTTCTGCCTATGTTTTCTTCTAGGAGTTTTATGGTTTATGGTCTTACATTTAGGTCTTTAATCCATTTTGAGTTTATTTTTTATGTATGGTGTGAGAAAATCTTCTGATTTTATTCTTTTACATATAGCCGTCCTATTGTCCCAGCACCACTTACTGAAGAGACTGTCCTTTCTCCATTGTATATTCTTGCCTCCTTTATCATAGATTAATTGACCATAAGTGTATGGGTTTATTTCTGGGCTCCCTATTCTGTTCCATTGATCTATATTTCTGTTTTTGTACCAGCACCATACTGTCTTGATTACTGTAGCTTTGTAGTATAGTCTGAAGTCTGGGCGCATGATGCCTCCAGCTCTGTTCTTCTTTCTTAAGATTGCTTTGGCTATTAGGGGGTCTTATGTGTTTACATACAACTTTTAGAATTATTTGTTCTAGTTCTGTGAAAAATGCCTTTGATATTTTGATAAGGATTGCATTGAATCTGTAGATTACCTTGGGTAGCATGGTCATTTTAATAATATTAATTCTTCCAATCCATGAACACAGTATATCTTTCCATCTGTTTGTGTCGTTTTCAGTTTTTCATCAGTGTCTCATAGTTTTCCGAATATAGGTCTCTTACTTCCTTATTTAGATTTATTCCTAGATATTTTATTCTTTTTGATGCAACGTTAAATGGGATTCTTTCCTTAATTTCTCTTTATAATAGTTTGTTTTCAGTGTATAGAAGTGCAACCAATTTCTGCATATTAATTTTACTGAATCCTGCAATTTTACTGAATCTATTGGTGAACTGTAGTAGTTTTTTGGTGATGTCTTTAGGATTTTCTATATATAGTATCATGTCATCTGCAAGCACTGACAGTTTTACATCTCCTTTCCAATTTGGATTCCTTTTATTTCTTTTTCATGTCTGATTGCTGTGGCTAGGACTTTCAATACTATGTTGAATAAAAGTGCTGAGAGTGGGCACCTTTGTCTTGTTCCTGATCTTATAGGAAATGTTTTCAGCTTTTCACCATTGAGTATGATATTTGCTGTGGGCTTATCATATATGGCCTTTATTATGTTGAGGTATGTTTCCTCTATACCCACTTTTTGGAGATTTTTTTAAATCATAAATGGATATTGTATATATTTTATCAAAAGCTTTTTTGCATCTATTGAGATGATCATATGGTTTTTATTCTTCAGTTTGTTAATGTGATGTATCACACTGATTGATTTGTGATATTGAAAAATCTTTGCATCCCTGGGATAAATCCCACTTAATCATGGTGTATGATCTTTTTAATGTATTGTTCAATTCAGTTTGCTAATATTTTGTTGAGGGTTTTTGCATCTGTGTTCATCAGTGATATTGGCCTGTAATTTTCTTTTTTTGTGATATCTTTGTCTGGTTTTGGTATCAGGGTAATGCTGGCCTCATAGAATGAGTTGGAAAGTGTTCCTGCCTCTGCATTTTTTCAGAATAGTTTGAGAAGGTAAGTTTTAACTCTTCCCTAAATGTTTGGTAGAATTCACCTGTGAAGCCCTCTGGTCCTGGACTTTCATTTGTTGGGAGTTTTTAAATTACTTATTCAATTTTATTACTGGTAATTGGTCTGTTCATATTTTCTTTTTCTTCGTGGTTCAGTCTTGTACCTGTCTAAGAATTTGTCCATTTTTTTCTAGGTTGTTCATTTTATTGGTGTATAGTTGTTCATAGTAATCTCTACAATTACTTTGTATTTCTGTGGTGTTGATTATAAGTTCTCCTTTTTCATTTTTGACTTTATTGATTTGGGCTTTCTCTCTTTCTTTCTTGATGAATCTGGCTAAAGATTTAGATGACTGGCCTTAAATGACATTAGGCTAGATGGACCCAATAGACATGTATAGAACATTCCCTCCAAAAGCAGCAGAATACACATTATTTTCAAGTGCATACAAAACATTCTCCAGGATAGATAACATGCTAGGCCACAAACAAGCCTTGGTAAATTTAAGAAAATTGAAATCATATCAAACATCTCTTCCAACCACAATGCTATGAGACTAGAAATCAGGTACAAGAAAAAAACTGCAAAAAGTACAAAGAGGCTAAACAATATGCTATTAAACAACCAATGGATAACTGAATAAATCAAAGAGGAAATCACAAAATACCTGGAGACAAATGAAAACAAACAACAATCCAAAATCTGTGGGACACAGCAAAAGCAGTTATAAGAGGGAAGTTTACAGTGATACAAACCTGAGCCGACAAGAAGAATCTCAAATAAACGACCTAACCTTATACCCAAAGAAACTAGGAAAAGAATAACAAAACACAAAGTTAGCAGAAGGAAAGAAATCTTAAAGTTCAGAGCAGAAAGAAATGAAATAGAGACAAACAAACAAACAAAAAACCAATAGAAAAGATCAGTGAAACTAAGAGCTGGTTCTTTGAAAAGATAAACAAAAATCAAGATTTGCATTTTTAGTGAGAATACCACAGAAGTGATGATGTATCCTCAGTGCATCATCAATGGGTACATGATATTGATCTATCTTATTACTGGTGAAGGCTCTGGTCAAAATTATCTTTGTTCATAGTTATATTTCTCCACTGTTAATGTTACTATTTTTTCCTTTGTTATCAATAAGTACATTGGGGAAGATAATTTGAAACTATGCAGATATCCTATTTCTCCTCAAACTTTCATGCACTGATTTTAACATTCATTGGTAGATCTTGCCTATAACAATAATTATGGTGGCATTTCCTAATGTAAATTTTCTATTTATATTTATATTCCTTTTACAAATTAGAATTCTTCTGTAAAGAAAAACTGTTCTTCCATATTTATTTACTTATTTAATTATTTATTGATCAAAGTATGGACTCATGGATACTTATTTTATTCTATGGATTATAATCCAATGCTATAATTACTTATTTTGCTGTTCAAATGGTTTTTGCCATTGGGAGCACCTTCAGGTTGGTTCCTGTGTCCCTTCAGCATGTCTTTATCCTCAAATTACTAAAATCAGATATGAAAATGGGGACATTACTACTCATTGTACAGAAACAAAAAGGATTATAAGAGAACACTGTGAACAATTTTATGCCAACAAATTGGATTACTTAAATGAAATGGACAAATACCTACCAAGACACAAAACCTACCAAGACTGCATCATGAAGAAATCTGAATAGACTAGTGACTCAGTTATCAAAAACCTCCCAACAAAGAAAAGTCCTGGATCTGATGGCTTCACTGGTGAATTCAACCAGCATTTAGAGAACTAATATCAATCCTTCTCAAACTTTAACAAAATGTTTAAAAGAGAACACTTCCTCACTCATTCTATGAGGCCAGCGTTACCCTGACACCAAAGCCAGACAAAGACACTACAAGAAAATTACAGACCAATATCCCTTATGAAGATTAATGCAAAAATTCCCCCCAAAATACCAGAAAACCAAATTAAGCAGCATATTAAAAGGATTATACACTGTGACCAACTAAGATTTATTTCTGTAGTGCAAGGATGGTTCAATGTATGAAAATTGATCAATGTGTGATACATGTAATACAATGTAATTAACAGAACGATGGGGAAAAAAACACATTATCTCAATTAATGCAGAGAATCATTTGACAAAATTCATGAAATCATGATAAACACTGAACAAAGTAAGAATAGAAGGATACTACCTCAACATAATAAAAGCCATATATGAAAAACCCACAGTGAACATTATACTCAATGGTGAAAGACTTAAAGCTTTTCAGCTAAGATCAAGAACAGGGAAAGGATGCTTGCTTTCACCACTTCTATTCAACATAGTATTGGAAGTACTAGCCAGAGTAATTAGGCAAGAAAAAGAAATAAAAATATATATCCACATTAGAAAGGAAGAAGTAAAATTATCTCTGTTTGCAGATTATATGATCTAATACGTAGTAAATCCTAAAGATTTCACGCACACACACAAAAACTGTTATAAACAAATTCAGCAAAGTGACAGGATACAAAATCAACACACAAAATCAGTGTATTTCTGTTGCATTTCTGTACACTGACAATGAGCAATTCGAAATCTAAATTAAGAAAACAATGCCACTTACAATAGCCTAACAAAGAGTAAAATACATAGGAATTAACTTAACCAAGAAGGTGATAGACTTCTACAATGAAAACTACAAAACACTGCTGAAAGAAATTATAGAACACTTTAATAGAAAGGCATTCCAAGTTCATGTATTGGAAGACTAAGTATTGTTAAGATGTCAATAGTAACCAAAATAATCTACAGATTCAGTGCAATTTCTATTAAAATCCCAATTACATTTTTTGCAGAAATATAAAAATCCATCCTAAAATTCATATGGAATTTCAAAGACCCTGAATAGCCAAAACAATCTTGAAAAAGAAACAGAAAGTTGGAGAACAAAGAACACTTTCTGATTTCAAAACTTAATGCAAAGCTAAAATAATCAAAACAGTGCAGTACTCATAAAGACAGATGTATGAACCAATGGAGTGGAACAGAAAGTCTAGATATAAACCCTTACATGTATTGTCAAATGATTTTCCACAAGGATGCCAAGACATTTCAATGGGGCAAGGACAGTCTTTTCAACAAATGGTGTCAGGAAACCTGGATATCCACTACAAAAGAATAAAGTTGGACCCTTAATACCATCTAAAAAGATTAACTCCAAACAGATGAAAGACCTAAACATAAGAACTAAACCTATAAACTTTCTAGAAGACATAAGGTGGAAAGCTATTTGGCAATGATTTCTTGGATATGACACCAAAGTCACAGGCAACAAAAGGAAAAAAAGACAAATACATTGCATGAAAATTGAAAACTTTTGTACATCAAAAGACTCTAGCAACAGAATAAAAAGGCAACCCACAAGTGGGAGAAAATATTTACAAATCATATATATGTAAAGGATGAATACCCAGAATATATAGAGAACTCCTAAAATTTAACAACACAAAAACAAATAATATGATAAATAATAGGCAAAGGACTTAAATAGACATTTCTCCAAAGAAGATACACAAATGGTTAATAACCACATGAAAAGATGCTCAACATCTCTAATTATTAGGAAAATGCAAATCAAAACCACAGTGAGATACCACCTCATACCTATTAGGATGGATACTATCCAAACAACAAGATCAACAGCATCAACAACCAAAAGAACAAGTGTTGATGAGGATGTAGAGAAATTGGAACCCTTGTGCACTGTTGATGGAAATGTAAAATGGTACAGTTGCTATGGAAAATAGTTTGTCAGATCCTCAGAATTAAAAATAGAATTACCAGATGACTTAGCACTTCTACTTCTGGTATATATACAAAGGAATTGAAAGTAGGGACATAAACAGATATTTGTACACCCATGTTCATAGCAGCATTATTCACAGTAGCCAAAGGTGGAAGCAACCCAAGTGTCCATCAACTAATGAATGGGTAAATAAGTCTAGTATATACATTTGGTGAAATATTATTCAGCCTTAAAAAAGGAAGGAAATTCTGGGGAGTTCCCTAGTGGTCTAGTGGTTAGTATTTGGTGCTTTCACTGCCGTGGCCTGGGTTCAATCCCTGGTTGAGGAACAGAGATCCCACAAGCCGCATGGTGCGGCCAAAATTAAAAAAAGAAAGAAATTCTGATACATGCTGCAACATGGATGAACCTTGAGGACATTATGCTAAGAGAAATAAGCCAGTCAGAAAAAGACTATATGATTTCACCTCTAAGACATATCTAGGTTAGTCAAATTTATAAAGACAGAAAGTAGAATGCTGTTTGCCAGGACGTTGGAGAGAGGGTAATGAATTAATGTTTCATGGTTACAGAGTTTCAGCTTTGCAAGATGAAAATAGTGCTGGATATGAATAGTGGTGATGGTTGCACAACAACATGAATGTATTTAATACCACTGAACTTTAAAATGGTTAAGATGGTAATTTTTTTTTAAAGTTTTGTTTTGTTTTGTTTTAATTTTATTTATTTATTTATTTATTTATTTATTTATTTATGGCTGTGTTGGGTCTTCGTTTCTGTGCGAGGGCTCTCTCCAGTTGCGGCAAGTGGGGGCCACTCTTCATTGCGGTGCACGGGCCTCTCACTATCGTGGCCTCTCTTGTTGTGGAGCACAGGCTCCAGACGCGCAGGCTCAGTAATTGTGGCTCACGGGCCCAGTTGCTCCGCGGCACGTGGGATCTTCCCAGACCAGGGCTCGAACCCCTGTCCCCTGCATTGGCAGGCAAATTCTCAACCACTGCACCACCAGGGAAGCCCCAAGATGGTAATTTTTATGTTATGCATATCTTACCAGAATAAAAAAAAATTTTTTTTTAATGTATGTGGATAAAGGATCTGGCAGGTGATGCCACTCAACCAGTATCGATCCTCTTCCCAGGCCCCTCACAGACAAAACTGCCCAATTCATATCTATTGCACTCTGCAGCTTTTCCTGAGATTCCTTTTCTTGCTTTTAGATGAAATCAGGGGAATAGAAGAGAAGGAAGGTGAATTATTTGAAAGCCTGACAAGCCAACAGATCTTCCTGTGGCTGCAAGGTCTATTCCTTTTTGCCTTGGTGTGGACTGTGGCCGGCACCATCAACGCAGACAGCAGAAAGAAATTTGATCTGTTTTTCCGCAACCTCATCATGGGTATGGATGATAACAACCCAAGACCCAAAAGCGTCAAACTCACCAAAAACAACATCTTTCCAGAAAGAGGTAACTTAGTACCTGTTTGTTTTGTCTTACTATAGTGGTTTGGAACATATGTTCCAAACCCAACCAAAATGTGTGGCCCACGTGAGGCCTTTACAAAAGCCAGCAAAGATTTTGTAGCTTGCCTGAGAGGGTTCACTTCTTCAGAGCTGGCCCGTGTATGTAGAGATGGGTGACCCTGAAGTCAGGGTCTTATGGGTTATTTTAACTACTAATTTTTAATTTAGAAAAAGTCGATATAACTTTTTTTTTAATTACCCATAATCTCATCACTCTAACAGGCCCCAGGGAACAGCATGAGAAATATAGCCACTTTTTTTTCTTACACCCTTCTAGTCCTGTTCTATGTGTATACATGCCATATCATGGTGATTATGGTATTAACATTTCCTTTAATTTTTTCATTGTAATCTAATATTATATTAAAATATTTATAATTTTGCTACATACATTATCTTCAGAATGATTAATTATATATTAATATTCTTCTATGTGTGACATCATTCATAAAAAGATTGAAAGATGTTTGTTTTCTTTTAAGTAGCTTTTACTGCTTTTTTTCTTACCACCCAAGTAATACATTACATCACATTTAGAAAATACAGAGAAAGGAATAGAAGAAAATAAATATCAATGGTAATCCCACTATCCAGAAATAATCACTTTTTATATTTTTTCTTCCAGTTTTTTTCTGTATTTCTATAGCAAAAATGGGATCATACTATATATACATTCCAAATAGTTTTACATTTTCTTAATTATAAAAAAGTATATGATGGACCCATGAGGGAACTCCCTGGGGTGATGGTAATGTTGTATATGTTGAGAGAGATTTGGGTTATACAAATACATGCAATTCTCAAAACTCAGTGAATGAAAACAAGACTTGTGCATTTCATTGTATGCAAATTTTTTAGCAAATGAAAAAACATAAATATTGAACAGTTAGTGATATACATGCCAAAGTATTTATGAGGAAGTGTATATATTTTCTTTGAAATGTGTCAAAAAATAAGATGCCTTAATGGATGGATAGAGGGATGAACAGGTATGTGATAAAACAAGTGAAAAACTAATGGTAAAATCTAGGAGATGGGTATACACTGTACAGGGTTTTCAGTGTTTCTTTATGTTTGAAACTTTACATAATAATAAAAAAAATGAATGAGCAAGTAGTTGCCGTTGTCCCCCTAAACACACACTTTCCCCAGCACACCTGGCACACTTCAAATATGTGATACATGGTTACCTGTCAGATGAACTGCATGGAGGCCCTGTACCAATCCCCTTGTTAGATGGTAGTACATCCATTCTTTTTTTTTTTCCTCTGTTTTTTTAATTCAGAAGATTTTCTTTGTTTACCTTTTATTGTGGTAAAATATACATATCATAAAATTTACCATTTTAACTATTTTCAGGTGTACAGTTCAGTGGTGTTAAATACATTCACATTGTTGTGCAACTATCACCACCATCCATCCCCAGAATTTTTCATCTTTTCAAATGGAAACTCCATACTTATTTTTTTTTTTTTTAATTTTTTAATTTATTATTTATTTATTTATTTTTTTTATTTTTGGCTGTGTTGGGTCTTCATTTCTCTGTGAGGGCTTTCTCCAGTTGCGGCGAGTGGGGGCCACTCTTCATCGCGGTGCGCGGGCCTCTCACTATCGCGGCCTCTCTTGTTGCGGAGCACAGGCTCCAGACGCTCAGGCTCAGTAGTTGTGGCTCACGGGCCTAGTTGCTCCGCGGCATGTGGGATCTTCCCAGACCAGGGTTCGAGCCCGTGTCCCCTGCATCGGCAGGCAGATTCTCAACCACTGCGCCACCAGGGAAGCCTGAAACTCCATACTTATTAAACAATAACTCCCCATTTCCTCCTTCCCTTAGCCCCTAGCAACAACTATTCAACTTTGTCTCTATAAATTTGACTACTCTAGAATATAAGTAAAATCATACAGGTAAAATCATATACTATTTGTCCTTTTTTGACTAGTTTATTTCGCTTAACATAATGTCTTCAAAGTTCATCCATGCTGTGGCATGTGTCAGAATTTCCTTCCTTTTAAAGGCTGAATAGTATTTCTGTATATGGATATACCACATTGTGTTTATCCATTCATTTGTCATGGAAACTTAGGTTGCTTCCACCTTTTGGCTACTGTGATAATGGTGCTATGAACACAAGTGTACAAATATTTGTTTGAGTTTCTTGCTTTCCATTCTTTTGGGTATATGCCCAAAAGTGGAATTTTGGGATCATACGGTAATTCTGTGTTTAATTTTTTGAGGAACTGCCGTAATGTTTTCCATACTGATTGCACCATTGTACCTTCCTGCCAACAATGCACAAGCATTTCAATTTCTCCACAGCCTCATATTATGTTTTCTTTTGTTTTTTATAATAGCCATCATGATGGGTGTAAAGTTCATTATTAATTTTTTAAGAAAAAATATGAATGTATCATATAATAAAAAAGTTATAATTTTTTAAAAAAGAAAACAAATATTAACATGTTGATGACCATCCTTTTAGACATTTCCCTATTCACGTATGTGCCTACAGATTTATTTTTACACACATGGGATCATTCTGTACTTATGTTCTAGTTTTTGCTATCATTAACAGTGTTTTGATGAACCACATTCTGGTGGCTACCCATTTGCTTAATTCATGATAACTTCCTTAGGATAATTCCCTAGAAATAGAATTACTGAGTCAACAGTCAATAAAATTTTAAAGATTTTGATTGCTAAATTTCCCTTGTGTCCTCACCAACACTATTTCCATTTTTTTTTTTTAAATCTTGAGCAATTAAGAATGTGAAAGTGGTATCTCATTTTAGCTTTTTTCTCTTTTTAAATTTTTTATTATATTTTTTATTTAAGTATAGTTGATGTATAATATTATATGTTACAGGTATACAATATAGTGATTCACAATTTTTAAAGGTTCCACTCCATATATAGTTATTATAAAATATTTGCTATAGTCCCCATGTTGTACAGTATATCCTTGTAGCTTATTTTATACCTAGAAATTTGTACCTCTGAGCCCCCTACCCCAATGTTGCCCCTCCCCCATTCCCTCACCCCTCTTGTAACCACTAATTCTCTATATCTGTGAGTCTGCTTCTTTTTTTATTCACTAGGTTGTATTTTTTAGATTCCACATATAAGTGACATCATATAGTACTGTCTTTCTCTGTCTGGCTTATTTCACTTAGCATAATGCCCTCCAAGTCCATCCATGTTGCTGCAAATGGCAAAATTTCATTCTTTTTGTGGCTGAGTAGTATTCCATTGTGTATGTATAGCACATTTTTATCCATTCATCTGTGGATGGACACTTAGGTTGCTTCCATATCTTGGCTATTGCAAATAATGCTGCTATGAATATTGGGTACGTGTATCTTTTTTTTAACATCTTTATTGGATTATAATTGCTTTACAATGTTGTGTTAGTTTCTGCTGTACAACAGAGTGAATCAGCTATGTGTATACATATATCCCCTCCCTCTTGAGCCTCCCTCCCACCCTCTCCATCCTATCCCTCTAGGTTGTCACAAAGCACTGAGCTGATCTCCCTGTGCTATACAGCAGCTTCCCACTAGCTGTTTTACAATGGCAGTGTATATATGTCAATGCTACTCTCTCAATTCATCCCAGCCTCCCCTTCCCCCGCTGTGTCCACAAGGCTGTTCTCTATGTCTGCGTCTCTATTCCTGCCCTGCCACTAGGTTCATCAGTACCATTTTTCTAGATTCCATATATGTGCATTAATATACAGTATTTGTTTTTCTCTTTCTGACTTACTTCTCTCTGTATAACAGACTCTAGGTCCATCCACATCACTACAAATGACTCAATTTTGTTCTCCTTATGGCTGAGTAATATTCCATTGTATATACCGCATCTTTTTTATCCATTCATCTTTCGATGGACATTTAGGTTGCTTCCATGTCCTGGCTATTGTAAATAGTGCTGCAATGAACACTGGGGTACATGTATCTTTTTGAATTAGTGATTTTGTTTTTTTCAGATATATAACCAGGAGTGGAATTGCTGGGTCATATGATAGTTCTATTTTTAGTTTTTTGAGCAACCTCCATACTGTTTTACACAGTGGCTGCACCATTAGACACCCACCAACAGTGTACAAGGGTTCCCTTTTCTCCACATCCTTGCTGACATTAGATATTTGTGTTCTTTTTGATGATGGTCATTCTGACAGGTGTGAGGCGATACCTCATTGTGGTTTGGATTTGCATTTCTCTGATGATTAACGATGTTAAGCATCTTTTCATGTGCCTGTTGGCCATCTGTATTTCCTCTTTTAAAAAAAAGTCTATTCAGTTCCTCTGCCCATTTTTTAATCTGGTTGTTTGTTTTATTGATGTTGAGTTGTATGACCTGTTTATAACCCCTTATCGGTCATATCATTTGCAAATATTTTCTCCCATTCAGTAGGTTGTCTTTATCCTTTTGTCCATGGTTTCCTTTGATATGCAAAAGCTTTTAAGTTTTATTAGGTCCCATTTGTTTAGTTTTGCTTTTGTTTCCTTTGCCTTAGGAGACAAATCCAAAAAATATTGTTTTGGTTATTAGGGGGTCTTTTGTGTTTACATACAACTTTTACAATGATTTGTTCTAGTTCTGTGAAAAATGCCTTTGATATTTTGATAGGGTTTGCATTAAATCTGTAGATTACCTTGGGTAGTATGGTCATTTTAACAATATTAATTCTTCCAATCCATGAACACAGTATATCTTTCCATCTGTTTGTGTTGTCTTCAGTTTTTCATCAGTGTCTCATAGTTTTCCAATTATAGGTCTCTTACTTCCTTATTTAGATTTATTCCTAGATATTTTATTCTTTCTGATGCGATGGTAAATGGAATTCTTTCCTTAAATTCTCTTTCTGATAGTTTGTTTACAGTGTATAGAAGTGTAACCAATTTCTGTATATTAATTTTGTATCCTGCAGCTTTACCGAATTCATTGATGAACTGTCATAGTTTTTGGTGATGAAGTAGTAGTAGTTTTTTTCAGCTTTTCATCATTGAGTATGATGTTAGCTGTGGACTTATCATATATGGCCTTTATTATGTTGAGGTATGTTTCCTCTATACCCACTTTGTGGAGATTATTAATCATAAATAGATGTTGTATTTTGTCAAAAGCTTTTTTTCATCTATTGAGATGATCATGTGGTTTTTATTCTTCAATTTGTTAATGTGGTGTTTCACATTGATTTGTGGATATTGAAAAAAGCCTTACATCCCTGGGATAAATCCCACTTGATCGTAGTGTATGATGCTTTTAATGTATTGTTCGATTTGGTTTGCTAATATTTTGTTGAGGATTTTTGCATCTATGTTCATCAGTGATATTGGCCTGTAATTTTCTTTTTTTGTGATAACTTTGGTTTTGGTATCAGGGTGATGCAGGCCTCATAGAATACGTTCAGAAGTGTTCCTGCCTCTGCAATTTTTTGGAATAGTTTGAGAAGGTAGGTGTTAACTCTCCTCTAAATGTTTGGTAGAATTCACCTGTGAAGCCCTCTGGTCCTGGACTTTTGTTTGTTGGGAGTTTTTAAATTACTGATTCAATTTTATTACTGGCAATTAGTCTGTTCATATTTTCTATTTCCTCAAGGTCCAGTCTGGGGAGATTTTACCTTCCCAAGGATTTGTCCATTTCTTCTGGGTTGTTCATTTTATTGGCATATAGCTGTTCATAGTAGTTTCTTATGATCATTTGTATTTCTGTAGTGTTGGTTGTTATTTCCCCTTTTTCGTTTCTGATTTTATTGATTTGGGCCCTCTCCCTTTTTTTCTTGATGAGCCTGGCTACAGGTTTATCAATTTTGTTTATCTTTTCAAAGAACCAGCTTTTCGTTTCATTGATCTTTTCTATTGTTTTTTAGTCTCTATTTCATTTATTTCTCCTCTGATCTTTATGATTTCTCTCCTTCTACTAACTTTGGGTTCATTTATTCCTCTTTTTCTAGTTCCTTTAGTTGTAAGGTTAGGTTGCCTATTTGAGATTTTTCTTGTTTCCTGAGGTAAGATTGTATTGCTATAAATTTCCCTCTTAGAACTGCTCTTGCTGTATCCCATAGGTTTCGGATCATTGTGTTTTCATTTTCATTTGTGTGTAGGTATTTTTTTATTTCCTATTTGATTTCTTCAGTAATCCATTGGTTGTTTAGCCTCCACGTATTTGTGATTTTTGCAGCTTTTTTCTTATAGTTGATTTCTAGTCTCATAGTTCTGTGGTCGGAAAAGATACTTGATATGATTTAAATTTTCTTAAATTTACTGAGGCTTTTTTGTGGCCTAGCATGTGATCTGTCCTGGAGAATGTTCCATGTGCACTTGAAATTATGTATATTCTGCTGCTTTCAGATGGAATGCTCTATGTATATCAATTAAGTCCATGTGATCAAAGGTGTCATTTAAGACCAGTATTTCCTTATTAATTTTCTGTCTGGATGATCTGTCTATTGATGTAAGTGGGGTGTTAAAGCCCCCCCCCCACTATTATTGTGTTACTGTCAATTTCTCCTTTTATGTCTGTTAATATTTGCCTCATATATTGAGGTGCTCCTGTGTTGGGTGCGTATATGTTTACAATTGTTATATCTGCTTCTTGGATTGATCCCTTGATCATTATATAGTATCCTTCTTTGTCTCTTGTAACAGACTTTATTTTAAAGTCTATTTTGTCTGATATAAGTATTGCTACTTTTGATTTCCATTTGCACAGAATACCTCTTTGCATCCCTTCACTATCAGTCTTTGTGTGTCTCTATATCTGAAGTGAGTCTCTTGTAGGCAGCATATATACAGGTCTTGCTTTTGTATCCATTCAGCCACTCTATGTCTTTTGGTTGGAGCATTTAATCCATTTACATTTAAGGTAATTATTGATATTTATGTTCATATTGCCATTTTATTCTTTTTCTTCTTTTTTTCTCTTCTCTTAAGATTTGATGACTATCTTTAGTGTTATGTTCGGATTCCTTTTTCTTTTTTTTGTGTATGTCTATTTTAGATTTTTGGTTTGTGGTGGTTACCATGAGGATTTTATATGGCAGTCTGTATATGTGTGTGTATTGGTGTGTGTGTGTATAAGTTGCTGATCTCTTCATTTCAAATGCATTTTTAAAACCCTGCATTTGTACTCTCCTCCCCTCCCAATTACTATTTTTGATATCATATTTTTACATCTAATTGTTTTCTGTATCTCATAACTGCTTATTGTGGGTATAGATGATTTTACTACTTTTGACTTTTAACCTCCCTACTAGCTTTGTGGGTGGATGATTTCCTACCTTTACTGTAGGTTTGCCTTTACTGGTGACCTTTTTCATTTTGTAATTTTCTTGTTTCTAGTTGTGGCCTTTCCTTTTTGCCTAGAGAAGTTCCTTTAACATTTGTTATAAAGCTCATTTGGTGGTGCTGAACTTTTTTAGCTTTTGCTTGTCTGTAAAGCTTTTGATCGCTCCATCAAATCTGAATGAGAGCCTTGCCAGGTAGAGTATTTTTGGTTGTAGGTTTTTATCTTTCATCACTTTAAATATATTGTGCCACTCCCTTCTGGCCTGCAGAGTTTCTGCTGAAAAATCAGCTGATAGACTTATGGGAGTTCCCTTGTATGTTATTTGTTGCTTTTCCCTCACTGCTTTTAATATTCTCTCTTTATTTTTAATTTTTGTCATTTTTATTACAGTGTGTCTTGGTGTGTTCCTCATTGGGTTCATCCTGTATGGGACTCTCTGCACCTCCTGTACTTGGTGACTGTGTCCTTTCCCATGTTAGGGAAGTTTTTCAGCTATTATGTTTTCAAGTATGTTCTCAGCCCCTTTCACTCTCTCTCTTTTCTTTCTGGGACCCCTATAATGTGAATATTAGTGTTCTAAATAGTGTCCCAGAGGTCTCTTAAACTGTTCTCATTTCTTTTCATTCTTTTTTCTTTTTTCTGTTCAGCAATAGTGATTTCCACTACTTTGTCTTCCAGCTCACTGATCCTTTCCTCTGTATCATTTAGTCTACTCTTGATTCCTTCTAACGTATTTTTTCATTTCATTTATTATATTCTTCATCTCTCTTTGGTTGTTCTTTATATATTCTAACTCTTTGTTAAAAACTTCTAACTTCTCACTCTGTGCATCCATTCTTCTCCCAAGTTCTTTCATCATCTTTACAATCATTATCTGAACTCTTTCTTAGGTAGATTGCCTATCTCCACGTCACTTAGTTTTCTTCTGGGGTTTTATCTTGTTCCTTCATCTGGAACATGTTCCTCTCCTGCCTCATTTTGTCTGAGTTGCTATTTGTATTTTTATGTATGTGGTAGGTTAGTCACATTTCTCGACTTGGAGAAGTAGCCTTCCTCAGGAGATATCCTATGTGTCCCAGCAGTGCACTCCCCTGTTGTCATCCAAACTGTGTGCTCTAGGGATTCCCTCTAAGAGTGTTGCTTGGGTACTTCAGTTATGGTGGGCTATGTGGGCAGTCAGGTACACTTGGTTGGTCCCTAGCCCAGTAGGTTGCCAGACCCTGCCTTGTGCAGATGCTGCTGGCTGCTGGTTAGCAGGGCCTGGTCACAAGGCACTGATTGCAGGGTCCCTGGGGCTAGTGCTGGCTCACTGGTGCATGGAGTCAAGGTCCAGAAGACTCTGGGGCTGTTGATCCCCCCCACTGGTGGGTGAAGCCAGGTTCTAGGGTTAGTTCTGTACTACTGTCAGGCAGAGCCAGGTCTTGGAGTCTGGCTGTAGAGCCCAGGGATCCCAGAGCTGGTGTCAGATCCCTGGTGGGGCAGGGCAGTTCCTGACAGTTAGCTGTGAGGTCCATGCTGTCCCGAAGCTTGTGTTGGCCTGTCACTGGGCAGGACCAGAGCCCAGCTGGTCCCAGGGTAGGATCTGGCCTGCTGTGGGAAGACAGGGTCTGTGAGATTGTGGTTTTCTTGCATCTGGTGTTTGCCTCCTGATGGGTGAGGCTGGTCTTGAGGCTGGTGCAGGTTTCCTGGAGGGCCAGGCCAGTGCCTGTCCACTGGTGGGTAGAGCTGGGTCTTGACCCTCTGGTGGGCAGGGCTGTGTCTAGAGGCATGTCTAGAGGGGCCATGAGCTCAGGAAGTCTTTAGGAAGCCTGTCTGCTGATGGGTGGAGCTGTGTCTCCACCCAGTTAGTTGTGGCCTGAGGCATCCCAGCACTGGTGCCTACAGTCTATTGGGTGGGGCCAGGTCTTGTGCTAATGAGCTAGAGGTAGGATCCCACTATGGTTGCTGACAGCAGCATTGTCTACATGGTACAAAGCTCCCAAATATGGCTGCTGCCAGTGTCTACGTCCCCAAGGTAAGCCACTGCTGCACTGTCCCCCTACCCGCTGGCCTCTCTGCAAGACTCTCCAAGACCAGCAGGTAGGTCTGGCCCAGGCTCCTATCAAATTACTGCTTTTTCCCTGAGTCCCAGTGCATGGGATATTGTGTGTGTGCCTTTTAAGAGTGAAGTCTCTATTTCCCGCAGTCCTTTGGGACTCCCAAAATTAAGCCCCACTGACCTTCAAAGCCAAATACTCTGGGGGTGGGGGGTCGTCCCAGGTTGGGGAGCCCGATTTGGGGCTCTGAACTCTCGCTCCTGTGGGAGAACCTCTGCACTATAATTATTCTCCAGTTTCTGGGTCACCCTCACCCCACAGGTATGGGACTTGATTATATTGCCAGTCCATCCCTCCTACCTGTCTTACTGTGGTTCCTTCCTTATGTCTTTAGTTGTAGAAGATCTTTTCTTGTAGGTTTCAGTCTTTTTCAAAGATAATTGTTCTGCAGATGGTTGTGATTTGGGTGTGCTCGTGAGAGGTGAACTCTTTCTATTCTGCCATCTTGCCAATCCCCACATTTCTTCTCTTTTTAAAAAATGTTTAATAGACTTTAGTTTTAGAGCAGTTTTGGTTTACAGAAAAATTGAGCAGATAGTACAGAGTTCTTTCTAGTTTAACTGCATTCTAGTCTGAGAGTATACACTGTGTGATTTCTATTCATTAAAAATTTTTAAGATGTGTTTTATGGCCCAGAATATGGTCTATCTTGGTTAATGGTCCATGTGAGCTTGAGAAGAGTATATTCTGCTCTTGTTAGATGAAGTAATCTATAGATGTCAATCAGTTCCAGTTGACTGATGATGATACTGCTTAGTTTAACTATATCCTTAATCATTTTCTGCCAGCTACCTGTCAATTACTGATAGGGGGGTATTGAAGTCTCCAACTGTAATAGTGGATTTTTCTGTTTCTCCTTGTCGTTCCGTCAGTTTTGCCTCAGGTATATTGATGTTCTGTTCATGTTTGAAGTTTGAAAATAGTATCTAATTTAAATTTCTTCTCTTTTTAATTAGAGTGAGATTGACTTTTATATATCTATAGTGGTTGTTTTTCACAGGTTCTTTTTTTTAATAGATTTAATTAACTAATTTATTTATTTATTTTTGGCTGTGTTGGGTCTTCGTTGCTGCGCATGGGCTTTCTCTAGTTGTGGCGAGCGGGGACTACTCTTCATTGAGGTGCGCAGGCTTCTCATTGCGATGGCTTCTCTTGTTGCGGAGCACGGGCTCTAGGCGCGTGGGCTCCAGTAGTTGTGGCACGTGGGCTCCAGTAGTTTTGGCATGTGGGCTTCAGTAGTTGTGGCTTGCAGGCTCTAGAGCGCAGGCTCAGTAGTTGTGGTGCACGGGCTTAGTTGTTCCACAGCATGTGGGATCTTCCCAGACCAGGGCTTGAACCCGTGTCCCCTGCATTGGCAGGTGGATTTTAACCACTGCGCCACCAGGGAAGCCCTTTTCACAGGTTCTTATTGGCCTGTTGATGTTCTTTTTTGTAATGTTCTATCATAGTTTTATTTTTAACAGACTATGTCTAGATGTAGGTATTCTTTTGTTTATTTTTCCTAGAACATGATGAGTCCTTTCAGTCATCAAGGGAAAGTTTTAGTCTCTGGCTTCCATATCTATCATCTCCTCTTTCCTTATTTTTGTGTTTTTGCCTTTTTTAATACCGATTTTTCATTTTAATATGATTCACACACAACTTCAATTATGCTTTTACTGCCTTAAGTGATTTTAATTCTGCTATGTGTCTTTTGTTTCCTCACTATCCTTTCTTAGTGTATGATTAAAAGCACAGGCCATGAAGTCAAATTGTCAGAGCTTGAATCCTGGCTCCAGTATTTACTGGTTGGGTGACTTTGAGCAAGTTCCTTAACACCGCTCAGTTTCCTCAATTATGAAATGAGGGCAATGATAATATTATGCATTCATGGTGTTCTTGTAAGAATTAAACAGGTTAACACATGTAAAAGCATTTAGAATAAAGCGTGGTACACAGAAAGTGTTAAATAAATATTAGCAACTTTTACTGCTGTCCTCCTCCTCATCATCATCTCTGTTAGCTCATTCATCTCCCTTTTTTAATCTCATTTTGCCTTTTCATCTAAGCCTGTTTTCTCCTTATGGTTTTCTGTTCCTATTTCATGGAAAAATTATGTCTTTTTGCACCCTATTTAGGATATCAAACAGTTTTCTGAAATTTGGTTGTGAGTCCTGCAGTAAACAAGGTTCAGAGGTATACTCTTCAAGTTTAATCTCCATATTATATTCCTTTACATTGCAACATTTTTTCACAGGTTCCATGTGTTGTTGTCTGCTTCCCCATGCTTCGAGATCAATCTCTTCATGCTCTGTGTCAGCAAATTGGTACATGAAGTACCCTTGACCCCATTCTTGGTTCACTTTGTGACAACATCTTTCCTTTCCTTCTGTAGCTGAGCAGCTAATTATTATGTGCACAGCTTCCAAGTTCCCTACAGCATCTCCTGCCTACTGTAATGGGCTCGTCTCCTTCCTCCATGTCCTATTCAACTGATGCAGTATTAAAAAGACCCCATAATTTCCAGCGTGTACTGCAGACTAGTTTCTTCATATACCTTCTTTTGCAACAACTACTTTACTTAAAAGTAGGTTTGGTTCTGAAAAAGCTGTTTGTAAGAGCAAAACGACACCTTACAAGTGGCCGATGTGAACATATCCATTGAAAGTTAAGCTTTACTTTTGTCTCCATGGTAATCATACATCTCTCTTTTTACTGGTTTTCAAAACTCTCCACTACTTTTGGACATGATCAGGGTAAATGGTATTCATAAACCCCCTTAAAAAAACCCCAAATGCTGTAAACTCTAGAGTCAGGAACAATGGGATGGCCAAGATCCAAAGACCACATGTGATCAACTAATGCCATCTGTTGGAAGCAGCCTTTTTATTTGTTTCATCTGTGAACATTCTAAAAAAGGACATTTTTGAACTGAGGAGCGACTGTGGTTCTTTACTTTGGAAGACCATACCTCACTGAATTTAAAGTGCCACGACTATCTCCTTCCTCATCGTGGTCTGGGACCCTGCCACCCCTATCAGCTGTAGAAAGATGGCCTGGCAAGGCAAAGATGAGAAAAAAATGAGACAGTTCTTCCAGTTCTCCCAGAGTAGTACCTGGCAGGGCAAAGCAACAGCTGCCTAATTTTCTATGTGGGATGTCACCTGCATCTCTGCATCTCTGTATCTGGGGGTGGGGGGAGGGGGGACTAGGAGTATACCCAGGGGGCCTGTTGCTCTTTCTCATGCAGTCTCTTGAGGTAAAATTTCTCAGTCCAGCTCATCTACTATTTAGTTAGAGGAGATTCTGCCTAGCTTCTTTTAGACTTTGTTTTCAGTGACATTATTCCACTCCTTTCTCTTGTGCCTTCCTAAGTATTGTACAATAGGAAATTACAAAGCTCCTAGACAGAACCCATCTGAATCCAAAGATTTGTTTTAATTGCCAAGGGTGAATTCTTTCTAATATAACAGCTTTATTGAGGTATAATTTACATATCATAAAATTCACTCATTTAAGTGAGCAAATCAGTGGTTTTTAGCAAATTTGCCTAGTTGTGCAACTGTCTAATCCAATTTTAGAATATAGGAACATTAGAACAAATTTAGAACATTGATCACCCCAGTAAGATCCTTCATGCCCATTTTCAATGAATCCCTGTTCCCATCCTCAGCCCCAGGCAACCATTCATCTGCTCTCTATAGATTTGCCTTTTCTGGACATTTCAAATGCATGGAATCATGTAGTATGTGGCCTCTTGATCTGGCTTTGATTTTACTTTCTTATTACCATCTTAAAAAGCTTAAAATGTCTTTCTAGCCTTTCCACAGGGTTTAAAATTCTCATGGTGAGAGCTCCAGGGAGGCCTTCTCTGACCTCATGGGATGTTGTTTTCTGGGCTTTTCATGATCTAGGAGCCTTGGGGCACATGGATCTCTCGAATAAGTGCTGAAGGAACTGTATTGGGGAATGCACACTAAGGAAAGCCAGCAGTCCTTTGGGGAATTCCCTCAAAGTTGGGTTAACATCATCTAACATTGATCTTTATTTGTCCAGAAGTGCTAAATTTCCCTTTATTCTTTTGGGTTTTTTTTGTTTGTTTGTTTTTCAATTTTTTTAAAGTCTGTATTGAATTTGTTACAGTATTGCTTCTGTTTTATGTTTTGGTTTTTTGGCCATGAGGCATGTGGGATCTTAGCTCCCTGACCAGGGATCGAACCCATACCCCCTGCATTTGAAGGTGAAGTCTTAACCACTGGACTGCCAGGGAAGTCCCCCACTGTGTGTCTTTTGAAAACCCACTCACTTCTCTGTTGAAGTTTATCTTGTTCTCCCAAGTGAAGGCGAGGAAAACAGCTGGGGCAAGGGGTGGTCAGAGGTGATAGAACTGATTTGTCTTCCTGGATTTCTACCACTATTCTCCCCATTCCACCCCTGCACTTGCATCAGAGTTTGAGTTAAAATCACAGTGCAGAGCGAACAGGAGCACTACTCTGATGAGGACCAAACAGACCTAGAGCTAAATGTTCTCAAGTGCCTCTCTGTGTGCCCACAGCTATGCTAAATGTCTGACACATATACCTCATTCACCTTCCAGAGGGATTCTCTAAGCTTTATATAAAATCAGGCCCATTTTACAGATATGCAAATGGTAACCTTGGCCAAGATCACACAGCAGTAAATCCACTTTTACTCAGTTGGACCTTTTCTCTTTGGCCGAAATGTTCCTGTATCAAGCCACAGATTAACTCTAGCTAATAACGTCAGCAAGAGAAGGGGATAAATGCTTTTCTGAATCATGCTTTTTCTATCTCTTTTTTTATTATAAAAACAATTTAATTCTATTAAATAAAAATGATCAAAAATATTTTTGCTCATACCACACCATCACAAGTATTTCACTTTTCAAAATATCTTTCTCTATCTTGTCCATCTGCTTTCATCTCTTTATATAGTTGCCATAATGGCATATATTCCATTTTTTATTCTTCTATTTTATCTGTCATTGTTTCTTGAATGCATTTTTCTATATTAATACTTAGATTTTGTAGCTATCATTTTAAAGTATTTAATAGATAATTTATTTTAAAACTTCGTTTTTTAGTTTTCTATTTTACTTAAGTATTAATTGGGTATATATCTCATTATCTTCCTCTTAGTTCTAGATAATGTGAATTCTCTTCTTAAGGTCACTTCATCTCTCTAGAATGTGCATCTACATCATTGCCCCTAGTTTTTTTTATTGAAGTATAATTGATTTACAATGCTTCAGGTGTACAGCAAAGTGAGTCAGTTTTATATATATATAAATATATTTATATAAACACACATATATATATGCATATGGCTATTCTTTTTCAGATTCTTTTCCATTACAGGTTTTTACAAGATATTGAATATAGTTCCCTGTGCTATACAGTAGGTCCTTGTTGTTTACCTATTTTAGATATAGTGGTATCTGTTAATCCCAAATTCTTAATTTATCCCTCCCCCCTCCTTTCCCCTTTGGTAACCATAAGTTTGTTTTCTATGTCTGTGCATCTATTTCTGTTTTGTAAATAATGTAATTATCATTTTAATGACTGTAAAATATTCCATTCATTTTATAAGACATAATTTTGACTGGTCTTCTAATGTGGGACATGTAAATTATTTTCAAATTTTTGTTATCACAGATGGTGCTGTATACTCATGTATAGAGATTATTTTCATTATGAATTATTTCCTTATGAAAATTCCAAGAATGTGATTTCTGACTTGGAGTAGAGACATTTTTGTAGCTCTGTAAGCATAGTGCCAGATTGCTTTCTAAAAGTGTTGTACCAGATTGACTTCTAGGTAGAGCTGCACAGTGACGTAGGATAATAGAAACTCTCTCCTATAATACATAATGATATGAACAATAACAACAGTTTAAGCCTAAAAATTTCCCAGTTACAGCCTGATTCTTTAAACATTGAGAGGTAGAGGATAAGGAGAGAAACAAAAGATCCTGCATGTTGTATCTCTCAACCCAGAACCCACAACCCCATTGTCCTTCTAAAAGTGATGCTGAGAGGAAAGGGTATGAGTTGACAAAATTCTGAGACTTCTCACTGGTAATCACCAGTGTGGAAAAAGCAGACGGCAGTGGTGACAGGACAGCTGCAAAAAAAATGTCTAAGAGAAACCTTTGAGCATGAAACCCCTCCATAATTTGGTAGGACCTTATTAGGAGTGGGAGAAACTACCAGGGTTTGCATCTTCCAGAGCTCCATGCTGGGTGGGGGATGTGAGCTGAATTTTTCAGGAGTGAATCATGTCTCTAACTGGGGTGGGAGTGGGATGGACCCATGGTTCTGGAAAATTGGCCAAATTTTAGAAAGAGAGTGCAAAGCCCAGGTTTCCTGGTAAGGGCAACTGAGTATTTCCTTTTCCCAACCCCTGTACCCTCAGGCTACAGAAAAGAAATCCAGACAAATCCACACACCAGTCCTTGAATTGTGGCCAAGAAAGTGAGGGAAATAAACTCACCCTAGATAATGGTGGGGAAAATGTCAAGATTTTACCTGATTATATCAGAATAAGAACATCAGAAAGAAAGAGACAGAGACAGAGAATGAGAATCTAAAAGAAAAACATGACCTAAGAAACATAAAATATTTGTGTTGCAAGAACTTAGTAATAATATAAATTTAATTTTTAAAATTTATAGATGAACAATGTGCTACTGGCAAAGGGATAGATATATAGATCAATGGAATAGAATTGAGAGTCCAGAAATAAGCCCCTCATATTTATAGTGACTTGATTTTTGACAAGGGTACCAAGATAATTTTATGGAAAAAGAATAATCCTTTCAACACATGGTGTTGGAATAAATGAATATATACATGTAAAATAATGAATTTGGGCCTCTACTTTACACCATAGTCAAAAATTAACTCAAAATGGATCAAAGATCTAAATTCAAGAGTTAAAATTATGAAAGCTTAGAAGAAAACATAGGTGCAAATGTTCATGACCTTGGACTAGGCAACAATGTCTTAGGACACCAAAAGCACAAGCAACAAAAGAAAAAATAGTTAAACTGAACTTCATCAAAATTAAAAACTTTTGTGCTTCATAGGACAACATCAAGAAAGTAAAAAGACAACTCACAGAATGGGTGAAATTTTTTTGCAAATCATATATCTGATAAGGGACTTGTATATAGAATGTATAAAGAAGTATTATAATTCAATAATAAAAAGATAAATAACACAATTTTTATATGGGCAAAGTAACTGAATAGACATTTCTCCAAAGAAGATATATAAAGGGCCAATAAGCACATGACAAGAACTCAACATTACTAGCATTATTAGCCATCAGGAAAATGCAAATCAAAAACACGAGATACCAACTCACAACTACAATGAGAATAATAAAAAAGATGGAAAACAACAAGTGTTGGTGAGAATGTGGGAAAATTGGAACCCTCACATGTTATAATGGAAATGTAAAATAGTACAGCAGCTTTGGAAAACAGCATTTCGCAGTTCCTCAAAAGTTAAACAAACAAAAGAAAGTTAAACATAGAGTTACCATATGACCAAGCAATTCCACTCCTAGATATATGCCCAAGAGAAATAAAAACAGATGTCCACACAAAGACTTGTACACAAATGTTCATAACAGCATAATTCATAATGACCAAAAAGTGGAAACAATCCAAATGTCCATCAACTGATGAATGAATAAATAAAATATAGTATATTCATACAATTAAACATTATTCAACAATAAAAAGAAATGAAGTAATAATACATGATACAACGTGGATAAACCTTAAAAACATTATGATGAGTAAAAGAAGCCAATCACAAAAGAACATCTATTGGATGACTTCAATTATATGAAATGTCCAGAATAGCAAATCTATAGAGACAGAAAGTACATTAGTGGTTGCCTAGTGTTGTGGGCAAGCGGGGAGATGAGGGACGAGAAGAGGATTTGGGAGGTGACAACTAAGAGGTATGAGGTTTCTTTTTGGTGCAATGAAGTGTTCTAAAATTGGTTATGGTAATGACTGTACAACTCTGTGAATATTAGTATATTCATACATACATGTATTTTTAGTAAACGATTGAATTGTACAATTGAAATGGGTGAATTATATCATGTGTGAATTATATCTTAATAAATCTGTCATTTAAAAGTTTGTAGATGAGGTGATAAAACCACAGAATCAGAGAAAAAGAGGGGTTGAGAAACCAAAGAAACAAATTGATAGCTAAACAGTGCTATTAATGATCTAATAAATTAGAACCAGCAAGGAATAAAGCATACAAGTCTAGACAGCTAACAAATGGCTTAAAGGAAAGGTTTCAGATAACTACACTTGCTACAGAAGACGAAGTCTAAGAGCAATTATGAAGAATATGATTGATATGGAGACTAAACAGTGCTAATTCCTTTAGTAGGTAACCCAATAAATAGTGTAGACAATATATACTAAGATATAAATGCAGAACTTTTTCCTAAAATGAAGAACTGCTTCTGTAAATTTTAAGAGTATGCTGTATTCCAAGAAAAACTGATACAGAATAATTGACCAAAAGAAATAATATGATTAAATTATTGGACTTCCAGGATAAAAGAGATTCCATCACGCATCTGTATAGGAAAGAAAAATCAATAAAAGTGGAAATATCTGATGGGCCTCAGACTTCTACACAGCAACCTAGAATGCAAGAAAACACACTGGAACAATGGTCTGCAACATTCTGAGGGAAAGAAAATGTGACATAAGAATACTACTCTCAGCCAAGTCACGGTTCAAATACAAAGGGCAGACATTGTCAAACATGCAAGATCTGAGAGAATAGAGCCCTGATAAGTCCCTTCTTGGAAATACAAAATGAAATCAGCCAACTAACAAATCAATCAAGATAAAGAACTCTTGGGGACTGCCCTGCTGGTCCTGTGGGTAAGACTCCACAATCCCAATGCAGGGGGCCAGGGTTTGATCCCTGGTCGGGGAACTAGATCCCACATGCATGCTGCAACTGAGAAGCCTGCATGCCGAAAATAAGAAGCCTACATGCTGCAACCAAAGATCCTGCATGCCGCAACGAAGATACCACGTGCTGCAACTAAGTCCTGGCGCAGCCAAAATAAAATATAAAAATAAATAAATAAACATAGCAGAGTGTACATGTCAAATTAAAAAAAAAAAAACTCTTAAATAGTCTGTGTTAAAAGCCCTGAGTTTGAGTGTTGAACCTATTTAAATAGAGACCTAAGACTAAGGAATGGGAGAATTATAGTTGCAGAACAAAATGTCAGTGTTATAATCCCTGAAAAAGTAAAAGTTATATCATCAAGAACAATACAAGGAACCAAAGGAGAGGAGAAGGAAGAGTGAGAGTTAATTCACGTCATAGTTCATAAAGGAATCAATGAAACTGGTCTAACATCAAGTCACATGTATTTACAAATGAAATGTGATATCAGGATTTACTTCAAAATACTCCAGACAAAGAAAGAAAACAAAAGGGAGGGAGGACGTGAGGAGGGAAGGAAAATGAATATGGTGGTGGTTGGTGTTGGGGAAATGAATGAGACAAGAGTTGCAAAATGTTGAAGATTATTGAAGCTAGACAATGGGTACATGGCAGTTTATTATACTATTCTCCTTATTTTTGTGTATTTTTAAATTTTTTCACAATAAAAAGTTAAAATATAATAACAAAGTTGGATTAAATTATTTTTAAAATTATAATGCCTTTAAGCCCTAATGGCTTAAAAAATATTTTTAAATTAAGAAGCATCTTGCTAAAAGGGTAAATATTAAAAGTTTTCATCACAGAAAAAACTGATGAACTGAAATGTTTGATGAACTGAAATGTTTGAACTGATGGACTGAAATGTTTCATCCCTTTAACTGAAGCTCAAGACTCTCTCTCGCTCACACACACATACACCCTACAACCACCAAGCCTGCCCTCTTTGGGCCAGTTATAGGCGAGTCCTGTGGAGAGAGAAGCAAGTCACTTGTGCTTACAGCTTGGCTGGCTGGGCAATGGGGCAGACCCTGTCATGCCCACTGCTGCTGTGAATCACATAGCCTAGCATTTGTCTTGCCGGGACCTGGGTAATTCTCCATGTCCACTTCAGAAAGTTTTTCTCTTTTTTAAAAAAAAATTTTATTTCATTCTGCAGGCTTTGCAAACAGTATCTCATAGACTTCTCATGGCATTCTCTAGATGAGGAAATTGAGAAGGGAGTCATTCACCCGGGGCCCCACAGTGAGTCAGTAAGGAACAGTTGGATGGGAGGCCAGGTCCTTCCCTGACACCCTTCTTATTCCCACTCCTCATCTTAAAGTGAAAAAAAGAAAAAGACACCCACCAATTACAGAGGCAGGGACTTCACTGGGAAAAAGGATCATAGGAACTTTGTGTCACTTTTGTGGGGAAGGTGGGGAGTGGTTCCAGATGGGTACTATGATTGTAGTTTGGAAGAATTGGTGGAGTGGGAAGGCAACTCAGAATCCAAGTTCAAGCATCCTGACTTCTCACAAACAACCTTGTAGCCCTGTAACTCTCCAGCTGTGCTACAACGGGCTTCTGCCTCCCCCTCAACCTTTCTGCTGTCTCCCTACCTACCAGCCCCTCCAGCCCTCCCCTCCAGCTTGGCCCCCAAGGCCCACCTCCTCCACCTTTCTCTCTCATCAGCACCTCTGCTCCCTCCTTCCCTTGTCCTCCTGCCAAACACACCTGGCAAAACCTCTATCTTGGATCAATACACCACCCCTTTTTTTCTTTCCACTCATACTACAGAGCTGCTGAACAGTACAGGAGAAAATCACATAAGCAGAAGACTTGGCATTACTTTCATGGTCTCCAGCCTCAGTTTGGGGAAGCAGAAAGACCATAGACTTTGGACTCAAATAGATCTGTTTTGGAACATAGATGCAAAAACACCTCAACAAAATACTAGCAAACCGAATCCAACAATATATTAAAAGGATTATACACCATGATCAAGTGGGATTTATCAGTTTCCACAAATCAATCAATGTGGAACACCACATTAAATTGAAGAATAAAAAACATATGATCATCTCAATAGATGCAGAAAAAGCTTCTGATAAAATCAATATCCATTTATGATTAAAAACTCTCCAGAAAGTGGATGTAGAGGGGACAAGCCTCAACATAATAAAGGCCATATATGACATACCCACAGCTAACATCATACTCAATGGTGAAAAGCTGAAATCATTTCCTCTAAGATCAGGAACAAGACAAAGATGCCCACTCTTTCCACTTTTATTCAACATAGTTTTGGAAGTCCTAGCCACAGCAATCAGAGAAGAAAAATAAATAAGTAAAAGGAATCCAAATTGAAAAAGAAGTAAAACTGTCACAGTTAGAAGATGACATGACACTATACATAGAAAATCCTAAAGACGCTACCAGAAAATGAGTAGAGATCATCAACAAATTTGGTAAAGTTGAAGGATACAAAATTAATATAGAGAACTCTGTTGCATTTCTATACACTAACAATGAAATATCAGAAAGAGAAATTAAGGAAACAATCCCATTTACCATTGCATCAAAAAGAATAGAATACCTAGGAATAAACCTACCTAAGGAGGCAAAATACCCATACTCTGTAAACTGTAAGACACTGATGAAAGAAATTGAAGACAGATGGACAAACAGATGGAAAGATATATAATGTTCTTGGATTGGAAGAATCAATATTGTTAAAATGACCATGCTACCCAAGGCAATCTACAGAGTCAATGCAATCCTTATCAAATTATCAATGGCATTTTTCACAAAACTAGAACAAATAATCCTAAATTTTATATGGAACCATAAAAGACCCAGAATTGCCAAAGCAATCCTGACAAAGAAGAATGGAGCTAGAGGTATCATGCTCCCTGACTTCAGACTATACTACAAAGCTACAGTAATCAAAAAGGTATGGTACTGGCAGAATAACAGACACATAGATCAATGGAAGAGGACAGAAGGCCCAGAAATAAACCCATACACTTATGGTCAATTAATCTATGACAAAAGAAGCAAGACTATGTAATGGAGA
Source organism: Balaenoptera physalus (assembly GCF_965194825.1). Classification (NCBI taxonomy): domain Eukaryota; kingdom Metazoa; phylum Chordata; class Mammalia; order Artiodactyla; family Balaenopteridae; genus Balaenoptera; species Balaenoptera physalus. Next base: position 70,581,136 of record NC_138898.1, on the reverse strand, counting down.
AAACACAACCTCTTCAATAAATGGTGCTGGGAAAACTGGACAACTACATGTAAAAGAATGAAATTAGAACATTCTCTAACACCATATACAAAAATAAACTCAAAATGCATTAAAGACCTAAATGTAAGACTAGATACTATATAACTCCTAGAAGAAAACAAAAGCAGAACACTCTTTGACATGAATCGCAGCAATATTTTTTTGGATTCATCTCCTAGAGTAATGGAAATAAAAGCAAAGCAAAACAAATGGGACCTAATTGAATTTAAAAGCTTTTGCGCAGCAAAGGAAACCATAAACAAAACAAAAAGACAACCTACAGAATGGGAGAAGATATTTGCAAACAATGCAACTGACAATGGATTAATTTCCAAACTATACAAACAGCTCATACAGCTTAATATCAAAAAAACAAACAACCCAATCAAAAAAATGGACAGAAGGCCTAAATAGACATTTTTCCAAAGAAGACATACAGATAGCCAAGAAGCATATGAAAAGATGCTCAGTATCGCTAATTATTAGAGAAATGGAAACCAAAACTACAATGAGTTATCGCTTCACACCAGTCAGAATGGCCATCACCAAAAAGTGTACAAATAATAAGTGCTGGAGAGAGTGTGGAGAAAAAGTAACCCTTCTACACTGTTGGTGGGGATGTAAATTGGTGCAGGCACTATGGGGAACAGTATGGAGGGTCCTCAAAACACTAAAAATAGAGTTACCATATGATCCAACAATCCCACTCCTGGGCATACACCTGGAGAAAATATAATTTGAAAAGATACATGCACCCCAGTATTCATAGCAGCACTGTTTACAATAGCTAAGACATGGAAGCAACCTAAATGTCCATTAACAGAGGAATAGATAAAGAAAATGTGGTGTATATATATACAATGGAATATTACTCAGCCAGAAAAAAGAATGAAATAACACCATTTATGGCAGCATGGATGGACCTAGACACTATCATATGAAGTGAAGTCAGACAGAGAAAGTGAAATATATGATATCACTAGTTGTGGACTCTTAAAAAAATGATACAAATGAACTTATTTGTAAAACAGAAATAGACTCACAGACATAGAAAACAAACTTATGGTTACCAAAGGGGAAAGGAGGGAGAAGGATAAATTGGGAGTTTGGGATTAACATATACACACTACTGGACTTCCCTGGTGGCGCAGTGGTTAAGAATCCACTTACCAATGCAGGGGACACAGGTTCCAGCCCTGGTCCCAGAAGATCCCACAAGCCACGCAACGACTAAGCCCTTGCGCCACAACTACTGAGCCTGTGCTCTAGAGCCCGTGATTCACAACTACTGAGCCCACGTGCCACAGCTGCTGAAGCCTGTGTGCCTCAAGCCCATGGTCTGCAACAAGAGAAGCCACCGTAATGAGAAGCCTGCTCACCGCAATGAAGAGTAGGCCCCGCTCACCACAACTAGAGAAAGCCTGCACATGGCAACGAAGACCCAATGCAGCCAAAAATAAATAAATAAATTTATTAAAAAATATATACATACTGCTATATATAAAACAGATAATCAACAAGGGCCTTCTGTATAGCACAGGGAACTATATTCAATATCTTATAATAACCTATAATGGAAAAGAATCTGAAAAATAATACATATATACATATATATGTGTAACTGAATCACTTTGCTGTACACCTGAAACTAACACAACTTTGTAAATCAACTGTACTTCAATTAAAAAAAAGTTTTCCTCACAAGAAAAAAAATTCTATGTATGGTGACGGATTTTATAAGAATAGAATCATTTGACATTATATGCATTATATATTATATATACAATCTTTATTAATATAATTTTATAATGTGATCAGTTCACTGTATATATAAATATTGAATCATTATATTTTATACCTGAAACTAATATAATGTTATTTGTCAATTATACCTCAATTGAATTTAAAAAAAAAGAAACCAGTTTTAGGAACCAATATCTCTTGTAGTGAATAATGATTATCTGAAGTTCAGCAGGTCCTTCAGTTTCATTTTAGTCTCCTTTTCTTCGAATTTAAGTAAAATTAGATTTAATGTTTTTATTTTTAATAGTATAATATATAAAAATATATATTATTATATTTTATGTTGTATTAATATAAATCATATATATATACATAGTGTATGATATATAATATCAAATGATCCTATTCTAATAAAATCCTTTCTTTCATCTACCTATACTTCCATCTTTAATATGTTTGTGTGCCTCGAGAGAGGACTGGAAAGATTGCCATCAAAAGTTATCTCTAGATGTGAGATTTGGAGCGATTTGTTTTCTTCCTTTTTTGTTCTTTTCAATACTTCCTCTTAATATTATTAAGAATAATTATTTGTATAATTAGCACCTATTATTTTTATACGTATAATAAAGTTATTCCTCTTTAAAAGGTGTTGTTCCAGGTTATACCGTTACACAACTATGCCAGTACTGGTAGTTATACATTTCAGATGCCTATGGCTGAGGTAGTTAAATACCTCAAATATGAAATGTAAACCCCTGATGTACTAATAACCTATTCTATTTCTTTGGGTCCAGGAAGCATCTATGATTTTTATTTCCTCAAGCAAGGTGGTGGACATTGGTACACATGGACAGAGTATATCACCAAAGAGGAGGAAAATATCCCAGCAGATGCAAAGGTAAAAGAGAGTTATTGGCCATGGAACTTTGGTAATGACCTGATATTCAGCAAAGTGGAGAGGTTAACAGCAGGTCTGTGTTAGCATTTTTAAGAACTTACTTTAGGAAAATGTTCAAACATGAGCTGGATTGAGCCTTCAAAACATGGACTTTAGAATCAGAGAGTCCCAGATTCCTTACTCAGCCTTCACTCTCTCTGCCTCAATTTACTCAACTACACAATAGCAGAAAAAAATACCTAAAGGATGGCTGCAAGGATTGAAGACATTATACATGAGTTTGTGGCACACACTGTGTGCTAGATTATGCTGTTGCTATTCTGATTATTATCACTGTCTATAATGCCAGATGGTCATCAGTCCACCTCTCAGATATCTCAGCCAAAAAGATCCTTGCCTTTTCTTTAAAATCCCCAGAGAAAGATTTCTTTAATCAGAATTCTCAGAAAAATGGGTGCTGATTAATAGATTTTCTGGTTAGCAGACAATTCACCTACAACTCCTGCTCATTTCTTTGTGGAAAATTTTTTCCAGATGTGGAATTTCATGCCTCTATTTGCAGTTATCTAGTGGACATAATTTATCTTTCTGGGGGTGATTGTAGATTGTTCAGGCCCCAGATAGAGTAGAAAGAGGTGGATGGGAAAGTGGAAATATTGATGACAAAGTCAGACACCAGATAGGAGCACAGCTGCTTGTGAAAAGGGTGCAATAAGCAGGAGTGAATGTGTGTTGAGTTCAGGACACACCCTGGAGGCTGAGTCTTGTAAAGAACCCCACAGCACTGAGGCCCTAAACTTTCATTCTCCTTAAAGAGCTTCATCACCTGAGCTCCAGGGGTTTGAAATCTAGCTGGATTCATACAAATAAAAGTCCAATGCAGAAAATATTTTAGTTCTGCTGGGAATTTTTCCTTTGTCAAAAAATTGTTCTAGCCCCTGAAAATAAAAATCTATGAAACAAAACCTGCTTTAAATTCCTAGTCTTGGTACCTGGTTCTGCATTCAGTATCACTTACTGGCTATGTGGCTTTGGACAAGTTAGCCAGCCATCCTCCAGTCTCAATTTTTTCATCTGAAAAAGTGAGCTAATAATATACCTGCCTCAGAGGGTTATTGGGAAAGCTGCAGCGAATAACAGAGGCGAAACATCCATAGCTCAACACCTGTTAATTCTCTTCCTCACCACTTCAGTTCCTTTGTTTTATCTGCTCCTTTTACTTTGATCAAATTATTTATCAAAAGAAGCCAAGACTTTGTCTACCAATATACACAAGGCCACCATGTTGCACAGTCCCTGTTGGTGCCACTTGCATTATGGTCTAGTTTTGCTTTCGAGGCACCATTTACATAAACCATAGTGTGAATGGTGCTCCCTAGAGTTACACAACACAGTGGCTCCATGTTCACTAGCCCCTTCTAGTCTAGACATATAAGTAGTAGACATATAAGTAATAGGGATTCCAGGAGCTCAAGACCAAGCCCTTAGAGTCCAATTGGAGCCTGAACACCAGGAATAGTATTGCAATTTCCTTATTGGAAAAGGAGTTAATAGGAACAACCAAGAATCTGAGCATTAGGAAAAGCAAATGAGGAACAAGCACAGGGAATGGGGGTCAAGGGTCACACCTAACCCTTCTTGAACAAGCAGTATAGGTGGCATATGGGAGGTGGATCTTTCCTGGGGCAAGGCAGACAGCTTGGTTCAGAGCAATGGTCTCAGACGGCAGTAGCTATAGACCCATCCTTACTGTAATTGGTGTTTATAATATGACATTTCAGTGGTTAAGAATATAAACCTTGGAATCAGACAAGCTGTAATTAAAATCCTTGCATTTCCACTTACTTGATGTGTAAGTGAGCTCTGGATCTCAGTTTCCTCATCTCTAAAACAGACTTTCCTCATCTCTAAAATGCCCATATTTACGTGCAAGATTTAATTTAATCCTCAAAGCAGCTCAGTGAACTAGGTGCCATTATTATCCCCGTTTTACAGATGAAGAAACTAAGGCCCCTGGAGAGGTAAAATACTCAAAAGCATAAAGATAAATAAGAGATGGAGCTGAATGGATAGTAAGGATAGAACCCAAGTCCCCTGAATTCCAAGACCCAATATCCTGGGCTCAGTACCAAGACTCACCATGTCTTTGTGGCACAGGTCTCAGAACTCATCATCCCCACAATGGAAACAGCCCGGCAGTCCTTCTTCTTGAAAACCTACCTGGACCATGAGATTCCAATGCTGTTCGTAGGACCCACGGGCACTGGCAAATCAGTCATCACCAACAACTTCCTTTTCCGCCTTCCCAAAAATACTTATCTGCCCAACTGCATCAATTTCTCTGCCAGAACTTCAGCCAGTCAGACCCAGGATATCATCATGTCCAAGCTGGATCGACGGCGGAAGGGCCTTTTTGGGCCTCCCATAGGGAAGAAAGCAGTGGTATTTGTGGGTAAGGCATTGGCCTGGATCTGGACACACCAAATTCTTCTACTCTCAGCTGCAGCAAAACAGAATCTCCCCTTGTAGGGCCACTGTATAGTCCTTTTACTCTCTCTGGGAGATAAACTATTTCTGGTTAATATAATTCAACATTCCTTCCCTCCCCTCCTATTTTCCTTCCTTCCTTCCTTCCATCTTTCCATCCCTTCTTCTCTTCCTTCCCTCCCTCTCTTCCTTCTTTCATTTTTTGTTTCCTGTCCTTTCCTTCGTTCATTACCAAGTATTTGTTAACCATGTACTATAAGCCAAATTTTCAGTAAGAGAGGCAAGGTCCAGGCCTTTTTGCCTGAGGGAGGATCCCAGTTTCTCCTGGAATGAAGTTGAGCCCGTGGATCAGGCAAAGTTACTTTGTAGTGAGAAGCAGTTAGGTCCAGAAGGGGATTGTGGTGTTTGCCCTCTTGCATCTCCAGAAGCAACTCACACTTTGTCATGAGCTCCTATTCCATTATGTGCCAGATAAATATGTTATCAGTATATGAAGAAATCTAATAGTTGCTAAATAAATATTTGTGAAGTAAGCACATTGAATTTTCCCAGGATTTTATGTTTACAAAGCACTTCCTCATTTATTTTGTTTGAGCCTCACGGCCCCATCAGTTTATTAGCCACCATTATCACTTTACTAGTCAGTTAATTGAGGCTCCAGAGGTTAAATTCCCTGTTCAGGGTCAAACATCTAGAAAATTCTGGAACCACGAGCCAAAACCAGGTTTCTTGGTGCCAAATACATTATCTTTTCCACTCTCTTACTGCTGACTCATAAAATTCTCATTTAGTAATAGTAATGCCCTGCCCTTCTGGGTTATCTTATGTCCTGTCTTTAAAATTCATGTATTGATAGTAAATGTTGCATGTATTTATATCCTTGCCAATTAGCAACAGCTCCTTAAAGGCAGGGATCCTATTTCGTTTCCCTTTCTTTTCCCCCTTTCTCCTTTCATCCAGTCTTTTATCCCTTCCCATTTTTATGGTATATCCAAAAACAGATTAAGCTTTGCAGCCAAACAGACCTAGGTCCAAATCTCACTTTTTAACCCTAAGCATGTTGTGACCCTAAGCATATTATTCCATGACCTTCAGTTCCTCACCTCTAACATAAAGGTAATGCTCTCTTCCTTATAAAGTCATTATTTTGATTAGATGAGATAATATGTATAAAACTCCTAAAATCTTACATGACACAAAACTGGGCATTTAATCAATGTTCATTGGAGTTTATTTAGTGCCTTCTATGTGCCAGGACTGAGCAATATGCTATTTTAGAAAATCGATCCCTACCCTGGAGGAAATATGGGAAAAAGTTAAATGTCTGTTTGTTAATGCCAATCTGTCAATAAAGCAGGAGAGCCCAGAACCCAGGAAAAGCTCTTCCATTATGGTGAGAATGTCCACTGGCTGAGCCCTGCCTAGAGTGAGGATGTAACAACTGGGCACGGACTCTCCCATGGAGGGATAATCATCTGCTACCTCCTGTGAGAGCAAAGGATCCCATAGACTTACAATCTGTGGCCATGGCTTCTTTCCCCAGATGACCTCAACATGCCAGCCAAAGAGGTGTATGGGGCCCAGCCCCCCATTGAGCTCCTGAGGCAATGGATTGACCACGGTTACTGGTTTGACAAGAAAGACACAAACAAGCTGGACATCGTTGATGTGCTGCTTGTGACAGCCATGGGCCCCCCTGGTGGAGGAAGAAATGACATTACTGGTATGTGAAGGGGAGAGTTCATTACTCTTCACCCACCCCCTGCAGAGCCAGACCACCTTCATGAATGGAGGGTTGGTGCAGGGCACTCGTCCTGATGGAAGGTGGAGAAAGGTGTGTTTAGGCTGTAGCCAGAGACACTTGAGTTAGCTTCAAGGAGTGACATTTGAATATTTCATGTTGGTAGTTGTATGAAATAGGATGGGAAGATGAAAAGAGGATTTGAGGAGTGTTTGGCTAGGGCTTAGAGGAACAGAGAGTCCCATGAAGAGGGGAGTTCAGTGTGGACAGAATGTGTTCCAGGAGGGAGGCTAGATCAGAGGTTCTCAACTAAGGGTGCGTGACAGATTCACCTGTTGTGTTTCTTATAATTCTTTGGATTGCCAGAGATAGAACACCTAATCCAAGTGGCCTAAGCAAAATCATAATGATAATAAACAAACAAGTAAATAAGATTTTTTCCCCTGTCATCTAACACTTCAGGAATATATTTTGCTTCAGGTGCAACTTGATCCATCTAGGTCTACAGATTTTCATACTTTTATTCTGAGATACATCCTTGGTTAAGAATCTTAATGCCATTTCCAGACTTAAGATTCTGTGACCTTGCTCTCCCCTGTGGCATTTGTCTTTCTCATTTGTAAAATAAGGAAGATAAGCAGGGTGATTTTACTTGGGTACACAAACCCATCACCTTCCACTTCAAGTATAGAGTCCAGGAGTACCTTTGCCTTGGATTTGAATATAACAGGATCTCAGGCACTTAGCGTCTATAAATTCAACACTTCTCTCACTAGTGAGAGGGAGAGGAACTTGGTATATTACTTTTCTCTAAGACCTAGTCATTCAATAGGAGGAAATATTTGCAAACCATCTCTCTGATAAGGAGTTAATATACAAACTATGTAAGGAATTCATACAACTCAATAGCAAAACAACAATCTGATTTGAAAATGGATAGAGAATTCGAATAGACATTTTTCTAAAGAAGACATACAAATGGCTAACAGGCACATGAAAAGATGTTCAATATTGCTAATTATTAGAGAAATGAAAATCAGAATCACAGTGAGATATCACCTCACACCTGATAGAATGGCTATTAACAAAAAGTCAAGAGATAAGAAGCGCCCTTGTACACTGTTGGTGGGAATGTAAATTGGTGCAGCCACTATGAAAAACAGTAGGAGGTTCCTCAAAAAATTAAAAATAGCACTACCATATGATCCAGCAATGCCACTTCTGGGTATATCTGAAGGAAATGAAATCACTATCTTGAAGAAATATCTGCACTCCCATGTTCATTGCAACATTATTCACAATAGTCAAGTCATGGAAACAACCAAAGGGTCCATCGATGGATGAATGGGTAAAGAAGATGTGTACACACACACACACAATGGGATATTATTCAGCCATAAAAAAGAATGAAATCCTACCCTTTGTGACAACATGGATGGACCTTGAGAACATTATGCTAAGTGAAATAAGTCAGACAGAGAAAAACAAATGCTATATAATATCACTTACATGTGGAATCTAAAAAAGCCAAACTCATAGAAACAGGAGTAGAATGGTGGTTGCCAGGAGTTAGGGGATGGGGGAAATGGGGAGATGTTGGTCAAAGGGTACAAATTTCCAGTTATAAGATGAATAAGTTTTGGGAATCTAATGTATAGCATGGTGACTCTAGTTAACAACAACAGCAACAATGGAATTGTTACTTAACCTTATTGTGGCAATCATTTTGCAATATCTATATGCATCAAATCATCATGTTGTAAACCTTCAGCTTATATATGTTATATGTCAATTATATCTCAATAAAACTGGCAGGGGGTGGAAATCTATTCAAAAGGGAATATCTGTTTCCAGTACATATCATGGAAAGAGTAATTACTAACATTTGTGCAGCAATTGACAGTTTTCAGGCTATGTCACATAATATGATATTTGAAAAGATCCTATAATAAAGACCAGTGCCCAAAGTCTGCCAGGAACACATCTGTAGTCAAGTGAAATTGGGTTTATTAATTTGCTGCAGAAAGGGTGTCTGTACAGCATTGAGAACCATGAGAGTAAGAGTGCCTGGTGAAAGAGAGTTAAATGGGCTTGTGCTGGGTGATATGAGGAAAGGCTTAAGGAACCAGGGACTCTGTTTGGGATTGGGTAATCTCAGGAAGTGGGGACAATTTGATGAGTGGGTATCTTAATTTTTTCTCTGCTTGGTAAAGAAGTAGAGTCACTCATATTAGCTAAGGGGGTAGTTTTCATGGTTTCAGAGCAAACTTGTTTCTATCTTGTTCCATCATAGCTAGGGAGTGACCTCATCTGATGTTGATATTTAGTGAAATTTTGTTCAGTGGAGAACTAACAGCCTAGCTGATACTTGCCAGACCAGCTGCCAGCTTTCAGGGCTGAGATGGGAAACCTGAAGCTCAAGGCAATATAGTATGGTGGTTGAGAGTATGGCTTGGCAGAAGACTGATCTGGGTTTAGGTAACATTAACAAACATTAAGTACTATTAGTATCCTTATCATCAAAATAGTAAGTGAATTTCTCAAGTTCACACAACTGTAGATGGTTCCAGATCAATGTGTAAAATATTATTCTGGCATTTTTTTTAAAAAAAGAAAAACCTACATATGTCAATACATAAGTATAGTGGAGTGTATATATATATATATATATATATATATATATATATATATATATATTTATATATATATATATATATATATATATATAATACTTATGTACTGACATGTATATTTTCCTTTTTAAAAAAAAATGCCATATATATATATTGAAAAGAGTTTTGGGGAAAATGGCAGCAACTGTGCCAGAATCATCATTTTTGGCTCTTCCCGAATTCCCATAAACAGAGCAACTAGATAGCAAAACCAAAAACCTATAAACAACATTTACAACAAAACTAGTTGCAGAGTATTCCCCACATATTCTAAAGTATAATTGGTGGGAACAAACCACTGGCAGCTACAACACCCACATGTTATCTGCATCTGTGTGGGAGAAAGCAGAGGGAAGTATTGAGACATCTAACAGACCTGAGAATGGTTGAAACCAAAAGTAGCAAACAGGTATTCTCTGATAAGCATGGCAGCCAATTTGAGAATAGGAGCTGAAGTTGGCAGGACTTTTACCTTCTCAAATAACAAGTAAGCACAATGAACCTGCAGTGAGCTCTGAGGGACTAGAGCATTATAGCCAGTTGTGATTTCTTGAAACTAACCACCCAGGTCTCCCATACAAGGCGAGACCCTACACTGAAGAGAAACTGGAGTTGAATCAGAATTGAGCAAGTTAAGATTACTAGAAACAAAGGAAAGAGAAGGTCAAAATGAGAGTGAGAGAGAGGAACAGAGGCAGGAAAGTTCAGAAAGCAAGTCACTATATTTTTGAACACTTAAGAAATCAACAGAAAAGGAAACTTTGTGGAGTTAGAAAAGCCATCTGAGTCAAGCCTTCTCTAATTGCATATATAAAAATGAGCAAAGAAAAGTATTGAGGTCATGTTTCATAAAAATTAATGTAGGAAGGAAGAGAATAGAGAAAAACACCCCTACTTCAAAAGCACAACAGAAAGACATACTTTAAAAACTTTAATCTATTACTTCAAAATAATCTGAAAGACATTGATGAGATAATACAAGACAGGAAAGAATGACATAAATCAGAATTAGAAAAACTTAGAAATGAATGATGGAACTCAAGAATTAGGGAAAAAAAGTTACCTTAGAAATGAAGCCAAAACTAAAAGGAGCAAAAATAGAATAAATACAATCAGTAATGCCTTAAGAAATAAAAAATTAGAAGGAATTTTTTAATCAGAAAAAATATAAAGACATACTACAACATGGATGAACCTTAAAGACATTATTTTAGTGAAATAAGCCAGTTATAAAAGGACAAATATTGTATGATTCCACTTATATGAGGTACTCAGGTTCACAGAGACAAAAAGTAGACTGGTTGTTACCAGAGGCTAGGGAGAGGGAAATGGGAAGTTAGTGCTTAATGAGTTTCAGTTGCAGAAGGTGAAAAGATTCTGGAGATAGGTGGTGGTGATGTTCACACAACAATGTGAATGTGCTTGATGCCACTAAACTGTACACTTAAACAATGGCTAAAATGGTAAATTTTATGTTATGTATATTTTATCACAATAAATTTTTTTTCAAGAAATGAAGAAAGGAACTAAAAGGTTTGAGAGAAAGTAACAAATATTAAAGTTAGGTAGAGAAAATCCAACATACAACTAACAGGAGTGTCTAAAGAAGAAAACCGAAGTTTCTTCAAAGAAGAAAACAGAACTAATAATAAAAGCTATAATCCAATAAAATGCTCCCCCAAAAAAAGTATTTTTGAAAATTACATATTGAAAAAGTACATTGTGTACCTAAGAATACAGACTCAAAAATGATCATTACCAAAACTAGTAAAATCACTGGACTTTAAAGAAAAAGAAAATTAGATCATCTTAAGAATTTTCAACTGCAATCTTTATGCTAGAGAAAATGGAATAACATATTTATGATACTTGAGGGAATACAATGAGAGTCAAGGCTTTTATTGCCAGCAAAGCTAACCTTCAAGTATAAAATAAAAACTATTATCAACATGCAAGAACTCAGAGACTTATTTCCGTAAGCCCTTTCTCAGGAATCTATTAGAAAATGGGTTTCACATGATCAAAATAGCTATAAAGAGATCAATATAACAACTGGTAGTGAGCATTACTTAATGTGGTTATTTGTTGAACTAAGACTACATGGGAGAGATTATAACATATAAAGCCTACATGATTTGATGATGTAGATATTGAACAGTTGAAAATGGAGTGGGATGAGGATAGCACATACAAGAAGTTTTAAACTCTTCAGTTATTGTAATTGGTGGCGGTCATATAGTCTTATTCTGAGTGTGTTGTATGTATAAAGTGGGATTATATGAATGAGTAACTATAGCATTTTCTATTTCTACTGTCCCTTGTGTCCTTGAGAACCAGGACTCAGTGTGGAGAAAAGGAAATCAAGATGTAATATAGAAGAAGTTAAGAAAAAGCTCTGGAGTCGTAAATTTGAAATATCAGTACTGACTCATGTTCCAGGTCTAAAAAGTAATAACCAACTCATTAACAATAAGAATTCGTAGCACCCAGACTGTGGTCTTGAAATCCAGTTTCCTACTAAAATAAACCAGGCTTCTTGGAGAAATGGCTTATTACATGTCTGGGGCAGGAAATATACAAGATATGCCTGTAACGTCTTCATATATGCCTGTAACGTTTTCATGTATCCAATCATGAGAAAGCTTTCAAAGACTACAGAGTCATGTCAAAAGCATTCAGTTAACAACACAAGGAGGCTCTAACTGGCAAATATGGGGAAATTTGAGCTTCAACAATGATAGTAATTTAAATGGATTGAAATTTATCGAAAGATATTTAAATCTATGAATCAGTAGTAACAATCATAGCTGGCCATCTTCAGAGGATGATAAAAAACCAGTTCATTATCTTGAAAACTGATAAATAAATGGAAAGAAGCAAGCATTTATTTTGACTTTCTTATATGAAGTATACCACTGTATAAGCAAATAGTAGATGAAGGAAAGTGTCCCTTTCTAAAAATATTCCTAATATTTTAATAAACTATATAGTAAATGAAAGAGAAATGATAGAATATCACCATTTTGCAAACTTCAGTGAATTAATGGATCTAGCCATTGAGAATCAGTAGCTACCAACATTGCAGAGGGAGAGACAACATCATGTGCCCTCTGATGAAGGACTACACCACCACCTATGGTCTGGCCAAAGAGATGGAACCTGAATCTGATTAAGTCTCTGGATACAGCTGCAAATTGGTAGGAAATACGAAGGGCAGAGGAACCAAATAAACTACACCATGAATATGCAATCAACAAAATCCTGACTGTGGACACTTCTACAGATCAAACAGTCCAGCTATTCAGTAGACAGAAGATAAAAGAAACGGTTGGAGGGGGGAACCTATAGATTAAAAGAGACTTAAAAGACATATCAATTTTTTTAAATTAGCGAGATTAAACTCTGGTATCTAGAAATGAACACATGGTTAATAAAGATGCAAGATAGCAATTACTTTAAAAGTCAGGATAGTGGCAACCTTTGGAGGGAGAAATGGAGAGGTCTGTGATTGGGATGGGATATATGGAGGGGCTTCTGTGGAGGGCTGGCAAAGTTGTATTTCTTGACATGGATGGTAGATGTAAGGATGTTAACTTTATAATGATTCACTAAACTATACATTTGTTTTGTGTCGTTTTCTATATCTGTGCTTTACTTTATATAGAAAAATACTTTTAAAAAAAGATATGCAGGCAAATCTATAGAGACAAAAAATAGATTGTTAGTTGCCAAGGGCTGCAGGGAAATGGGGAGTGACTGCTAGTGGGTAAAGGATTTCTTTTTGGGGTGATGTAAATGTTCTGCTATTGACTGTGGTAATGGTTGCACAACTAAAATACTAAAAAATCATTGAATTGTGTACTTTAAATGGATGAATTGTATAGTATGTGAATTACATCTCAATAAAGCTGATACATAGTATAACTATAAATATATGGATATCTAACATTGGGTACCTAGATACAGATATAGAGATGTAAGAATGTCAGACTAACCGTGAGGAGGGGAGAGAGAATGGATTTCATGTGTGGGAGGTAATGGATACTTTCTATAAAAGTATTTCTGAATTGTTTGATTATTTTACAATGATCATATATTTCCTTCACCTTTTAACAACCTTGAGCACTGGACTAGCTCTATTACCAGAACTTCTGCAGTCATGGAGACATTCTGTATCTGTGCTGTGCAATACAACAGCCACTAGTCACATGTTATTCTTGAGAAGTTGAAATGTGGCTAGTGGGACTGAGGAAATAAATTTTAATGTTATTTAATTTTCATAAGGCTGCCATATTGGACAGCACAGCTCTAGGACATTAAGGCAGAGGGAAAACTCTTCTATATCTCAGGATCTCTAGGCCCAGGAGGTAAGTGTGAGAATATATGCACACTCACACCTGTGCATGTTTTCCAGGACGATTCACTCGCCATCTGAATGTCATTTCCATCAATGCCTTTGAGGATGACATTTTAACCAAGATTTTCAGTTCAATCGCTGACTGGCACTTTGGAAAAGGGTTTGATGTGATGTTCTTAAGGTAAGAGGTTCCTGTGTTATTGGCCTGGGGTCCTCAGTTCTGGCCCCTCTTTAACTGGTCTGCCTTCTCCTTCCTCCCAAGGTATGGAAAGATGCTGGTACAAGCTACGATGACAATTTATAAAGCTGCAGCGGAGAATTTCTTGCCAACTCCCTCCAAGTCACACTATGTCTTTAACCTGCGGGACTTCTCACGGGTGATCCAAGGGGTATTGCTCTGCCCTCACACCCACCTGCAGGTCAGCCGCTATCATTTCTGTTATCAAGTTCATTCAGTGATATCCTTGGCTACATGGAATATACAATGATAAGAGTAATATCTAACTTCTATCAAGCATTTAATCTATGCTAAGCATTGTGCTAAGTATTTTGTAAGCATTATCTCATTAAAGCCCCATATCGACCCCAGGATTTAGAAACTATTTGAGAACTACCACCTCAGTCACCACCTGCCATTTATTCAAATAATTAACTGGATTTTCAGGATGTAGAAAAATTTATCCGGCTTTGGATCCATGAGGTTTACCGGGTCTTCTATGACCGTCTGATTGATCATGAGGACAGACAGGTCTTTTTCAACACGGTGAGGGAAACCACCTCCAATTGCTTCAAGCAGTCTGTGGAAAAGGTAAGCCAGACCCTGTGATCATTTGGCCTCAGAAATTGCCCCAAATATTTGATCATGCTAGTCTCAGATTTCAGATTGTCTTCCTACTAGAGACTTACAGCTCCACTTTCTGAATCTCAAGAAACAGTGTATTGAGCCAACTAGTCACTCAATTTGGTGATATAATAGTTGGCCCAATTTCACTTCACTTCCCTGGTAACATATAAGTTTGGATACATTCAAACTTATGGTTTATGATATGATGTTATTGTTTATGATTAATGTAAAATGCATTTTCAAGGTCAGTTAATTTGCGAGTTGAGAAATAAAAACACCATGAATTTTCATGGTTTGATTGATGCCCTGGTAAAGCCCGAGTGAAAGATTGTCATGGTTTCCCATTTCTAAATATTTTCTCTTTTCTATTTTGATATAAGAAAAGTTTTAAGCCTGTGTATTTGCATCATCTAGTTCTACCTCTATTCTTAAGAAGCTACGATTTCTCCATAGAAAAAATTGCAAGTGTTTCATGTTGCATCCAGAGGCCAAGTGCAGAAGCACTGCCAGTTTCTAATATCAGGAAGAAGAGGCATCTAAAACATTTCTACTCTAGGTACAGAGTGGGGACCAGGGAAATGCCTGCACTTCTATTCGGTGAAGGAGCAAGTACATTAAAAATGATGTCATCTTTCGACTACCTCCTCTTAGGATCTTACAATCTGACCACCAATGTTTTAATCACTTAGCAAACAGATTGACCCTTGCTTTCACACTCTTTTCTCAAATGTCCTTTCATCATAGTCTTTACAACCACGAGATCCACATATTTTGTTTAAAGAAAAAAAAAAAAAAACTGTTGATGAACCATGACTTTGAAGAATGCTCAGAGGAAACAAATACATCCCCTACTCCCTCCCTCTACACCTCCCAGTACCATGGTGGCTGGGGCTACTGGCTGAATGCCTAACTGAGACTTACCTTTCCCACAGGTCCTCATCCACCTGTCACCCACTGGAAAGATAGTTGATGATAATATCCGTAGCCTCTTCTTTGGAGATTTCTTCAAGCCAGAAAGTGACCAAAAAATCTATGATGAGATCACTGACTTAAAACAGCTCACAGTGGTCATGGAGTATTACCTGGAAGAGTTCAACAACATCAGCAAGGCCCCCATGTCCTTGGTCATGTTCAGGTTCACCATTGAGCACATCTCCAGGATATGCAGGGTCCTGAAGCAGGACAAAGGCCACTTGCTCCTGGTGGGCATTGGGGGCAGTGGGCGGCAAAGTGCCAGCAAACTGTCCACATTCATGAACTCATATGAGCTGTACCAGATCGAGATCACTAAGAGCTACTCAGGCAATGACTGGCGAGAGGACCTGAAGAAGGTCATGCTACAGGTCGGTGTGGCCTCCAAGAGTACTGTGTTCCTCCTCACCGATAACCAGATCAAGGACGAGTCATTCATTGAGGACATCAACATGCTTCTGAACACGGGAGACGTGCCCAACATCTTCCCCACTGACGAGAAGGCTGACCTTGTGGAGAAGATGCAAATGGCAGCAAGGACAGAAAGTGAGAAGATCGAAGCCACTCCTCTTTCTATGTATAACTTCTTTATTGAGAGAGTGAAAAACAACCTTCACATTGTCCTTGGTAAGAAGAAGCAAATTCAGTTTGCCCTTTTCCTCTGGGTATTTCAGGATCTCCTGTGCCTTAAGCCCGTTCCTCTTACAGTGGTGCCAGGAATGATCCAGCCAAGGCACTCACTCGCCCACAGGTCAGTGCCTAGAATTCCTGTGGAAACTTCGACTCTCCTGAACAACTGTTTTAAACCTGTTCCACTCTCCTCAGTTCTCTGAATTCTCCTCTGAACCCTCTCCTTCCTTTTAGTACATTACCCGGCAACCTCACAGAACAGCACCTGGAGTTCTTCTCTCTATGAACGATATCTCCAATCTATCTAGAAACTTAGGGGTCGTGTTTAATACTTCTCTCTTGTTACCATGTCCTGTCAATTTTTGCCTTCTCTCTCGCATATCTACCCACTTATCTCTATCTCTGCCACCTTCATATTAGCTAAGCCTCTATCGTCTCACTCAGACCTCACCTCTATAGCCTTCTAACTGTTCTATGTCCACTCTCTCCATTCCAGGCCTTTATGTTCCATTGAGTCAGGATGGGGATTTTTTTTTCATGTATTGCAAATGTGATCATTGTATATTTACACACATACACAAATTAAAACACCTAAATTGCTTTCTATTCAGATAAAGACCAAAATTGCTAACCTATAGTTTTATAAGGCCACCTGCCAGACTGTCCCCTGCATCCTCTCCACTCTCATCTCCAACCAAGTTTCCCCTTCTCTCTTTTTTAGCCACGCTGACCTCCTCACACTTTCACCTGTGCATTATGCTTCCTCCCACCACACTGGGTCTAAATAAACAGTGAACGGAATTTGGGGCATAGAATCCGACCTTTGTGGTTGGATGCGGATGAGGTCAGAAACAAGCTGATGGCCCCACAGCTCCCTTATGTCTGTGAGTCAGAACAAACAGAGCACGTGGGTCAAAGGGCTTAAACCACTCTGGCTATGTGACCTTAAGGATCTGGAAGGAACAGTGTGGATACTGGAGACGAGCCAGAAGGTATTGTAATAAACTGAATTCCCATCACAAAGTTTCCTGAAAATATCCCATGATTCCCCTGTGCTTCCCAGGCACTCATCCTGACTATTCCCAATCACACCCTGGAGTGCCAATAGGAAACATGACTGCTCCCTTACCCCACCAGAATCCTTGGAAAGACCTGCCTGTCCCTTTCAGCCTCATTGACTTGGAGAAAGAGAACTAACAAAGTCTACTTTTCATTAGCCATGAGTCCGATTGGGGACACCTTCCGGAACCGCCTGCGGATGTTCCCTTCCCTGATCAATTGCTGCACAATTGACTGGTTCCAGTCTTGGCCCACAGATGCCCTGGAATTGGTAGCCAACACATTTCTAGAAGATGTGGAGCTCGATGACAATATTCGGATAGAGTAAGTGTTAGCTGCATTTTAGTACGGCAGCCAAATATTTCAAATGAAAATCTAGATATTGGCTCTATTCTTGTTGCTGTTTCAAAACTTACCATTTTATGTGTAGAAAATGTCTTATACTTTTAAATCACATTTAGATATTTAATAAAACACCTTTGCTGAAAAAGAATAACATTTCATTGTTCAGAATTGTCCTAGAGATGCACTGTTGTCATAGCTATGAGAACCTGGATATAATACTATAGCTATTTCAATAGTCTTAGAGCATGCATTCTCAAGAGGGGTGATATTGCTGCCAAGGGGATGAAAACTGGTTCTCGTGAGGGTTTTTTGTTATGAAAATAACTTACTCTTTTTTTGTATAAAGCACAGATATACAAACGAAAAAAAAAAAGCACTGAATTTTGGCTACAGTAAGAGAAGGGTTAAGACTGTTGACCACTCTAGGTGTCCCATGAAGACAGGGGTCATATCACCTTCTTGTATACTTCTGTAGCCTTAGTGCCTAGCAAGTGCCTGGTACATAGTAGGTTCAATTACTGGTTATTAAATGAATGAATAGAAAGTGAAGAAATAGGTAGCGGTCAGAATATTCATGGCTTTTAAGAACTTTGAACTTTGTTCTCTAGGCCAGAAGACCCTTAACCTGGGTCCATAGGCTCATGAACAGAATTCAGGGGGACAGTGAATGTGAGTAGGGAAAAAGTACATCTTCATTTTCACTGACATCTAACTGATACTTTGCATTTCTTTCAATGATGAATGTAGGCAATAAACCCTACATGTAGGATTGTGTGACTTTGTTACCAGTAGGAATCACAGTTATTTTCTGTCTAATAATTCTAATATCTATCTAATAATTCAGTCATTACAGATGCCCCAAATATATCATTTCCTTCAAAATGATGGTAGTTGTTAGATCTGCTGTCCAATCTTACTATTTAATGCCACAGTCGGCAAATGATGATCCACGGGCCAAGTCTAGTTCACAGCCTATTTTCGTAAATAATGTTTTATTGGGAAACAGCCATGCACACTACAGTGGCAGAGTTGAATAGTTGCTCTTGAGACCATGTGGCTCACAAGGGCTAAATTTTTCTTTTTTTTTTAATTTTTGGCTGCGTCGCGTCTTAGTTGCGGCACATGGGATCTTGGTTGAGGCATGCAGGATCTTTCGTTGCAGTGCACGGGCTCTTTGTCATGGCGCACAGGCTTCTCTCTAGTTGTGGCGTGCGGGTTTTCTCTCTCTAGTTGTGGTGCGCAGGCTCCAGGGTGCGTGGGCTCTGTAGTTTTGGCAAGTGGTTCCAGAGCACATGGGCTCTGTAGTTTGCAGCACACGGGCTCTCTAGTTGAGGCGCGTGAGCTCAGTAGTTGTGGTGCGGGCTTAGTTGCCCCGCGGCATGTGGGATCTTAGTTCCCTGACCAGGGATCAAACCCACGTCCCCTGCATTGGAAGGTGGATTCTTTACGACTGGACCACCAGGGAAGTCGTCCCACAAAGCCTAAAATATTTACTATCTGGTCCTTACCAGGAAAAGTCTGCTGATCCCTGATTTCATGCATAAATAAAAGCACACGTATTACTATATCATAAATTTGGTTTTTAAAATATTTTGAAAACGCTTTCAACATAATTGGTTTCCTTTGTAACCCTCTATATATTATTTTATGCATTTTAAAACATTATTCTGCAAAGTCCAGAGGCTTCACCAGACTGACAAAGGTTAAGAACTCCTGCTTAAGCCCTGGTGAGTCACAAAAGTGATTAAATTACCTAATCAAAAATCATCCTAGTAAGAATATATACTTACCCAATCATTCTCGAGGCTCTGTTGACATGCTTCAGAGAATTTGGGATTCTACTGGGCCATAGTGAGTGGCTTTCTCACATCCTCACGTCTGTGAACCAAGGCTGTACTGCATCTCTCTGGAGCAAGCTGGGCCTGCCTAACCACCTTGTGTCCTCGGCAGGGTCATCTCCATGTGCAAATATTTCCAGGAGAGTGTGAGAAAGCTGTCGCTTGATTATTACAACACACTTCGCAGGCACAACTACGTTACCCCCACCTCCTACCTCGAATTGATCCTAACCTTCAAGACGCTCCTGAATAGGAAGAGGCAAGAGGTGGATATGATGAGGAACCGCTACCTGACAGGCCTGCAGAAACTTGAATTTGCCGCTTCACAGGTGAGCGCTGCCAAAATAGTACAGGGACAAAGAGGTCCAAGACTAATTGGATGCGGTAAAGCACTTGTTCAGGTGCAGAAGTCAAGAGAACACCAAATAAAATAAAGACAGCCTCTGACCCTGTGCTCGCAGAACTCACCTCACTTGCTTGGCCTAAACCCAGCCCTGTCTGTCTTTAAGATTTTGATGTTGTGTTCATCATGGATCTTTGTGAACTAATTTTAACTTTTTACAACATTACAGTAAAATACTATTTATCTTGAATACTGAGTTTTTTGGAGCCCCCTTAAATTTTGTGCCCAAGGCAAGTGCCTTACTCACCTCACCCTTGCCCCAGCCCTGGATACTCTCGTGGGGAACTGGGCAGAATAAGGCAGTGGTTAAGAGCAGGGCCTGGACTCAAATTCCAGCTTTATAACTTATCAGCTATAGAACCTTGAAGATGTTATTTCACCTCTTAGGGCCTTAGTTTCCTCTTCTATAAAAAGAAGTGATAATAACAGTCTTCACTTCATAGGGCTATTATGAAGATTAAATGAGCTGACACAAGTGTAACCCTTAGCAAAATGCCTGGCATATAAATTAGTAATTGACTTGTGCTTGAGCCACTTGACAAAACCATATTAAGATGTGGATTTTCAGCACCAGTAAAGAACTAAGGAAGGGATAATATGTATATGTATAACTGATTCACTTCGTTATAAAGCAGAAACTAACACACCATCGTAAAGCATTTATACTCCAATAAAAACGTTAAAAAAAAAAAAAAAAAGAACTCAGGCAACTGAATGGTTTGCAGTAGGTTGACCTGTCACTGAGTACAGCAGACCCACCAACATGCAGCACAGGGATGGGAAAGAACATCAGAGGTGCCTCTGTTGCTCTGCTCCTGCAGTTGCTGGGTCCAATTCAGGGTCCTTAGCTTTTAGAGAGATGTTGAAAATTGGAGTCTATCCAGACAAGGGTGAGCAAACTGTGTTGAGCAGCAAAATGACCTGAGACAGTCTAGACCAGTAAAGAGACTGTGGTGCCAGTTAACATTACTGAAGCCCTACCACGTGCCTGGTGCTGTATATGAGGAAAGTACTGTTATCACCACATTACACACAAAGAGACCAAGGACCCAGAGATGCCAGGCAACTTGCCCATGATCACACAGCTTCGTGAGTAGCTGATGCAAGTTGTGAGGCCAAAACTGAAACTTAGATCTGCATGACTGCAGAGTCTGTGTTCCTAACCAGGCCAGCATGCTATGCTTCTTCTCTCATGTGGGCTTTCTGTGGACAGTGGGTTCAAGGTCATGAAACTCTCTTCAGATAAGCATCTGAGCTGCCTTAGAAGGCAGAATCAGGACCAGTGGGGAAAAACTGCCTGGGGGTAAATTCCAGCTCCTTATCAGGAAATCTAATGTGTTCAGCTGCCTGAAAAATGGCCCAGCTCCCCTGAGAGGTGGCGAGCTCCCCACCATTAGGAGTGTTCAAACAGTGGCCAGAAAACTACTTGGCAGGAATTTTCTAGAGAGCATCAGACTGTTGGGGAAAAATGGCCTTGAAAGTTCCTTCTATCCCAGCTCTCTCAGCCATGTATG
Source organism: Balaenoptera physalus (assembly GCF_965194825.1). Taxonomy (NCBI): domain Eukaryota; kingdom Metazoa; phylum Chordata; class Mammalia; order Artiodactyla; family Balaenopteridae; genus Balaenoptera; species Balaenoptera physalus. The sequence continues at coordinate 70,559,594 of NC_138898.1, read as the reverse complement.
ATTCCTTCACAGCCTTAAAAAATGTAGGGTTTTTTTTCCCCCTAACTTACTTTTGTTCTGTCTTTCGCTGCCCCCAACACTAGAGTGTAGGCTCAATGCAGGAGGAATATCTTTTTCTGTGTTGTGTCTTTAAAAACATTTTTTGTTTACTGTTATATGTATAGTGCCTGCCACAGAGCTTGGTAACGACAACACATAGCATGAACTCAGTAACGAAATATTGAAAGATCAAAGAGAGAAACTCCAGCCAACAAATATGTACCCAGTACCATTAAAATCATTAGTATTTTCTGCGTGTGTCATAGGTTAGAGCATCGTTTCAACTTTTGCCAGCCATGCCATTTTCGGCATTGACATAGCTGACCCTGCACCCCTCCCACCTTCCTCTCCTTGCTAGGTGGCCGTCATGCAAGTAGAACTGACTGCCCTCCAACCCCAACTCATTCAGACCTCTGAGGAGACCGCTAAGATGATGGTGAAAATTGAAGGGGAGACGCGAGAAGCCGATGCCAAGAAACTTCTGGTGCAAGCCGATGAAGAAGAAGCCAATGCTGCTGCCGCCACTGCTCAAGGAATCAAGGTATAAACTGCTGAGAGAGAAGAAAGGGAACCAGCATTTTCAGGGTTCATCTCACTAGAGCCTAACAAAGGCTTGCAGAATGTGCATGGTCATGCCCATCCTGCAGAGGAAAAAAGTGAGGCTTGAAAGGATGCTTTCCCAGCATCACATAGCTAGTAAATGACACCTGGCTCTCTCCAGGAAGCATTATTGTTTTACAAATACTCTCCATCTCACTCAGAGTCAAGTCCTATAAGCCCCAACAAGATCTAACCTTATCTCTTGTTACCTTCCCCTCATTGACTCTTCTGGCCACACCAGCCTCCTAGCTATTCCCCAAACAAACACAAGGCATGTTCCCATCCCAGGGCCCTTGCACTGGCTGTTCCCTCTGGCTATCTCCTTCACCTCAATCACGTTTTTGCTCAAATGTGGCTGGCATGTCATAGGTGTGGAGTAAATATTTGTCAAATGACAGATTGTTGAATCTAGAGGACCCCATTTGAAGGTAATTCTTATACCAAAGAAGAACAGTCCTGGGAAGGGCTTCACCTATATTCAGATATTAGAAGAAAATCTGATTAATGTGCATGTTATATACTTCCCCAAGCACTTTCAAGTATACGGTTCCATTATCACAATGACTTTGGACTTACTAATGACAGGCATCAATGTCTAGACGTCAACAACACTGAGGTTCAGTGGTAAATTGACTTTGCAGAGCTGCACAGCTAGTTGGTAGGATCAGACTCCAAGGCTCTTGGCACTTAGCTGAAGATGCTTGTCCCTGTGTCTCCACTTAGCAGTTAGAAAATTCTTCTGACCATTCTTCAAACAAGAGCTTGCTTCCAAATAAAATGGTTTGCTTACATTGGTCGATTCTTTTTAAGCTAATGGATCATTTCTTTCCCCCGTAACAAGGATAATAAATGATGTCAGGAGTACTGCAGGGTTGATTACATTTCATCCGCAAGCACTGTGCTTCACATGCCTCAAACAGCCCTGCTGCTCTGTGCACTGCTAAGCCACAGAGGTCATTTTTATTTTATTTTTTGGGGTGTTTTTTTGGGGGGGGGGGCCTGTGTCAGGTCTTAGTTGCGGCCCACACGCGGGATCTTCATTGTGTGGCACGTGGGCTCCAGAGTGTGCGGACTCACGCGCTTCTCTCTAGTTGTGGCTGGCGAGCTCAGTAGTTGCGGCGTGCAGGCTTAGTTGCCCCACCCTGCGGCATGTGAGATCTTAGCTTCCCGACCAGGGATCAAACCTGCACCCCCTGCATTGTAAGGCGGATTCTCAACGACTGGATGACCAGAGAAGTCCCCACAGAGGTCATTTTTAAATTATAATATTTTTTTATCATAGAAACAAATGGTGTCATAACACATACAAAAGAATTTTTAAGAGCTCAACTTTAACACCTTTCAAATTTTCCAAGTTTTCCTCTAGTTCCTGTCTATACACGTGGATAGTTTTGTTATTGCAATCATAACATAACTGTGATTTGCTTTACGCTTTTTAATTTCCTTAACAGCTTATCACAAATGTTTTTCCAAAATGTCATATAATCATTTTTAATGACCATTTTAAGTAGGTGCTTCACCTATCAAGTAGCCATTCCCCTATTGGGCATTGAAGTCTGTTCCTTCCTGCCTTGTTTTCAGTGTTTCCAGAGTATCAGCTGGAATCTCTCAACAGAGCTTTGGAGTTTTAAAAATGCGAATGCCCAGACCCCACCCAGACTGAATGAATCAGAATCCCTGGGTGTGGAGCCTGACCATGAGGATGCCCTAAATGCTCCTCGGTGACTCTGATGCAGAGTCAGGGTTGAGAATCACTGCTAGAGATAATGTTACAATGAGAGGCCTTTTGAGTCACTTAACAAACAAACTTGCTAGAATCCAGGCCTTACCCTTAGGAAAGAAGCAGAGCTACCGGGCCACTGGGAGGCATAATGTGAATGCGGACCACTAGTTGTCTGGCACATTATAAGAAAGGAACACAGAACTGTCAATAATAGGACACCAGGGGCGCCTGGGAGGGTTGAAATCTACTGAGAATCCAAAGATGTAGCTGAGCCAATACCCGTAGTCTCCTCTGCCACCAAACCCTTTCTGAAGCTGGTCATGAGAAGCAGCAGGGGTCAGCTCTGGTCCTTCCCCTTGTCTTGCACTCTGGCACATATCCTAGGGCTGAAGAAGGGGCAAATTGAGTTGCCCCTGGAACTGAGCCATTCTTACCATCCAAAGCAGGACGTTCCATTTTGATACTGGGGATATCTAACGTGGCTCATCAGGGGGTGGGGGTTAATATAAGGAAGCCAAATAAAACCTTGCTATAAGTTTATAGGAAAAGCAGAAAACCTAAAATAAAGAATCTGTGATATACACACGCGTGTATATATACACATGTGCACACACCTGTATGTAAGAAGGTGGAACCTCCTTTATTTTGTTTGCTTATCACAATAAACGTGCAGGACATAGACTTCGACACATGCTGCTTTTAACATTCTCTTGTGAAGTTTCACTTCAGTCATGGCTGTGTGATCAGTCCCTGCGCTGGGAGACTAACAGAAAATTCACTGAGTGGGGAGCCAGGGGCCCAGGGTTGGAGCTTGGCTCATTGACTAACCAGCTTTGTGACATTGGCTAACTCATTTTACCTCTCGAGTCCTCGTTTCATTGTTGTTGTTGGAGGAGGATTTGGTAATTGAACTGCTAAATGCAGTTGTATTTGCAGGGGACTGGGTCCAGCCCTCCCCACCCCCCCGGCCCCCGACCCCACAGATAACAAAATCCGTAGATGCTCAAGCCCCTGCAGTCTGCCCTCTGGATCTGTGGTTCCAAATCTACAGGTACAGAGGGCCAACTGTAATCTATAAAATTCTGAAATCTTATAATGTTAATCTTCCCTTTTTTAAAAAAAATTGAGATATAATTCACATACCATTAATATTCACCTTTTTAAATCATGCAATTCAGAGGTTTTAATATATTCACAAAGTTGTACAACAATCACCACTATCTACTTCTAGAACATTTTCATTACCCAGAAAGAAACCTGTACCCATTGGCAGTCACTAGCCATTCCTCCCTCTCCCCAGCCCCTGGCAACCACTAACCTACCTTCTGCCTCTGTGGGTTTTCCTTTTACGCACATTTCACGTGAATGGAATCATAGAGCAGGTGGCATTTTGTGTCTATCTGGCTGCTTTCACTTAGCATAATGTTCTCAAGGTTTATCCATGTTGTTGCATGAATTGTTACTTCATTTCTTTTTATGGCTGAATAATATTCCATTATATTAGCTTTGTTTTCAAACAAAGAAATAATGGACAAAACATATATGGTCTCCTTTTCCCAGAACTCACTACCCAGCTCTAATCTCTATCCCCATTCCTCCTCCTTAAAGTCTTGCCTTAAACTCCACCCTATCCCCAGCTCCACCCCTACCCCATCTCTGAGCTACAGTGCATCCCAGACCCTCACCCCATCTCTGACATTCTCCCACCCCTCATGCCTTATTCTTCCCCAAACTTGCCCTAATACCCTGCCCATCTGTCACTCACCCCTAGGCTTCATTCTTTACTTCATCTTCTCAACCCATCCTTGATCAATGGGTATGAGGTCACTCACTGCATATACCTCTTGGGAATTCATTAAAAACCAAAAGCTTGATTTTTTTAAGATCGCAAAACCGGTAAATTCTCAAATGTCCAAGGCATCCAAACCACAGCTCCCAAATGCATGCATGCTTCCCTGCTGCCTGTGAGAGCCACCTTCGCCATGCGAACCTCCGGGAGGGAGCACTGTCCTGGAAGGACACTGGGGCGGGAGGCACCTCTTCTCACTTCTGCTGCTTCCCCCAGGAGCAGAGCTTGCTTCACCCCCAGTGTGCCGGGCACCAGGCACTCACCCCTTCTGTCTCTGTGCCGCCTGCAGAACGAATGTGAAGGGGATCTGGCAGAGGCGATGCCGGCCCTGGAGGCTGCACTTGCGGCACTGGACACCCTGAACCCAGCAGACATCTCACTGGTGAAGTCGATGCAGAACCCACCAGGTCCTGTCAAGCTGGTCATGGAGAGCATCTGTGTGATGAAGGGGCTGAGACCAGAGAGGAAGCCGGACTCCAGTGGCAGCGGTAACCACCCCCCAGCACCCCTCCCGACCCAGCGGCCTGCATGGGCTGTGCTCCCCTGGCAGGAAGGCTGTCCACACCCCCGCTCATCCGGCCCCAGGCCTGCAGGCAGTATCGTGGTGTCTTGGGGGAAATAAGAAAGGCACCAGGATGCGTGTGCGCTCACTTGTGTTTCTTCATCATCCTCCCTCCTCTCAGTCAGTAAGGAAAATGCAGGCATCTTTGGGTGAAGCCAAGCTCAGTCAAGGCCCCTGCCTACAAATCATTACAAAAATGAAGGTCATGGAGACAAGAGGACTGATAGAGAGCAAGCACACAGAGTAGCGTGTGGGTGAGAGGAAGAGAGAGAAACAGAAAGAGCTAGAGAGAGAAAGATAAAGGAGAAACAGAAAAAGAGACAGACACGGAAAGAGATAACCAGAGGAAAAAAAGATAGAGAATGAGATACAGACAGAGAGAGAGAGATGGAGAGAAAGAGACAGAGACTGAGAAATAAATGGGGACAGACCCGGACACCTAGATGCCTTCATATGCACGCACATAGACACGAAGAGATCGTGAACAGGGAGAGGGAGGTTGGGAGGGAAAGAAATCAGGAGGGAGAAAGACAAAAGGTGGGGAGATGAATGAGGGAGGGAGAGACTCTTACAATGTCAGATACAGAGAGACAGAGAAAGATATGGGTGGGAGAGAGAAACAAAAACAGGCAGAGAGACAGAAAAGCTGAAAGTGAGAAATGGAGACAGAGACCCCTAGAGATGCAGAGACATACGAAAATAGAGAGTGAGTGGGAAGAAAAGAGACCAGAAAGAAGAGAGACAGAGACAGGGAGACAAAGACACACAGAGAGAGAACAGGAGAGGTCTGGGTTGGGGGCGGGGTGAGGAGGAACGTGAGCTGCTGGTGAAGGATTAGAGGGAGAGAGACAGGGGCAAGGGAGGGAAAGACTGAAACTGATGGGCCTGAGGAAGACAAGGAAACAGAAACTTAGAAGAGGGGAGAAAGGAATAGGGGAGGGAAAGAGGAAAGCTTATATAATCAAGCCTCAGAAGCATGAATAGGTGAAAATTCATTCTTAAAATCCAAATTAGATGTAGGATCTTGCAGTAAAACCAGTGTCTTAGAATTGAACAAAGACTTTATAAACCATCTCCAGGGATATCTCCTATCTTTTGAATCGTCATATCCTTCAAACAGTCCTGCTGTTCCTCCATTCCTTCCGATATGTTAGAAATTTCTGATCCCTCATTTGGGAGACTCTGGCTTCTGCTTCCCATTGTTTAGCATTCCCTCTTCCTTGGCTGGTTTCAGGCCAAAAACCACGTGAAGAAATGCAAAGGTGATCAGGATGGACAAGCAGGGAGCAGACATTACAGGAGACTCCTCTAGGGAAGCAGCTGAGGTATAATCTGGCTGCACCCTGGAATCACCTGGCAGCTTAAAGAATGCTAAAGCCCCTGCCCCCACTCCTAGAGATTCTTATTCCTTTGGTCTAGGGTGTGGCCTGAGCATTAGTATTTTTCTTAAAGCTCCCAGGTGATTCTAAGGTGCAGCCAGGATTGAGAACTGCTGAGATACACAAAGCATGGCCAGGTCACAAAAAATCACTTCTCTTCTTGGATCATTGATGGTGGGCACAGGATGCATCATTCACCTTTCTTATTTTAAAATTGAAGTGTATTTTGTGTACTATTCATGTAACCCACAGAATTTAGCCAGTACATTGGGACAGAGCAAAAGAGCAATTAAATTAGTTTTGGGTACCTTGAATTTAAACAAAGCAGATCATTTCCTAGAATGCAAACAAAAACTTTCATGGGAAATATTTGTTTGGTGTCTAAGCTTGCTTTAGGAATAAGACGTATTTGACCTGTTGTACCTAATATGATATCTCAAGTACAATTTTTTTTGATGAGCCTGAGCTTGGCAAGGGTTTAAAATTACCTGAGTCAAAGAGTTTGACTTTTTTCTAACACGTTAACAAAAGGAGCACTGCCCTGGGATGGGATTGGGGCTCACTCATTTATTAGTCAGCATGAAGGCTGCTAAGGTGAATAAGGGCCCTGCTTTGTTTCTGGGCAGGCCAAGGACAGCCTTCTGTTTTGCTGCAAGTCTATAAGCTGCTTCCCCCACCCTCACTCTTTGTCTGGAGACAGCCTCACTCACTTACTCACTCACTAGAAGGACTGATTCATCACAAGGACGGCCTAATGCGCTCCATCCGACCCACCTCCCATATTTGAAAAAGAATATTCAAAACACATACCCATGGATCCGGTTGCCCTCTTCATCTGTGACTGGGATTAGGGGCAACATTCATTCAATACATACTGAAAACTGATAATTAGGCACTGTGCCAGATTGTAGTAAACACAGAAGGAGCATACAAATATTTTAAAATATATACTTGATTTATTATATTATGTTAGTTTCGAGTGTACAGCATAGTGACTCAAAATTATTTTAGATTATATGCCATTTAAAGTTATTATAAGGGGACTTCCCTGGTGGCACAGTGGTTAAGAATCCGCCTGCCAATGCAGGGGAGACAGGTTCGAGCCCTGGTCCGGGAAGATCCCACATGCCGCGGAGCAACTAAGCCTGTGCGCCACAACTGCTGAGCCTGCGCTCTAGAGCCTGCGAGCCACAACTACTGAGCCCGTGTGCCACAATTACCGAAGCCCGCATGCCTGGAGCCCATGCTCCGCAACAAGAGGCCACCGCAATGAGAAGCCCACGCACCACAATGAAGAGTAACACCCGCTCGCCACAACTAGAGAAAACCTGCGTGCAGCAACAAAGACTCAGTGCAGCCAAAAATAAATAAATAAATAAAATATAAAAACTTTTTTTTAATTAAAAAAAAAAGTTATTATAGGAATAAACCTACCTAAGGAGACAAAAGACCTGAATGCAGAAAACTATAAGACACTGATGAAAGAAATTAAAGCTGATACAAACAGATGGAGAGATATACCATGTTCTTGGATTGGAAGAATCAACATTGTAAAAATGACTATACTACCCAAAGCAATCTACAGATTCAATGCAATCCCTAGCAAACTACCAACGGCATTTTTCACAGAACTAGAATAAAAAATTTCACAATTTGTATGGAAACACAAAAGACCCCGAATAGCCAAAGCAACCTTGAGAAAGAAAAACGGAGCTGGAGGAATCAGGCTCCCTGACTTCAGACTATACTACAAAGCTACAGTAATCAAGACAGTATGGTACTGGCACAAAAACAGAAATATAGATCAATGGAATAGGAGAGAAAGCCCAGAGGTAAACCCACGCACATATGGTCACTTTATGTTTGATAAAGGAGGCAAGAGTATACAATGGAGAAAAGACAGCCTCTTCAATAAGTGGTGCTGGGAAAACTGGACAGCTACATGTTAAAGAATGAAATTAGAACACCTCCTAACACCATACACAAAAATAAACTCAAAACGGATTAAAGACCTAAATGTAAGGCCAGACACTATAAAACTCTTAGAGGAAAACCTAGGCAGAACACTCTATGACATAAATCACAGCAAGATCCTTTTTGACCCACCTCCTACAGAAATGGAAATGAAAACAAAAATAAACAAATGGGACCTAATGAAACTTAAAATCTTTTGCACAGCAAAGGAAACCATAAACAAGAGGAAAAAACAACCCTCAGAATGGGAGAAAATATTTGCAAATGAAGCAACTGACAAAGGATTAATCTCCAAAATATACAGGCAACTCATGCAGCTCAGTATCAAAAAAACAAACAACCCAATCCAAAAATGGGCAGAAGACCTAAATAGACATTTCTCCAAAGAAGATATACAGATTGCCAACAAACACATGAAAGGATGCTCAACATCACTAATCATTAGAGAAATGCAAATCAAAACTACAATGAGGTATCACCTCACACCGGTCAGAGTGGCCATCATCAAAAAGTCTACAAACAATAAATGCTGGAGAGGATGTGGAGAAAAGGGAACCCTCTTGCACTGTTGGTGGGAATGTAAATTGATACAACCACTGTGGAAAACAGTATGGAGGTTCCTTGAAAAACTAAAAATAGAATTACCATATGACCCAGCAATCCCATTACTGGGCATATACACTGAGAAAACCATAATGCAAAAAGAGTCATGCACCACAATGTTCATTACAGCACTATTTACAATAGCCAGGACATGGAAGCAGCCTAAGTGTCCATTGACAGATGAATGGATAAAGAAGATATGGCAAATATATACAATGGAATATTACTCGGCAAGAAAAAGAAATGAAATTGAGTTATTTGTAGTGAAGTGGATGGACCTAGAGTCTATCATACAGAGTGAAGTAAGTCAGAAAGAGAAAAACACACACCATATGCTAACACATATATATGGAATCTAAAAAAAAAAAAAAAAAGATTCTGAAGAAGCTAGGGGCAGGACAGGAATAAAGATGCAGACGTAGAGAATGGACTTGAGGACATGGGGAGGGGGAAGGGTAAGCTGGGACGAAGTGAGAGGGTGGCATTGACATATATACACTACCAAATGTAAAATAGATAGCTAGTGGGAAGCAGCCGCATAGCACAGGGAGATCAGCTCGGTGCTTTGTGACCACCTAGAGGTGTGGGATAGGGAGGGTGGGAGGGAGACACAAGAGGGAGGGGATATGGGGATATATGTATACGTATAGCTGATTCACTGTGTTGTACAGCAGAAACTAACACAACATTGTAAAGCAATTATACTCCAATAAAGATGTTAAAAAAAATAAAATGATGCCAATCTAAAAAAATAAAGTTATAATAAAATAGTGACTATATTCCCTATGTTATACAATATATCCTTGTAGATTATTTACTTTATTCATAGTCATTTATACCTCATAATCGCCTGCCCCTATATTGCTCCTCTCCCTCCCCTCTCCCCACTGGTAACCACTACTTTGTTCTCTATATCTGTGAGTCTGTTTGTTTTGTTATATTCATTAATTTGTTTTGTTTTTTAAATTCCACATATCAGTGATAACATACCAGTACTTGTCTTTCTCTGTTGGACTTATTTCCCTAAGCATAATAGCCTCCAGATTCATCCACGTTGCTGTGTGGCAGTATTTCATTTGTTTTTATGACTAAGTAATATTCCATTGTATATATGTATACCATATCTTCTTAATCCCATCGTCTCTTGATGGGCACTTGGGTTGTTTCCATATCTTGGCTATTGTAAGTAATGCTGCCATGAACCTTGGGGGTGCATGTATCTTTTTGAATTACTGTTTTTGTTTTTTCCAGATATATATCCAGGAGTGTAATTGCTGGATCAATTTTTAGTCTTTTGAGGAACCTCCATACTGTTTTCCATAGTGGCTGTACCAATTTACATTCCCACCAGTGTATTTGAGGGTTCCCTTTTCTCCACATCCTCTCCAACATTTGTTATTTGTGGTCTGTTTTATGATAACCATTCTGACAGGTGTGACGTGATACCTCACTGTGGTTTTGATTTGCATTTCTCTAATAATTAGCGATGTTGAGCATCTTTTCAGTGCCTGTTAGCCATCTGTGTGTCTACTTGGGAAAAATGTCTTTTCAAGTCTTCTGCCCATTTTTTGGTTGGATTGTTTGTTTTTTTAATAGAGAGTTGTATGAACTGTTTATATATATTGGATATTAACCCCTTATCAGTCATATCATTTGCAAATATTTTCACTCATTCAGTAGGTTGTCTTTTTGTTTTGTCCATAGTTTCCTTTGCTATGCAAAAGCTTTTAAGTTTCATAAGGTCCCATTTGTTTAGTTTTGCTTTTGTTTCCTTTGCATTAGGAGATGAATCCAAAAAAATATTGCTATGATTTATGTCAAAGAGTGTTCTGCCTATGTTTCCTTCTAGGACTTTTATGGTTTCCAGTCTTATATTTAGTTTTTAATCCATTTTTGAGCTTAGAAAATATTCTAATGTCATTCTTTACATGTAGCTGTCCAATTTTCCCAGCAGCACTTATTGAAGAGGTTGTCTTTTCCCCATTGTATATTCTTGTCGCCTGTGTTGTAGATTAATGGACCGTAAGTGAGTGTGTTTATTTCTGGACTCTCTATTCTGTTCCATTGATCTTTGTATCTTTTTTTTGTATCAACACCATAATGTAGCCTTGATTACTGTAGCCTTGTAATATAGTCTGAAGTCAAGGACTGTGATATGTTCAGCTTTGTTCTTTTTTCTCAAGATTGCTCTGGCTATTCAGGGTCTTTTGTGGTTCTATGTATGTTTTAGGATTATTTGTTCTAGTTCTGTTTTTGGTATTTTGATAGGTTTTTGCATTAAATCTATAGATCCCTTTGGGTAATATGGACATTTTAACAATATTAATTCTTCCAATCCAAGAACGTGGGATATCTTTCCATTTATTTGTGTCATCTTCAGTTTCCTTCATCAGTGTTTTATAGTTTTCAGAGTACAGGTCTTTCAACTTCTTGGTTAAGTTTATTCCTAGGTATTTATTCTTTTTGACATGATTTTAATGAGATTATTTTCTTGCTTTCTCTTTCATTATTAATGTATAGAAAAACAACAGCTTTCTATATATTAATCTTGTATCCTGCAACATTATTGAATTCATTTATCAGTTATTTATTGGTTAAATTTATCAGTTAAAATTATTATTTTTCTTGGAGACTTTAGGGTTTTCTATATATAGTATCATGTCATCTGGAAATAGTGACAGTTTCCTTCTTCCCTTCCAATCTGGGTGCCTTTTATTTCTTTTCCTTGTCCGATTGCTGTGGCTAGGACTTCCAATACTATGCTAAATAGAAGTGGCCAGAGTGAGCATCCTTATCTTGTTCCTGATTTTAGAGGAAAAGCTTTCAGCTTTTCACCGTTGAGTATGATGTTAGCTGTGGGTTTGTCATAAATGACCTTAGTTATGTTGAGATATGTTCCCTCTATACCAATTTGGATGAGCGTTTTTAATCATGAATAAATACTGAATTTTGACAAATGCTTTTTCTGCATCTATTGAGATGATCATGTGATTTTCATCTTTCCTTTGGTTAATGTGGTGTATCACATTGATTGATTTGTGGACATTGAACCATCCTTGCATCCTTGGAATAAATCCCACTTGATCATGGTGTATGATCCTTTTTACATATTGTTGAATTCAGTTTGTTAATATTTTGTTGAGGATTTTTGCATCTATATTTATCAGAATTATTGGCCTGTAAATTTCTTTTTTTGCAGTGTCTTTGTGTGGTTTTGGTATCAGGGTAATGGTGGCCTCATGGAGTGAATTTGGGAGTGTTCCATCCTCTTCAGTTTTTTGGAATAGTTTGAGAAGGATAGGTATTAGCCATTCTTTATATGTTTGGTAGAATTCCCCTATGAAGCCATCCAGTCCTGGACTTTTGTTTGCTGGGAGTTTTTTAATTGATTACCAATTTGATTTCACTACTAGTGATTAGTCTGTTCAGATTGTCTATTTATTCCTGATTCAGTCTTGAATGATTGTATGTTTCTAGGAATTTATCCATTTCTTCTAGGTTGCCCTGTTTGTTGGCATATAATTATTCATAATATTATTTTATGATGGTTTGTATTTCTGTGATATCTGTTGTTATTTCTCCTCTTTTATTACTTATTTCATTTATTTTTGTCTTCTTCTTTTGTGATGAGCCTAACTAAAGGCTTATCATTTTTGTTTATCTTTTCAAAAAAAAACCCAGCTCTTCATTTCATTGGTCTTTTCTATTTTCTTATCTCTATTTTATTTATTTTTCTCTAATCTCTATTATTTCCTTCCTTCTGCTGACTTTAGGCTTTGACTGTTCTTCTTTTTCTAACTCTTTTAGTTGGCAGATTAGGTTGTTTATTTGAGATTTTTCTTGTTTCTTGAGGTAGGCCTGTATCACTATAAACTTCCCTCTTAGAGCTGCTTTTGCTTTGTCCCATAGGTTTTGGAAAGCTGTGTTTTTATTTTCATTTGTCTCAAGGTGTTTTCTGATTTCTTCTTTAATTTCTTCATTGACCCATTGGTTTTTAATAATATGTTGCTTAGTCTCCACGTGTTTGTGTTTTTACCATTTTTCTTCCTGTAGTTGCTTTCTAGTTTCATACTGTTGTGATCAGAAAGAATGCTTGATATAATTTCTAGCCTCTTAAATTTGTTGAAACTTGTTTTGTGGCCTACCATGTGATCTATTCTGGAGAACATTCCATGTGCACTTGAAAAGAATATGTATTCTGTTGTTTTTGGATGGAATTTCCTGTAGATATCTGTTAAGTTCAATTGGCCTAATGTGTCATTTAAGACCACTGTTTCTTTATTGATTTTCTGTCTGGGTGATCTGTCTAATGATGTAAGTAGGGTGTTATTAAAGTCCCTTACTAATATTGTATTATTGTCAATTTCTCCCCTGTGTCTGTTAATATTTGCTTTATATATTTGTGTGCTCCTATATTAGGTGTATATATGTTAACAAATGTTATATCTTCTTATGTGGATCCCTTTATCATTATATAATGCTATTCTTTGTCTTTTGTTATAGACTTTGTTTTAAAGTCTATTTTGTCTGATATGAGTATTGCTACCCCCACTTTCTTTTCATTTTCATTTGTGTGAAATATCTTTATCATCCCCTCACTTTCAGTCTGTGTGTCTTTAGCTCTAAAGTGAGTCTCTTATAAGCAGCAGTCTTGTTTTTTTATCCAGTCAGCCATTCTGTGTCTTTTGATTGGAGCATTTAGTCCATTGACATTTAAAGTGATTATTGATAGGTATGTACTTAATTGCCATTTTGTTACTTCTTTTCTGGTTGTTTTTGTAGTTCTCAGTTCTTTTCTTCTTTTAGTCTCTTGTGGTTTGATCATTTTCTTTAGTCTTATGCTATGTTCCTTTCTATTTCTTGTGTATCTATTGTAGATTTTTGATTTGTGGTTTCCATGGGGGTCATATATGTTGACCTATAATTGTATCTACTTGTCTTAAACTGATAGTCATTTAAGCTTGAACACATTCTAAATGAGCTATATTTTTCTACTCCCCTCCCCCATGTTTTGTGTTTTTGATGTCATGCTTTACATCTTCATGTTTATCCCTTAACTGTTTATTGTAGTTATAATTGATTAAACAATTTTTGTCTTTTAATCTTCATACTAGCTTATTTAAGTGGTTGATCCACAGCCTCTTCTATATATTTGCCTTCACTAGTGGGATTTTCTCTTTCCTATAAATTCTTACTTCTTGTTATAGCCTTTTCTTTTCCACTTAAAGAAGACATTTTAACACTTCTTTTAGGTTTGGCTAGTATTGATGAACTCTTAGGTTTTGCTTGTCTGAGAAGTTCTTTATCTCTCCTTCAATTCTGAATGATAATCTTGCTGGTAGAGCATCCTAGGTTGTAGGGTTTTTCCTTTAAGCACTTTAAATATATAATTTCACTGCCTTTTGGCTTGCAAAGTTTCAGCAGAAAAACCAGCTGATAGCTTTATGGGGGTTCCCTTGTATGTGACTCTGTTTTTCTCTTACTGCCTTTAGAATCCTCTCTTTAATTTTTGCCATTTTAATTATATGTCTTGGCACGGGTCTCTTTGGGTTCACCTTGTTTGGGACTCTCTGTGATTCCTGGACCTGGATATCTGTTTCCTTCCTCAGGTTCAAGAAGTTTTCAGCCATGATTTCATCCAATACATTTCGCCCCTTTTCTCTCTCTCTCTTCTCCTTCTGGGACCCCTATAATTCAAATGTTGGCACATTTAATGTTATTCCAGAGATCTCATACATTGCTTTCTATTTTTCTTCTTATTTGTCTTTCTTTCTTCTCTTCTGATTGGGTGATATCCATTATTCTATCTTCCAGATCACTAATGTGTTCCTCTGTATCATCTAGTCTGGTGTTAATTCCTTCCATTGTGTTTTTCATTTCAGTTATTGTATTCTTAGCTCTGACTGGTTCTTTTTTATATTTTCTAGTTCCTTGTCAAAATTTTCACTGTGCTTATTTATTCTTTTCCCAAGTTCAGTTAGCATTCTTATTACTAATGCTTTGAACTCTTTATCTGGTAAATTATTTATTCCTGTTTTGTTAGTTGTTTTTTAGGGTTTTTTCCTTGTTCTTTTGTTTCAAACATATTCCTCTGTCTTCTCATTTGTTTAACTGTCTCTGTGTCTATGAAATTACATGAAACAGTTACCTATCCCAGTCTCGAAGGAGTGTTCTTGTGTGGGAGTGTCCCTATGCAGTCTATGTGTGCCCAGTGGCTTTGGTGGAAGAGCTGAATCTTGAAGTGAGTATGGGTCACATCTTTCCCCAGGGTCTGCTGGCAGCTATCACCTTGGTGAGAAGGAGGCTGGAGATGGAGGGGCTAGAGCCAGAGCCAGGTGTGAGATGAGCCTTCTCCTATGCTCAGTGGTCATCACCACCCATCAGGGGCAGGGCAGGTCCCATGGTGCTGGAGCAGAAGCCCTGCAGGTTGGGTCCAAGCTAGTTCCATTCTCTGTAAATGTGTGTTCTCCCCCTCCCATCAATGGCACCTTTATCCCAGAGGGGAGCAGTTCTGGAGCAAGGGAGGCCAGAGTAGGCAGCCTGTATGGGCTAGGTGTGTGCTGGGATGGTCCCAGCACACCAATCGGAACTCCAGACAGCTCCTGATCCACTGCCTCCATGAGCTCCAGCAATGGATACCCTCATCCCATTAAGATGCAGTGCCAGGACTGGACCAGCTCTGTCCACCCCCACCCCCACCCCCACAAGTGCACACTCTCCTCAACAATGGAAGCCTTCACCCTAGTGGGGAGCTACACCAGAGCTAGAGGAGCTGGAGCAGGCACTCGGCGCAGGCCAGGCACATACTGGGGCAGTGGTGGGAAGCTGGTCAGTGCCTCAGGCAATTTCAATCTGCTTACTTCATCTTGTTCCCGGGAGTAGACAAGCTTGTGTGCACTCTTTATGAGTGGAGTCTCAGTTTGTCCTAAAAATCCCACTGGTTTTCAAATCAGCTAAAGGAATTTATCTTCCTGGTGCCAGACCCCAAGGGTGCCCAATATGTGTTTGAACTCCTCACTCCCAGGGAGGATCTCCAAGCCTGTGATACCCCTCCTCTTCTGTGTCTCCTCCTAGGGGCACAGGTCCCAACCTGATTACTTCTCCTCCCTTCCTACCCAACTCCATGCCGATCTCTTGTTTATAGCCTTGGTTGTAGAAGAGTCTTTCTGCCAGTCTACAGTTGGTTTTCAGTGAGATTTGCTCCACGTGTAGATGTATTTTTGATATGTTCATGGAGGGAAGTGAGCTCAGTGTCATACTACTCCACTATCTTGTTCTCCCCAGAAGCTTACAGCTTTGAGGGAGAGACAGACAATTAAAACTAGACCAAAAAAAAATCACAGATTGCCGTCAATGCTATAAAGAGAATGGATGTTCTAGCCTCTGAGATGAAAGAAAATGCTCCACAGAGAGGTGGCTTTTTTTTTTTTTAATATATATATATATTTTTAATAAATTTATTTATTTTTGGCTGTGTTGGGTCTTCGTTTCTGTGTGAGGGCTTTCTCCAGTTGTGGCAAGCGGGGGCCACTCTTCATCGTGGTGCGCGGGCCTCTCACTGTCACGGCCTCTCCCGTTGCGGAGCACAGGCTCCAGACGCGCAGGCTCAGTAGTTGTGGCTCACGGGCCTAGCCGCTCCGCGACATGTGGGATCTTCCCGGACCGGGGCACGAACCCGTGTTCCCTGCATTGGCAGGTGGATTCCTAACCACTGTGCCACCAGGGAAGCCCGAGAGATGGCTTTTAAAATGAGCCTGAAGTCTGGTCAGGAGCCATCTAGATGCCATTTACAGCCTAGGTGAAAAGCTCATGGTAGCGAAGCACTTGGGATCATCAAGGAATTGAAGGAAGGTTCTTGTGACTGAAGACCGGGAGCAAGGCAAAGATGAGGTGGATAAGGTTGGTGGGCCACCCAGACCATGGTAAGAAGCTTGGGCTTTTTTTTTAAATTAAGATTTTATTTTTTCAGAACAGTTGTAAGTTCATAGCAAAATTGAGTTGAAGATACAGAGATTTCCCATATACCCCCTATTCCCATACATGCCTAGCCTCCCTCATTATCAACATCCCCCACCAGAGTGGTATACTTGTTACAACTGATGAACCTACATGGACACATCATTATATCCAAAGTCCATAGTTTACATTAGTATTCATTCTTGGTGTTACACATTCTACAAGTTTGGACAAATATGCAATGACATGTATCCATCATTATGGTATCATACAACATATCTTCTGCCTAAAAATCCTCTGTAAGACCTTGGATTTTTTTTTTCTTTGCCAAATATGAGAAGTAGCCACTGCAGGGCTCTAAGTTTCAGGCAGAATGTCTTAATAATAGTCTTATCTCTGTTTTTTGTCCCAAACAGGTAAAATGATAGAAGATTACTGGGGGGTATCAAGAAAGATTCTCGGAGATCTGAAATTCTTGGAGAGTCTTAAGACATATGACAAAGACAACATCCCACCAATGATCATGAAGCGGATCAGGGAAAGGTTTATTGATCACCCAGATTTCCAGCCGGCTGTCATTAAAAATGTGTCATCTGCATGTGAGGGTCTGTGCAAATGGGTGAGGGCCATGGAGGTGTATGATCGTGTGGCCAGAGTGGTAGCTCCTAAACGGGAGCGGCTGAAGGAGGCTGAGGGGAAGCTGGATACACAAATGCAAAAACTGAACCAGAAGCGAGCAGAGCTGAAGCTGGTGGAAGGCCGCCTCCAGGCCCTGAACGATGACTTTGAAAAGATGAATACCAAGAAAAAGATGTTGGAGGAAAACATTGAAATCTGTTCCCAAAAGTTGATCAGAGCAGAAAAACTGATCAGTGGTCTTGGGGGAGAGAAGGACAGATGGACAGAAGCTGCCCGGCAGCTGGGTGTCCGCTATACTAATCTGACAGGGGATGTGTTGTTGTCCTCTGGGACCGTGGCTTACCTGGGGGCCTTTACCGTGGATTATCGGGCTGAGTGCCAAAAGTGGTGGTTGGCCCAATGTAAGGACAAGGTCATCCCCGGCTCCAGTGACTTTAGTCTTAGCAACACATTAGGAGACCCTGTAAAAATTCGTGCCTGGCAGATTGCTGGGCTGCCCACTGACTCCTTCTCCATTGACAATGGCATCATTGTATCCAATTCCAGGCGCTGGGCCTTAATGATTGACCCTCAGGGGCAGGCCAATAAGTGGATCAAGAATATGGAGAAAGCAAACAGGCTGTCAGTCATCAGGTTCTCGGATACCAACTATGTGAGGACGCTGCAACGCGCTCTGCAGTTTGGTACCCCGGTCTTACTAGAAAATGTTGGGGAAGAGCTGGATGCCTTTATTGAACCCATCTTGCTCAAGTCCACATTCAGACAGCAAGGGGTTGAGTACATGAGGCTTGGTGAAAACATCATTGAATATTCCAGGGATTTTAAGTTATACCTCACAACCCGTTTGAGGAACCCACATTATCTCCCTGAAGTTGCCGTGAAAGTCTGTCTCCTCAACTTTATGATCACCCCCTTGGGCCTCCAAGATCAACTCCTTGGCATCGTGGCCGCCAAGGAGAAGCCAGAACTGGAAGAGAAAAAGAACAAGTTGATTGTGGAAAGTGCCAAGAACAAGAAGCAGCTAAAAGAAATTGAAGATAAGATCTTGGAGGTCCTTTCCCTTTCTGAGGGCAACATCCTTGAGGACGAGACTGCCATCAAAATTTTGTCCTCCTCCAAACTGCTTTCCGAAGAAATCTCTGAGAAACAGGAAATTGCTTCAATGACAGAAATGCAGATCGATGAGACTCGGATGGGCTACAAGCCAGTGGCTGTCCACTCTGCCACCATCTTCTTTTGTATCTCTGACCTGGTCCACATCGAACCCATGTACCAGTACTCCCTGACATGGTTCATAAACCTCTACGTGCACTCCCTGGCCCATAGCAGGAGGAGCGAGGAACTAGAGCTACGAATTGAGTACATCACTGAACATTTCACTCTAAGCATCTACAACAATGTCTGCCGCTCTCTGTTTGAAAAGGACAAGCTGCTTTTCTCCCTCCTCTTGACGATAGGCATCATGAAAGAGAAAAAGCAAATTAACGAGGAAATTTGGTACTTTCTTCTAACTGGAGGCGTTGCCCTGGACAACCCCTTCCCCAACCCAGTTTCCGAATGGCTGTCTGAGAAGGCGTGGGCAGAAGTGGTTCGTGCATCCGCGTTGCCAAAACTGAAAGGCCTCATGGAACATTTGGAACAAAATGCTAATGAATGGAAGCTCATCTATGACTCAGCCTGGCCCCATGAGGAGATGTTCCCTGGATCTTGGAAATTTCTTCAAGGTTTGGAGAGGATGGTGATCCTCCGATGTCTGCGGCCTGACAAAATGATTCCAGCCATTCGGAAGTTCATTGCTGAACACATGGGAAACGTATACACTGAAGCCCCTACGTTTGATCTCCAGGGGTCCTACAATGATTCCAGCTGCTGCACACCATTGATATTCGTGTTGTCTCCGGGTGCAGACCCAATGGCAGGTAAGGGCAGAATGTTGTGTGAGGAATATTAAAAGCCCAGAATGCATGGATGGATGACAATAGCATGTCCCTTACAGCAGGAATCTCAAATTCAAATGGCTTTGAGGGTCAAGCAGTTAACAGACTAAGGCAGGGCTGGGGCAGCATAAGACTTCTTTTCCTGCCTAAAGCGGGCAGCTGCTACTCAGCTCTTGTGCATTGTGCCATCTGATTATGTGATCTCAGGATGACCAGATCATCTGCTTTTTCAAGAGGAACCAGAAAGGTAGAAATCACCCATTTTTAAATCTTGATATCTCATTCAGATTTTTTCTTAAAAACTTTATGAGGGTTAAGCCAGGGCTAGATTTAGCCAAGTGACTGCTAGTTTATCACCTTTGTCTTAGACCATTTTCTCAGACTGTTGCTTCTCTCAGCTACGCTTCTTTCTTTTCTTTCAATTTTTAAATATTTTGAGTAATTAATGCTGCATGTAGTAAAAAAATAAAATCAAATCAAACAATGCAAAAAGTATAGGACTGTGGCTCCATTTTGTCCCCTCAAGGGACATTTGGGGAAACATTTTTGTTGTCAAAACTAGGGGGTGCTACTGGCATCTAGGAGATGGAAGCAAAGGATACTGCTAACTATCCTGCAATGCCCAGGACAGTCCCCCAAACGAAAGATTATCCAGCCCAAAATGTAAATAGTACTGGGGTTGAGAAACCCTGGCATAAAGTGAAAGGTACATCTTCCTCCTAACCCTCTTAGAGGTAACCACTACTAACAGTTTGTGTATCTTTCCAGAAAGTGTTTGTGCATATAAAAGGGTGTGAGTTGTTGACAGAAATAGATTCATTTTCTTTTCTGTTGGGGAATCTTAAAGCTTTAGTTTTCTCTGTTGCTGAATGAAGAAAGAATACCAGAAATGCAAATGACATAGTCGGCAGTTCTGTGAAAGCTGAGGAATTTGACATGTATCCTGACCCGGTTAGAAAGCCAGCACTTCTCCTCAAAGGCAATCAGAGGAAGGCGCTGAAATGAACTGGTACCCTTTCCAGGTTCCTACACCCAAATTATTGTTATTGTCAAAGCTCAATTCATGACCCCTTTCTAGCATCTTTTCTCCTTCCCCTATGTCCTTTCTGTGGCAGGCTTATACAAGAGAAATGAGGGGAAACCAGGAAAAATAGAGAAGAGAAATGGGGGCAAGGTCAGAATATGGTCTGTAAAATGATGATGCTGTGTTGGGAGAGGACAGGCCTGTAAAATCCAACGGTGTATGTAGCTTGTTCCTGTCCCCCTGTGCTAGAGGCTTGATTAGATTCAGCTGGGATAACTTCCCAGGAAACTGCAGGTACTGTGTCCCTCAGAGTGTGCCATATTAGGAGGCACATACTGTCCGGTCATCTTTTTTCATTAAGATTGATCAGTGGGTTCAGGCATTGTCAGTGTGATTCAGCTCGCTACTCCTCCACCGCCTCCTTTATAAAGTTTCCCATCAGCCTTTCACCTAATATGGTGGTTCTCAATCTTGGCTGCACATTGAAATCACCTGGGGAGCTTTAAGAAAATCTCCATGGAAAGACAAATACCATATGGTATCACTTACATGTGGAATCTAAAATATGGCACAAATGAACCTATCTATGAAACAGAGACAGACTCACAGACATAGGGAACAGACTGGTGGCTGCCTAGGGGGTGGGGGGTGGGAGAGGGATGAGTTGGGAGTTCGGGGTTAGTAGATGCAAACTATTTTATGTAGAATGGATAAACAATAAGGTCCTATTGTATAGTGCAGGGGACTATATTCAATATCCTGGGATAGGCCATAATGGAAAAGAATATAAAAAAGAATGTATATATGTGTATAACTGAGTCACTTTGCTGTACAGCAGAAATTAGCACAACATTGTAAATTAACTATATACTTCAGTAAAAAAATAAATTAAAAGCAGTCAGTGAGAAAAATAAGATTATCTCTAAAGAACAGCAGTTAGACTGACAACAAATGTCTCAATAGCAACAGTGCAATTTGTGGAATAATACCATCATTGTGCTAAAACAAAATATGCAAACATAAAATCTATCTTTCAAGGATGAGAGTGAAATAAAGAGAACGTCTCAATTAAAAATTGAAAGAAAGAAGAAAAAAAAAGAAAATCTCCATGTGCAGGCCTCACCCTCAACCAATTAAATTTAAATCTTTGTAGGTGAGACCCAGGCACTGTGGTTTTTTTGGTTTTTGTTTTGTTTATTTATTTATTTATTTATTTATGGCTGTGTTGGGTCTTCGTTTCTGTGCGAGGGCTTTCTCTAGTTGCAGCAAGTGGGGGCCACTCTTCATCGCGGTGCGCGGGCCTCTCACTATCGCGGCCTCTCTTGTTGCAGAGCACCGGCTCCAGACGCGCAGGCTCAGTAATTGTGGCTCACGGGCCTAGTTGCTCCGCGGCATGTGGGATCTTCCCAGACCAGGGCTCGAACCCGTGTCCCCTGCATTGGCAGGCAGATTCTCAACCATTGCGCCACCAGGGAACCCCCCAGGCACTGTGTTTTATAAAGCTTTTCAGGTAATTTCAGTGTGCAGCCAATGGGAACCACTGGCCTAATGGTTTTATCGGTCTTAGAAAATCATTACCCAGATCCATTATTTAATTAGGGGCTGCAAAATGATGATATTTTAATTCTATCATTCCTTTCACATTTATTAGCTGGAACTCTTCTATGAAGAAGAATTTTTCTTTATCAACTCTTTGGTTTACTCTAAATATACTTCAAAAAGGACAGGCAGAAAAGATGCTTGGTTCATACTCTTTATTTACCAGCTTTCAGAATAATGAATTGGTGCCCTAGTAACCTCGAAAGTTACTTAGGCAGTAAGATGGGGTTTTTTGGTACGATTATTAATGTATTGGTTTTAACATATTGGATGTTTCAAATATAGTGGTATTTTACTCCACTGCTGTCATTATTCTTTTTGATGCTCAGATTATTCAGTCTTTGGCCTGTGGGAGCACCTCTGTGTCAGTATCCTTTTCACATACCCCAGTGGTTTTTGATAACTTCCTTGCTGTGTAGAACTACCATATATATTTCAGGCTTATCTTGAACAAACGTTTCTCCAAGGAACTCCAATTCCTTTAGCAGGTGATGGTATTTGGAGACCTGGGGTTCCCATCACTACTGAATGCATCATTGATTGCAGACCTTACTTTCCACTAATTCTCTTTTTGGCTGTATCTAACCTGCTTTTTTAATCAGTGCTTTGAGTTTTTATCTTCAA
This sequence comes from Balaenoptera physalus, assembly GCF_965194825.1. Taxonomy (NCBI): domain Eukaryota; kingdom Metazoa; phylum Chordata; class Mammalia; order Artiodactyla; family Balaenopteridae; genus Balaenoptera; species Balaenoptera physalus. The sequence continues at coordinate 70,537,086 of NC_138898.1, read as the reverse complement.
TGACAGTGCTTTCCATTTCTAGAAGTTTTGTTTTGTTCCAAATCCATGTATTTTTTTTTTTTCCATAGAACTCTGAATTTTAGGCTACTGACTCAAGAAGCAATGTGGAAGCTTATCAATGTCCTGGAGCGTGGGTGGAAAAAGTAAACAATTCTTCAGTGAGAATTAAAATTAAAATGAAATTTTAATTTTAAAATTAAAATTAAATTGTGAAATTAAAACTCCAAGCCTATGCTACATGCAGATGAGGGGGTGTAGATTTACAGTACCCTATGGTATGGGATTCTCAAGCTGAGAAATTTCCCATAAAATTGATCCAGAATGGCAAGACGCTGGGGACACCAGTGTCTGCATATGCAAAATTGTTCTGTTAGGGCACTCCTAAAACCCAAGATATATCAGACTCCCACAAAATAACACAAACTTGCTGATTGTGAACTCAACAATAAAAAAATTATAAACTACATGAAGAAATACATCACTATAAGGCATAATCAGCACATAGAACAATCAAAAGAATTAACCCCCAGTATTATGGGGGTATTATGGGCTGAATTCTGTCCCTCCCAAATCTGTATGTTAAAACCTAATTCCCAGTACCTCAGAATGTGACTGTATTTGGAGATAAGGTCCTTAAAGGGTCAGTTGTGAGGTCATTAGGGTAGGTCCTAATCCAATATGACTGGTGTCCTTATAAGAGAAGATTAGAACACAGACACACTGACAGGAAGAAGACCATCTGAGGACACAGTGAAAATATGACATGAGAAAATGGCCACAAACAAGCCAGGGAGAGAAGCCTCAGAGGAAACCAACCCTGCCAGCACATTGATTTTGGATTTCTAGCCTCCAGAACTGAGAGAAAATAAATTTCTGTTGTTTAAGCCACCCAATCTTTGGTTGTTTGTTATGGCAGCCCTAGCAGACTAATATTGTCTCTAAAAAAGATCATAAAAGAAACGCATCTAAAAATCATTAAAGAAAGAACACAAAGCAGATTTCTGGCCTTCTTACATGAGAGTGCAGCCGTTTGAGGATCCTAACTTTATAAAAAAGTCTCAGTTCTAGCGTCCCACCCCTTGTAAGTGCAAAGCTATATTCCCTGTGGACAAACTCCAACCACTAGACTGGTTAAATAAAGTATGGTATTTTCCAAAGGTGAAATACTATGTAACCATGAAAAAGAATATGGCCTTTATATATGTACTGATGTGGAAAAATCTAAGTGAAAAAAGCAAATATAGTGTTCTACAATTCATGTAAGTATAATAGTGTATACACATTTACTTAAATGCATGAAATATCTCTGGAAGGACTCACAAAAAGGTGTAACATCGGCTGCCTCTGTGGAAAAGAGATGTGAAAGAGATCTATTTGAAATTTCACTGTCCAAATACCTGTTTTCCTAGTAAAATAAATTTACAAAAACCCAGTTCCTAAATGAACTTATTTGCAAAACAGAAATAGAGTCACAGATGTAGGAAACAAACTTATGGTTACCAGAGGGTAAGGGGGGGAGGGATAAATTGAGAGATTGGGATTGACATATACACACTACTATATATAAAATAGATAACTAATAAGGACCTACTGTATAGCACAGGGAACTCTTACTCAATACTCTGTAATGGCCTATATGGGAAATAATCTAAAAAAGAGTGGGTATATGTATACGTATAACTGATTCAGTTTGCTGTACACCTGAATCTAACACAACATTGTAAATTAACTATACTCCAATAAAAATTAAAAAAAAAAGAAAAACCCAGTTCCTAGTTCTTTGGTTATGTGCTAACCTTTCTAGTTTGGAGTTCCCTCTTCATTTTTGGCACCTGGGAATTTCTCTTCCTTTCAAACTCTTATTTATTTATTTTTTTTCATGAAGAATGTCTATCTATTTAGAGCAAAAGAAGAATCAGTAGTATCTTCGTTCACCATCTTACCAGAAGTCTAAAGCTTCCTCAGAAAGATGCTAATTTCATAATTAACAAAAGCCAGTGGCTTTCTTTCTGAGTCCAGAATTTTAATGTGACCCCTTCTTCTGTGTTGTTATTTTTAATACGGTCTTAAATAGCCTGTTCTCTTTCAAAAGCCTTTTTTCTTCCTGATCTCAGGCCTGCTGAAATTTGCTGATGATCTTGGCATGGGAGGTGCCAAAACACAGACCATCTCCCTTGGCCAAGGCCAAGGCCCTATTGCTGCCAAAATGATTAACACTGCCATCAAAGATGGGACCTGGGTGGTCTTACAGAACTGTCATCTGGCCACGAGCTGGATGCCTGCGCTGGAGAAGATCTGTGAGGAGGTGATTGTTCCTGAGAGCACCAATATGGGATTCAGGTGAGATGCTGCCCCACCACTGCGTCTCTGGGCCCCAACCTCGAGTTCCAGACGTCATGCTAATGGCTGGGAATGCAAAGATGAACAAGACACAGTTCTACCCTTAAAGAAGCTCTCAGTCTAGTAGCAGGCAGACCATAGATGAATAATGTTGATACCATGCAATACCTGCTGTACTTGTTTGAATAAGAATGGAAAAGGGAAGGAAAATTTGGGGAAGACCTGGAGTACCGAAAGATGAATAGGAGTTTTCCAGGAAGGATGTTCCAGGCAGAAAGGGCAGCATTTGTAAAAGCAAAGGAAAGACCAAGAAGTTATCCTATGATTCCTGGGTATACACTGTGAGAAATTGTTTTTGGGAGGTGATAGGAGATGTGCCTGGGAAGGTAGATTAAATGCCAGCAAATCGGAGTTTTAAAAATTATTTGCCTAAAAACAAAAAAAAATCCACCTGTAGTCTAGGCACTTGATCTATCCCATACTTGTTTAGATCCATGGAATTTTAATCAATATTGGAAACAGCTATTTATTTTCTGTGAACTTTAAAGCCCAGCAAGACTGGGCCTAAGTTTTTGCATTTAGAGAATCATGAGATGAGACAGACTTCAAAGCCCCTTTTAACTCAAATGTTCAGTGATTCTTTCATTCTGGGCCAGGGGTCAGCAAACTATGGCCAAATCCAGTCTGCTGCCTGTGTTTGTACAGCTTGCAATCTGAGAATAACTTTTACATTTTTTATGGTTGAAAAAAATTGAAAGAAGTATAATATTTCATGACATGTGAAAATTATATGAAATTCGAATTTCAGTGTCTATAAATAAAGTTTTATTGAAATACAGCCATGCTCACTCATATACTGTCTACGACTGCTTTTATGCTTCAAGTAGTTGTGACAGAGACCATATGGCATGCAAAGTCTAAAACATTTACTCTTTGATCCTTCATAGGAAAAGTTTGCCAACTCCTGCTCTAGGCAACAAAGTTTGCCGGTTATTTTTATTTTAGTCATGTCTGCCTGAAAATAGAAAAGTGTTTGGTGTTTATTTACAAAGCCAGATTAGGCCGTAGTTGATTGTATTCATGTAAGGCTCATATAAGATTCATGTAAGAGTTTAAGAGGAAATCCATTAATTTCAAGAATTCTATTTGATTTTGGATGCTGAGTTGACTCATTGACCATCAATGACATACTCAATGAAGAAAAAATTATTCATGTTGACATTTAAGGTCTTCTGTAATATGATCTTAACCCAAGTCACAAACTCAAGTGCCTATACAACGAGGAATGTAACGTAAATGAGTGAAGAGGACTGGGCACAAGAAATTTTCCACTTTCCACAGTACAATAGCTATCATCGTGGCCAGTCAGCCTCAGTGTTGAATACCGGTAGAGAGTGGTGGGGACTGTGGTGAACTAGAGGCACATGCCCTGTAGAGAAGAGCAGTTACTGCCTACTACCAGCTGTTGCCAAGCAGCAATACAGGCCTCTTGTATCCAGATTTTATGACGATTTTAAAGGAAAGACGGGAATCTAGAACTTTAACAGAAAGCCCTAGATTTTTAAAAGTTGGCAACTACTTCAAAAATATGTTACAGCATTGTGTTGGTTTGCATGGTGAGAGTTAAACATCACCCATCTGCAGACTGAAGTCAGGCCACAGGCCCCCAGGTTATGGCCTCTTCCTTCCCCTCTGAGCCCTGTGCCTGGACCACAGCAGGCTGCCCACTATAGGCCTTACCACACCCCCAACTTTTCCTCCTCCTTGCAGTTGCTCAGCCTGTGTCCTGTGTCTTTAATGACCTTCCATCCCCAAATCCTCCTGTTGGAAACCTCTCTAATGTCTAGCAAAAAAGAAAAACAAACCCACAAAAATGAAACAAAACAGGATGCCACAGTGTGTATGTAACCTGAGCTTGAGTAAGAAAAACAAATGAATAAAATCCTGGAAGACAATATGCCAAAATGTTAACCTGTAGATAGTAAAATCATGTATTTTTTTCCTTTCTAAATACTTTTACCTATGTTCCCATTTCTTATGGGCATAGATATACTTTTATTATTTAAGAAAAGAAATCTTCCATATTCTCAAGACCCATTTCTAATGCCATTGACCTCTATGACAGGGGTCAGCAAACTTTTCCTGTAAGGGCCCAGATAGTAAATATTTTAGGTTTTGCAGGACGTGTTGTCAGTTGCAACTATTCAGCTCTGCTGTTATGGCATGAAAGCGTCCATAAATAATTTGTAAATGAAGAGGTGTGGCCATGTTCCAATAATATTTTATTTACAAAAACAGGCTTAGGCTAGATTTGGCTCCCTGGCAGTAGTTTGCAGACTTCTGCTCTCTCCACCCCGTGGAAATCTCTTCTTCCCATGGACCCCCACGGCCCAGTATTTCCCTCCCTCCCTGCGGTCTTGATTTTATAACTCCTTGGCATTCTGTTTGCTTGTCTTTTCTCCCCTCCCCAGCTCCCATTTCCCCTCCTAGCAGCAAGGCTGTGAGTATCTAGAAGCAAGAAACAATGCTTTGCTCATTTCGGCCACTCCTGGAGTGCCGGGTGTAGTATTTGACCATAATAGATGCTCAGAAAATCCAGCAGGGCAGGAACATGGTGTAGTGATTAGGACAGGGCCTTTGGAGTCAGGGAGCCCTGAGTTCATCTCGGTTCTGCTGCTTCTAAGTGGTGTGTCCTTGAAAACCCCACTTGACTTCTCCATGCCTCTGTTTCCTCACTGGTAAAGGGGATAATAAATCATAGGGTGGCTGTGAGGATTAAAGTAAATGAAGGGACATAAATTAAATTCTTAGCATGGGGTTCAGCATCTAGTGATGCTTAATAAATGGTAGTTATTATTTTTTGTTACTGTTTTTCAATATAATGTATTGCATTGCTATAAATAATTGGGTCTGTTGTTCTTCCAGACTCTGGTTAACCAGCTATCCATCAGAGAAGTTTCCAGTCAGCATCCTCCAGAATGGGATTAAAATGACCAATGAACCCCCCAAAGGGCTCCGGGCCAACCTTTTGCGCTCTTACCTCAGTGACCCCATCTCAGACCCCGTGTTCTTCCAAAGCTGTACAAAAGCAGTGATGTGGCAAAAGCTGTTGTTTGGCCTTTGCTTCTTCCATGCCGTCGTTCAAGAGAGGAGAAATTTTGGACCCCTAGGTGAGAGATGACAGCATACCTGGATTGCCTGGGGGAAAGATCACAGACAGATACAGGGGTGCGTTCAAGTTTGTACTCAGGGTTGCCAGTAAAATAGGGTATAAGTATGTTCCATGCAATATTTGGGACATATTTATACTAAATATGGTTTGTTGTTTATCTGAAATTAAATTTCACTGAGTGTCTCTGTAATTTTATTTAACAAGTCTGGCAATCCTATAACCAGGTCAATATCAATGTCAGGGAAAGAGGTGATGCTCCAGAATCAGAGGTCCCCTAATTACTGAAGTAATATGATAATGAGAAGATTGGAGGCCCTTCCCTTTGGTGTATTTGCCTAGCTTGGGTATCATGGCCACTGTCCGGGGAATCAGTCACCAGGTAATTTATAACATTTTAGGTTGCTCTCTTTACCTGTGTGTAACAATGAAAGAAATACAGCTGGGACATCTGTTTGTGCTTCTCCTTGAAAAAATAAACATAACTTTCTTTATTAATGTAACTTATCCATGGCCTAACTTAAGTGACTCAATATTCTTGTTAGAGCAGATCATCTGCTAAATACAGATCCCATATCACCATGGTTTTAAGGTTGGATGATTTTTCTCTCACCCGTGGGCTGCGTCTGATTCTTTTCTTGAAATGACCCACCTTAAGGTATTCTTAGCCGTTCTTTTGGGTTACAAAAGGAGGCAAATCGTCCTGTTGGTGGTTCTCTCACAACATCCTCTTTCCTTCTACCTGCCCCAGTTAGCTCCACAGACCACCTGACCCTTCAACTGAGGGTTTCAGAGATGAGACAGCCAAAGGGGACACTCCGTCTACATCTGCATCTCACACACCACATTCTCCCACCGCCATTCTCCCACCCGTGCCAGACCTCCAAACATCCATACAACAGTTTGGCTTATAGTCAACTGCCCAGTTGTGTTCTCTTTGCCAGAACCCAAGTTTTTGTTACTTTATTATATTTTTAATTTGAATGTGAATGTTTAGGAGGAAATTGAACATCTCCATTGAGCACAGGTCCTACCATACCCTACTGTCTTACATCCGGCCTGGTTCATGCACTTATGTCACTTGTGCAGCCCCACTGGGCATTTATCATTATAACACTTGAAAATACAAGCAATAGTTTCTTCAAGGCCAGCCGTCTAGTTCTCCCATGAGTGTGAGGAGGGGAATTCTCAAAGATAACTTAGTTCTATTGCCCAGTCACAGAGAGTGCTCCCTAGCTATGCTTTGGTGTTATTTTTGGCGTTCTGTGCATTACCACAGTATTCCAGCCAGGGTGAATAACTCTCATTCCACAAATCCCAGGATGTTAACATCTTCCTTATCAAATGGGGGAGATCCATAAGGAAACTGACTTTAGAATGGATGTTTTCTCAGGCAGAGTGTCTCCCACGTTGGCAGTAAATGTCAAAGCTAATTGTTGGCATGGTGCTTGATATTCACAGGGCTGAAAGAGGCTCTTGATCCATAATGATGCTTAATTCCACCAGCTCAATCTCTGAGTGGAAATTAAGAGCTCTCATCCCTGCAGCATCTAATTTACCTCTGCCTCATGCAGGTTGGAATATTCCTTATGAATTCAACGAATCCGACCTGAGGATTAGTATGTGGCAGATCCAGATGTTTCTGAATGACTACAAGGAGGTGCCGTTGGATGCTCTGACCTACCTGACAGGTATTTATGGAAGGAGGCTTTGGCAACCATAAACCTCCACGATTATGCTCCACCTTCCTGCTCCTCTACTTCCATCTCCATTTGTTCACTTACTCACTTATGCTTTCAACAGACATGGAGCTCTTAATGATGCTGGTCACCATGCTGGATATTGTAAAACAAACAAACCAACAAAAACAAAAAACACACACAGAAAAATCAAGATCAATCCCTCCCTTTAAGGGGTGCCCAGTCTACAAAGGGAGGGAAATATAACAAAATAAATAACAGTACAGTGATAAGTTCAGTAAGAGAAACATTTATAAGATAGCACAAGGATTAAATTTCAGACATGGGGTGGGGATGATTAGGGAAAACTTCCTGAAAGCGTGAAAGATGGTTTTGAGGGATAAGTAGGAGTTTTACAAGTGGAAGAAGAAAGCGGGGGCAGGCGGTGGGAAAAAGGAAGGAGAGCACTCCCAGCAGAGGTACCCTGAGGTGAAAATGACACTTGCTGTTTTGTATTAAAGCAATTCATCAGCAATCTTTTATCAGTCATCCAATATATACTAGTACATAATATGGAAGAATGTAAATATATAAGACTTGGCCACTGCCCTCAAGAAGCACACCATGTAATCCCAGAGGTAGGAGATAAACTATAGATGGGCTAAATGAATGGATTACCATGGCCAAACGTCAAAATGCAGCTCAATAGAAAAACCTGGGCATCTTCCAGGTCACACACAAGTTCCTCCCTCCACTCTGGATCCTTTCCCCAATCATACGGCAGGCACTTTATCTACATCATTCAGTCTTCACAGCAATCTTATGAGCTTCACTTTAGTGACCCTGTTTTACAACTGACAAGACCGAGGCCTTAGAGCAGTGGTTCTCAACCAAGGGTGATTTTGTCTCCTAGGGGACATCTGACAAACTGAGGAGACATTTTTTGTTGTCACAACTAAATGGATGTACTACGGGGTAGAGGCCAAGGATGCTGCTAAACATCCTACAGTGCACAGGACAGCCCCCGACAACACGGAACTACCCAGTCCAACATGTTAATCGTGCCAAGATTGAGAAATCCTGCTTTAGAGTGATTAAATTCATTTGTAAAAGGTGACAAAGACCTTAACTCAGCACAGTGTCTCCTAAAACAAAACCCCAAATGACACACAGCATAAGTTCAGTGGATTTTAATTAGGTGAAAGAACTTTTCCAAAGAAGTGAGCCATATTCCCATTATTCCAGACCACACAGAAGCACATCCCAGGGCTTCCCTTCAGATCACAGAATGAGTGCATAATTGCCCTGGGATGATGTCTTAGTATTGGACTGCCTGCAGCTCATAAACCAACCTGCTCCAACTGTGCCAGCTGGCTTGAGGATAGTCGCTTTCCAACTGCACCAGTCAGGATAGACTAGTTAGTCTGAGATAACAAGCAATCCCCAAATCTCAAGGGTGTGAGACATTTCTTGCCCATTCTACATGTCCAGTGTGAATTGGCAAGGGTCTCTGCTCATTGTAATTATCTATCAGGGGCACAGTTGGCAAAGGCTCCACCAACTTTTGATGCCACCATCTCAACATATACTTGTGTGGTCACTGCCACAGGGTAGCACTGAAGAGCTCATGCCAGGAGTTAAATGTGCAAGAACTTGTCACCTGGCCCCACCTCACTGCCAGAGGCCCCGGGAGTTATAACCTTCCTATGTGCCTGGAAGGAAAGAAGATCAGATAGAGATGATTATTAGAGCTCTGTACTGACCGCAAGAGACAGACTAACCAAAGAGACAGGTCTTATTTGGAGAGTGGTTATCGAATTAGATGGGCCAAAGTCAAATACATTCTTAATCTGGTACTCCCAACCCTGTGGCAGAGCCCATGGAGAATCTAGAAGAGATATAAGGCACATCCTGGCCCCTTTAGGAACTTGTGCTCTTGCTACAAAGAGGAGACATATAAGTAAAGAAATGCACCTTCCTTCATAAACATAAAACCCAGAGCCTATAAGGGTATCCCCTGAAGTAAAATTTGCTGCTGAGAGAGTGGAGGTGGGACCCTGAATCATGACTCTGTACCTAAGGTTTACCTTCACTTGTAGTCCCTCTTTGCTACTCTCTAGCACTGGCATGCTGACTTCAGGGGGGAACTACTCTCCCTTTAATATTGTAGTTCTAGTGTTGTCATAAACCTCTTTACAGCTGGGACAAACTATAATGTTCAAACTAAACTTTGCTAAAGGCCTGAGAGGTCAACAGAGAGAGATCTAGATGGTCTGGCTTAAGGTCAAACAGTTTTTGTAGGGCTCAAATTACTCAGTAGGTATGAGCTTCCCCTTAGTCTCTTACTTCTTCCTTAATGAGCCACCAGGATGCTCCTCCTAGACATTTAGACCCCTCGAATACCAAGAGAGGCTGACGCCTCCTCAGCTTGAGTCATACTTCCTGTTTCATGTCCGTAGACCTGCCCCTTCCTAGAATGATTGGAATTGGAAATGAGCCCACCCTTCAGGGGAGCCCTTGCATGCGAACACACACACACACACACACACACACACACACACACACACACACACACACACACACACACACACAGATGTCTTTTCCTTGCAGACTAGTGTGTTGTCCCCAGCTTCCAAATACCAGGTGGTACCCACATACTGTGGAATCTGATCCAGCTAGAAAATGCATCCTGGGTTGGTGAGATGGATTTGATATCCCCTCAAAAAATTACCTAATTCTTTTTGTAGAAATCTGAGTGTAGAAAACCGAGTCTCAGAGAATGATGTTGATGATGGGGATGGGGGTAGGAGAGTCATATCCCAAAGAAGTATATATTTTCTAAACTATACGTATTTGTAAAAGCTGTAATTGAATGCTTTCTATATGCTAAGCATTGTACTAAATACTTTATAAGCGTTGTTAGCCACAATGACGTAAGATAGGTATGCAGTTATCTCTACTTCTAGACAGATGAGAAACTGCTAATAAGTGGCAAAAGTTGGAACCCAGAAACTGGCTGTAATTGGAGCTCAGTACTGTCTCATGCCAGAGTTCTTGCCCTGAACCACATTTCTATAATGCCTTTCACATTTATGTACACATACACGCAAATGTCCAGACAAATGTGTGGAAGATGCCTAAATGTTAACAGTTACCTTTGTTGGAATTATTGGTGATTGTATTGCTTTTCTTTCAGTTTATCACTATTTTCTAATTTCTAATATGGTGAACATGTATTATTTTTGTAGCAATCATAATACCAAAAAGGCCTGGTCTCATCCCAAGCTGAGCATGGTTTTAGCAACCCTGCGTCTCAGCAGAGCTCCTTGGCTGGAAGAATTCTCTATTTTAGGTTATGACCAAGTTCATTATGGGCTCAACTTCTTCTTCTGTCGGTTGTCCCCAGGGGAATGTAATTATGGAGGCCGAGTGACAGATGACAAAGACAGAAGGCTCCTGCTATCCCTTCTGTCCACATTCTACTGTAAGGAAATTGAGCAGGACCATTACTGCCTTGCTCCTGGAGACACTTACTACATCCCTCCTCATGGCTCCTACCAGGTGAGGGGCAGGGGAGGGAGAGGTCCCTCTGTCCCCCCAGAGGGGCTTGGCAGTCTCCATGTGGCTAGGGTTGCAGTGTATCCAAGGAGGGCCCAGGGATAGCTTGGGCTTCCTGACTCGGGTCCATAAGCTATTTCAAATCTTCCCAAAAGCCTACAAGATAGACATTATTACTGTTTAATGAATGCTGGGCATTTGGTAGACAAGATCTTTCAAAATATGGGGTCCATCTGGGGAGAAGGGGGAGGGATGTTTAAGGTGAAGACTTGGTAGTGAACAGGATGGAAATTGCTACTTGAAATCAAAGGTTCAGAAGGTGGCAAAGAGAGGGACAGAAAAACTGGATGGGAGAATGATAAAAGGAAGAAGAAAACAAGAAATCTGAAGGAAGAATGAAAAGGGCTTACTTTCATCGAGTACCTGTTAATATGCCAAAGCCTTATTCCTTCATAACCTCATTTATTTTCCCACTTACAGATAAGGAAACTGGGCTTTCAGGTGACTAGCTCAAGGTTACACAGTTGGGTTAAGATGGAGCTAGGATCCAAATCCTGTTCTGCCTGAATCCAAACCCAATTTTTGTCTCCAAAGCTAAGACTGCTGGGGGAGCAGGGAGGAAGCCAGCAGAGGTGGGAGGGGAGATACTCAGTCCATCTACCTTCATACTCATACTCACTCCTCCAAAACCTCTATGAGGGAAAGCTTGGGATGTCTTGGCCCCGATGGTGTGTGCGTGTGTGTGTCTATGGCCTGTGCTACCGAAACAGTGTGATTCCTGCATGGGTCTGCTCTGGCAAAACCTTGGGTGATCTGTGGGACCCCAAGGAACCTGAACTTATGTCAACTGAAGATTTCCTTTCCAGTCCTATATTGAATATCTCAGGAACCTCCCTATCACAGCCCACCCAGAAGTGTTTGGCCTGCACGAGAATGCCGACATCACCAAAGACAACCAGGAAACCAACCAGCTGTTTCAAGGGGTGCTGCTGACCCTCCCTAGGCAGTCAGGAGGGAGTGGCAAGTCCCCACAGGTAACCAGGCTTGAATTCAATTTCCCAGGCAATTTTTCATCTAGTGGGCATGCAGTATTGTGGCTGATGACCAAGAAGGCAGAAAAGTGGAGGCCTGGCAGACCCCTGAGGGAGGATATGGGTGCTCTGGTCTTACTGCTGAGAGTCTTTAAATACTGAGCTGGAAGAGCACCAGTGTTTCTAAAATGTCAGCTATTCCTGTATAACCTTCATGATTCATTGCTATATCCACATATCATCTGTATTCCATTTACATAATACTTAAAACTAAATCTCTTTTGCTTAAAAACATTTATTTAAAAAACTGCACATCAGGACCATAAGTGGAAACCCAGTACCATTTCCATGATGTCGTGACAGCCACAAAAAGAAAACAAAGGCTAAACGTCATTAGGTTCTTCCAGATGCTGCTGATGTCTTTCTGGCTCCTTGGGAAAAGGGGAGGATCAGCAAGTGTTACAGAGCAGTCTCAGCCCTGACCTGAGACTTTCTCCTTGAAGGGAATGAAAAGAAAAAGGTGGCCAAAACTTGACAAGGGTGTGACTTTCTCATCACGTGATTCAACATTATTTGCTCCATGTCCTGGAAACACCTGGAATCATTTTGGGTGTCTCTTGTGATCATTCCACACATTGTGAAGGACTGATCCTGTCCACCCTCCTTGGTCTACAGATGAGGGCAAAACAAACCCTACAAGAATTGACCCACTTCAAGGCATTCAGAAACACAGAGGCAGTGCCACGCCCAGAACCACATCTCCTGACTCCACCCTGATCTCTCCTTTCCTTCTCTTCCCTTCTCCAGCTTCTGAGCTACTCCATGTTCAACCCTGCTCAGCTGTGGACTTTGCATACAGTTGGCCTTGCATATCCACAGGTTCTGCATCCTTGAATTCGACCAAAGATTGAAATATTCAGAAAAAAAAATTCCAGAAATTTCCAAAAAGCAAAACTTGCATTCACCCCACTTCAGCAATTATTAAAAAGCATTTACATTGTATTTACAGTTATTTACATAGCATTTACATTGTATTAGGTATTATAAGTAATCTAGAAATGATTTAAAGTATGGGGGGGAGGGGTGATGTGTGTAGGTTATATGCAAATACTACACCATTTTCTATTAGGGACTTGACCATCTGTGGAGTTTGGTCTTGCAGCCAATCCCTAGTGGATACCAAGGGATGACTGTATTTGGTTTCTCAATTTGGTTCATAGTACCATAAGTGGTAATATGTGTGAAGATAAAGCAGCCTGGTTTGTGTGTCTCAGCTTAGGGATGGAAATTCCCCTCACAGTGGGAAGAGGGAAGAAAGTGTACATTCCAGCCTCCTAGAGCCAAAGGATGGCAGAGCTGTGTTTCTCTCCCACACCCACGTCCCACTCCTCCTCTTCCTACTCTTCCTCTAGGCCTGTCCCCTCCCTACTTGGCTAAACTCACTGCCATGGGCTATTCTTTTTTTTTTTTTTTTTTTTTAATTTTTTATTTTATTTTATTTATTTATGGCTGTGTTGGGTCTTCTCTAGTTGCGGCAAGTGGAGGCCACTCTTCATCGCGGTGCGCAGGCCTCTCACTATCGCGGCCTCTGTTGATGCGGAGCACAGGCTCCAGACGCGCAGGCTCAGCAATTGTGGCTCACGGGCCTAGTTGCTCCGTGGCATGTGGGATCTTCCCAGACCAGGGCTCGAACCCGTGTCCCCTGCATTGGCAGGCAGATTCTCAACCACTGCGCCACGAGGGAAGCCCCTATGGGCTATTCTTAATGCTGAGGAATGGCCTACTGCCTTCCCAGGTGTCCATGTCACTGGCACAGAGCAAAGTCCCACCTGCACCAGGAGCTGGTCCTAAGGGGCTGGCTCTGAGAGCCTGGGGAGATTGTCTCCCAGGGGTGACCTTGAAGATTGGAGGAGTTCCGCAGGGCTCAGCACTGCCCTGAATCTACCTGGCTGGCTGAGCAGGAATTCCCCACCTGGCCCTCAGGCCCTTGCTCAGAACTTTCATTGTTCAGCTTAGAGGTGGTGTCCTCCCTAAGGCTGGGGGCAGGGGTGGGGGGTGGGTGTGGGTGGGATGGGTATCCTCCTTCGCCTCAGGGCAGAATTGGCTTCTGTAGGAGAGTTCCCAGAAAGGTCCTGTAGACTGTGTTTAAAAAGACAAAGGCTCACTGCTTCAGGTTTAACTGGACAAAGCCACAGCCCGCTGGCCTTGTGTCTCATTCACCTCTCTAATGCTTACACTTTAAGGAAGTGGTTGAGGAGCTGGCCCAGGACCTACTCTCCAAGCTTCCCAATGACTTTGACTTGGAGTTGGTCGTGAAGTTGTACCCTGTGGTCTATGATGAATCTATGAACACTGTCCTAAGGCAAGAACTCATCAGATTCAACAGGTGGGCTGTACGGTCTTACTTGGATCCTGGGAGTTAGAGTGTGAGGGGTAGAATCTAATGGGCAGTAACTAGAATGGACACTTGATAAGGGTTGCTGTGAAGAGTTGGTTTGCCCTACCTTGTAGGAAGGGCTGTAAATAGGGCCATCCCAGCATGTGTTGGCCCAGGGTTAAATCACTTCCTTCTATTCATTCTCTCTCGTTCATTCGTATGACATCTGTAAACTGGGGTTAAAACCAATACCAAGCACAGGCTAATAGTAAAAGTAATCATTAAAGCCACTTTTATTGAGCCTTTAGTGCTAGTTATGGCTCCAAGCACCACTCATGCCTTTGCATTCAAACCACACAATAGTCTTTAAAAATATGCACAGTTAGTAATCCCTCTACCACTATTTTACAAATGAGAAAACAGACAGAAGGGCTAAGTAACTTGCTCAAGGTCACACAGTCATTCAATGGCAGAACTGAGTTTGAATCTAGGCCCTCTGATTCCAGAGCCCATGCACTTAGCCAGTATGTGAAATCAGGGTAAACTTAGAAAGGGGTGAGGAACAGTTCATCCCATTTTCGCTACCACAGGGGTAAGGAAGGGCTATTATAAGATGGCCATGGGGCTAAGGGTCTCCGGCCTTCTATTCTAGTCCCTCCTCACTTCTCCTCCAGGTACTAGAGCATAGAGCCCAGTGGGATCACCTTGATTTGATTTCTAGATAGTCAAAACTGAAAGCGTTCCCAAACACCATCTAGGCCAAATGAGGAAATTCATCACTTCTGCCTCCAAGTCAAGGTTCTTGCTGCTCCAAATGCTCTTAAGTGCTGCTGTCTCCATTTTGCTTCATTGGTCATTGCTCAGTTTTAGGGACAGCCCTGATGCCGAAAGACTAGTGAACTTGAAGAATGTCAACTAAGAATTTCTTGACTCCCTTAGTCTTAGGGTTACTCCCTAGAGTCAGTAGGCTGTTGGCCATGTGGATGACCAAGCTAAGTATGGGGGGTGAGTCAAAGATGCTGACTACTTGAGTCAGATACCTTGGTATGATGGGATGTAGTCCTCATTTATCCAGACACCAGGCCAATGACTTTCCTCCTCTGCCACTCATTCTCCGCTAAGGTCACTGGAGCTCTTGGTGGTTACAGGGGCCTTCACTAGCCTTTACCACTGGCCATTGTAATATAAGAGAAGAGGGTAACAGCAATCTTATATTCCAGTGATGCTCAGGGTTAACTACTTTGGGCAATATTGTAACATACTTCCCTACTACCTTTTTTTTGCCTATTCACCCAGTGGTATGAGAAGCCCAAAATGACAGTTCAGCTTCCAATTCAGGGGAACCATTATTGTGTCTTCTAGGGCAAATATTCCTTCCTTGAGTACTAAAAATCTTGAAACTAGCAGAGCTCATAGTTTCAAGAATAGAAAGAAAACTTTTTCCAGTAGGTTTCAGGTATAATAGAGGTCTGTGGCATAATCCCACAGAGGGTAGTTTTGCTCTTGACTCCTCAGCCAAGCACATACACCAATAACACGTTTGAACCTTAAATTCCTCTTAATATAAATGTTTAGTGGTTACACATCCAGGAATCCGTTTCTTGCGTTTGAGCATTCTCATGTCCATTTGGCTGGGATTCCATAAGTCTTTGGACATGACAAGCTCTCTCTGGTAGCAGATTCTTTGGCACTCTCAGCTGAATTCCCTCTGGACTTGATGAGGCCTCATAACAGAGGCCAGAGAGAGAGACAGGTGATCTTGGCATCTTTCAGGCTGCCCTTCAGCTGCCTTTTCTCAGGTATGCATGCACCTCATAGTCTATAAAAAGGACAACTTTGGCAATATAGATCAGAAGCCTTAAAACTGCATTACCCTTTGACCCAGAAATTCTACTTTTAGTAAGAATATCATTATAAATTTCCGCAGTGATTAATATAGGTGGATGTTCCTAGTAATGTTGTTTACAGTGACAACAATCTAGAAATAATATGTTTCAGCGATAGAGGAACAGTTAAATTAAATGGAACACCTTGCAGTCATTAAAAAGGACGATTTTAGTTTGGTCTCTATTGAATTGGAAAGATGTTCCTTATATGCTAAGAGAGAAAAACAAATTACAAAAAACACATATATAGTATGATCCCATTAAAAAATAATTTGTGTTTACATATAGAAGAAGCTAGAAAGATATACATCAAAGTTATCTTTAGGTGGTGAGATAATGGGTAATTTAATTTTTTCTCATCTTTACAATTCTTCTATCATGAATGTATATTATCTGACTTTTTAAAGGGAGGAAAAGTAAAAGGAGACTTGGAGTCAGTGTACTTGGGGTAGAATGAGGTCACTGGAGAGCCAGGCTGAGTCTGCTCCTTTGTTCTTGCAGATTGACCAAAGTGGTACGCATAAGCCTCATCGACCTTGGCCGAGCAATTAAAGGGCAGGTTTTGATGTCCTCGGAGCTGGAGGATGTCTTCAGTAGCATGCTTGTGGGTAAAGTGCCGGCCATGTGGATGGCCAAGTCCTACCCATCACTGAAGCCCCTGGGAGGCTACGTGGCTGACCTGCTAGCCCGCTTGGCCTTCTTCCAGGTACCTTGGAGTCAGGGTAACTGTGCACCTGGCATTCTCATTCAGGTGGAGAGGATGTTCTGAAATGACGGATTAGAGGCAGAGGGAGTAGGGCAGCCTCACAGCATCCGGGACTGAGCACCTACTGGAAACAGTCTTACCAGGGTTGAGGGCAGGAGGGAGACTTTTCAAAGTCCTTGAAAAGATTATAGCCTCTAGAGGCAGGAGTGGGAACCAGAATAAATGTCACAAACTGGTGTCTCATGGGCCACAGCTCATGGGGTAGTAGATAGATTTGGTCTGGCTGCTTGGTTATTTAAAAATTTGAGCTAGCATATGAACACTGGATTGTTACATATCAAAATACAGATGTTTGTCCTGCAAAAACAGGAAGACCTGAAACGATGGACCTGCATTCCTGCATGGCAACTATTGCTGGAGATGAGTGGCTGTGGCTCAGTTTAGACAAGACACACACTCTCCACTGCTACAGTCCCTACCACGCTCTCCCGTATCCCTGACACCAGCCTGCACCCGCGCTTTTCTTAAAGTAGAGATATATTTCATTGTACTTTCATTTCAAAGGAGGAAAATATAAGCTAAACTGAGAGGGCTGCCTGTTTCAAGAAAAATGAGAAAAAGCCTATTTCTTTATGGGACTCGTTGTATTACCTGCCTTTGAACAATCTTTGTTGTGTTGTTGACTTTGCGTTTTTATTTCTGTGGCTCTCCAGGAATGGATTGACAACGGGCCTCCTGTGGTCTTTTGGATCTCTGGATTCTACTTTACACAGTCTTTTTTGACAGGTGTCTCTCAGAATTACGCTCGGAAATACGCCATCCCCATTGACCACATCGGATTTGAGTTTGAGGTAAGGGGCGTCTTGGGTTAGACCAACTCAAAGGGCCAACCAGAGAAAGCAGTGCTGTCCCTTTCCTTGAGTCCAAACATTTGGATCTGTTAAGGCTCAAATACTTCAGAGATGGTACAAATGAAGTATTTAGCATGACTTAAAGTAGCTCCAAAAGTTATTCCCAACAGAATCAGAGGATTCCTAAGGCTTTGTCTCTGTGTGTATAAAAAGAAATCTTTCCAGAGGAAAATTCTGCCACAGTTGTACCGAGAAAAATGAAAGCACCTTCCACATTGTTTATTCAACATGGTGGACTCTTCATTTGGAAGGATGTTAATGGTCTTGTGTAGTGCTTTGCTTAAAGTCAAAGGAATGGCCAATAGTCAAGTATCACCCAGTCCATATTTGGAGAGAAAGTAGTAAGATGGACTGTTATAGAGCATTGTAGAATTTTAAATTCTATAGAAAGATCCTTTGAAATCATCTAGTCCGGAGGTCACAAACTGATTGCCCTAGGTCTTTATTTAGTTTATAAATGAACTTACCTTGATTGGCCTTTGAAGACAATGCTAAGCCAAAATTAATGCAATAAGAAAGCAAAATAACGGGAATAAACACTGGAAAAGAGATAAAATTATCTTTTTTTGATGTTGAAATGATTGTATACCTAGAAATCCTAAAAACACACCTATCAGAATTAATAGAATTTGTAAGATGACTGGATACTGGTTAAATATACAAAAATCCTTTTCCTATTCTAGCAATAAATACTTCGAAATAGAAATGGGAAAAACATTCCATTAACAATAACAAAAAGATTAGAATTTGAATGATTTTAAATGGAGCTCGTGCTCTCTGCTTCACCATAATCCCCTCCGCCCACCTATTCTTCTACACCTAGACCATTTTCTTCATTTACCAGAAGAAATTTATCACCTCTGAATCTAAACAGTTGTATGCTGGAGCTGGCTCATACTAACTCACCAGAACCAGTTAAAGCTGGTTGTTAAACAATTGATAGGCTGAAATTGACCATGGTGGGAGTCTTTACACCACAGAAATTGACAGAAACTACAAATCAAGGTTTCTCTTCTCCTGCTAGAGAACTGTTTTACCAGCATGCATCTGAACCTAACCCCTCACTACAGATCCAGGTTCAGAAAGGGGAAAGATTGTGCAAGGCCACTAAGCTAGGTAACAGTTAATGTGGCCTCCTGGCTCTTACTTTAGTGCATTCTCTGTGCCTGCCATATATAAGGGCAGCATGCTAACTAGAAATCAGACCTGGCCCATGTAGCAGGCAGGAATATTATCAGAGAAGCCCCAGTGTCCTGGGAAATGCATCCTGGGAAAGGCAAACAGTAAAGCCAGTTTGTACTTTTTCAATCTCTTAATGCTGCCTCATTTAGGAAAATGGCAGATAATGGAACGCACAGCTTCCTGTCTTCCAGGTAACCACACAAGAAACAGTCATGGAGAATAACCCAGAAGATGGGGCCTACATAAAAGGACTCTTCTTAGAAGGTGCCCGTTGGGATAGGGAAACGATGCAGATCGGGGAGTCTCTCCCCAAAATCCTCTATGACCCATTGCCCATTATTTGGCTGAAACCTGGGGAAAATGCAATGTTTCTGCATCAGAACACTTATGTGTGTCCAGTCTACAAAACAAGGGCCCGAAGAGGTATCCTCTCCACCACAGGCCACTCCACCAACTATGTCCTATCCATTGAACTCCCAACCGACAGGCCCCAGAAGCACTGGATAAACAGAGGAGTAGGCTCACTGTGCCAGCTAGATAACTGATGGCATCTGTCTCAACACAGAAAATAAAAGGAATTTCATTCTTGACTAAAATCTAGCTTTCCTTTCTTGATAGTCACATGGGATGATGATGATGATGATGATGACCATTATATTAATGGAGCACTTGCTATGAGCCAGGTATTTTAGAGCATTCCTATAAAGTGGGTTATTATCCTTATTTTATGGCTGCAGAAACCGTGATATAGAGAAAGCAATATTTTCCAAATCAGATAGCTACTAAAATAGTGGAGCCTAGATTCGAACACAGGCAGTGGGACTCTTCAACCTAGACCTTGTGGCTAAGCTCCCTGGTGGGTTTTTGTGTTTTTTTTTTCCCTACTATTTTGCCGTAACTGTCACTGATCTTTAATTGCTTCTCTCCTAGTCTATTCACTAGGGCTTAGTCTATACATTAGGGCTTCTCATAGGTTGAAAGATGCTTGGGCCACTTTTATTTTTTAAAGGCTCTTGATATATTTAAAATTTACTTCTCACAACAATCTTATGCAGTATTATCATTATCTCCATTTCAGTGATGCAGAGATGGAGGCTTAGAAAAGTAACTAGCTCAATTTTACAGCTAGCCAGTGGTAGAACTGGGACCCCAATTCTTCTCCATTAGCCTACACAGATGGGCAGAAATTTCAGGAAGAAAGGAGACATGAGAGAACCATTATTTGTTGCTTGCCATGGTTTGTCCCTGGGCCTTTAGATATCTTGCTTGTACCTATGTTGGATATGATTGTCTCCCCCTCTAGAGGTTCAAGGAGACTAACTTGCCTACAGTTAGCCAGCTCTTTCACATTGAAAAGCCAGGTTTTGAGCCAAGGTCTGTCTGGCTCTAGAACCTATGCATTTTTCACTGCTTCACGCTGCCTCCTTGCTGAGGACTTCGCTATATTGTGATGTAGAATCTTAGAAGAGATGTGTAGTTCCAACCACCATGTCCAAGAAATTTCTTGTTTATCACTGTTTCTCCCCAGGTCCAGCTGGAAGAGAATCCTGAGGGAGATAAAAATCAAATTCTTGATATATTCTCAACCAACTCTCTCTTATAGCTCTTTGGCTCTAAATGGCTACTTCTAGGGCATTCCCTTGGTCAGTCTATAGGTGAGCAAAGACATAAGGCTTTTTGGGAATCTTAATGTGTCCGGCCTGGCTTCCCTGCCTCTTCACTAGAAGAAATGTCCTGACTTGGGGTCTTTGATTTTTCTTAAATGAAGCTTCTGAGAACCACATATAAGCATATTCCAGAAAATTTGTTTCTTCATGGGAATGTGGAGCCAATCAAATTCTGATTGAGGACTCTGAATTCTGAGATCAGCAAATCATCTAATTATCCTAAGTGCAAAAGGGGAGTTCTCCAAATCTTGCCAGGGGCCGATAAAGAGACAGTGAGGTGGAGCCACTCTCTTTCAGCTCCAAGTAGGTAGCTTAAAAGCTGTTTCTTTTAGAAACATAACTTTTTCCAATAGAGGAAAGACAATCAGAATTAATAGATAGCTGGACCTGCCTTATTGTCTATTATTCCAAATAGATTGCTAAGCCATGTGAGATGGAAAGACGGTCAGGATCCCAAATCCCTGAATCTTCGACTGGCTAGGTAAGTCCAATTGTAAGCTGTAAGGCAGTGAGAAGGTTGCTAAGAGAACAACTGAATTTCTCTTACAGTTATCTAACTCCACCTTCAGCGGCAAAAGCTGAGGGAGGCAGGGACTGTTTCGTTCCTCAGGGGTCAAGGGACAGAATGTTCCTGTACGATGGATTAAATTTTGTAACTTAAAAAATTTCCCTCAGTTCAAAAGATTCCCCTAAATTTAAGGTCATTTTCTGTTGGGGTCCATGTGGTAATTAATGTCCCCCCCCCCCCGCCCCGCCCCCAGGAGAGAGCAGTAGGTTCTTCAGAAGTCCTGGTGAATTAGAGGCTGGGCCCTGGGGCAGAGATGGCCAGAGATCAGCTCCGTGAGAAGCTGTAGGCCCTGCCTATAAATACCTCAGCATATGACATCAGACAAACCTTGTCACCAAGCTAGTCCTTGCTGTTTAAAAATCTGGCTGTTGAGTAAATAGTTTTCAGTCCTTGTCAGCATTGGAAGAAAATTTCATTGAAAGAGGGGATGTAGGGGATACCTTTAAAAGACCAAAGAAGGAGATTTTATAGGGTTGGAGAGAAAATGAAAAGAAAAAATTATAAACAAATAGGTTTCATGGAAAGTTTGGCAGGAAATTATGTTTCTGTGTAATAGAATATGCATCTTTGCAAAGGAGGCTAGGCATATAAAATTCACGTTTAGGGAAGATTCCTGGCACACAGAAGGTACTTAGAGGTTAGCTAGCATTAGATGGACTTCCATTTTGGAAGAGTCTGGGTAGGAAGGATGGTTTCTAACCCCTAGAGCGTAAAACAAAAATTGCATATTCAAAATCACCTTGAATTACTTAGAAAGGGACAATGATGGAGACAGCAAGTCATGTTTCACTCAGTTCAGCACAGCCAGTTTTTCCTCCAATGCAAGAACAGGTCAGTGTTTCATTGATTGACCACCAGATAAAGCAGTTGGCTTGAGTTCACAGGCCTTATATTGCTTTAGAAATACTTAACTTTAAACATCAGAACCACCTCTTGGTAGGGAAATGCTTCCACAATGAGATCAGATAGGAGAGTGACTGACGGAATAGCAGACTGATGTCTCCTGATTGAAGCGAGGCTGGGGTATGTGCTCACCGAATGGCCATGGAGGGGCCGACATGCCTGCCAGCGCATTTACATTTCTCTCTCTCCATCAAAGGCCTATAGCTGCCTTTGTGTTAAATATGTACATGCTATCTCTCTACTGACACAGTATGATACTTGCTCTCCATGTCACTGCCAAACCCTGTAATACTTACTTATCCTGAGCATGAAAAAGTATGTTCCTGCTCACAGGAACGGGTTTTGAAATTGAAATACACATATTTTAAATTAGAGAATCTGTGTGACAAGTGAATCCTAAATCTAGGTATGGGCAGGAAGTTATCAACTGCTGCTTTTGAGGATCACAAGGCCATTCTGGAAAACAGTACAGAGAGACCAAAATCACTAGAGATTTTTCTTTATTGGTGATTACCCAGCCCCTTTGGAGGTAAGAGGGAATGACGCTGACGTACAAATGAACTGCCATGGGAAACTCACCTGTATCCACACATGCAGGGGAATCGCACCTGTATCCACACATGGCAGGGGTTTAATAAGTCCTTTGTGTTTTGATCTCTACTTGTCCCGTTTCAGTCTGGATATAATTTGAAAGCCAGCTTAGCTCATGTACTTCCTAATTATGTTAATGTAAAATTCTCATAATGAATGCAGTATGAGTTTCTAGTGAGCCTTTCAGATCCTAAGTGTTTCCAAAGTAATTATAGGCTTTAAGATAAACTAAACATATGCATTTACCTAAGACATGAACTTTTGTGTATGTGTATGTCTGGGGCAGAGATGGGTCTCATAAAATTTCAATGAAAAACCATGATTGATCCAATGATGCGCTTTTTAAGGGGAGTTTATGTGGAAATTGGAAGCGTCAAAAGACAACAAAGCACACACAAAAAGCCCACTTTTAAGCAAATCTATAACTTGAAAAAAAAAGCCTAAAAATATTCTGAGGGGTGGTATATAGTTTTATAGTAGCCATGAGAACTTCCAGCAACTGGCTAATTTCTTCATATCAGCTGGCATGTCTGGTGATCGGCATTCCCTTGAAGAGCTTTGTCACCCTTCAGTCTTCTGCCCACAGGCCTTAGTCTTGTTTCCAAATGATGCTTCAGTGAGGATTTAAGGTCCATGACCTCTAGGGTTAGTGTTGTCCACTCAGGCAGCAAGATCCTGACAAACTGTAGTGATGTGTGAGCACACATCATGGGGTGAGTACCAGTATTTCGAAGGTTTTAAGAAGATATTTGGATTTTTGCTGCTAATCAAGAAGAGCTTTGCTGTCTGGTTTACATTTAAGGCCTAGTTCGCTCATCATTCTCAGAAAAAAACTTTTTTTTCTGGGTTAGGAAACTTCATCGTGAGACTTGAGATATACTGGTTTGGAAAATTTCCTCAATTTCTCCTGGCTTCGAAGTCCCCGGCCTCGTAGTGGGGTAAGGCCCATAGGAGGTAGATGAATCTGAATAATAATAATAATAATAATAAAATATTAAGAATTATAATCATTGCAGCAGCTTATATTCACTGAAGATTTACTAAGTACCATGCTCTCTGCTAAGTGCTAACTCTATACTGACTCATTATTCCTTATAGTCCTTGTACACATTAATCCTCAATATAATCTCATAGAGAATTATTATTCTAATATTCACAGATGAGAAAATGGAGGTTCAGGTTAAATAACTTGCTCAAGATTATACATTAAGTGGTAGAACCAGGATTTGAACCCAGATCTGTATGATTCAAAAGCTTGTGCTCTTCTTTGCCATATTTCCTGCATGGAGGAAAAAACCACAGATCACACAGTGAGATGAGAGTCCAAAGAAGGTGAGGAAAAAAGTGTATACACAAAGATGTTCTTTGCATAGTGGAAAACTGGGACCAACATAAATGTCTAGTGAAAGGGTGCTGGTTAAATTATGGCATATTCTTACAATAGGATACAATGCATCCATTTTAAAAGATATCCAAAAGAGAGGAAGTAAAATAAATAGGCGATAAACAGTATGCCTAGGGTCCCATGTACTTTAAGTAAGGAAAATGTACGTACATGAGTATAGAAAAAAAGACCAAAAGGATATATTACCAAACTGTTAGGCTGAGCCAATACAATATAAAATTGCTGTTTTTGTAGGTCAAGAGTAGAATATTGGCAATTTCATATGGTCCCACTCAACAGTTATAGTGGTCACTTCCACAGGGTGAGAATTTTTGACAATTTTCACTTTCTACCTTATTAATTCCTTTAATATTTGAATTTTATTCTTTCATTAACAATAAACCTGTGTTTTACAATAAGGAAAATAAAAATATTTCCATAAAAAAGGTGAAAGTCAGAAGAGAAAGCTATGTAAATGTGAGCTGGCTTTCCCTTCCATATAAGGGAAAGTTGTTCAAGTAGGAGAAATCAGGCGTTCAATTGACATTTTAGTCTGTTGTGATGGGCTGGTGGCCACGCAAGGGTAGCTTATTTCCAACATGCCTGCTACAGTAGCTCTAGACTTCTCAGCAAACACTAGCCCTCTTGGTACACATTCTTGGAAATAACTGGGTTGACAAGGATAAGTACACACCACATGTTAACTGGAGTCACACTTACTGGCCTTGGATAAGGAATCTGGTAATGCAGTCCAATTTCAATCCTGGCTGTGCACTCATCTATACACTGTTTAATCAGGTCTGTGTCTGTAAGCTATTAAAAGGGAAAAATAGGTGAGATTGTTAGCATCTTTCCAATGCTACATAAAGTACAGGTACACATTTTCTTAAACTTTTTTCAGTTCATTAGCCACTAAATTAAATATTGGTAATTTGAAAAATCAAAAGCAATTTAGTATAAAATTTCCTGTGGATTTAACTTTTAAAAATTATTGAGGTAGATAATACAAGCACATGGTAAAAATAATTCAAATAATACAAATGGATATAATGTAAAACAAAGTCTCCCTCTTCTTCCTGTCTCCCAGTTCCCCTTCTCAGAGATAACAATTATCAGAAGTTTCTTGTTTGTTCTTCCAGGGATATTCTATGCATATATAAGTATACCTCTGTAAACTTAGCATTTTTTCTTATAAAAATGAAAGTTCTGAACCTTGCCTTTTCACTAACAACTTGAAGCTCCTTCTATATTTACACATACAGAGCTGCCCCATTCTTTTTAACAGCTGCACAAAATTCCAACATAAGGCTGTATTATAATTTAACCAATCTTCTACTGATGGACATTTAGGTTATTTCCAATCTTTTGCCATTATAAACAGTGGATCCCTCTAAAAATTTTTTTGGCTCACATGCAAATATATTTGAAAGATCATTTCCTAGAGAGAGAACTGCTAGGTTAAAGGGTTCATGCTTTTTTAATTCTCACAGATATTCCCTGTAGATTCAAATTACCCTCTAAGAGGCTGTACCAATTTACATTCCTAAGAACAATCTATAAATTATATTCCCACCGACAATGAACAACAGTGCTTCTTCATACCCTCCCCTTGTTGATCAAGTTACTTTCAAGTAACCCAATTATCAGCAAGTGCTGTCGAGAAACCCCGAGTAAGATATTGGAGAATGATCCACCTTCTATTTTGAACTGTAAACTGTCTTGCTCATTAGCGAGGAAAAGAAATGACATTTGAAATTTCAAAACAGTTAAATTGTGGTAGTACAACTTCAAGTAAAGGAATGAAAAGTTCATTCTGAAAAGCAGAAAGCCAGGGAGGAGAAGGGGAGAAACCATTTCACTCCGAGGATGGAAAATGAGTCAACACATGCCTCTGCTAAGAGTTTGTAAGTGGGCCTCAAAGCAGAGCTGGGATTGCATCAGCCCCAGATGACACCCACAGTGAAGTTGGGGCCATTGTGGCTTGGAAATTCCAAGGGCATTCTGTCCTATGGTACCTCTTGGAGTAAAGTTCCAGAAACTGCAACACATAGAAAGAACCACAGCTGAGTCCCTTGGGACAGAGGCTCAGCTTTCTGACCTCTGTATTTCTCAGAAGCTATTGCTCTGATGTCCACCTTGGGAGTAGATTTCCATGTTCTCATTTGCTCATTAGGATTTAGACCAATTAATGAGATACCTTTGGGTTATTATTAAGCACTTATAGCAAGTGAGGTTACAGGAGACTACTTATGTCTACATGAGGGATTAGGAAGAAAGAAGCCCCTAATAAAGATGTGGTTAAGGGGGCTGAGGGCTCCTGGGGCTCCAGCTGTCCATTTGAACAAGTTGGGTTACAGTTCTCCAAATCAGTCATTCAGAGGCTGCCTCCACGATTCTGCCATATCCACAACTACCTATACTAATATTAAACTTTTTCTTTAAATGGACTCTCTAAGCACAGTACTTGCAAAATTATCTGACACTGTTTTCTTTCTAATACATGGTAAAACAAGTATGTATTTTATATAAATTTATTTATTTTATTTATTTTTGGCTGTGTTGGGTCTCCGTTGCTGCACGCGGGCTTTCTCTAGTTGCGGCGAGCAGGGGCTACTCTTCGTTGAGGCATGCAGGCTTCTCATTGCGGGGGCTTCTCTTGTTGCGGCGCACAGGCTCTAGGCACGCGGGCTTCACCACTGGCAAATACACCTCCCTCTGGTTCACACCACATTGGGCCAATTCAAGCAGAGGCAAATGAAGGATTATTATTGCCTTAACTGAAAACCCAAAGGGTCTTGGGCAGTAGTTAGGTGAGTGAACCTGCAAAGGTTTACTGGGCACATACTACTATGATATCCCCAGCACCAGACTAGACACTGTGAGGCCATGGTCCCTGCCTTCAACTATCAAGGATATTACCTAGGCAGAACAACTCTGACACAATGGTATATAATCAACAAGGGCAATGACTGCTACAGACTGCTATATAGATTCCTATATAGCAGAGTAGGTGGCCATCATGGGGTTCGGTGAGGGCAGAGAACTGGAGGAAGACTTCCTGGAGAAGATCAGCTGAATCAAAGTATTTGTAAATGCTCATTAATTTAGTGACAACCACAAGGCAGGGCCCATGAGATATACTAGAAAAGGATAAGAAACTGTCTATGTGCTCAAGGAACTGACAATCTAGTTAAGGAGACCATACCAACATAAATGAAACAAACAAGAAAAAAAAAAAGAGAATATCACCAACTAATTAGGGGTAGGTATAGCTCAGTGGTCTGCAAATTTTTGATCATCTACTTCTTTCAATAAAAAATTTCTGAGCCCTGAGAATTCCTCGTGGTCCAGTGGTTAGGACTTGGCACTTTCACTGCCGTGGCTGGGTTCAATCCCTGGTCAGGGAACTAAGATCCCACGTGCCACACAGTGTGGCCAAAAAAAAAAAAAAAAAAATTTCTGAGCCCCATATGTGTATTTATAAGTTTATTAAAGATATTAATAATTCCATTATAAATATATATAAAATAGACATTTTTAAAAGAGCAATAAAAATAAATAGAAACAGCACTTACAATATTTTACTCCTATTCCTCAAAGGACTATTTCAGGACCTTGGGGGGTACATACACTCTGATGTGGTATGCATGGTCTATGGTAAGAGCAGAAAAAGTTCACAAGCAGGTTGGTATTAAAAGCAGGGAGACTGGGCTTCCCTGGTGGCGCAGTGGTTGAGAATCTGCCTGCCAATGCAGGGGACACGGGTTCGAGCCCTGTGTGGGAAGGTCCCACATGCTGCGGAGCAACTGGGCCCGTGAGCCACAATTACTGAGCCTGCGCGTCTGGAGCCTGTGCTCCGCGACAACAGAGGCCGCGATAGTGAGAGGCCCGTGCACCGCGATGAAGAGTGGCCCCTGCTTGCCGCAACTAGAGAAAGCCCTTGCACAGAAACGAAGACCCAACACAGCCAAAAATATAAATAAATTAATTAATTAAAAAAAAAATAGCAGCCATTGCTGCCTGTCACTTGGGGGGAAAAAAAAAAAGCAGGGAGACTTCAGGGATTATGAGAAGGGAAGGATATTGTAGATTGAGACGGTTTCTTGTGTAGCACTACCCCAATTGTAATTTTACATTTCTTTCTATCTAACTCTGAAACATCTTTCAGGGACCCTGTCTCGGTTTTGCTCAGTTATATCCCTGATGTCTAGTCTGGTGTTTGGAACATGGTAGACACTCAGCTACTTGTTGAATGAAAGAATGAGAGCAATGGGTCACAAAATAGTGGCAGAAGCTATGACAGAAATGGGAAAGCTGGGAAGGGGAGGTGTTCTTGTGGAAAGATGAGTTCTGCTTTAGGCTATTATGCTTGTGGTGAGTTCCTGCAGGTGGCTGATGACAGGTCAAGATATGGGATCTGGAACCATGGTCTCTGGGCCTCAGTGCGGAGGGCTGACCTCAGAGGACGCTTACAGCTGGTAGGCGTGTGTGTGAAGAAGACAGGGCAGAAAAGGAGACTGAGATGGGGCCAGAGAGGGAAAAGTAAAGAGAGTAAATTGTCAGGAAGTTTCACGAAGTGAACAGTGACAGTGCTGAATCCATGAGATCAATGAGAAAAAGGCAAGAAAAGTCAGGAGCTGAAAGCTTCCTTCCATGCTTAGGGCCAGGCAGTCTTCCTAAGGAGCTGACAGCTAGATGCTTTATGGTTTGTCAAATCAAGCCTCTTGGAATGGTTTTTGGCTCCCTGGTGTCTGGGTTCAACTAGCAAATGGAGGCACTATTTTACCCAATTCTGAGGTCCCAAAGGGCAAAGTCTCTCTGCTAGCCAAAGAGGCTTGAGTTCAAAGCTAAGTTATGAAGGGAACCCTGTCTTAATCCTATTCTCTTCCCTCTGAATGGGTTTATACTTGGAGGCTCTGAATAGCTTATGAATTGAAAAAAAAAACAAATTTAACTGCACACCTCCTGTGGGAGTGGCTGACAACAGGCACAGTGTGTGAGGAACCTATCCTACCCTGAAAATTCTCATTGGCCTGACTCAGGTCACCTGGCTCATGGGGTCTTCTGAAGATGCTGAGCCACTTACCCGCTGGACTGAGACCTGAAAAGAGTGGAGAGAGAAGCCCGGGCTGGGCTCTGCTTTTCAGTGGTTGGGCAAGCCAGGTAGGCTGTGCCTCTGGCCCCTTCCTGCTCCACACTCTGTCACTCTGACTTGTGCTGCTCAGTCCTCTCAACTTTAGAACAGAAAAGAAATGAACAAGCACCACAAGAAATTGCTCTCCGCCTTGCAATCTCCAGCTAGAACCTACTTACATTTCTGTTTTTCTGAAACAGTGTTCTGGCTTCATTTAATATGTACTGTTTTTCTTTAATGGTGTCTTCCATCTGCCCTGATGCAGCCTGCCATTTCCTCGCAAGCCTGAAAATTCTGCGGTAGAGGCCAAGAACTTCTTGTCGTGTTGCCGTTGTCATCTTCCGACCCACCAAAATAGAAGAGGAAAAATTTACATAAAAATTCAATTTGACAGTAGGCAGGGAGGCAGCTGTACATTTTTAAAAATCAAGCTCTTTAATTAGTCTAGAAATAACTGCTCTTTCTGAACAGATCTGTTTGCTAGCATTGCCAGAACGGTGTTATATGAATACCAGCAGTCTCTTAGGTGGCCTTGTACATCATCCCATGGTTGAAGGTTGCTCAACCTTGCTGTTTGCCATGATGGCCATTTTTATGAACATGACAAAACCAAAATGCACATTTAGTGTTCTTTAAACCAGTATATTCTTTGCCAGAATATCTTAGGAATGATGCTTTTAGTGTGTATTCTGGTAAAATTACATCACTAACCTGAGTGCACAGGAGAAGCCACATTTTGAATAACTGAATTTTCTAGTTAAGTGTGAACTTGAGTTTAATGCAGGGATTGCAAACTCAAGTGCCTCTGGAGCCTGGCAGGTAACAAAATGAGGGAAACCGGCTGGGTGGGGACAGTGGCCAACTAGAGAAGATGTCCCCCCTTGAAAGGGGACAGTTGCTACTCTGCCCCAGCCAGCTGCTGTCATGTAGAATTGAGGGCCTAAGGGTGCCAGATTTCCTGATAGCTTAACAATAGGTGGCAGTCGAGATTTTTAAAATATGAAACTTCAAAAAAGACAGTAATTCCTTATTTTTGAAAATGCGAGTACCAAACATAAAATGAATCTGCAGGCTCAATTCCACCCAGAGTTTGTCAGGTTGCAAACTGTTTTTTAGTTCATCATAAGCTTGTTGAAAATATTTCTCAAAATTGTTGGTCTACTTCCTTGTCCACCTAAGAACTGTATAATAAGTACAACAGAAAATCTCTCTGATGACTGAAGATCTTGTGGCCCCTCTGGGATCTGACTGCAGGACTTCAACAGGACTGGGGGAAACAAAGACTCCACTCTTGGAGGGCACACACAATGTAGTGTCAGCATCAGGACCTGGGGAAAGGAGCAGTGGCCCAGTAGGAGACTGAACCAGACCTACCTGCTTGTGTTGGAGGGTCTCCTGCAGAGGTGGGGGGCAGCTGTGGCTCACCCCAAGGACAAGAACACTAGCAGCAGAAGTTCTGGGAAGTACTCCTTGGTGTTAGCCCTCCCAGAGTCCACCATTAGCCCCACCAAAGAGCCTGTAGGCTCCAGTGCTGGGTCTCCTCAGGCCAAACAACCAACAGGGAGGGAACTCAGCCCCACCCATCAGCAGACAAGCAGGTTAAAGTTTTACTGAGCTCTGCCCACCAGAGCAACACCCAGCTATACCCACCACTAGTCCCTCCCATCAGGAAGCTTGCACAAGCCTCTTAGATAGCCTCATCCACCAGAGGGCAGACAGCAGAAGCAAGAAGATCTGCAATCCTGCAGCCTGTGGGATGTAAATCACATTCGCAGAAAGACAGACAAAATGAAAAGGCAGAGGACTATGTACCAGATGAAGGAACAAGATAAAAACCCAGAGAAACAACTAAATGAAGTGGAGATAGGCAACCTTCCAGAAAAAGAATTCAGAATAATGATAGTGAAGATGATCCAGAACCTCGGAAACAGAATGGAGGCAAAGATCGAGAAGATGCAGGAAATGTTTAACAAAGACCTAGAAGAATTAAAGAACAAACAAACAGAGATGAACATTACAATAATTGAAATGAAAAATACACTAGAAGGAATCAACAGCAGAACAACTGAGGCAGAAGAATGGATAAGTGACCTGGAAGACAGAATGGTGGAATTCACTGCCACAGAACAGAATAAAGAAAAAAGAATTAAAAGAAATGAAGACAGCATAAGAGACCTCTGGGACAACATTAAACGCACTAACATTAGCATTATAGAGGTCCCAGAAGGAAAAGAGAGAGGGAAAGGACCCGAGGAAATATTTGAAGAGATTATAGTTGAAAACTTCCCTAACATGAGAAAAGAAACAGCCACCCAAGTCCAGGAAGTGCAGAGAGTCCCAGGCAGGATAAACCCAAGGAGAAACATGCCGAGACACATAGTAATCAAATTGACAAAAATTAAAGACTAAGAAAAATTATTAAAAGCAACAAGGGGAAATGCCAAATAACATACAAGGGAACTCCCATAAGGTTAACAGCTGATTACTCAGCAGAAACTCTACAAGCCAGAAGGGAGTGGCACGATATATTTAAAGTGATGAAAGGGAAGAACATACAACCAAGATTACTTTACCCAGCAAAGATCTCATTCAGATTCAATAGAGAAATCAAAAGCTTTGCAGACAAGCAAAAGCTAAGAGAATTCAGCACCACCAAACCTGCTCTACAACAAATGCTAAAGGAACTTCTCTAAGTGGGAAACACAAGGGAAGAAAAGGACCTACAAAAAGAAACCTAAAACAATTAAGAAAGTGGTAATAGGAACATACACATCGATAATTACCTTACATGTGAATGGATTAAATGCTCCAACAAAAAGACACAGGCTCACTGAATGGATACAAAAAGAAGACCCATATGTATGCTGTCTACAAGTGAACCACTTCAGACCTAGGGACACATACAGACTGAAAGTGAGGGGATGGAAAAAGATATTCCATGTAAATGGAACTCAAAAGAAAGCTGGAGTAGCTATACTCATATCAGATAAAATAGACTTTAAAATAAAGAATCTTACAAGAGACAAGGAAGGACACTACATAATGATCAAGGGGTCAATCCAAGACGAAGATATAACGATTATAGATATATACGCACCCAACATAGGAGCACCTCAATACATAAGGCGAATGCTAACAGCCATAAAAGAGGAAATCGACAGTAACACAATAGTGGGGGACTTTAACACCTCACTTCCAATGGACAGATCATCCAGACAGAAAATTAATAAGGAAACACAAGCTTTAAATGACACAATAGACCAGATAGATTTAATTGATATTTATAGGACATTCCATCCAAAAACAGGAGATTACACTTTCTTCTCAAGTGCACACGGAACATTCTCCAGGATAGATCACATTTTGGGTCACAAATCAAGCCTCAGTAAATTTAAGAAAATTGAAATCATATCAAGCATCTTTTCCGACCACAACGCTATGAGATTAGAAATAAATTACAGGGAAATAAAACGTAAAAAACACAAACACGTGGAGGCTAAACAATACATTATTACATAACCAAGAGATCACTGAAGAAATCATAGAGGAAATGAAAACAATGCCTAGAGACAAATGACAATGAAACACAACGATCCAAAACTTATGGGATGCAACAAAAGCAGTTCTAGGAGGGAAGTTTATAGCAATACAATCCTACCTCAAGAAACAAGAAGAATCTCAAATAAAGAATCTAACCTTACACCTAAAGGAACCAGAGAAAGTAAAACAAACAAAACACAAAGTTAGCAGAAGGAAAGAAATCATAAAGATCAGATCAGAAATAAATGAAACAGAAACAAAGAAAACAACAGCAAAGATCAATAAAACTAAAAGCTGGTTCTCTGAGAAAAAAAACAAAATTGATAAACCTTTAGCCAGACTCATCAAGAAAATGACGGAGAGGACTCAAGTCAATAACATTAGAAATGAAAAAGGAGAAGTTACAATGGACACCGCAGAAATACAAAGCATCATAAGAGACTACTACAAGCAACTCTATGCCAATAACGTGGACAACCTGGAAGAAATGGACAAATTCTTAGAAAGGTGTACCTTCCAAGACTGAACCAGGAAGAAATAGAAAACATGAACAGACCAATCACAAGTAATGAAATTGAAACTGTGATTAAAAATCTCCCAACAAACAAAAGTCCAGGACCAGATGGCTTCACAGGTGAATTTTATCAAACATTTAGAGAAGAGCTCACACCCATCCTTCTCAAACTCTTCCAAAAAATTGCAGAGGAAGGAACACTCCCAAACTCACTCTACGAGGCCACCATCACCCTGAGACCAAAACCAGTCAAAGATACTACAAAAAAAGAAAATTACAGACCAATATCACTGATGAATATAGATGCAAAATTCTCAACAAAATGCTAGCAAACCGAATGCAACAACACATTAAAAGGATCATACACCACGATCAAGTGGGATTTATCCCAGGGATGCAAGGATTCTTCAATGTATGCAAATCAATCAATGTGATACACCATATTAACAAACTGAAGAATAAAAACCATATGATCATCTCAATAGATGCAGAAAAAGCATTTGACAAAATTCAACACCGATTCATGATAGAAGTCTCCAGAAAGTGGGCACAGAGGGAACCTATCTCAACATAATAAAGGCCATATACGACAAACCCACAGCAAACGTCATTCTCAATGGTGAAAAACTGAAAGCATTTCCTCTAAGATCAGAAACAAGTCAAGGATGTCCACTATCGCCACTATTATTCAACATAGTTTTGGAAGTCCTAGTCATGGCAATCAGAGAAGAAAAAGAAATAAAAGGAATACAAATTGGAAAAGAAGAAGTAAAACTGTCACTGTTTGCAGATGACATGATACTATACATATATAATCCTAAAGATGCCACCAGAAAACTTCTAGAGCTAATCAATGAATTTGGTAAAGTTGCAGGATACAAACTTAATGCACAGAAATCTCTTGCATTCCTATACACTAACAACGAAAAATCAGAAAGAGAAATTAAGAAAACAATCCCATTCACCATTGCAACAAAAAGAATAAAATACATAGGAATAAACCTACCTAAGGAGGTAAAAGACCTGTACTCAGAAAACTATAAGACACTGATGAAAGAAATCAAAGATGACACAAACAGATGAAGAGATATACCAGGTTCTTGGATTGGAAGAATCAATATTGAGAAAATGAATATGCTACCCAAAGCAATCTAGGATTTCAATGCAATCCGTATGAAATTACCAGTGGCATTTTTTACAGAACTAGAACAAAAAAATCTTAAAATTTGTGTGGAGACACAAAAGACCCTGAATAGACAAAGGAATCTTGAGGGTAAAAAACAGAGTTGTAGGAATCAGACTCCCTGACTTCAGACTATACTACAAAACTACAGTCATCGAGACAGTATGGTACTGGCACAAAAACAGAAATATAGAACAGGAACAGGACAGAAAGCCCAGAGATAAACCCACGCACCTATGGTAAACTAATCTATGATGAAGGAGGCAAGGATATACAATGGAGAGAAGACAGTCTCTTCAATAAGTGGTGTTGGGAAAACTGGATGGCTACATGTAAAAGAATGAAATTAGAACAGTCCCTAACACCACACACAAAAATAAACTCAAAATGGATTAAAGAGCTAAATGTAAGACCAGACGCTATAAAACTCTTAGAGGAAAACGTAGTCAGAACACTCTGACGTAAATCACAGCAAGATCTTTTTTGACCCACCTCCTAGAGTAATGAAAACAAAACCAAAAATAAACAAATGGGACCTAATGAAACTTAAAAGCTTTTGCACAGCAAAGGAAACTATAAACAATACAAAAAGACAACCCTCAGGATGGGAGAAAATATTTGCAAAGGATTAATCTCCAAAATATATAAACAGCTCTTGCAGCTCAATATTAAAATTACAAACAACCCAATCAAAAAATGGGCAGAAGACCTAAATAGACATTTCTCCAAAGAAGACATACAGATAGTCAAGACGCAAATGAAAAGCTGCTCAACATCACTAATTATTAGAGAAATGCAAATCAAAACTATAATGAGGTATCACCTCACACTGGTTAGAATGGGCATCATCAGAAAATCTACAAACAACAAATGCTGGAGAGGATGTGGAGAAAAGGGAACCCTCCTGAACTGTTGGTGGGAATGTAAATTGATACAGTCACTATGGAGAACAGTATGGAGGTTCCTTAGAAAACTAAAAATAGAATTACCATATGACCCAGAAATCCCACTACTGGGCATATACCCTGAGAAAACCATAATTCAAAAAGAGTCATGCACCACAATGTTCACTGCAGCACTATTTACAATAGTCAGGACATGGAAGAACCTAAGTGTCCATTGACAGATGAATGGATAAAGATGATATGGCACATATACACAATGGAATATTACTCAGCCATAAAAAGAAACAAAATTGAACTATCTGTAGTGAGGTGGATGGACCTAGAGTCTGTCATACAGAGTGAAGTAAGTCAGAAAGAGAAAAACAAATACCGTATGCTAACACATATATATGGAATCTAAAAAATTAAAAAAAAAAAAAGGTTCTGAAGAACCTAGGGGCAGGACAGGAATAAAGACGCAGATGTAGAGAATGGACTTGAGGACATGGGGAGGGGGAAGGGTAAGCTGGGACGAAGTGAGAGGGTGGCATTGACATATATACACTACCAAATGTAAAATAGCTAGTGGGAAGCAGCCGCATAGCACAGGGAGATCAGCTCGGTGCTTTGTGACCACCTAGAGGGGTGGGATAGGGAGGGTGGGAGGGAGACACAAGAGGGAGGGGATATGGGGATATATGTGTACGTATAGCTGATTCACTGTGTTGTACAGCAGAAACTAACACAACATTGTAAAGCAATTATACTCCAATGAAGATGTTTAAAAAATAAGGCAATAAATATAATATTTCACTTTCAAATTTTTAAGTAAAAATAATTGTAGTTTCTTCAAAAAAAAACCCACTAAAAATAGAATTACCATATGACCCAACAATCCCACTACTGGGCATATACCCAGAGAAAACCATAATTCAAAAAGACACATGCACTCCAATGTTCACTGCAGCCCTATTTACAATAGCCAGGTCATGGAAGCAACCTAAATGTCCATCGACAGACGAATGGATAAAGAAGATGTCGTACATATATACAATGGAATATTACTCAGCCATAAAAGGGAACAAAATTGGGTCATTTGTAGAGATGTGGATGGACCTAGAGACTGTGATATTGAGTGAAGTAAGTCAGAAAGAGAAAAACAAATATTGTATATTAACGCATATATGTGGAATCCAGAAAAATGGTACAGATGAACCAGTTTGCAAGGCAGAAATAGAGACACATATGTAGAGAACAAATGTGGACACCAAGGGGGGAAAGCGGCAGAGGGGTGTGGGGGTGGTGCTGGGATGAATTGGGAGATTGGGATTGACATCTATACACTAATATGTATAAAATAGATAACTAATAAGAACCTGCTGTATAAAAAGATAAATAAAATAAAATTCAAAAAAAAGAAAAAGAAAATATGAACAGGCCAATTACCAGTAATGACATTGAATCAGTAATTTAAATATTCCCAACAAACAAAAATCCAGGACCAGAGGGCTTCACAGGTGAAATCTACCAAACATTTAGAGAAGAGTTAACACCTATCCTTCTCAAACTATTCCAAAAAATTCCACAGGAAGGAA
The DNA here is from genome assembly GCF_965194825.1 of Balaenoptera physalus. Classification (NCBI taxonomy): domain Eukaryota; kingdom Metazoa; phylum Chordata; class Mammalia; order Artiodactyla; family Balaenopteridae; genus Balaenoptera; species Balaenoptera physalus. The sequence goes on along the minus strand of NC_138898.1, from coordinate 70,500,284 downwards.
CACTTCTGAACTTATTCTATGAGGCCAGCATCACCCTGATATCAAAAACAGACAAAGATATCACAAAAAAAGATAATTACAGGCCAATATCACTGATGAATGTAGATGCAAGAATCCTCAACAAATTATTAGCAAACCGAATCCAACAAGACACCAAAAGGATCATACACCATGATTAAGTGGGATTTCAATATCTGCAAATCAATCAATGTGATACACCATGTCAACAAATTAAAAATTAAAAATCATAGGATCATCTCAATAGATGCAGAAAAAGCTTTTGACAAAATTCAACATCCATTTGGGACTTCCCTGGTGGTCCAGTGGTTAAGGCTCCATGCTTCCACTGCAGGGGGCATGGGTTCGATCCCTGGTCAGGGAACTAATATCCTGCATGCTGCATGGTGTGGTCAAAAAAAAAAAAAAAGTGAAAAAAAAAATTCAACATCCATTTATGATAAAAACTCCCCAGAAAGTGGGCATAGAGGGGACATCTCACAAAATAATAAAGGTCATATATGACAAACCCACAGGTAACATACTCAATGATGAAAAGCTGAAAGCAGCCCACTCTCACCAATTTTTTAATTCAACATAGTTTTGGAAGTCCTAGCCATAGCAATCAGAGAAGAAAAAGAAATAAAAGGAATGCAAATTGGAAAGGAAGAAGTAAAACCGTCACTGTTTGTAGATGGCATGATACCATACATAAAAAATTCTAAAGATGCCACCAGAAAACTACTAGAGCTCATCAATAAGTTCAGTAGCGTTGCAGGATACAAAATTAATATATAGAAATCTGTTGCACTTGTCTATACTAACAACAAACTATCAGAAAGACAAATCAAGGAAACAATCCTATTTAGCATCATATCAAAAAGAATAAACTATCTCAGAATAAACCTACCAAGGAGGTAAAAGACCTGTACTCAGAAAACTATAAAGCACTGATGAAAGAAACTGAAGAGGATGCAAACAGATGAAAAGATATACCATGTTCTTGGATTAGAAGAATTAACATTGTTAAAATAACCATACTACCCAAGGCAATCTACAGATTCAATGCAATCCCTGTCAAAATACCAGTGGCATTTTTCACAGAACTAGAACAAATAATTTTAAAATTTGTATGGAAACACAAAAGACTCTGATTAACCAAAGCATCTTCAGAAAGAACAGAGCTGGAGGTATCATGCTCCTTGACTTCAGACTATACTAGCAAGCTACAGTTATCAAAATAGCATCACACATCATTTATAAAAATAAACACAAAATGGATTAAAGACCTAAATATAGGACTGAAAACCATAACACTCCTAGGAGAAATCATAGGCAGAACACTCTTTGACATAAATCGTAGCAAGTTTTTTTTGACTTGTCTTCTAAGACAAAGGAAACAAAAGCAAAACTAAACAAATGGGACCTAAGTAAACTTATAAGCTTTTTCACAGAAAAGGAAACCATCGACAAAATGAAAAGACAACCTACTGAATCGGAGAAAATGTTTGCAAATGATATGACCAATAAGGGGTTAACATGCAAAATATATAAACAGCTCATACAACGAAACATCAAAAAAACAACCTGATTAAAAAATAGGCAGAAGACCTGAATAGACATTTTTCCAAAGAAGGCACAGAGATGGCCAACAGTCACATGAAAAGATGCTCAACATTGCTAATCATCAGAGAGATGCAAATCAAAACCATGATGAGATATCACCTCACACCTGTCAGATGGCTATCATCAAAAAGAACATAAATAACAAATGTTGGCGAGGGTGTGGAGAAAAGGGAACTGTTGGTGGGAATGCAACTTGGTGCAGCTACTATGGAAAACAGTATGGAGGTTCCTCAAAAAACTAAAAATAGAATTACCATATGATCCAGCAATTCCACTCCTGGGGTACATATCTGAAAAAAACACTAATTCAAAAAGATAACTGCACCCAGTGTTCACAGCAGCATTATTTACAACAGACAAGATAGGGAAGCAACCTAAGTGTCCATCAACAGATGAATGGATAAAGAAGATGTGATATATATATATACTATGTTGTACACCTGAAACTAATATAATATTGTAAATCAACTATACCTCGATTTAAAAAAAAGGAAATTCAGAGAAGATATGAAAAAAAATCCCACTACTAGAGGATTGCGATTAGTCAAATTTAGGAGAATGAACATTGTACTGCCTTTAACAAATTACCAGGCTGGGAAGACAAGGAAGACAGATTTAGCAAGTGAGTAGCAGGACCAGGCACTGGGACACCTCATTATGAGTCCTGGGCTTTCCTCAAACAGGTCATCTGTTGAGAAGTAGGCTGCTCATTGCCCTTTGAGAACAGACCCATTTCCAACCCAAGAGGGAGGGGTAATACATGGAGACTGCATGCTTTTAGGGTGGTCCTGAGCTTATGAGAATTTAGGCAGCTAAAGAAAGCAGATGGGAGCTGGAAGGAGCTGTGTTTATCTAGAAATTCTAAGTAATTGCAAGGACTTCACCTTAGAGAGAATGTCTCTTTTGAGTATGATTGCACCTCTTACTTACCCTGACCCTGATGACCTTTCTTAAGCAATGAGGAATGAACCAAGGCTTAACCATTTGATGAAAAGCTTGAAATCACTACTTCACCCAATTCAAAAGTTAAAAGGACATACCTGATATCCATTCTGATATCCATTATACCTCACAGGAAAAAATGCTTAAAAGGAATTCATATAAACCAAGAGAGATCATCATGCATTGTGGCTAATTGTAATGAAAACTCAGATGAACTGATGATGTTTTTCCTGGTAAGGAAACAGGTTTCTGAGTTTCTGGCTCTCCCTAAAACTCCATGGTTTCGTATGAAAATACATGAGTCAGTTCCTGTGAGGAACAGAGTCTGCAACTAACCTCTATTAATGACTGCTTCACTTCCCTGTCATTAACAGAAGAAACTTCCTTGACTGCATGACACTTAAGGAGGAAAGTGAAGGCAGTATGGCATATTAAAACAGCAGCAACCTTCTCCAAAGTCTGACTTTCACTTCTTTGTTTTTACTACTGTCTGAACCACAGCTTCAAACTATAACTGATCACATACCATAAGCTGATACACACGCCCTGCAAGTATGGTATTTAAGGTAACAAGCAGAACTAACAATTGGTATTTAATAAGACCATTTTCAAAACCCTTTAACGTTTAAGTATTTGAAAACTAATCCTGAAAGGGAAATAAGTGATGTCTTCCTCACCAACATCAGGTGATCCGGAAAACACAGTCCAAAAGATTTCCACAGTCTAAAGCTGTGTTCTCCATTATGTACTATTCGCAAGTCGTTGTTACAAAGCTTGTGATTCTAGAAACAAAATCAGCCATAAATTAAAAAATTGTTAAAAAGCTCTCTTCTTTTTGGTTTATATTTTTATTCCCAGGAAGCAACTTGTTTAGGAAAAGTGACTTTTCCCTGAGAGTCTTCCTCCCTATGGTATGATGGCTTGAAACCAACTTTTATTCCTCTAAAACTATCAATGATCTCTCACTATTGATGAAAGGCCAAGTCAGACCTTCTTCTTCTTCCCTAGTATCAGGGGTTGACCTGATGCAGTGGGGTCTGCTGGGATTCTCCCATGGTCGACATCAGGAATATGAAATTGTTTAGAGGACCACAACTGAACTTCAGTCTCAACTGCCTGTGAAGTCAGTTCTTAAAGAATTTTTACAGTTAAAGTTTTATAACTTTTATTCTGAGACTGATATTTCTTCAAATTCTGCTTTGTACTTCCTTAACCCTCAAATCCCAGAATGAGGAAAGATAAGAGATAGGAAGTGTGCCTGGGAGGAACTGTGACTGGAAACTGGGCTCTTTTCTTCAAATCGTATTTCATGCATAAACACAGTGCCAGGATAAAACTCACTACCAAGCACCTACCATGTGCAGCCTGTACCATTAAAAAAGGGCTGACAAATATTGCTGCTAGTACATTTTGGCTTCAGGTCATAGTCAGAAGTTTCCCTTAAAGCAAGTGTCCCAAAGACTGGTTGGGGAGGTAATTTTTGATGTACAAGAAAATATTTATTTTCTTAGTGTGATCCCTTAATGTGTTTTAATAGCCCAACAAACACGTGATTTAAAGTGATTTCTATTTTGTAGTGATATAGAGCTACCTTTAAACACATAACAGAAACTTTTAAGCTGGTTTAAAACATAGGTAGGACTTCCCTGGTGTCCAGTGCTTAAGACTGCGCTCCCACTGCAGGGGGCATGGGGTTCAATCCCTGGTCGGGGTAAGATCCGGCATGCTGCGCAGTGTGGCCAAAAAAATAAAACAAAACAAAACAAAAAAAATAGGTAAATAATAGCAGAAATTGTGATGTGGAGTCCCAAAAAACCTGAGTCTGGGAACTGTAGCTATAAGGCACCCTGCTGTGGTGTTTGTTCTGCTCAACATTTCACTTAGAATGCCTGTTTTCTGCTGGCCACCTCAACTTGTAGACACCAGTTTATTCTCAGGCTTTTCTGGAGCACCTTTTTCTCTGCTTCTATCACATCCAGCTATTGTTCTTTTGCAGTTTCACTGTCTTTTTCTTCCCAGAGTCTCTGAATTCCTGGAGGGCAGGGACTGCATTTTGCTCATTAAAGGAATAATAATAAGGATAAGAATGATAATAATAACAGTAATAGCTACATTTACTTTGCACTTCCTCTGTGCTAGGCTTCCTACGTACTTTACACACATATATTAACTCCCATAATCGTCACAGTTCTATCAGGTAAATACTACATTATCCTGTTTTACAAAGGAGGAACCTGATGCCAAAAGAGGTTAAGTAACCTGAGCAAGGTCACATGGCGAGGAAGAGGTGGAGCCAGGATTCAAAACCAGATAGTGTGGAGTCAGAGCCCCAACTTCTAATCACTAAATAGGCTGCTCAATCTCAGTAAATGTGGTTGAATGTCTGCTGATTGCTTTAAAGAACTTAGCCAGTTGTGACAATGGGAACTAAATTCTACTCCCTTCCTACAAAGAGCAAAAGACCATTCTTTTTGCACCCTGATTGAATTGCAATTACCCTTTTATAAGGTTTTCCATATACCATCTGCCCCTCCCCTGCAACTGTCCTTCCTCAGTAATGATGTTACACACCAGCACCTTCAGAGGAGGCTGTGCACTTAACTGGACTGCTGTGCTCTTCTGTTCCCTGCGGCAACCCTGTCCCTGACGCTCCAAAGGAGCTGACATCACATAAGAGATACCAGCACTCATGACAGTGCTACTACCCTGCAGGTCTTACTCTTTCCTCCCAAGCATCTATCCATCCATCCAACATTTATTCAGTGCCCATGTGCCAGGCTAGGCATACAGTGATAAACAAGCAGCCACGGTCCCCTGTCCTCCTAGAGCTCATATCCTAGTGGCAGAGGCAGATGATATACAAGAAAAATTTTTGTATAATTTTGGTTATACGTGCTCTCAAGGAATGAAACAGTAATATGATATGAATGAGCAGAGGTGGGGGTTATGTTATTTTGGGTGGTCAGTGACGTTTGAGCTGAGCCTTGAATGGTGTTCAGGAACCTATTAATGGGAAGAGTTCAGGGGAAGGTGATGCAGGAAGAAAGAACAGCAGGAACAAAGGCTATGAGGTGGGAACCAACCTCAGTGTTAATACAGTTGAGAGCCTATGGGGGAAGTGGGACCACAGGTGGACAGAATCCAGCACAGGCTGGGAGAGTAGGCCTTGGAAAGGAGTTTGATTTGTAGTCTAAGAGCAAAAGGAAGACAGTGGTAGGTTTTAAGCAAGTAAGAGTATCATGGTCTGATTTACATTTTTAAAAACATGCTGGATTTCAAACTGTATCATAAGTACCTGTGACTCTACCAGTCTTGCAGATGGTGAAGAGTCTTGCCTAATGCTACCTAACTGACAGGAGAACTGGGATTAAGAGCCAAAAAAGCTGAATGATTATTTCCCTGACTGAAAGCTTTTCCCTGTTTTTATTTTGGAGTCAGTAATGGGGACTCCAAACAGGCAGTGATCAATTTCCTAGGGAAAAAAAAAAAAAAAGCACCACCCACTCACTCTTCCACTTGCTCTGGAGAATGAAAATACAGTGAAAGGGTCTATATACTTGGCATGTCTAGATATAGTTTTGCAGAAGGCCTATAGGAAGATTTGCCAGGACTAGGGGCTTTATCCACTTCACCCTTTTCCCCACCTTTGGAACAGTTTCTTTCACCTTTGGAAAAAGCATCACTGCATGAACACTTAGAAGTTTAAGAGCAGAGATGAAAATTCCCTTTCCTCAGATGAAATTTATAGAAGTATGACTCTGGTCTCAGGAATGTCAAAATTCCAAATGTTGCACTCCCATGAGGCTTTGCCTTCTACTGAAGAAAAAGTGTTGCAGTACAAACAAGGGACAGAAAAGGCAAGGGAAATTAACTGACTTTCAAACCCCAGGTGGAAGGAGACTCCATTCTTTCAAGATCTGTCCTTAGGTGTAAATTTAAAAGATCATAACCAATGAATATAATGTAGTCAAATTTCTCTCCCAACTACTTTATGATTTTGGGGGAGGGTGATAATGAAACTCACCCAGTGAAATCCATCGTTTGTGTTCACCATGTACCAGTGGTGACCTATCCCGTGTCCTGCTGCCCTATCTTCTTAGATCTGGGACTCCTTCTTTTTGCCAAATGGAAGGCCCCAACCCATACAACTGAAATATTCTTTTTTTGCTTAACTGCTGATTCTCATCCTTCGGCTTTCATCACTTTTCACGGGGTGCCTTCTTCACGCTGGGTCAGCGTCCCTGCCCTGGTGGATACCCCTATCATAATGTTCATTCTACTCTATTGTAATTTTCTGTTTGACTTATGTTTCTTCCTCCACTGTGTGTGTTTTGGGAGGGGAAGAGAGAAGCAGGTTGGGACCCTGTCTCATCCATTACACTCCTAGGCCTGGCCCAGAGTTGGAGCTTGAAATACATTTGTTAGAAGAAAAAATTTACCCACACAGAATAATCACCAGTAATTACCATTCTCATCCTGAGACATATGCAGTGGTATTTGGATCAGGTTTCGCAACAGAAGACCCTAGAGCATTTAAAAATACGAATTAACCCTCACAGTGATGTTTTCAAGAGTGGCACTGTGGGTGTCAGGGTGAGAATTGAAGATTAAGTGTTATTTGGCGAGGCAGTCTTCTCACTTCCATCTAGGGCAGTATACACAGCTGTTACATAACCCTCGCTCTTAAGTTCTCTTAAGGCCACTTAGGGCTTGTCCACAGGACTGAAATGATATACTATATTTCCAGGAAGCTTAGAATCAAACATATAGAAAAATGAGTTTTTGATATTTTTTTTCTTAAAAACAATCCTTTGGGGGAATAAGGTCCATTGCACCCAAATGATGAGGGTTCAAAACCAACCTAAAAAATTATAATTTAAAGCTTTTGTCATTTGGAAAACCTCCAGGGAACTGAAGCATTCTTATAATGTCAAAGCAAACAGATTTTCTTGCCCCAGATAGCAGAACAGAGAATGACTACCTTGATTTTAGGCATTCAAAATTTTTCCACAGATGTAAAGGACAGGAGATATAATACAAACAATGAACTAATGGGCTCTGGAATGATCTGGGTTTGAATCCTGACTTCACCACATCAGGCAAGATATTAATCTTCCTGAGCCTCAGTTTCTTAAAATGGGGAAACAACAGAACCTTCTTCAAAGAGTTGTTTTGAGGATTGTTCATAATAATCCATGTAAATCACTTAGCGTTGGGAGTTAACAAAGGCAAATGTTACCTGAAAAGGAGGAAATAAAGGAGGAACAGTGAGGCCTCTTTTATCTCTGCTAAACTTTGCTGCCTGCTGGTGAAATTATCGCTTTGTGGCAGTAATGGATTTTCCTAAAGCTGTTTCCCTCTGATCATTAATAATCCCTGCACAGTAAAGAGCTATTGTTCTTCAGTATGAGTAAATAACCCTGCCCGAGGCATCGCTTATCTTCAGACCACAGAGCAGACTTCTTACTGGAAATACAATGCAGGTGCCAACACCAAGGGCATGAGCAAGCTTCCCTTCCTATTTTTCTTCCTTTATCTCTTACTCCTTGCTTATCCTTCGGGTGCACTTTTCTCCTAGATCCGTTATCCCTCCCGACTTTCTGATGTATTCCCATATCCTATACAGTATCATCTTACCTAAATTGAATAACCTTCAAGCTAAACCAAGTGCCCCCATCTCCCTGCCCCACACACGCCCCATGGACTTGTTTCCTGACCTGGATTCAGTTTTTGGTTACTAGAATCCAAAAGGGGAAGTGTAATGCCACACACTGTTTCGTGTATCTCAGGATATGCCTGTGTGGTGTACTTAATCATACCACGGCTATTCTCTGAAACAGCATCTTTTTACACAGAAATTGACAATATGGTATGTCAGAGATACGGGTCAGGGAGGAAAGGGTATATCATATTTTTATCTAAAGGAAAAGAAATTAGGATAGGCCCCGTAACATGGGAAATCTTCAGAAGACAGGGAAAAACCAAAAATATTTATGTCTGAAAGATTTCTAAACTATCCCAAACAAGATCATGTAAGGCACATATATTCATCCTAAATATATCAGCACAGGAGCACACACAAGCTTATACTTGTAAGGGGAACTCCAATCAGGCTCTTGTATCCAAGAGATGTACAGCAATTTGCCCCCTCAGGGATAGAAACTCCAAATGGAAACCAAGTTTCAGTCTCTCAATTCAAAAGAAATGGAAGCAACTGTTTCCTTATCATCATATTTTAAGAGACAAAGCTAAGGTAAGGGTCAATCAGAGGTAGTGAGAACAAGTTACCAGAAGTAGGAGGTGTGTGTCTGGGGTGTTGTGTGTATGTGCTGGCAATGGGTGAAAACTTGGTCAATGCTGAAGATCAACCCCAGTCATTCGTTCGTAACTACCCAGGATTTGAACCCTTCATAGGAACTAGGGAAGTCAAGAGAACACAAAACATTTAAATTAAAACATTCAAACCCCTTCTTTGTGATAATTTCCTAAGAAACTGGATTAAGAAACAGACAAAAGGGCTCTGGTTATATAACACTAGATACACCTAACCCTTGATCCAACCACCTGATATATAACCCTCACCCTGCACAGGAGGTCTCCGCCTTCACGAGAGTTTCCAAGTACCCTCCACCTATTGAGTAAGCAACTTTCCCCACCTGCAGAAGCACGGGAGCTCTTTACTAGACAAAGTTCCTTTAGAGTAGGAGCAATGACTGTCCATTTTTAGTGCGCAGAATGATCAGCACCCAGAGTACCTTCGAGTTTCTCCAGGCCAACAATGACCAACAGAATGTTCTTCAATGATGGAAATATTCTATATCTTTGCTGTCCAACAGGGTAGCCACTGGCACTGGGCATCTGAAATATGGTTAGTACATCTGAGGAACTGCATTTTAAATTTTATTTCATTTAAATTTAAATAGCTACATGTAGCTTGTGGCTACATATGGACAGCAGAGCTCTAGACCAAAAAACTGCAAATCAGATGCCCACAGGTGTTAGGCTGGTAGAGGAAGGGAGAAGAATCTCATTGGCTCCAGCTGACTGTTGCTCTGTAGGAACCTCAAGCTGGTGTTGCCAGATTGTCTCATTTTTCAAATGAAGCTGAAAATCAGATTTTTAAATTTGGCAAGTAAATTTTAAAAAATAATTTAAATCAATCTGTGGGCCAAACCACGTTTGCAGGCAATATCTGTCTCACCAGTTTGTAATCTGTAATCTAGGCCAACCCCTAAACTCAAAGAAAAGGGTCTTATTCAAGGCCATTCTGCTGGTCAGTAAAGATGCAAGACTGAAACCCAGGCCTTCTGATTATTCTTCTGATACCCTTTCTAGAGTTTATGAAATCAACCATAACTAGTGGTGGAGGTGGCAGCAACAGCGGGGACAAATGCACCTTTGTCAGAAGCTGTTGAAGTCCATGGTTGATACATTATGGACACAGTGTTCCTATATGTTGGGTCCATGGGCAAGGCTCTGAAATAGGAGCCAGCAGGGCACAAAGAAGAAATAGTTCACAGGGTAGTCAGACATATAAACAATTAATAAGCAAAGTAGGGTTTGCTATAATGAACACAAATCACCTAAACAGGAGTCCAAAAGCACTGACAGCTGGGAGAGGAAAGGAGGAAAGAGATCTGAGCCAGGCCTTTGAGAATGAGTATCAATGATTATGAGGGTGGGTCCCATTATTCAAGGATATTACGGGGCCTCCTTCTATCTTGGAGGCTTTGTGTGTGTGAAGAGTCTCCTCTGTTGGCTTTTCCTTCTCTGGATCATCTCTACATGTAAAGAGCCCCAAGGAGTTTAGAGGCCTTCCTCTTTATCTGCACCCTCTTCTTAGGTGATCCAGGAATAAACTGCTACATTTATTATCTCTCTGAGTTTTCCCTTGACTTGTATATTTAACTTCTCAACATCTTTACTTGGGCCATTAATAGACTTATCAAAACTAGTATGTTCAAAAGAATAGTAGTGCCTTCCAAACTATTTTCTCTGCGGAGTCATCCTTGGTTCCTTCCTTTCCCATACACTTCACATCCAATTTGGCAGCAAGTCCTGCAAGCTCGACTTTCAGAGTACATTCCAAATTTAATTCTCTCCATTTCCAACGTGAATACAACACTACTGTCACCTCCCCCTTGGCCCTACTGCAACAGCCTCCTAGCAGGTCTGACTACGTCTACCCTTCTCTATCCAGTAGCCAAGAATGATTTTCTAAAAATGTAAATCAGATCTGGTCACTCCTTCTTAAAACCCTCCATTTAAAAAACAGCCAAACCCTCACCTTGAGCTAAAAGGCTATGCTTGATCAGGCCCTGCCACTTCTCCATCACAGACCACTCTGGCTCTGGTTCTTTCCTTTCTACTCCAAGCACATGGCCTTCTCGCCATTTCCTTCCTCAGATCCCTTCCCGTTGGTTCTTTTCTCCACCTAGAAAGCTCATTCCCTAGCTTCCCTCTTTTCTCGGACTTCTGTAAACCCGGCCTCCTCTGAACAGACTTATCCGATTTAGAGTGGCCCTCCCCCCATCTTCTACCACTTCATCTGATACTGCTACCTTTGGGGCATTTCTCACTTGCTGATATCTTACTGATTTACTTTTTAACTTTCTCCCGGACTCGAATAAAAAGTCATGGAGCAACGACTTTGGCGGACCGAGGGATTTAAGAAGCTGGTTCTCATTATCTTAGAAAATCTCAGTATCGTGTAGGGGACTCGTCTGTGTCAACCTTCCTCAGCTAGACGCCTCTCGCCCCGGATTTGCCCCTACTAATCTCCCATTTACATTCGGGAATCCAAAGGATTGAGAAGTCTCAGATGGGCCCCAAACCAGCATTTCAGCGTTCCCAAACCAGGGCTCCCCTTCCTGGCCCTCAAGCCGCTTCCCTTAGCAAGTTGCCGAGGCCAGCGGCGGTGACACCGAGCCGCCCTCGCGAGGCTGGGGGGGCGGAGGGGTCACACAGGCTCGTCTCCTAGCAACGTCGCACCCCGCCCCCCCATCCCTGCCCCTGGGGAGCCAACCCCTTCCCCCAGTCTCCCGCGCCAGGAGTCAGCGTCTCCATTCTCTACACTCACGCTGCATCAGTCCAGCCTTCCCCCACCCACAGAAGCCCGGCAGCCTACCGCAGGCTGGGAGGAGGCGGCGCCGGGAGCCCAGCTGAGCTGCGGCCGACTGAGCTCTGGCAGGTCCGGTAGGCCAGGCCGTACCAAACCACCGGACGGACCTCTGTGGGAGTATCAGTCCCAGGTCGAGGGTAGGCTCGAGCCTTCCTTAAACTTCAAACACGCTCCGCCGTACAGCCAACAATATATCTAAGTTCATCCTTTCCTTATTTCCCTTTTCTCCCTTTAGTTCTCCTCTCTCCCCCCATCACAGCCAAAAATATGGTCCAGTCCATCTCCTCCTAGCTCTCCCTCCGCGTCGCTAGGTCTTTGCCCTTACTTGGCGACGGCTTCGTACGTCTTTGCGTACGTCGTGACGCAAACTGCCACTCTTTCCCTACCCGCCCCTCTCCTATTCCGCGTCCTGGAGCGGGCGGCTTGCGGGGTTACCGGAAGTGATGATGCAGGAGGCGATGGAGAGGGCGGGGCTTCGGGGCGGCCCCCGCCGGTGGGCCGCAGATGAAGAGGAGGCGGCGGCAGTGGTGGAAGAAGAGGCGGCGGCGGCGGCGGCGGCGGGGGCGGCGGCAGCGGCGGCGGCGGCGGCGGCGGCGGCGGCAGGGAGCCTGGAAACGCGAGCGGGTATGGTAGGTGTTTTGGACCCGCCGGGCCGCCGTCGTTTCCAGAAAGGGTTTGACTGGAGAAACCTCTGGAGCAGCTGTGAGTTTGAGGGGGGGGGTTGAGGAAAAGGGGAGGCATTGGGAGATGAAGGGGCGGGGGTTGGGTACCTTCGAGAAAGGGGGGGGTGGAAGGGGAGGAGTGGAAATCGGCGCCTTGTCTGGACTGGTCCCGCTGGAAGAGGAGGCTGTGAGGGGAGCCTGTGGCGTGTCAGCCGCAGGGCTCAGAAAACTTACCTACTGTCCCTGCCTCCCTACCGCCAGCACCCCTCAACCCAGGGCCTGGGGTTCTGGGGGCCGGAGCTGCTCTGAAGGGAGTGCAGACTCTGGTCCTCTGCCCCTTGTAAGCGCCGTGAGGTAGGAGCCCAAGCGAGAGGTGGTGGGTGAATCTCCAGCTCCCTCCGCCCTCATTTCCCTCCCCACCCCCATCTTTCTCTTTAATCATTAACAGCCCTGGAATTAAGGGGTTCAGACCTGGAGGCCTTCCTATGCACCTTTGCTATAAACGATAACCATCTGTGTCTGAGGTAATGGGGCTGGAAGCTTTGCCTGTATCCTGTATAGGAAGTGGGACAGGGTGACAAATGTATTGTGTTTTTCCGTTACCCCCTCACCCCCCATCCTCTCCCTTGCATACCCCTCCTTTCCACTTTAGTTCTCCATGGCTAGGTGGTAATCGTGGTGGGTTTTGTTGTTGTTGTTTGTTTGTTTTTTCTTTATTGCACTTGGTATCTTGGTTACCTCTTCTTGAATTTGGTGTTCCACCTCCATCCCAGATCTTAACTGCAAGCTTTGTAATACTTCAGTTACAAGCTGTGTGTCTTTGGGAGTACCTCTCAATGCCTGGTCGCTCCCGATTAAGATGAGCGTTTTCTCCTATGAATACTGGAATTCCAAAGCCCTTGCAAGGATTCCTAAATGGCATCATAGCCTAGGAATCAAGGTCTCTTGCTCTAAATACTTTGTGTGTGAGGAATTTAAATGTTGTCAACTCTTTCCAAAGTGATTTGATGTTAGGCTAATTCTGGATTTCTGTGTTTCTCTCCACCCACACTTCATGATGCACTTTGGAGAACAGAAAACCCCATATTACTTTTTTGTTTCTCCAACTGGACAATAGCTCTTTTATCTTTTTCTCCATTTGCGTGTCTGGCACACAAGTCTTCAGTGACACATTTGGCTTGTGCTGATTCCCATCTTATTTATTAAGCTTATTCTTTGTGTATAGGTGGTCTTAAATGAGACAATGTGATTTGCTTAGTTTTGTTTTAAGGAAGAATACAAACCAGTAACGGCTGTGAAAAAATTATTTGAGAAAAAAAAAATTATTTGAAGAAAGCAAAGAATGATTGGAAAAGAAGGTCTCTTTGTTGATGTTCTGTTGGTTTAAGGAAATAAAAAAAAGTAGTGCTACTTTAGCCTGTTGTAGGGATTTCAGAGTGAAGTGTAATGATTCCTAGTTTGGTGTTGATATTTTCTTTGGAAATCCTCTGTTGAGTCTGGCACTGTGTTTTCTAAAGAACTTTAAGAGACGGTGCCCAAATTTTAGGGATCCTTTGAATAGAAAGTGTCCGTAAATCCTGTTCCTCTGTAACTGAGTTTATGTGCATATTGCTAGAAGAATTATCACAACGGGTTCCATCCTACTCATCAGGGCTTTCAAGCCTGATAAAACAGAATATTTAATGCTTTGATTGTACAAGTAACAGCATGTTTGGATGTTTCACAGAAATGCAACAAAAGAAAAAAATGACTACTGTTCTCACCTTAACTGATTTGGAATCATTGAATAAAAAGTCCAAAATTCATTCATTCATTTACCAAACATTTATTGACAGTCTACTAATTGCTAGCCAGTATTTCGGTCAGTGGGCATACAAAGGTGAACATAGCAGTAAGGACCACGCTCTCATGGAGCTTACCTCAGAGTGTGGGATGGGGACAGATAAATAAGCAAATCGGACTTTGATAAGTGCTGAAGAAAATAAGAGTGTTGTGATAGAAAGTGTCTGACTGGGATACAGTCTAGACCTTTCTGAGGAGGTGACACGTAAGCTGAGCTTTAAATAAAAAGGAGCCAGCCATGCAAAGATATGGGAGGAGCCTTCCAGGTTTAGGGACTAGCTAGTGCAGAAACTGGGCTAGAGTGAGTTTGGCAAGTTCCAGGGAGTAGGGAGAAAGGGGAGGTGGAGGAGGTTGGGGAGTAAGGGAGGCAGTAATAGCAGAGTCTAGTGAGCAAAGAGGAGAGTGAGAAGAGTCTAGGTCAGAGAGGTGGAGGCCAGGCTTAGAATAGGTAGGCAAAATAAGAGGAAGAAGGAGAAGGAAATAGAAAATCATGTTCCTTTTTAATTCTGTTGCCTTTCCTAGAGTCTCACCACACGCTACTTTGAGGGTACTCTTGGACTGTTATAGGAAAAAAAAGTCACCCTGCTGAGAGTGGGAGAGGAGGAGGCAATGGTCATCTGGGTCTTTTCTGGCAGATGAATCTCAAGCCATGTGTTAAGAATTCAGTGGGATGTTCAACTGAGAGATTGCCTTTTTCCTTACAGGATTTTGCCTTATACACTTTTAAAAATTGCATAATGAGTACCCCAAATGTGTTCTAGTATATGAATCCTCCTTTGCTTCCAGCTGTAAATTTAGGGCTGAAGGTTGGGCAAGTGATAATAATATGCCCCTGTTGGTCTACAAAGATGCCCATTAGGATCTAAGTTTGAAGTTATTTTTTGTAGGGAGGTGGGTTTTATGTTGCAATATTTCCACTCTTGTCTGATCCACCTGATGACTAACAGCACTCAGCTGAGGTGTAGGTTGGTGCTAAAAGTTTACATTTATCCAATGTAATCCACACTCAGTGGATTACATTAGATAAATGACCATTGTGGGCATAATCCCACTCTGTTGACATCTTTGGGCTGGCATGTAACCAAGTGATGTAGCCTACTTTTGCCTTCTGTTGGGGCCATTCATCTCCAGTAGTCAGCTGCTTTTCAGCCTCACCTTGACCAGATTGTCCACTTGAGAGGCCCAATCGGGACTCCTTTTTGACTTGGCCCTCTTGAGCCATGACACAGTGGGCCAACAGAAAGAATATGCTGTTTTCTTCTTTTGAACACCACAACAGTGACTAGTGTGTTCTTTGAGTGAATTGGCCCTTTGAGCCAGGCAGTTGAGAGACTTAAATATTGCTGAGGCTATTTGTAGTAAAGTTAGTATCAGAAATGCTAAGTAAAACCTTTTAGTGTTTGGGAAAAATGAATCAGAAATTTTGGACTTGTCACCTATTTTAGGTTCTAGTAATTTACTAGCATGGGTAGATGGATTATCAAAAATAACTTGAGTAGTTTCCTGGGCAGTCCTGGGGTAATGAAGGGGATGGAGTTGAGCCTGTACTGACTTACTGAATCCCAACTTGAATGCAAATAGGAAGTCTTTTAGTTAGCAAGCAAGTGAACAGCTAGGACCAGGCAAACAATAGACTCCACCCTTTATAATGCAGAGTAACTCTAAGAAACTGAGAATTGAAAAAATATATATATAACATATATATGGTTTTGGCCTAGGTTGAAGAATTTTGGCCTCTGTATCCTAATGCTGGATTTTAAATGCTGTTATTAAGCTATCCACTGTTCATCTTCATTTTAATAGTTATTATAACTCGAGTATGAAAGTATCCTGTAGGCTGAAATTTCATCAGCCAGTTTGGAGACTGGTGGCTCTTTTCTAATTTGTGAAAGGGGGCGGATGGGCAGGAGGGGACTTGAATACAGGGAGAAGCCATCGACTCCTACGTTGGCCACTAATTGTGTTTGGGGAAAGAATCCGCAAATCTGAATGAATTTAGATTCTCAGAGCTGAACTGGCCTTTTATTTATTTATTTAATTTAAAAAATATTCATCTATTTATTTGGTTGCACCAGGTGGGCTCCTTTGTTGTGGCACGCGGGCTCCTTCGTTGCAGCAGGTGAGCTCTTAGTTGTCGCACGCATGTGAGATCTAGTTCCCTGATCAGGGAATTGAACCCGGGCCCCCTGCATTGGGAGCGCAGCATCTTAACCACTGCGCCACCAGGGAAGTCCCCTGAACTGGCCTTTTAATCTAGGGTACTAGTGGATTTGTTTCTTAAACTCCCAGGGCTTTTGGACAAACTCTTCTGAAAGAGGAGTTGATGCCACTTACTTTTGGAGTTGTGAGTGTTATGCATTGCATTAGATGACTTAAAATTAGTCTGATTTTGCTACGGTTTTGATATCTTTGCAGTAAGGACAGTTAATTGTACACTGGCCGCCAGTTGTTTTAAGATGAAGATGTGATAACTGAGTTTGAAACAATGGTAATTATGTGGTGACTCCTATTTCCCCAGCTCTTGATAACTTACAGTTACCTCTTTGTGTCTATTTACAGATGTTGATACCAGTGAACCAGGATCAATTCTCCCTAAATGTTGGAACAGTGTTCTGAAGCTCTCTGCACAATGGACCAGGGTGTTTTATTGAGTTAGTGTCTTTCAATTAAAATCTAGTTTTACTAGTTCTTGTATCTGTTTTTCTAGGTGAATGATTAGTGAATGATTACAAATAAGAACTTAACATATTAATTTAGTGGAAGTGGCTCAAACTCTAATTCTTTGAAGTTGTGATATGTAGAAAGGAGAAAATGGGAGGGGGGAAATGCCAAATCCTCTTCTTTAAGATGTGTGCAAATGAAACTATTTAAATACCATACATCAGAATAGGGAAGCTCAGTAAAGGAATCTTGAGGTGGTAATTAGCCCTTGTAGCAAAGTAAGCCATCTATGGCCAGCGCCCTGATACCAACCTGATTACACGAAAAAGTAGGCATCATGTTGACGACTCCTGACTTCCCGATGGCTTGTCCTTGCTCAGGAGTGTCCTTTGACCCGTGCTGTGTTGGTGGGTTTCAGGCTGAATTGCATCGTGGAAGCTTAGGTTGCATAGTGCTGGGAAGCATAATCCATGTTCCTGTTCTCCCTGCTTTGCTGGAGGGCTCAGCCTCAGGACCTGGGGACTGGAAATAATTCTGTCACTGAGGCCTGGAGATCCAGACCAGATATATGATGACTGATCAAGGATCACTGCATAGTGTAGGACTTCTCATTTTTGCCCTAATCTCTGCTGGTCAGTCTAGGAGACAGTGTGTTGGAAAAACTTGCTTTCCTTATTTTAGTAGTAGATTGCTTCCACCATATCAAGACCGCAGGGTTTGGTTATAGCTTTTAGCTCTTGTTGGTTGATGAAGCGTTTGGATTCTGCAGTGTTTGCCTAAAGTGGGTTGGTGTGTGACCTGTAATTTTGATTCTGAACAAGACTCAAGTCATAGCATTTACTATATTGAATGCATTTAATTCTTTCTCCAGTTAAGGAAGAAGCAGGAAGAAGACCCTCAAAGAACCTTAGAATATCTGGCATGATAGTTTTTCAAACTGGGCTATGCGGAGCCCTCTCAGGGGTCATTTCTGGAGTATGCCCCCTCATCTCGCTGTCTTCCTTCCACTTCACTGCCCCCCCCCCAACCATGCTTCACTCTGCAGAAGGTACCTTGATATTCTGTTCTATTGGGTTTCCCCGTAAGATTTCAGTCAATCAGAATGTTTTGAGGCTGAAAACAGATCAAAAAGCAGTAGGTAAATGGAAATCTAGAAAGGTTAGTAAACTTGCTTAAAGTTACAGAGCAAGGTACTGGCAGCTACAGGACTAGAATAGGACTTTCTCTGCACTAATTTTGTTTTCTTATTTACATTGCCGCAAATATGTCATTGTAGGCACTCAGTAGAGTTTGAGTTTAATTGAATCCTTGGTGTTTGGTCTTTTATATTACTGGCTCTTTACTCAAACGTTTTGTCACACACTACTGTTCTTTCAGAGAAAAATCCTTATAACCAGTTTTGAAACATATGTGAAGTTATTGATGGTAATGGTACTAGTAAGTAGCTAGCCTTTCCTCCTCAGAATATTTCTG
This sequence comes from Balaenoptera physalus, assembly GCF_965194825.1. Lineage (NCBI taxonomy): Eukaryota > Metazoa > Chordata > Mammalia > Artiodactyla > Balaenopteridae > Balaenoptera > Balaenoptera physalus. Next base: position 70,481,960 of record NC_138898.1, on the reverse strand, counting down.
AAAGTGATGATAGTACTTTCAAACAGAAGTGGAGGCTTTATCACTCTAAGTTCTTAAGATAAGCTAGTGGCATGCTGTCCAGAATGCCTGTGCAAAATGCTGACCTGAATATTCCCATTTCCAGTGACCTGCCCTGGAATCTGAAAAGGAAAAATCCAGGTATACCCACTGACAGAACAGCTTTAGAATGGCTCTGTGGAAATAACTACAATCACCATATTCTTTTTTCTAAAAAATCTGTGAAGCAAATTTGTTTTCAATTAAACATTTACTTTATATCTACTTGATGACTACCTAGTGGCTCCTCTTTAAGTAGAAAGGGAAGGTGAGGAATACCACGGCAGTGAGGGTGCTGGGACCCTAGCAGCATGGGTTCTAGGTGGCAGGATTGTGGACATGCTAGAAGTTCCAGGTCCTCAAAGGAGGCATTTTCCCCAGTTGTGGTGATATTTTCTTTATTCTAAGTGAGTGTAATTCAAAAGTGAGGAGTGCTGTGTAGTGAATGTTCTGTGTTCATTTTAAAGAATGTTTCTGTGGTTCTTTTTCTCCTAGTAAATTTTTCTTTGAAATAACTAGTCACTTGTCTAGTCATTTACTCAAAACAGTTGGTTATAGCTGATGTCTATGGTAGGAGAATTTTGCTTGGGGGTTTACTAACATTTTATGAAAGAGAAAAGTCTAAAGACCTTTCTAGAGACATTTAGATAGGTGGGTTCCGTTGTGGGGAGGAGAACGTGTAAGGGAGCCGGCCTTTGGGGGGCAGGGTGGTGGTGGTGATATTGTGGGCTGTGTGTACAGGGTGAAGAGAAATGCCCATTGATGGTCCAGCTGGGGAAGGGTGGAAATTGCTAACAATGGCACTTGATGGGGGAAGAGTGGGTCAGGAAGGAGCAGGCCCACAAGATTGCCCAGTGCCAGGGAACACCATTCACAAGGAGGGGGATGGGGACCTATGGAGTTGAGTAATCCATTGGCCCTGACCAGGACCCTGACCACAGTACTCTCTCCCCTGACTGGAAAGTGTATTCCTGATGGGGAGGGTTGAGTGCAGGGATGCAGTATCCAGTTTGACCAGATTGGTCTTCAAGATTGACTAGTTGGTCATGATTGACTGCTTATGGAGTACTGACCTAACTTTTTTGAGATCTCTCTTTTGACTTTTGCTTTTGACAAATAAGAAGTTGGTAAACAAGAGGGAATGTCATGTCCCTGGGTCTGTTAGAGTTTGAGTTAAAGTACATAATACTAGGTGATGGTGATTGTCATTTAACAGTGTCTGTTATCCAAAGGGAACAGTTACATGTAAACTGTTGAGGCAATTCATGATTCTCTTATGGGGACTATAATAAATGGGAAATAAATCACAACTAAAATGATTAATTAAAGAAAATACATTTTGACTCCATATTTCTACAACATTCCCTGGTCTCTTTAGCAGATCAAATTAATTGTTTAGTCATTTAAAAGAAATTTTATTCTACCAGGTACTCGTGGATCTGACAGAAGGCCAAATTTCCTTCTAGTGCTGAAAACAGCAAACACTACTCTGAATTGGTGACAGCTATAGATTTAATGATTAGATCAAGTAGGGAGGTGGCTTCTAAGCGTCAGTTAAGTTGCTTGTAATGTGGACCTCTTTTTTCTGAGGTTAATTATGTCATTCCTGCAACAATTCTCTGACATCACTGAGTGTCCAACAATTCACTTCTGATGCAAACTGCCTGGAGTTTGTGCAGACCCCATAGGCTAATGACTCAGTCTCACAAGATTGCCCCACTTCAGGTGCCAGCCCCAAGTATCAGGTTGTCTCAAGTTACCTACCTGCACTTCTGCCTGGCAGAGTACAAATTTCCCACGACCACCCTCCCCCAGGTTTGATAATTTGCTAGAACATATGACTCATAGAGCTGATAAAACATGATATTTATGAATACAGTTTCATTATAAAGGCTATAACTCAGGAACAGCCAAATGGAAGAGATGTATAGGGCAAGATTTGAATTGGGGGCACAGGGCTTCCGTGTCCCCTCTGAGCATGCCAGCCTCCCAGCACATCAATGTGTTCACCAACCCTGAAGCTCCCCTAGCCTTGTTTCAATTTCTGTTGAGGTTCCTTTGTGTAGGCAAAATTGATTAAAGCATTGGCCTTTGGTGATGAAACTTCAACCACCCTTCCCTTCCTTATGGGCTGGAGGTGGGACTGAAAGTTCCAATCATGTGCCTGGTCTTTCTAGTGTGGCCAGCATCTCTCTTAAAACTATCAAAAGGGCCCACCCTGAGTCACCTCTTAGCATAAACTCAGATGTGGTCCAAACCCTGATCCTTATGAAAAACAAAGGAGCCTATCAGTAAGGAAATTCCAAGGGTTTTAAGAGCTCTGGTAGGAACTGGGGACAAAGACCAAATATATTTTTTATTACATCACATTAATACTCCAGTTTTGCATCCCATAAGTAGGAATAAGGTTACCTAAAGTTGATTTAGATGATAAGTAACAATATGCATTTACTGTTAATTTGATGGTGGTGTTTTTGGGGGGAGGGTGTCAAGAGAGTGCAAATTGCATAGCTTCAGATTACAAGGAGCAAACTCTTCCCTCAATCAGTATGAAATGGCACTCCTAGAATGTGTTATATATTCTTGAATTTAACAGGTGCACTACCTCTAAAGCTCCCTAATGCAAAAAAGGATCTCACTTATAGGAAATCAGATACACAGAAATCATGTTTCCTTTCAGTGTGACTTTAAAGATTCAGGTGTTCATAGTGCACTGGTTAAGAGCCTCGGTCTGGAGTCTGGGTTTGCATTTGAACTTTACCATCGGCTTGCCACTTGACCTTGGATGAGCCACTTAACATCTCTAAGCCTTGTTTCCTTCATGTATTAAGTGAGGATAATAACAGTAAGTAGCTGTGAGGAGTCAGTAAGACAGTACATTTGCAGGACATGGCACATTGCCTGGCATATAGATAAACATTTAATAACATTAGTTATTATTAGCTACATGCATATATAGCTAAGCTGACAGGGATTGGCAGCTCCCAAAGGGCCAGGAACTATATCATTTTACCTTCTCTTATATGGGAAGTATGGGACAGTGTATAAAACATTGCTAGGCACACAGTAGACACAAGTTATCTATCACTCGAAAATAAAACCTGCTCTAGGTATCTGGGAAATACAGGAGTAACTCTGTAATGGAAACTTCCAGCCTGTTTCCAAAGCTGGCCTAAAACCCAGAGATGGAAAATCTTCCTCCTGAAACCATATAGAGCATACATGAATCTAGCAACGGGGACAGGGGCTCAGTGGCTAGAATATTGTTGGATCAAAAAATGGGAAACTGATCCAGGAGACATTTTTATCATTGGCAGTATGCCTTGAGGTTCAATGAGTTGGGCAAAACCGCATGAGACTTTGGGAAGGAAACAACAGATTTATTTCAGTCGGTCCAGACAATCTTTGAGAGTCAGCTGGCAAGTATCATGTTATATGTGTTGCTTCTCAGAGAAAATGAAAAACCCGGATCCACTGGCAAAGGGCTTACCAACTGCTTGAGGTTCACTTCTTGGGGAAGTCCCCGAAGGCCAGGTCTAATTCTCCTTGTAGCTTACCCATCTGGAGATTATATTCTAGTGGACCACCACTGGACTAAGTACTAGATTCTAGTCTAGACTCTGCCACCAGTTCTATGTGAACTTGGGCAAGTTATAGCCCCTCTTTGAGTGTTTCCTTAGCTGCGACAAAGGATTTGGGACTAAATCACTGTTTCCCGAAGTGTGGCTTTGGTTACGTTCTTAGTATATGCGCTGCTGAAATGAGCATGCAAGGGTGTGTTTTTTATACTATTGATGGTACATGAGGTGATTTTTGCTGGATGAATACTTTTTGCTTATTCTATATTTTAATGTGTATTAATGAAAATATAACTAGCATATTAGACCTATGACTTCATGGATGATGTCGCTTAGGGTGATATTTAAAGTGGATGTGATTTTTTTTTAAGATTTAAGAAAAATCTTAGGGGAACAGTAGTTGGGATGGTAAATGGATATGTAAGATCATAAAGGTTGTGTAGGAATGGCTGAAGTTTATAAGTTCTGAGACTCAGTAATTCTAGTGCAGTGATGTGGCACCTTCATGAAGACTTTGTGGTGATGGACACAATAGGACAGGTCCAAATTTGAGTGGCTTTAAAAACTTGCCTAACTCAAGCAAATTGACAGATTTATATTTGTGCATTCATGGTGAAAATGCCCATAAGTTGGTTGTATAGAGTTTAAATTATCGTAGACATTAGTGGTGGTGGCTTTTCTTAAATAATAAAAAATGAATAATGTTGCTTCCTCTTTCACTTTTAGGAGTTTCCTCGAAACCTGGATTGATCTTTAGTTCCTTTCACTCTTTGCTGTTGGAACTCCCCATTGTAGGAGTTAGGGGTTCGATTTGTTCTGTTGGGGAGGGAGAAAAGGCCATCCCTGTCTCTTGAACGCATGCCTGTGCATGTGTTCTAGGTTCTGGAAGGCCGAGACTCTGTCGCATCCTAATGATCTATACGTTACTTCTTGTTGTTAGCTACTTTAAAGGTGCAGTGTGACATGTGCCCTAAAATGAAGATAAACTCTGAGGCAAGGTTTATTTAAAATTTCATTTCACTTTTTGTCGTCTTGGTCATAACTCAGTGTACTGGGGGTCTTGAGAAGTAAAATGAGCAGTGGTAGAAATGAAATAAACTTGTGGGAGGTACTTTCTTTTTAAGCAAAAACCCAGAATAAAAATGAAATCTTGATTGCATAATAGGAGCCAAGAAAGCTGCTTTCAGATGTAGTCCATGGTTCCTTGAGTTTTTCTTTCTTTTTTTTTTTTTTAAGCCTTAATTACCTGTGTTCCCTTGACATTTTCTGTGTATATTAACACTGTCATCTTTCATTATCTACATTTGGTTGTTAGCCTCTGTTCTGCAAGTGATTTTGTTCTATAGTTACCTCAACATAAAGGGCCATGCATCTGGTATATAGCTCCTTGTCATAAACTGTTGAATGTTTCAAATTGTAGTTTTTAAAAATTGCTATAAAGATGGTTCCAAGTCTGTTATCCTTCTGTGTTATCTAGTCAAGATTAGGTTAAAAAAGAACAAAATGGTGACAGTGATGTAACCCAAGATTTTTTTTCTCCATTTTTTTTCCTTCTTCATTTATTTAATACAAAGTTTCGACATGCTTTCATGATGAGAAACTCTCAGATGTTTCCCGATTGAGGTGGAATCTAATGTTCCAAGCCAGAAACTCTCAAACTTTGTAAATTTTGGTTTTGTCATTCATACTATCTTCTCTCCCGAGAAGAAATAGTGACCTGTGTTATTTGGCACATTGGAAAAGGGAAAAAGCCTGTACTCAGGGCTATATTTTGCAGGATTAAAAATCTCTTTTCTTACTAAAATCTGTTTCGTGACATGCATGACATTCATCCTTTGCACAAATTCACAAGACCCACCTTACTCAAGGTAGATGTCAGGTTTCTGACAGAGTCCATTTCCCTTGGTGCAGAGGCTAGTCATTATTTATAGATAATTGCTGATGAGTGTGGAGATATTCTGAAAGGGGATATGCAGGGGTTGTGGCATTTACCTTTGGTCTATAGACTAGGATTTGCAAACCTAGAGTGAGGTTGTTTAATACCTTCTCTTCTTGGGAAATTGCCATTGGATCAATGAGTCTTGGTTAAGATTTCTTGAGGGCAGCTGAATAGTTGGGCTTTTAAAGATGAAAGCCACGTAAAAAACTATTCTTTCCCAATCATACAAATAATTATCTCCGTGGTAGTATAATCTCCATAGAAGTATAAGCATTCAAGACCATACATTTATTTATTTATTTATTTATATTAATTAATTAATTAATTTATTTTTGGCTGTGTTGGGTCTTCGTTTCTGTGCGAGGGCTTTCTCTAGTTGTGGCAAGCGGGAGCCACTCTTCATCGCGGTGCGCGGGCCTCTCACTATCGCGGCCTCTCTTGTTGCGGAGCCCAGGCTCCAGACGCGCAGGCTCAGTAGTTGTGGCACATGGGCTTAGTTGCTCCGCGGCATGTGGGATTTTCCCAGACCAGGGCTCGAACCCGTGTCCCCTGCATTGGCAGGCAGATTCTCAACCACTGCGCCACCAGGGAAGCCCAAGACCATACATTTAAAAAGATAAATATAATTTTGAGTCAGAATGAAAGATGTGCAAACATAGTGGTAGAGTTCAAGACCTTTTCAGACCATTCTTACATGTTTCCAGCACCACTTTGGTTTTCTCATAGTAGACTAACCTTTTAATTCATCTGGAGTCTTTTTACTTCTAAAGTAAAGCCCTTTTAGGATGCTGGAAACTTGAACTTTCATGGTAACCTTCAAGTCAAAAAAAAAGGTGTACTCGAAGACTTCCTTTAACTCTTGACTTTAAACCTCCCTGTCAAAGAACCGGAATTGCTTAATTTATCAGAGCATTTGCTTTTCTAAGTTTCCAGCTCACAACCATTCTGTGGCGTAGCAGAAAGAGATAATAAAAAGTTAAGCAACAGGTAAAAATCTTTTCCTGTAGCCTTTTCCCCATTTGGAAGCAGTTTTTCCTTCCCTCTGAGCAGTTTGGCCTAAGCTCCTCCTTTTTCTGATTTGAAGCTTTACTATTTGCATACAATGCTTAAATTGACTCACTCAACACCAAGTTCTGAACATCTCCAGTATTTAGTACTTTTGACTCAGGCTGCTTAAGCAAAAGATTACAATAGAGGCTTAACAGGACAGAACCTTTAAAAACACACTTTAATGGTACTCAGGGTTTCCAAACAGATACAAACTATTTTCTAAGAAGAACCAGACTATGTAGTTTTCAAGTTAGACATATATGAGCAAGGAACCAGCTTTCCCAGATGGAATGTGGATCATTCACAGAGAACTTCTGAAACTCAAAACTTGTCTTCTAGGTCTTGGCCTCCAAACTTGATTCTCTCATCACTGTCTTCAAAGTGAAGTATGTGTAATCTGCATTTTTCTTAAGGTGCCAACTCTAGGATTGGATGCATGGTGCTTCAGGAAAAATAAATATGTTTATATGTTGCCAGTTTTTCATTCCAGTAAATTTGAGTGCCTTTTGTGGACCTTGTTCTTAAGGACCTTATGGTATGAAAACAGATAGAACAACAAATAGAAAATGTTGTGAAACCTGTGCCCAAAATGTTAGTGCTATAAATGGAGGTGTGAAGGGACAAAGAGGGTCTAGGTCAACTTGAAGGAGTCAGGAGAGGAGTCCTGTGAGAAGTAAAATCTGACCAGGGCTCAAAAGACCAAGACTAGAGAGAGGAAGCATTCCAAGCACAGGTAACAGTATGTGTAAAACTACAGAGGCATGAGAGGCCATGACATCTTGGGGAATGGCACATGTTTCAGTATGCCTGAGGGATGTGGAATGAGAGCAGGAGAATGACAGTAATTGAGGCCAAATTCAGAAGAGCCTTGTATGCCTTATTAAATTTGGATTTTATTTTGTAGATGAAGGGGAGCTATTAAATAATTTTGACTAGGGACATGGCATATTCACATGGGCTATATGTGTGTTAAAAAGATCAATCCAGTGGCAGTGTGGAAGACACTGGAGGGAGCAATCCCAGAAGTAGGTAAACTGTGAGAATACTGCAGTAAAGGTGGTAGGGGGCTGAACTGTAAAATTAGGGAGTTAGAATTTACAAAGTTTGGCATAATCTGATGAAAGTTTATTGCTTGCATGTCCCACATGGGTTTTAGGCTGAAGGGTGCTCTGCTCCATACAGTCTCTCAGGGACCCAAGCTGATAGGGGTTCCACTGTCGTGTGCTGTACCATCTGAACTGTCTTGGTCACCATGGCAAGGGAAGAGATGGCTGGGATGTCATATGCCAGCTCTGTGCTTGGGCTTGGAAATAAGTATCACATCTGTCTACAGCTGACTGTGTCATTTCTGCCTACAGCTGTTTGGCCAGAAATAGATACATTTCCCCATCTAACTGAAGAGGCTGGGAAACTGGGGGAGCTGTTGGAATGTTGGCTGAGCTTCTCTGTCTGTGCTACAGTGTAGGGACTTGAGTAAGGTACTTTATTTCTGAGCTTATTTCCTCTTCTGTAAGATTGGAATATCAAGAGTACCAGCCTCAGTCCCAGAGACTCTTTTAGGAGGATCCCCAAGACACTTTCACAGGATCTGGAAGATCAAATTCTCTTCTTAATAATACTAACATCATTTGTCCTTTATACTTTCATTCTCCCATGAGTTTTATAGAGGCTGCATGACATGTTATATCACAGACGATTGAATGGAGAAGCATATATGGGAAATTAGCTGTCTTCTTTTAAGCCAGACCTTAGGGACATTTGCAAAAGTGTAAAACAGTGTCACTCTTCTCATTAAGTTTTTGGAAATACAGTTATTTTTCATAAAAATGTTGTTTATGTTAACATGTCATGGTTTATTATTGATATTTTATTTATTTATTTATTTTAGAGGCTATTATTTTTTTTCCTATACAGACTTCCCCTTTCCCTAAGTCTTCAATATTTTATTCTTTGTACTATACATACTTTGATAACCTTGCTTAAAATGCATACATATGTCATATGATAACACATGGTTTGTATTTTGATTTTTTAATATTTTAATTTAATTTAATTTTTTTAAGGTTTTTTTTTTTTTTTCATGTGGACCATTTTTAAAGTCTTTATTGAATTTGTTACAGTATTGCTTCTGTTTTATGTTTTGGTTTTCTGGCCACGAGGCATGTGGGATCTTAGCTCCCTGACCAGGGATCAAACCCATACCCCCTGCACTGGAAGGTGAAGTCTTAACCACTGGACCGCCAGGGAAGTCCCAGTTTTTATTTTATATTGGAGTATAGTTGATTAACAATGTTGTGTTAATTTCAGGTGTACAGCAAAGTGATTATACATATACATGTATCCTTTTTCTAATTCTTTTCCCATTTAGGTTATTACAGAGTTCCCTGTGCTATACAGTAGGTCCTTGTTGGTTATCTATTTTAAATATAGCAGTGTGTATATTATTGATATTTTAAATGAAGTAATACAATATTTTAAAATTTCTCAGTTAAAAAAAGTACAAACCTCATAGGGTAGCTGTAGGGATTAACTGCTGTCATGACTATAAAATGCCTAGCATTGTGTCTGGCACAATAAATATATTGGCGGGAACCTTTAAGTTTGATCTTGAGCTTTTCTTACTATGGGTCATATCTAATTAGTGGATTATAACCAACAATTAAAAACCGAATGAAAGAAAAGAAATAGCATAAATTAGAGTTCATCATTGAAGTGAGAGTAAATACTGCTTAATGAGTGGTATGTGTGTGTATATACATGTGCATTTGGTCAGGATGTAACGTGTTTTTTACTGAAGGTCGCAGTTCAAGTTGGAAAGACAGTGGTCTAGTTCAAGCTCTTATTTTCCAGTGACTGAAAGACTTGCTCTCATTTTGCAGTGACTGAAAGACTTATGCATACTAAACAAAAAAATGACTCTATTGTAGTATGCTTTTTTGAAAGAGGCAGTTTAAACTCCGTATTTTTCAAAAGTGGGCTTGAGAAGCATTATCCCTAATTTTGAGAAAGAGTAGAACATGGTTTGAATTTAGAAAGTGTTTATTAGATGCCAGTTAGCCCTTTTCACGCTACCATATACACTTCCTGCCTTCTTGGAACTTTAATCCGAGGTGCAGTCACTAAAACAGTAGCATCTTTTCTGTGCTTGTCATTTCTGACTATCTGCTTGAGAGCCATGAATGTTTATGTTCCATAGGAATAAATAATGTACAATGCATTCAAGTCTTGAATGCATAGTAGAAATAATTGTCTATTATACTAGAATGTCATCATAGACAATAAAAAAAATTCAGTCAGAAGAGCTTACTGGGGAAGGAGTTAATGAAATATTTTCCTTTCTTTTTTTTTTTTTTTTTTTTTCTGGCCTGGAAGAAACAAGTATCAAAGTTGTATTTAAGATTGTTAAGTGACTTCTCATAATGAGTAGTGATGTCAGCAAACTGAGGTACAATGAGCAACATGCTGTGTCTTTTTTGGAGCAGTGGTGGATAGTTATGCTTTCATTTTGATAAGCCCATTGGTGACACTGAGTAGTACCCTGGAGTACTTAGGAGTACATAGGAGTTAATACTGGCTGCCTGGCAGAAGTGGATTTGTTATATAATTTATGGTACCCAGAAGCCCTTTGGGGAGGTCTTTATTATTATCCTGACAGTATCCATCTAGGCCTGAAGATTAATTTTTTTTTAAAATTTATTTATTTATTTTTGACTGTGTTGGGTCTTCATTTCTGTGCGAGGGCTTTCTCTAGTTGCGGCAAGCAGGGGCCACTCTTCATTGCGGTGCGCGGGCCTTTCACTGTCGCGACCTCTCTTGTTGCGGGGCACAGGCTCCAGACGCACAGGCTCAGTAGTTGTAGCTCACGGGCCTAGTTGCTCCGTGGCATGTGGCATCTTCCCAGACCAGGGCTTGAACCCGTGTCCCCTGCATTGGCAGGCAGATTCTCAACCACTGCGCCACCAGGGAAGCCCGTGAAGATTAATTTTTGTTGTTCTCATGTAGTTCTACCAGACTGATTCTCATAACTGAAAGGGTAGCAACTTGCTGTTAAATGCTGGCACTTGGCTTTTGCTTTTGACACAAAGGTATGTTAATCAAGAATGGGTGTTAGGAATCCTGAAATGTTTCAGTTAGTGATTTATTGTAGTTTAGAGGCTTTCCCAGTTAAACTGATTTAACTTCTGAAAAATGAGTCAATTCAGGGTTTCAAACGTTTCCTCTTCGACTAGCCTCAAAAAACGTTTATTAGCGTTTCTGTCTTGTAAATTGCTGCTGCAATTCATTTGTGTCAGTCCTGCCACTGCTGAAACAAATGCAGAAGGAGTGTCAGTTTAGTTTTCCATCGTCTGATACATGGACTTCTTAACTCTATTACTGGTGGACGTCCACTGTTAGTTAAACAAGCCTGTACTATTTTTTAATGACTCACTGAGAAGTCATGTGGTGGTGTGATCCCTGTCCCCAACTACCAGCACTTAAACTTATAATTTTCAATGTATTGTGTTAAAACAAACTTCTAATTCTGGCTATTTTTCCTTTCAGTTTTAAACCTAAGGTTGGAAGCTCTATTTTTATAAAATACTCTCCTAGAAAAGTTGCTCGTGTCACTACCTCACATACTGGCCCTGGGGGTGGGGAGAGAAAGAGCTGACTGCTTCACATGGCTAGGCAGAAAGTGTGGGCTGGCCTGCCAGCCAGCAGAAGTGGGATCTGCCCTTTGCTTTCTTGGCAAGTGTGTCTGGCTTTGAAGGCCCTGATTAGGATTTTAGGTCTTGTCCTTTTCTTGCCGTTACATGAAACGTAGTCTGTTGTTTCCAGTGGTTCTAAAGAGATGGAGGACCTCGATGGTCCACATCCCTTATCCTCTTTGACAAGGTATGTGCTTCATCCCTCAGACTTAAAAGCCAATCTGTCATCAAGCGAATTTTAAAAAATACTACAGTGGAACAAGATAGCTTAAGAAGTGTAAAACTGGCTGTGAGTTCTTCGTGTTCACTATGTAGTATGCAAAAAAGCTGCTGGCTTTTGCCCTTGCATCTCTAGACACCTTCGATGTGATTTCTTTGTTCATTGCGGTAGAGAAGAAGCAGTTCCGACCAGCAGCAGAAGGTTTTTCACTGACTTCACCTGCTTGGCGAACCCTTGGAACTTCCTAGAGTGCTGCATGGCTATGGCTTGAATAAACTGTCTGGACTTTCACCCTTGCTTAAAGGAGAGGCAGGAGTGATTTCCATTATTATGTGAATTTTTTCCCAGGGACTAAGGTACAGGTCAAAAAGAGGCACTATAGGATGAACATCTCCCAATTTCAGCTTCAGATTTTGGCTTTTGCTGTGTTTGAGGTGAAAATTAGCTTGTGGAGTGAGGAGAGATGGAGCCTATACTGCTGAGAAGCTGTGTTTGTATCACATTATATGGTAACTGATGAGGTAGGGAGTAATTGGAACAATGAGACAATTTTCTACTTTCTCTTTGAAGGTAGTGGGGTGTTGAGAGGCAAGGCATTCAGGAGGAATTGGACCTTAGGAACCAGCTCTTGAGTGGCGAAATTAAGTTCTACTCTACATTCTTAGGGCTCTACTTCCTTTACTGTTGAGTATTTGATAACATCATCATATAATTAGAATTGGTATGAATAGCTATCATCTGTTAAGAACTATGTGCTAGGGACAATGCTGAATATGCCATACTCATTTATTCAAGCATGAGTTAATACATTTAAAATGTGCAGAGACTAGTGCCTTGTATAGAAGTGCTCGACAAATATCAGTGATTATTATTTATTCAGGAGATAATTAGCAAAACATTTGCTTACATGACAAAGCTTACGTGCACAGCCAAAGTGGTGAATAAAATAAAATCCCTGCTCTTGTGGCAGTTACCTTCTAGTAGGGGGAGCGGACAATAAATAAGTTAACAAATAAGAATTTCAGAGAGTGGTATGTGCTGAAGAAATAAAATAGTGTGCTGGATCAGAGGGAGAGGGCACTTTAGATTGGTTGGACAGGGAATGCATCTCAGCATTTAAAGGAGGTGCATCTGATATGAAGGAGCCATTTATTCTTCACCGTGACCCTTTGTCCCAATTTTCAGGTGAGAAAACAGAGGCGCAGGGTGACTAAGTATGTGCTGGGAAGTGAATAGAGCTGGGCTGTACAGACCCAGTCATTGTGCATCCAAAGCATGTCCTATCCTTCCCAGAAAGGCAGCTGTAGGAGCTGCAGTATCTGCAGTTGGTTTTGAGTGAAGGAAATGAATGTGGTTGCAGTGCAGGTAAAACCCTCATGCAGTTCAAAAAAGTTGCAATGCATGGACCCTTAATCATGGGGCGCAAAATTAGAGTATGAGTGTGTGTACGTATGTACAGTTTATTTTGGGATCCAAAGCTGTCTTCCGATTTTCAGAGGTGGTGACAAAAAGAGCTTGTGGCATTGCTGCTTTATTTTAGGATTTTCTCATATTGTTTTTTTGGAAAATAGGGCCTACCTGCTAAGGCAGAGTTTATTTATTTATTTTTTTGTGTTATTTATTTATTTATTTATTTTTGGCTGCATTGTGTCTTCGTTGCTGAGCGTGGGCTTTCTCTAGTTGCGGCGAGTGGGGGGGCTACTCTTTGTTGCGGTGCACGGGCTTCTCATTGCAGTGGCTTCTCTTGTTGCAGAGCGCGGGCTCAGTAGTTGTGGCTCGCGGGCTCTAGAGCGCAGGCTCAGTAGTTATGGTGCATGGGCTTAGTTGCTCAGCAGCATGTGGGATCTTTCTGGACCAGGGCTCGAACCCATGTCCCCTGCATTGGCAAGCGGATTCTTAAGCACTGCGCCACCAGGGAAGTCCCAGGGCAGAGTTTTAATAGACAGCATTGCAGTTAGCCATTAGGTGGTGGCAATTTTGTCAGATCAGTATGGGTGGGAAGTGGGTGGGAACTGGGCTGGAATCATAAGATGTCTTACTTTGCCAAGCCTGTAATACCATGATGCCAGCCACCAGGTATAAAGCTCTATTTTTTATTTGATTATCTGCTTATCTTTACCCATGTTAATGTACCCTTTGGCCTCATGCCATATGAGGTCACATTTGTGAAATAAGTAACTTGAAGAAAAAGGCTCAAACCTTGGGGCCTCAAGTTTCAACCTGCAGGGAATGTATTTCCAATAAAGACACACTAACATGGGCATTTCCTGTCACCGTCTTCAAAACCTGAATGCTTTCTAAATAGGCTCTTCAGTACTTGAAACCAAAGAGAAATTGTTTCAATAATAGTCGTTGAAACCAAGAGGGTAGCAAAGTTCTGGTCAGGTCTGGTCTTTCAGTTTCATAGGATGTGGTTTAGATCAAATAACCTATTTTAGTCGGAAGATTGATCATGTTATTGCATAGGAAAAGAGTTCCAAGAGCTTTTGCTTTACAGCCTTTCACGTGGTGTCTGAGTGCTGGAAGGAGGTTCCTCCTTGGGAACATGAAGATGACAGAAGTATACACAATAGAAAAAAGCAGCTGTAAGTGCTCTGTGGCATATTTGCTTGAAGGAGGCTTAAGGTTGTAAGAATTGCAATTGGAAAGGTTCTTTTTCTCATTAGTCATACCATCTTTTAAATTCTTTTAAATAGCATCATCATGGTCCACCCAGTTGTAACGGAATTTTACAGTTTGCTTGAGTTTGGGATCGTTGGTCTTAGGGTTCAGCTCAGGGGTCTCTTGATATATTGGGTTGAAATTGTGGCCTAGTAAGTTGGTCTTCGACCATGGTATCAGATCTTCTGTTTCTTTGCTCTGTGAGTAGAAGAGATCTGAGTGACAGCTGTATCTTGGTAGGGACTCTTTCTGTTGTGACAGAAAACCTGACTTCTGGCTTATGAAAAAGGAGAATTAATTGGCTCATACAACTGTGAAGTTCAGGCTTTGATCTGACTTAGGTACAGTTGGATTCTGGGTGCAAATAATGCCTTCAAAACTGATTTACTCTTTGTCTCTTGGTAGTGATTTTATTCTGGTGTCTTACATGCATTTGAGTTGAGACCCATCTGATAAGAAGGGACAGTTTAACTCTCACAGTGACCCTTGGATGGGCATTATTATTTTCCCTGGTGCTCTTTCTGGTAAGATGACCAAAGCAGCTCCAACCTCCTTTGCTTTCGGTGCTAAGATTCACTTTGTCTGACTTAGGTTACCTGCATATTCCTGGCCCAATCATTGAAGCCAAGGGCATAGGATGCTTTGGTGGGCTTGAGTCACATGGTCCATTATGAGCCCCACCCAACTTACATGACCAAGAGTGAGGGAGAGGAATCTTCTAGTGAAAATTGGTGGCCACCTGATGAAGAGCCTGGAGGCTGGGGGAGCAGACAAGTCTCTGCTGTAAGCGATAATATCCTTTGGTCCAGTCTGAAGCTAGAAAGCCATATAATAAGTCTGTGGTCTAAATCCAGCCTATTAACTGTCTCAAGGGTGCCACAGTTCCATTTTGAATGAGGCTCTTGCTCCCTGGGCATGTGATTCACTCAGTTTCAAGTCCATGGGTCAGACCCTTCTACCCCAACGCTAAACCTATGATAAGGGGACCTCATTAGACCTTAGGATGGGCATTATCTTTTTTGTGTGTGTATGGGACATAGGGGAAGGTTCAGTTTCTTTTGAAAGAATAAATTGGGGAAATGTAGATATAATTGAAACATACCCTTATGATTAATCTCTTCCTGTCCCCCACACCGTACCCCACCCCCATCATTTAACAACACTGTCTTGAAATCCTTGGAGCCAAAATTGTTGGATTTGTCAGTCTTTTGATGTGATTTACAATGAAGCAAATGGTCTCTCTCTTGTTTTCCATCCTCCTTTGGCGGTTTGATATTTTTCCTTAAATATGTCTTAAAGTGCTTTTGGTAAGGTGTTTTTTTTGGCTTTTTTTTAAGAAATTGAATTAGTTGACACATATTACAAGATGATGTAGATACTCCCAGTACACTCCCATTATATAAGTTGACACTACTTTTTTTGAATTCACATTGAATATTATATATATAATATTTTTTTGCACAGTCTTTGATCTGTTGTTCCACTTCTAGGAATTTATTCTCAGGAAATAATTATAAATGTGCTGAATTTTAGCTGCTATTCTGCTTATTATCCCAATATTGTTTATAATAGTGAGCTATTGGAAGCAAACTAAATGTCCAACAATGAGAGTTTATTTTAAATTGACGAATTATCAATGAAAGACCTATCTGGCTATTAAATCTGTTTTAACAGAGAGTCTCAACCTTTCTGTAACCCCTCTGCAGTGCAGCACCAAATTTTTGACAGATTGAGTAGTAGGCTATAAATAGTTTATGGGTTATGTGAAGTAGCTGGTGTGTCAGTGGTGACACCAGTACTGCCATTGAATGCTGCTCTTTTAAAAGCATTTGATGAGAGAAGATTTATATGAAAAAGTATTCAATGGAAAAATTTGCAAAATAGAATGTACAATACAACCCAGTTTTGTTTAAAAGTTCAATGTGTGTAGTATGAACATGCATGTATTACTTAGGTGTGCCATCCATATGTGCTTATATAAAACACTGAAAGGATATACTCCAAAATATTAATTGTAGGTGGTGGGATACTAGGGGACTTTTTTCTCTTTATGCTTCTTCGTATTTTCTAAACTTTACAGAATAACTATGTAATGCTTTTGAATTTGGCAGTGGGTAAGAAAGTCTTAGTGGCCTTAGTTCTCTGACCAGCTTACTGATGTGGTTGAAAACAGATATTCTTTTATTATACAGATCTTTTTTCTGTCCCTCTTCCTCTTCCCATCTACTGTGCATTAGCAGTCAGCTTCCATCATGGGCCTCTAGGAAAAAACTGATAAATGTGGCCTTAATGAATTTGGATTTTTTTTTTTTTTAAAGAATTAGCAAACATCACATTAGTCACCATGTGATGAACCTGAGATCTATTTAGAAGAAATGTGGCTCTAGAAACCACATCTGTACATTTGTGGTCATTCAGGTGCCCCTCTAAGACGTCTGCATGCACTCATTTATCATCTTTATATTGGGTTCCTTTCTCATCTTTTGACTCATTTCATAGTTTCCTTTCTTGCCTTTCTTTTACTTAGATGCAAAGACCAAATCTCAACTCCAGTTAACTATTTTTCAGTCAGTTATTGACTACTGAATTCCTCAGGTGACTGAAAAGTGAACAGTTGATGTGGTAATTGGGTGTTTGAGGACTAATTATCTACAATCTGGTAGACCTCCAGGGTGGCTGGTATCCATATGCTAATTGGAAGCAGAGAAGTGGTGCCTAACCAGTGATTTTACCTTCAGTATGGCCTAATGAGGCTGTATCCTGAAGATAAGGTCCAAGCTAAAACCAGAGATAAAGAGTATAGCATATAGCAGGCATGCCATTTTTATTATGGTACCACAGAGCACAAATCCAAGACAGCCCTCTGGTTTTAAACAGGAAAAGTTAGTTAATGAAAAAGCTGGTGCAGGAACAAAAAGAGTGGCCAACCTAGAAATATGGTGCCCGTTAATGATGCGTACTTTGCAAATAAGTGGACAGTCTGACTTGTCCAGATCAATAGTGACAGCAAAAATATTCCAAGTGTGGGTCAGTAGAATAATTCAGCTCTTTTTTGGTTGTTTTGAGTCATGTGGGATTAAACATGTAGCAGCTCTGGAACCCAGAGACCAAAAATGCTTGATTCTTTGGTATTTGGAAACTTTATAGTATACGTGTGTGTTGGCTTGGTTGTATTTGGCAAGTAGTATTTGTTCTGGCCAGCCCACACTGACTTCAGTCCTCAGACCTCAGTTGTATATATATCCTTAGTATATCTGAAGTATGCAAGGTAAGGAATGTAAGAACCCTTTAAAAAGAAAAGAAAAATTCTTTTGTACAAAGCTGACTGGTCTTAGTCCTGTGACCTAAGATTATTTTACAGAAATATAACCAATTGGTTTATTTTCTTTTTTAAAAATTTTACCTTTCCTCCCTCCCTCTTTTCCTCCATCCCTCTTTCCGCACTTTTGAGATTGGTTGATGTAGAAAGTCTTGTGTTCCTACCCATCCCTAACTGGAACTGCTGTTTTAGCTTGCTGCTTGCAGTACATTTTAGGACAGAAAGTCTTTTAAAAGCATGAAAATAGTAGACGCGTCTCATTTGCTTTGGCAGAGGAAACAGCTTTTCCTCCCAAGTAGCTCTAGGTAAGACCTAATCTCCAGAGGTGCTCTTGTAAGTCCCAAGTTCCAAATGACAGTAAGCAGAAGACTTTGCATTTTAAAGTACTCCCTCAGTCTTTCCTCCTTGTTATTTTTGCAAGTTTACTTTCTAGGAAGTAGTTTATAAATGGACACCACCCATTTCCCAACTTTTTCTCAGGTCATTCAGCATCTGCAGCTGCCAGTTGGGATCAAGAGGCTCTTGTGGTCTTGCTTTGAGACTCCCTAGGGGGATGGTTTCTGCCAGTACAGCTGCTTCAGCCCCTGGCAGCTGGGTGTCTGGCATATATAGTAAGAAGTAAAATCATGCGCCCAACTAGCTATACAAACTGTTTGGATGGAAGTTGGAAAGATGGGTTTCTTATTGCTTGGTGCTTATTGCACCAACATTCGTCAGTGGCTTCTTGCTTCTGAACAGACTCTAGATGGGAACAGAATGGGAGGAGTGGATTGGATCAGTTCCTTCTCTCAAGGAAGTCATCAGAGTAGATCTCAAGTGCCTTGCTGACACTGGATTTTGGTGCCAGCCTTTGCCCCCTGTTTTTTAGCTCCCAGCCAGCTATAACAGTGAGCCAGCTTGCTCTATTTTCCATATGTCAGGGCCTATTCCTGACCCTGCAGAGTTCAAACTAAGATGATTAGGACAGGGAAGCCTGCAAAGACAGTGTAATCTTTCACGTCTTGTTCAGATTGGAGTAGCTCTGCTTTCTCTGTCTTTTTGGACTTCTCATTTTCCCTTGGCTCTAACAGGCTTGGGCAAGAAGTATGAGAGCTGTTCACTGTGGTGGCAAAATGCCTGTCCTGAGAAGGCTTGCAAATCTAGAACTTCAGCCTCTCTGGATACCAAAATGTGAAGGTAGTCCCAGACTATTAGACTTGGAAGGATTTTAATCATGGGAACACAAACTCAGAGAGGTTAAGAGACTTGTTCAAGGGCACACATTGCTTAGGGAGATCCCAGACCAGAACTGAAGGCTTCCTGGGAGTTTACTCTGTTCCTGTTGACTCAGTACCTCTGGAGTACAATCAGGTGTTGATAATGTATCTTTTCTTCTTGGGCCATCAGCATCTCCTTAGGGGAAGGATATATCCTGGCATATATCATAGCAAAGAACAGTAAGTAGTGAGGCCAGTGATGTAGAATGGTGAGTTTAGAGTCACACTGCCTGGATTTGAATCCCTTTTCCTGTACGACCTCAGGCCAAATCCCTTAAACTCTGTTCAGTTTCCCCCTCTGTAAAGTGAAGGTTATATTATCTTCCTCATAGAATTGTAGTGGGTTAAATGTGATAATTCATGTCAGTCTCCTCAATACACACATGTAACTTAAAAGGTATTGCTATTAATAAACATTTTAAAATCCTGTCTCAACTTGGACCAAGCAGATTGGTCCTTTGCCTCCTTCCTTTCCACTTTATGCTTCCAGTCATTGAAGGACCAGAACAAGACTCATATTCTCTGTGAAACTTTCCCATTGAGTTGATTTTGGAGTCTTGACAGACTGGTTTTATTTCCTAGTCCCACTGCTAAGTGGTTAAGAAACCTCAGTTTCCTAATCTGTAAGGGCTCTGACAACCTAGGTTGTTGTGAGGTTTGAAGGTGATGTATATGAAGCATATAGCCCCATGTCCCACAAATACCAGTTTCTCTTCATCAGTCCCTCCACCTTTCTTTCCATAACACTGGTCCACACTCTGCTCTCCTTTCCTGTCTCCATTTGTCTTTGTGTGGTTTAGCCCTTCATGGTCCTTCTGTTCCATAAGAGGTGATTCTGTTTCAGAGGTAGATAGTAAGTCCTAGAAGACAGGGACTTGCCTGATTGTCACTTCATGGAACTGCCTAAGAGAAACAGTTTCCTGATCTCTTCTTCTCTGGCTCTCTGGAGCCAGAGCATCCACTGGGACCACGACCTCTGGGATTGCCCTCGGCCCAGCAGTGCCAGTGCCAGCGCCAGGCCTGGGGCCAGGCAGGCAGCCAAGCCCATCCCCAGGAACAGCAGCTGGGGCTGGCACAGGGAGGAGGGAGGCTGGAAGCTGATGCAGAGAAGGAGTGAGGGAGAGAGGCAAAGTCAGAGCTGAGATTGAAGGAGAAAAGCTGGAGGCTGATCTTAGTCCAGCATAAACTGAGCAGTTACTGTCTTTCAAGTAAACCCCCAAAGCTGTGCATAGAAGTAGGTTTCCTGGTTTGTGGCTTCTTTGCCCCCTTTATTCTTCTTCCTACCTTTCCTTTCTTCCCACCCCTCCTTGTCTCTCACTCCATTTCACTCATTTATGCCACTTTAGCTGAAACAGGAGAGCAGAATCACTTACTGCAAGAACAGGAAAGCTGCTGTGGGCATTTGGGGCGTCAGCATACCTGAACTGCCCCAGGAGACCTGGCCTGGCTGCTGACAAGAGCACTGTTCTAGAAGGGAGGCTTGATTCTGTCACCAACTTTGTGATAATAACAACTGTAATAAAAGCTAACACTTACTGAATACTTTTTATGAGCCAGGTATTGGGCAGAGGATTTTACATGGGTTATCTCATTTACTCTATCCACCAGACCATGAGGTACAACTGTCCCATTAAAGTTACATGCTGATGGTCACAAGTTGGTCCATCACCATGATTCAGATCCAGGTTTGTCTGCTCCTAGAGCTCTTCCTCTTAATTACTCTGCTCCAGTTTCTCCCTTCCTAGATAGCTCATTGACCTCCGTGTACCTCCATTTCTCTTCCTATGAAATGGGGGTAATTATTTCGTAGAGCTACATTTATATGTAGCTGTTATAATGTACTAACAAATACAAAGTGGTATTCATTAATAATGATGCTCGGTTAGTGAAATTTGGCTCTGGGGTGCCCAGCTTGTGCTGAGGCTATCCACTTCAGAGAGGTGGCAGGAGGACCACTGGGAAGTAAAAATGAGTATAAATAAGTAGCAAGTTAGAAATCCTGTCTTTTGCAGATCTACAGAGCTGGAACCTAGTGGAAAGGGAATGGAGTCTGGAACTGGCTGGAAGGTTGTCCCAGGTTAGGGACAGGGAGTGACCAGCAATTCAGAGTATCCACAGCGCACAGCAAATACCCAGCTTGATTTTATTCAGCATCATTCACAAGTCTTAGCCTATGGAGGATCTGATTCCCCCAGGTATTTCTGACCAGTGGTGCATTTGAGCAGGGTCAGTGCTGTAGTTCAAGAGACTGTTTTTGAGCAAGACCCAACTGCATGACTCAAGGCAAGGGTAGGCGTCCTGTCTGGGCCTGGGGAAGCCAAAGCCTGGAGCCCATTGTTCAGATGGGACAAGCTGGGGCTTCCATCAGGCTAATCAGATACTACTCGGCTGTTAATAATGGCTGTCATATCAAGTGTTTTCTGTGTGGAGGACAGTGTGTGCCAGATACCCTTTATCTGCGCTTCCTGACTGAATCCTTACAACTGCTCTTTGAAGTAGATAGCATTTTGCAGGTTGAAGAAATACAGGTTTTGATCAGGGTCAAACATCTGGTGGCAGAGTTGGACTTTAAGAGCTGAAGCTTTTAACCATGCTGGTGGGCTGAAACATCACAGGTTTAAGAACTTTAGACTAATTCTAGTCCCCGCCTCTAGTGAGACTGAACCTAACGGCATCTTGCCTGCCTGCATCACGGTCGTAATGCTTGCCTGGGAGAGGGCAGTGGCTAGGACACCCTTCTTAGCACAGGGCACAGACCATGGTTTTTTTTTTTTTTCCAGTGGCTAATTGTAAAACTCGCTGCTCTGTGATTGGTGTGGTGACACTCCTGAGCTTGGGACCCATCCATTGGTGGGCTTTCCCGAGGTGATCTGATGTAGGTGGGCTCAGCAGTCCAGCCTAGTGGTGAAAGGTCATGGTTTCTCAAGCCAGACATACCAGGTTCTGCTTGTGATCTTGGGTAATTTTCTTTGTGCCTCAGCTTCCCTGTCTTTAAATGGGGTTGTGGTGAGGATATATGAGTGTTATTGTCCATAAAGTGCTTAACATAGTGCCTGGCATGGTATCAAGCGCTCAGTAATTGATAACTACTATTATTAGCTGTTAGCCAACAGCTAGTGGGTCCAGGGAAACTTTCAACTTTAAAACACTTGAAGTGCTGCCACCCTGGGACACACGGCTGAGCACCATGATTGAGCCTGAGAAATCTCTGGATACAGAACTATTTTCCCAAAGAAAGAGGAGACACAAAAGAAGGGAGCTCATTGGGTAATCAGGGGGCCACACTTACCATCATATCTGAAAATACTTTTTTCTGGCTTGAGACCACAACTTGCTTCAAAGAAAAGGACCAGAATGGAAGAAAGGGATCCAGCCTTCTAGCACTTGCTGATTGATCATCTGTCTAAATTGATTTCCCCCTCCTTTTTTTCATCTGCTGGGCATGTAAAATGCCTTCAGGTTTCAGCTGGTACTGCTGTGCCAGGTCATCAAAGATGCTCTCATGTGGAGGGCTGGTTGGGTAAATGGATTAGGGCCTCTTGGGAGGCCCATCTGTTCTGTCCCTATGTGAAGGCCTTGGCGCCAGGATTTGGAGGAAGCTGATATAATGCAGCATCTGTCCAATGGGGCAGGGGTGAGTAGCCTGGGATAGGTGGGTCAGTAGGAAACCAGGAAATCCTCTTATCCTGCCAGGTACCTGGGCTTCCCTCAGCAGCACGAGCTGAGCAGCAAACCCTGGTGAGTCAGCGTGCCTGGGAATTAGAGTTGCCAGTCTGTGAGCATGTGGGATTTGTGTAAGTTTGGGCCTTTTGTTTCTTTCAGCATTTTAGTCTTTAGAAACACAAATCTGGAAACCAGACCCTCCACATGGTATAGTCCTGCTTGTTTTGAGATAATTCAGCTTGAACAACAGTTGCTTCCCTTGTATGCTGGTCTTCTAAGAATTAACCCCATACCTTTTAAAATTGTAACAAGTTGTGCTTATGGCTTACTAGCTATATTCTAAAAGCATAAAAAGGCTTTAAAAAACTTACTTGGGTCTGTCATTTTCCACACCAAAACCCTTCTAAGGGTTTCAGCGTGTTTTTGAAACCTAAGTGAAACTGCGAGTCTTTTTTTAAGGGCGTGTATAACCACGTCTGTCATGTATTCTCTTTGAAGGTGGACAATGGGACACACCCCAATACAGTGTGATTCCAGTAACTACAGGAATGATTCTGGTCTTCATTTTAAACTTGTACGCTCAGAACATACCCTTAGAATTCCTTTTGAAGATAACTCTGAATTTATCCAAGCACTATTTGGAGGAAGCTAAAGTTCTTTAGGTAAAGTTTAAAGCTCCAGCCTTCCATTAAAAGCACCCTTCTGCCCCACTGCCGGTCTCCTTAGAGCTTTGAATTTGGATTGTGGAGGTCCCTGACCCTAGAGCTGGAGAGGCATGGGACTGACATTGATTTGGTCTGCTTTCCCGCCTATACTTCTGGCTCCTGGTCTAAATTTCTATCAACATTATAATTTCAGAGGCTGCAGTTATTATAGCAGGTAGCAAACTTTTATAAGTACTAAATTTTAGATGGATCTTCTAGCGGACTAGTTGAAGGTAAGAATAAGAGTCTGAGTAGATAGAGTCTTCAGAGAAATCACCTCATCCCTGGCCCAGAAATTTCTAGCAATTCTTTAAAAACCACTTTTTCGTTACTTAATAAATAAACCACTGTGATGTTTGTTATGTATCAGTGCAGACTTTTCTTTTTCATCTAGCAGTTATTCTATCATTTAGAGACTGTATTTGGGTAAATCAGCCCTTCTTTTAAAATGGAGACGCTATCTTGGAAGACTAAGCCTGCAGGCCCTACAGGACATTCACATTTAGTGTGAACTTGACTTTCCTCTACATACCACCTTGCTGGGGGCGGGGATGGGGGTTAGAAAAGAAGCTCAGCGATTGGGACCCTTGGCGTGGAGAACAGTCTTGGTGGATGGCTCCCATAGGTGGATAGAGGAAGGGTGGAGAAAGGGCATTTCACCTACTGTGCGGGTGGGTCCCAGAAAGGAACTTGAAGAAATCAAGACAAATTTTACTTTGTTATTTGGCTAGGACTCTGCCGTTAGTCTTGACTCTGCAAATTCTTTATCTCATCTTTAGGCCATTATGAAACTATATAGTTGTTTTGGATGTGGCTACCCCTTCTTCCTACTCATCCTACTTAAAAAGAACATCTGAGAATTTTGACATTAGAGACTAGAAGATGAACCTTTTATTTGTACCTTCTGGGTTAATACAGGTCCAAATAACTTTCTTATGTGACGGCAAGTTGGCAAGACAAATTTCCTTTGGAATATTTCTGGCAGAACCATAGTCTTCCTTGATGCATTCTGCACATGAATCAACTTCTTTGTGATCTATGTTACCTTAAGAATTTTAGGAATTTTCCTTATTGGTTCTCCATATGTGCTCTAACCACTGCATTTCCAAGGTGAAGGTATGGGCTTGCGAGGGAGGTGATGATGAACTTGGGGAATTTCCCCTGGTTCATGGTTAGCTCATTGAAACAGAGTGGTGTTCCAGTGTGCAGTCCCTGGAGGGAAGCTTGCATACTCTGTCTCCCTGTCCAGCAGTGATTGCTTTCTAATTTCATTCCAGGTTGGCTGGCTCCTCTGGCTGATGGCATGTTGAGGCACGTGGGCCAGTGGCAACAAGGGCATCCAATCCAGAGGGGGCCACTCTAGAGGCCAGGCCACCAGCATCATGGGCCAGTGTGTCACCAAGTGCAAGAATCCCTCATCAACTCTGGGTAGCAAGAATGGAGACCGTGACCCCAGCAGCAAGTCACACGGGAGGCGGGGTGCAGGCCACCGTGAGGAACAGCTGCCAGCCTGTGGCAAGCCAGGTGGGGATATCCTTGTCAATGGGACCAAGAAGGCAGAGGCTGCTACTGAGACCTGCCAGCTGCCAACATCCTCAGGAGATGCTGGGAGGGAGCCCAGGTCAAATGCCGAGGAGTCTTCCTTGCAGAGGTTGGAAGAACTGTTCAGGCGCTATAAGGATGAGCGGGAGGATGCAATTTTGGAGGAAGGCATGGAGCGCTTTTGCAATGACCTATGTGTGGACCCCACAGAATTTCGAGTGCTGCTCTTGGCTTGGAAGTTCCAGGCTGCTACCATGTGCAAATTCACCAGGTTAGTCACAAATACTTCATGTCACCAGGTGATCAGAGGAGGAAAGAGAGCACAATTGAGCAGTGGTGCCCAGCTAGGATAGAACTGGGTTGGCTTCATAGGGTTTTGGGTAAATCTTATTTTCTTTTTCTGACCAATTTCTCTAAAGCTATTCAGCCTCTGAAGAACTGGGCAGCAACCCTCCTTGCCTGAAGTTAAATGAGGAATAATCCATGTTGCCAAGCTGCTGCCCCACCCCACTGCTGTTTGACTTTTATCTTTTCTTTCACTCCTGTACTTGTCAATTCACTCACTTCCTCACTTGGTATTTATTGTACACCTATCATGTGTTAGGCATTGAGTGCCAGTATAGTGAGTGCCACTGGGGATGTGCTTCAGTAACTGCATGAAGCCAGTTGCCCCTTCTAGCTCTCCGCACATTACCCTTAGCCAGCCTATGTGCCAACAAGGACAGCTGGCCCTAGTTATCAACCAGTAGTTGTGTACATTGTCATGGTCATGCATCCCTGTAGAGGTTGTTTGTGGGGAGACAACATGGCAGGGTCACTGCAAGGTGTGGTTTCCAGAGCACTGGGTTATAAGTAAGTAAGAAGAATTGACTTTGAGAATCCCTCGATAAAATTTTTAGTCCCTGGGTAGGTTACTCGACAGACCTCAGACGTTCTATCTTCAGCAGTTGCAGAAATCTCCGAGAAGATGATCAATGTGAGACCATGTTGTAAACTAAAAGTGTTATATAGATGTTAAAAATACATACTCAATTTTTGTTTTTTAATAACAGAACTTTGATCTCTGGTGGCAGAGTTACCCAGGTTCATCCAGAATCTTTGGCTCCAAAAATTTCCCTTGGCAGTCACCAAAAATATTCCAAAAACAAACAACCCCTAGAGAATCAAAAGGAAAACAGGAAGAGACTCCCCATCTTGGAGGAGAGTCTACAGCTTAATCACTGTTGCAGAATGGGAAACAGAGCATGGAGCAGGAGACTTTGAGTTTAGCTTTGGAAAGATGAATAGATGAATGAATGAACCATCATCAGCTGTCTACCATGTGCCAGGCACAATTAGAAGCAGCTGACATATTAACTTGTTTAGTCCTCACCAGAACCCTATGAAGTAAGGTAGTATTCTCACCATTTGGCAGATGAAAGAAATAGGACTACAGTTAGCGGAGGAGTTGGCATTCAAATCCAGACAGCCTCACAGCTACCCTCTTAATTATGATACTATATTGCCTCTCAGTAAATGATACCATTTACAATTATTAATTGTGCCCCCTCCTTCCTGTTGCAGGAAGGAGTTTTTTGATGGCTGCAAAGCAATAAGTGCAGACAGCATTGATGGGATCTGTGCACGGTTCCCTAGCCTCTTAACAGAAGCCAAACAAGAGGATAAATTCAAGGATCTCTACCGGTTTACATTTCAGTTCGGCCTGGACTCTGAAGAAGGGCAGCGGTCACTGCATCGGGAAATAGCCATTGCCTTGTGGAAACTAGTCTTTACCCAGAACAATCCTCCAGTATTGGACCAGTGGCTAAACTTCCTAACAGAGAACCCCTCGGGGATCAAGGGCATCTCCAGGGACACTTGGAACATGTTCCTTAACTTCACTCAGGTGATTGGCCCTGACCTCAGCAACTACAGTGAAGATGAGGCCTGGCCAAGTCTCTTTGATACCTTTGTGGAGTGGGAAATGGAGCGAAGGAAAAGAGAAGGGGAAGGGAGAGGTGCACTCAGCTCAGGGCCCGAGGGCTTATGTCCCGAGGAGCAGACTTAGTGGCTCTGTCTCAGGAGCAGCAGCAAGGATCTGCCCGCTGCCCTGCAGCCAACCAAGGAATTGGACCTTTCTGGAAATTACTGAAGATCCGGATATTTTCTACTTTACACCTTTCTCTGCCTTGTATCTGAAAGGGCTCTAAAATGCTGTATCATGTTTTAGGCACTTTCTTCACTTTTTGGTTATTTTGGTTATTTCTTTTTTGGGGGGAGGGTCCCCCAAAATATTTGAACCTGGCTACATGTTGTGTATCTTTTTTTTTTTTTTTTTGAAGCCTTCAGATAGAATAAGCCTGCCACTTCTTGCACAAATTAGATTTTTTGGGGGGGGTGGGGGAGGGTGTAGAGCAGGGAGCGGGGGAATGGGACAGTTAGGTTGAATTATCATTACAAAACGATACAGTGCCAGATCTCAGTTTTGCATATTCTTGTTTTTCAGGGCAGGTCTGTACTGTGTGTAGTGCTGTTTACATCGTTGAATTTAGGTTGTAATAATTATTTTTAAAGATTTACACAGAGTTGAATAGCAGTGTTAACTGTTAACCACATTGCATTAATTCCCAGGCGATTTAAAGCTCTTGGAGAGCCAAGGCCAGCCAAGAGCATTTGTAGTCTGGTGACAACCCCCTTTTAAGCTAATTTATCTGAAACCCTTATTTTCCTCACTTCTTGCTCATTCCTTCTTTGACCTATTGCATTTCATGTTGAGTTTATCCATCAACATGCTGCACCTGTCAGTCAAGTGAGCGGTTTTTTTAGAACACATTGTACTGAGAACCACTTAAGCATTGAATGCAGAGAAAGCAGTGCTACCTCAGTTTTGCTGGAAGTAGACTTTGATAGTTTTCTTTCTTTGATGAACTTTCTGTATTTTCACGTTGTAAGTGGAAATACTTTTTTTTTTTCATTTGCCTTGGAGCCAAAGTTTCTGTTCCTGGTGGTCAGAAAACTGTGCCTGCCGGCCAACTGACTTGAAGGAAAACTGTGGTATGGAGCTCTGCTTGAATTTTTTTTTTTTTTTTTTTTAAATTGAGTATCATCAGCTTACTTGTCTGGCAAGTGCAGAAGCCTGGGCTGGCTTGAACTCTGCCAAACAAATATAAAAATGTATTTAATAGTTAAAACGTGTGCCCTTTCCCTTCTTGCTGCACCCATGTTGTCACTTAACCCCCAGAAGTTATTTATTTTCTTCTTTGTTAATGTCAGGCTCATTTGGGGTAATGTGATGACTGTTTAGGTTTACATGACCCACCTCTCCTTTTCCTACCCCCAAATATGTATATATACATATATAAGATATGTATATATTTTACCTATATAAAATATATATATATACACATATATGTATCTATATTTCTTTGTTTCTTTGCCTGCTAAAACTGGCTATAAAAGGGAGCCTTCAATATATATAGTATAAGAAGAGTGCCAGGGAACATCATAATGGAGGCTTTTGAATCAGAATTTGGACCATTTTCATTAAAGAGAAGATTAATTTTCTCAGCCTTTTCCTCACAAGAGGGAGTCCCAGTTCCCCAGACTCCTCTGCGTGCTCGCTCCATAAGGCCAGCTTTGGCCAAACTGCCACACAGGAGCTGACTCTGGTCCTACCTGGTTTCAGTAGAGGGTCCTCTTGTTATTTTTCCATTAAAAAAAAAAGTGTCCTCATAAAACTGTACTGGAAGGGTGGGTGGCAGGAACTTGTACTGTTCAGCTTCCAACACTTTGGAACAGATTGAAAAGGGAATCTTTTAAATAAAAAAATATTTACACTCTTGAGGTAATGCAGAGTTTGTCTATTAAACATTTGGAGTTTTCTCCCCCAACTTACCCCCATCTCCCTCCCAGGTATATGTTTCTCAGCCTGGGCAGGAATCACTTATTTTGAGTTCCTTTATTAGTAGCCTATGGCTCTGGTCTCCCATATTTACAAAAATGATTTAAGGAGTTTCTGCAGTCGATGTTTTTCTAAAATTGGTATTGACAATAGGGAACATATTTGAAGTCAGATTTTCTTTTTTGAATCCTAACCCTGACAGTTGCCCCTTCTTAGAGGGATGGATGGGAAACTTTAAAGTCAGCCACAGTAGGTTGGCAATACTGCTGGAAAGCTGACGAGGGTCCCAGTCCAGATGTCTGGCTTTGTTCTAGCCTAAGACACAAGATCCCTGTATAAAGAGTTTCTAGAGGTCCTAGCAGGTTCTGTGGCTCAACTGTAGTCAGGGCACCTAGACTGAGGTGTTAACAAGACTGCCTTTTCATCCAGTCAGTGTGCAACCCCCAGTTTTTCCCAATTCTGGATCGGGTAGAGGTTGAATAAGGGTAAAGGCAGGCTGCTCCGAGCCAGGTAAGGCTTTTTCTGTCTCAGATCAGAAGGGTGTATGGAGAGAAGGGCACAAAAGAGGTAGATGCTGAATATCCTGAGGACTCTGGAGGAACTGGATTCTTTCCCCAGCCTGTAAGAAGGCATGATTCCATGCATTAGGTGTGCTATGATGGGTGGTTTTTTGTTTTAATTCAGCTCTTCAGCTTCCTCAACAAAAGAACCATTAAAAAAATTATTTTGGGTTATATATTTAATGGTCTATTTGTTGGAAAAATGCAAATTAGAAGCCTGAAAAGGGAATGGTCAGGGAGGGAGTTTCCTTCCAGGTTTGAGTTCTTAATGCAAGGAATTCAAGCTTCTGCAGTAGCCTGGGCCAATGCTTAACTTTCTCATGAAAAGCAGTTTTCTGCAAAGGGATCCAAGGTAGTGTGTGTGTGTAGGGTTTGCAGTTGCACTTGTGGGAAATAAAAGGTCCCTGTTCTTCTTCACCTAGAGATAGGTTTGCTGCTTAATGAGTGAGCAGTAATTGTGTTGCACAGGTCAATGCATGCCCCTCAAGTAAGCCAGTGCACCCTTCACTTTAACAATATGACACCAGAGTGGTGTGGTGGTGTGGAGAGGGGCAGGATGTGGATGCCATTTTGAAAATAGGCAAATATCAGAGTGGCCACAACAAACTGAATATATGTTGGGAAATTGCTTGATTTTTGGCAGTGGTTTTGTGTGTGAGCTTCTGTGGTATTTCTTTAGCAATTGATTAGAAAGCTGTATGAGATGAAGTGTGCTTCACTGAACTGCTCTTCCCCTATCCCTGCCAAATTTGAATGTATATCATTCTTAGCCCTGCCTCCTGTAATGACACTTTGCTATGCTTCAGCTAGTTGTCTCAGCAGTTCTCCCTGCCAGATGTGCTCACATGTGTGAGTTGGGTCCAAGATCCCATTTCTACCCTTCTGATAAGAAAAAAAATCTAGAGCTGGGTAAAGATCCAAATTTCAACCAAGCCCTCAGGCCCAAGGAAATCCAATAGAAAACGTACAAGGCAGTGTTTTCAAAATTAAATTTCCCTAAGGAAGGCACAAACTAGCCTTCTTGGAAAGGAGGAAAGATTAAGCCACACATTATTTTTGGTCTTTTAAACAGTACGGATCTCCCAAGGACTGGTGGCAAAATTCAGTCCTCAGTGCTGGAGCCTGCAGGGTGTGGGACTCCACAGTTCACACGATGGCCTCATATACTATACCATGCCAAATTTAAACAACGGTAGGAAATTAGTGGGATAAGGACCTGGTATAAGTTTAAAAAACAAAACAGAAGATCTGTATTTAGGACTGTGTTTGGTTTGCCGCGTTTAAAGTAAAGTCTTCAGTGCAGTGAAGCCCAAAGGTAGACCCAATTACACAATTATAAGGGCTGGAAGAAAGCTGCTGTTTTGCCGTAGTAGCCCGCTTTGCCATGTCTGTCTTATGTTTGGTTAGTGATGACCTGAACATCTTGGTAATTGACAGGGTCTTCCTTGGGGGACTCCAGCAGTATCTTGTTTAAAGAAGATGGACTAAAAGGACTATTAAGTCATTAAAGTGTTAATTGGGACTCATTTGAGAACACATGACATTGATCTTCCTCTTAATCCACCGTCTGTTTTCTGATTCATATAGAGGGGTTCCCACCCACTTCCCCTTCAGAGTTTACTCCTTTGCTAAGCTGTAATTATAGCATATATCCAGGTTCACCTTGACTGGCACTGCCTTACAGTGAGGATCTGCAGGTGTTTTTCCTCATTGAAAGACAAAATTGAGTAACCATCAGATTCTGCTTCTGATTCAGGTGCTAGGGCATCACATCCTCCTCCCTATTTCTCTTCTTGGAAACTGAGCCTGCTCTTCCACCACCCACCTTCCCTAGTAGAAACTTTCAACACAAATCTTGGATATTGCCAAAGGAAGCCATTCAGCAGCTGCTGTGGTTTTATTCCCAACACACATTTATTCTGGCAGAAGTGTCTACCCTCTGACCCTGGTCCCAGCCCCCGAGTCTGTTATTAATTGCTCTTACCTGTTGCACTAATGAATATGATTCTAGGTTTCAAAGGGGGAATTTGAAGCACTAGGCAAATGGGGCTTGGATAAATTGGTCCTACGAATAAGATACCCTGCCTTAACCCGCTGAGGTGATGAGTCCACTACTCACGTGACCCTCCACCTTTGTGGATTCCTCTTGGTTTGTGACCAGTGTGTTTGTTTCTTGAAGTTGTACAAACTTGTTGACAAAAGTCAATACTTTGATTTTTATTCTCTGCACTGTTGCACTCTCCAAATGGCTCCTTGAATATTTTTATTAACTTGTTACACACATTATTGTCACTTTTTTACTTGGAAGGTAACCTGCTGTTGGACTTAATAAATTTGTTTACTTGACTATTGACAATTCTGCAAAAAACAAAAACAAAAAACCAGTGACTTCATTCTGGGGTGAGCTTTACCCACCAGGAGCCTCTTCCACCAACATACCGGATGGCGGACCCTGTGCTCTGTGAGATGATCCGGACGGTACAGGATCCCCAGCCACAGACATGGATTGTCGACCTCCTACTCACCAAGCCTAATGGCTTTCGGAGTCCCAGGACTTGTAGGCAAGAAGCAAATGAGTCCTCCCAGGGCCACTACCTAAACAGTCTTACCTTAGCAGCTGACGTCAATTCCCTTGAAGAATAAAAAGTGAACACTGTTCTAAATGGTTGGCTCCTACATCTATTAGGTTGGCAGTGATTAAGGCAAAGGAGGCAAGATGAAAACTGTCAAGTGCTACTGCTCTGTGACCTTTGGCAAGTTAAATTCTGCGTTTCCTTTTAGTTATCTGCAAAATCAAGAGACTTACTTCTATCAGTGATGATAGGATTTAGAAGAACTTCTGTGATTTATAAAGCACCTAAGACATAAGTTTAAGGTTTCCAAAAGGCTGTTAGGTGAGTAATGCAGGGAATCCAGAGAAGAAGGTTGGCATGGTCACACACAACCCTTCACAAGTCACTGCCCCTCTTGGGGGCTCAACTTCCCGCTGTGCCAAATTGGGAGGATGGGGGGCTTAGACTACCATGATCCCTGATGGCTCCATCTGGCTCTTACATTCCGGAAGTCTAATTGTGGTACATCTTAGCTTCCTTTAATTGTATTTTCTGTCTAGTTATTGTTTATGCTCAGGAAAGCTATTGGCTAGCCATCTTAAAGGCCAAGTAGGGCCTTTGATGCAGGCCCTAGTGGCCTTCCCAAAGATTCCCAGCCAGCCTCATATAGGTATCTCCTAAAAATAAGTACAGTGGTGGCATGAGATGTGCTTTTATTTTTCTTTTCAGTTGGAAAGGGCTTAAGAGTCATGACTACCTCCTCTTTCTAGCTAGGAGAGGGTTATAAGGTTTCCTCAATGAACTGGAATTTTTCTTTTCTTCTCATATTACCAAGGTCAGCATCAGATGGAGGCTGGAAGGAAATCTAGGGGGTGACTTTTTCCTCACTTAAAAAAGTAAACCTTCAAAACATGTACTTATTTTCCCAGTTGGCTCTTGGGCTTGTGTCTTTTTTGGCTCTTCTGAGTTACTGAGCCCAGCCAAGGCCTTACAAATAGAGGTGTGGGGAATAATAAAGTGAAGTTTACTGATTTGGGTGCTTATATAGAACATGGAGCTATTCAAAGTGTTGTCATGGTGCTGTATGGCTAAAATCCAATTTTTGACTAGATGAGGGATAAGCAATTAATTCACACTATCACCAGATAAGCATAACAGTATGTGGAATGGTATACTGAAGGTAGCGCTGAGGGTTCAGAGGAGAACAGTAGTCAACTCAGCACTGGCCTCTTCCTTCCTCCCAAATCCAGCTGCCAAAGCACATGGCTGGGTTAGCTCTGGAAGTCATTCTTTAGCTCTGGATTTTGACCTAGGTCCTAAAGAGTTAGTCTGCCTGGGAAGTTAAGGCAAGAGAGCCAGCCTAACCTCTCCCACTTCCTTTCCTTTGCTATGACTTCCAAGGATGCCCTGTCTTATGAAAGCCATAAGGCTCTTATGTGGGTTTAACATTCTTCCTATGTAATGTTCCAACCTTGATTCTCTTCTTACCTTAGGGGTGCTAAGAAAGTCATAGTGGAATATGGCAGCAATGCAGGAAGCAGCAGAGCACCTAACTCTGCATAGTGTTCTTTAATCCATGCTGATGAGGACTCTATGGGCGCATGTTTATCTGGGGTGGTGCTGCTGAAATTGCTAGTTTATTACAATACAGAGCTACAAAATAAAGTGGTACTAGTGTTAAGACAAGACAGAAGAACACATAGACACAAGGCTCTTGTATACACAGACTTACATAATAAATAATGCAGCCTCCTTTACTGAGTAAAGATAGATAATTGGATAAAATCTAAATATTTGGGGGAAAGTTACATATGTCAAAATAAGTTCCAGGAGGAATAAGGTATATGTGTAAAAAAATCATTAAAAAAACCAATATATGTATGTAATATATATTATCAATGAGTATTAAGTTGATCTCTGGATCAGTCAAAATGTTTTAAGCATAAAAGTAAATAGAAAAAAATGAAAGACAAGAACAAACTTCTAATACTTACTACCTTAAAAAACTAGAAACATTTTTGCAATAATTGACAAATGGACACTATACTTAATGTGTAAAGAGACCTTAAAAATTCAGAATGGAAAATTCATTATGGAAAAGACAACAGAAACATGAGCAAAGGATACGGACAACTCTCTAAAGAAAAACAATTGGCCAAAACCTTCTGGAAAAAATAGCAGATGACAATCTAAAGGGTATTCAAATAAACAGAAATTAAACCTATAATGAAAAACTTTTTTAATCTGTCAAATTAACAAAGATTTGAAACAAATCGATGCTAGCAAACACAAGGTAAAAACTTTCCTGGAATTAAAAAATCCTTCAGTGTTCATACTTTTTTAAAAAGCCCAGTAATTTCACTTCTAGGAATTTTTCCTCAAGAAATAATTATTTGCCAAAGATGTATGTGCAAGGATATGATTGGCAGCATCATTTGGGAACAACTTAGTGCCAACCATAGGGGACTGTTCTAGAAATTATGGCACGCATCAACATGTTGGAATATTATGCAGCTATTAAAAACTGCTTTTGAATAATGGAAAAGGTATGATAGAAGATTGTAAAACAGGGGCAGTCATTGACTGAGTGGTGGGATTAGATATGGTTTTAACTTTTCTAGATTTTTCAAGTTTCCATTAATGGATTTCCTTTATAATAGGGAAGAGAATTTACAAAAAGGGGGACAAAAGGCAATGAAAATGACACGGCTGAGTGTCCTACTAAACAACCCCACTATGGATGAGGAGGCCAGAAAGTTGGGGAGTAATACGTTCAAAGCCTAAGCCAAGTGTTCTGTGAAAACCCTTCAAGTTGCCTTTCCCCCCCAAATGAGAAGCTGCTCCTGCAGCTGTCTTGGCAGCTCTGCATTGGCTGCCTAGAAGGGTGTGGGAGGAAAAATGCACAAACGCACTTATGAATGGAATGTGTGTTTTGCAAGAGGCCAAGTTGGCAGCTTTGCCTTCCAAAAGGTGGGAGCATCAGCTGAAAGAACAGTGTGTGCAGACCGGGGCCTCAGAGACCTTATGGTCCAGGCCTATCTCTGTAGAGTTCTAGAGTTGGGGGCCTGTGGGGAAACTTCCACCCCCACCCACCCAGGAAAAGGAATGGCCTTGGCTGTTCCTAGGAGCAAAGGGAGTGCTCTTGGCACAGGGAACCTTCATCTGCTCTGTGAATGTGCAGTTGGAAGATGATCCTCAATAAAATGTAGGCTTTCCCAAATTTAATTCTCACAACAACCTTGTCAAGTAGGTACTAATGTTGCCATCTTTAAAATGAGGAAACTGAAGGGAGCTCCCTGGTGGTCTAGTGGTTAGGATTCCATGCTTTCACTGCTGTAGCCGGGGTTCAAGCCCTGGTCGGGGAACTGGCAAGCTGAGTGGCATGGCCAAAATTAAAAAAATAAAAAACAAAATGAGGAAACAGGCTCAGAGAGGGCAAATAATTCATACATATCCCACTATTTGGTCATTTTCCACAAACTGAATCTTTAAATATTCATAATAATCCTTAAAAGTAGATACATCCTCATTTTATACAGCTGCAGAAATGGACTCAAACAAGGTTAAGTGACTGGCCCAGGAGCACAGCTGAAGTGCCAACCTAGACAGACACTTATTTTGTGTCTCAGGACTGGAGTCTCAAGAGGTAAACAGCAGCTAACCTCCCACAGCTTTGGAGCTCAGCTGCAGGGGGAAAGAATCCAGCCAACATTGTTTCAAGATGTTCTCAAGGCCTTGCAGCTGATGTCAGCAGTATACCTGGGGAACTTCGCTCTTTACAGGGGAACTTCATCCAAAATCAAGAGCTTCAGTTCTGGCTCCTGGTTCCCAACTTCCAGATCTTATAGAAGTTGCATTTAAAGGATTAAACACTGCCTCAAATGCCCAACCTTGAGAGTTATTTTAATTATTTTTTTCTAACTATGAAAGCAATATATGCTGATTTAAAAAAAAAAAAAACCGGCCTATATACAGAAGAGCATTTGGTAAAATCAAATCTGTCAATCCCACCAGCCAGAGACAAATACTGTTCATATTTTGGTATATAGCCTTCCAGGTTTTGTTCCAAGGCTGTGCACATCTTTGTATAGTTTTTTTCTACTCAAACTATACAGATTATCCTGTAACTCTCCATGCTTTATACAACCTATAATATACTATAAATGCACAATCTCATCTTCACAACAATCCTATAAGATGTATACCATTATTATGTACCAAGCACAGAGATGTTAAATAATTTACAGTAATTCAAGCTCACCTAACTAAAAAGTAGGAAAGCTGGAATTCAGAGTCTAGCAGTTTGGATCCAGAGGTCTACTGCTGCTTCTTGCAGATCTCTTTCACTAGAGATTTTATTTACACACACATGTGCGTGCACACACACATAATTTTTAAAAATAGCTACCTAGAATTCCACTGAATAACCCCATGACATCTCCTCCATACATGTTTTTGAGGATATTACTCTAGAAGTGGAATTGCAGGGTCCCAGTGTAGAGAGAAATTTACAAGATTTTTTGTAATGATACATACTACATGCCAGATTAATTCATCTTTTCTGGAGGGCAGCTAATACCTCTGTTTTGGAACTGTGTGTGCCTGTGCCCATGTCCTTTCCAACACAGAATGTTGACAATTTGAGAGTTGATAAAAAAAAAAAAGCAAAGGCTTTTACTGAAATTAAAGCTTCTAAGGGGGAGCTCTGGTGTGATGGAGGCACCTGTTGGTAAAGGGTAACACTGCAGTCTCACTCCAAAAGGAAGGAAGCATTCCTGAAAATTGAATTGAAAGGGGGCTTCCTGGATTGGTTAAAAGCTACAAGAGTCAGTCTTCAACTTTGCTCTGGTGGACCTGCCAGATTCGCAGTCAGCCTATCTTTTTCCTTCAGTGTTATAAAAGCCATTAATAGAAAACAGTTTGCCTTACAGAAATTTGCTTCACAGATGTTACCACTTTGACAAACTACGTAATTAATACCTGGGTTTTCTCCACAGAGAAGTCACTCCTCCTGGTTTCCTTACCTATATACGGTATACCATTTAATAGGAGTGCTACATGAAATAAGCACCTGCTGTAATACCTGTGTATAAACCCACTGACACAA
This sequence comes from Balaenoptera physalus, assembly GCF_965194825.1. NCBI lineage: Eukaryota > Metazoa > Chordata > Mammalia > Artiodactyla > Balaenopteridae > Balaenoptera > Balaenoptera physalus. The sequence goes on along the minus strand of NC_138898.1, from coordinate 70,445,184 downwards.
AAAGTACAAACTGGTTTCCTCCCCTCACCTTGTCTTAAGATGAGGAATGTCTGAATTTTAGGCATTTATTGAAAATTTGTACATTTCATATAAATGACTAGACTCCTTAAGCTGGTACAATGTTTCCACAGACTGTCTACTATAGAGGTCTGGCAGCCTCTGGAGTGCCTGCAGCCTGACCAAATTCTCTGCTATTGCCCACGAGGGATTAAGAAATGGCACATGGAAAATGGTGGGCAGACTCACAAACACTTGTTTGGGCTGTTGCTTTCCTCTTCATCTTTTATTCCCATCAGTCCTAGGCCAGAGAGCGATCCATGAGTGCTGCAACAGATGAGGAGTAAAGATAGCTTTTGTCGACAGGGTTGAATGAATGGTTATAAACTAAGGTAGAGGAAAAAGGTTTTTTTTTGATATGCGTATGTGCCATGGGGCAGGGGGCAGGCAGGTAGACAGCTTATGGAAAGCTGCCTGCTGAAAATGGTCCAATGGAAAGAATATTGACTAGTCCCAGATGCCTAGAATCAAATCATAGCTCTGCCACTTAACAGATGTGAGGCACATCTCAACTAAGGGTGAATGATCTCAAACTAAGACTCAGTTTCTTCAACTTACTAGCTGGGTGACCTTAGGCAAGTTGCTTAATCTGAGCCTTTTTCTCATCTTGTTAAATGGAGATTCAACAACCTTAACCAAAACTGCATATAAAAGCACTTAGCAGCACTTGACACATTAAGGGTTTGATGAATTATAGCAATTATTAATGTTTTCAGTATTAATTTTAGCAGTCACCAGAAGTATAAGGATTAAGAGCTGAGTCAGGCTCCCAGCACGAGGAAACCTTCTACTCTCCTTGCTACTCCTTCTTCCTGAGCCACTTTTACCCTTTCCCAAGTGTTATCTGCTGGCATCATGGAGACAGCTGCACAGATGAGGCCCAGAGAAGTCAGTCACACAGCAAGCTTATAGTCTGGGGAAAGACATGCTCCTGCTGCTGGGTTTGATCATTATGGCTATGGAAATCAGAGTGCAACTTTTAAAACAAAGGAGTAACAGCAGGTTTTGTTACTACATGATTTGCTATTTCCAGAGTTTTCTCCTGACTTGTCAAACATGCCTTAGGACCTCTGCCTCAGTCAGAACCTAAGCCTTTTTTTGCTCCTTGACCCAATGCTCCCTCCTCTAAGCCCTCATCCCCTGAGAACAGCCCAGCTACTTCTGGAAGAAGAAAGCTTTGGCCCTCTCTTGGCTTAGTTTACCTACACAATGGGGAACTACAAGCTAAGTATTCCACTTGGTACAGGAAAACCCCTATTTGACCCCTACCTCCATACACTGGCTCTGAGAAGTTTTATGCAGGCAAGTTTGCCTCTCAGGGTCCAAGCTCTTAAACAAAGAGCTTTCTGTTTTCTTTCTTTGGCAATTTTTGGTCACTTTTAAACCTCTTGCTGTTAAGTCTACCCATAAGCCTGTTTGAAGTGTATCAGTCTAAGATTTTTTTTTTTTTTTTTGCTGTAAAACCTAGTACTTATTTCTGTTTCTCAGAGACAGTAATTCTCTCAAGCTGCCCAGCAGGTAGCCTGTTTCACTAGTGGCCCTAATACATGTCAGAAGAATTTTATGATAGGAAGTTAACTTCTGATCCAGGCTTCAAGGCCTGAGGCATTCATGTTTTGCCACCTGGGACCTTGGGCCTGTGAAAGAATCCTAGAATGTCAGAATTTTAAGGGACTTTAGAAATAATACAATCCAGTGATTTTCAAACTGTGCTTTTTTCAAAAAAAGCCCTCTTTCCCTCTTTCTCTCCTCTCCCAGCATACACATTCATTCATATACCTACTCATCCATTTCAGAATTGCTCATCTTTATGCCTTAGTAAAGATTTAACATCAATTTTTCTTTTAAAGAAAGGGTTTTATAGTTTCAAGCGTTTGAAAATTACTGATTTACTCCAAATCCCTCATTTTACCAAAGGGAAATTGAGATCCACAGTGGGAAAGTGGCTTGGCCACTACTTGTCAGCAGAGATAGGTGATACAGCTGGGACTGGACCCAGAGTCCTGCTCCAGTATTCCTCAGGCTTAGAAACAGCAAAACAGGCCCTATCTCTTAAAAGTTAACAGAAATGGTAAAGGGGGCAAGGGCAGGGAAGGCAGGAACACACTCCTGATATGTGGGAAAGGTAGGTTCTAGTCACATCTAAGCCTGGGCCTTGCCCTAGAACTTCCTGACCATTTTTACTCAAATGGCTCTTGTTCCAGAGAGGCTGCAGGACCTAAGACCTCTGCCTTTAAACTGGGATGAGCTGTCTCCCTGAGGGACCACTAAGTGTAGTTATAAGAGCAAATATGAGTAAAATGGGGATACAGTACCTCTCTCTTAGAACTGTGAGAGTTAAGAGATGATTCATTTCAGTTTTCGTTTATGTGCCTGGACGTCAACAAAAGGCTTTTCTCCAAGAAAAGCTTAAGTCCAGAGAGTCCAGAGGTCAGAATCATGAAGGGGCAACCCTTCAGTCCTTACCTCAGTTCCTGGCAGCAGGATGAGGCAGAGGGTGCCTGGGCACAGGCTGTGGTAGAGCTTTCCTATCTTCCTGCCCCAGCGCCAGGCTGCTATCTTTGGGTGGTCCACCTTCACCATCTAGAATCAAAGCCAGGTGTTGACACTCAGTCAGAGTACCCACCGCTGACCTTTGGAGGGACTGCAACATTCCTCCTCAGGCTCCCAGGAAAGGCTCTGTACAAATCCTCAGTCTGAAGCCAGAGTCTATACTGCAGGGTTCCCTGTCCACTCCAGCATCCCCAGACCTCCAAGTCAGTTTAGGGTCCTGAGTTAGGGAAACCAAATCACTAAGGAGAGCTCTAGTCTGGCCTCTGACATTAAGTATCTCTGTGACCTGGGCAAAGTCACTCACTAGCTCTGGTGTCTATTTCTCATCTGCTAAGTGTGGGACATTATACTACGGCAGGGCTTCCCAAACTTAAACCATTCACCTTCTATCTTCACCCTTCTGTTGCATATTCCCTAATGGTTTTCTTTAAAGTGAGTCAATTTCTTCCATAGCTTCGTCTAAGTAATACTATCCATGAAATCACACGTTCAATGTGGTGGTTGCATACTTTAATGAATGTTAGAAAAACAAGTTCATAACAATAAAAGTGAAAAAAAGAGGTCCATCTGTGACCACCAAAAATCATATTGTGTATGTATGTACTACACTTCAGGAAACCCTAGATCACTAAAGACTTGTCCAGCTCTCCAACTTCCTGTATTGACCCCTCAAAGTCCCTTGGAGAGACACCTGGAAAACCTGATTTTAGCAAGTTTGGAGGGGGCAAAAGTATGAGAGATCTTGGAGAAAGAAAGGTGTGTCCAGGGCTGGAAGACACTGGAGAGTGAAGTAAGACTAGTGGCAGGGCAGGAAAAAAAAGATTGAAGGCTTAAGTGTCACTTGAGCACGACCATCCTGCCTAATTTCCATAAACATCAGAAGGCCAACCACCAGAGCCAGCAAACCAAGGTAGCTAGCTACCTTTCCCCCCTAACCCCAGGATACTTTTAATCACTCACCTGCAAGGTCTCCTGCCCCGAGGGGGGAGGTATGACACGAAGCCCTGGGGGCCTTGATTCAGGAGGTAAGCCCCTGAGCCATGAATGGAGGTGCCTGGGCGTTAGGGCATGCCTGCCTTTCAGCTTCCAGTTCTTGCCTGTGAGAATGCCAAGGGCCCTCTGGGCACTGCCAAAAGTTTTGAATCCTGAAAACAGGAATACCCCCTCCTGTTATTAAGGACCAAAACCAAAACCAAAACAAAAACAAAAAACCTGATCACCATCCTAGCTGGAACCCATCCACAGCCAGGGGAGAAGGACAAAATCAGAGGAGATGTTGACCTGGTCCAGCCCAGGAGGGACTACTTGTTGACCATTTCCTTTCTCTGACCTCGTGTTACCACCATCTCTAATCTCCTTCCCCAAGGCTATATTCGATGGCACAGACTTACTCAAGAAACAGTATTTTTTCTGCTTTCCATTTTTAAGATCTTTAGGCAAGATCACAGCTTCCAGGCCCAGGAAGAGGCTGGACTGTTGCAACAGGTGTTCCTTGAAGGTTTCACTCACTCCAGACAGGTATATAGTACCTTGGTTCTCAGAATCTTGTTCCAGCTCATTCACAAGGATGTCACAATCAAGGGTGAGCTCTGTCACAGGCCTCTGCACCTAACCAAGGAAAGATGGCATTAATGGTAGAAAAGTCACCACTTCAAACCCCAGGCCTGTTACGTACTAGTAAGTAGCTTAATTCTGCAGCTTCCTTATCTATACAAGGAAGCTAATGATAACTGCCCCAAAGGACTACAGTAGAAACTTAAGTAATAGATAAATAAATACAAAATGTAAATATTTTTGTGTAAATAATACTCTCTTCCCTTTCCTTCTCTCCCCCACCAACTGCAATCAGTTCTCTGCCTTCTACACCAATGAAATTGTTTAATTGCGTAAGAAACATCAAAATACCATTTGATTCCCCTGAAAGCTAAAGGGCAACCACAAAAAAAACCACCCTGAACAAACCATTTGGGGTCTAAGTAGTGATAAAGAGTACATGGAAGATGTAGCCCAGGCTGATTTTGACAAAAATGAAAAGCTATCATGTCTTAGGTCACCACTATAAGAATGCCGGCCTTGGCTAAAGGCTTTCCATAACAGAAAATCTTGTGTCTTAAGCCTCTCGAGGGTGCTTGTCTAAGCTGTTATGTCTTAGGGTGCTGTAAATACAGGCTTGAGTAAATACAAGTACTGAAAATACAGGATTGAGTGAAGTATACTACTTTATGCTTTCTCTGGCAACCCTACCTTGATGCAGGTACCTTCTACCAGGATGCCATCCAAAGACTCTATGGCCAGCTGGGCACCTTCCAGGATTTCGTATTGTATACAGAGATGTGGCTGCAGAAAAATCAAGATTTCCTTACTTTTGCTTTCCAGGCTCAAACTGCCAGAGATGGGGCTAGGAACGGGGCCCACCTAAACTACAGTGGTCAGAGCCACCTGAATGGATGTTCTTGCTGTGCTGGGCTAGATAGTGATCACAGACCATCAATTTTAAGTGGAATCATCATGGTTCAGGGCTTGGTTTCTCTCAGAAAATAATCTTGTCACTTAAAATTGAAGCCTTCTCTCCCTGAGTGGTATGGGGAAAGCACTAACAAATTCTTTACTACCCAACTTGCTGTTCATACCATTTATTATTAATCACTAAAGTTACCGCTGCAAGTCACAGGTAGAGATTCCCATTTGCCTTATTAGCTTAATTTTAGACAAGCAGCTTTCCTACAGGCTTGGGGAGGTTAAGTTCTTCCACTGGATTTGCATCTTCAAATTGCACTTGATTAACACCAGAGTATCTAAATCTATGTGATGGTCTGAGCCACAGCATCATCATGGAGATTAAAGTGCTCCCATAGAAAAGCTTCATTTTATTGGATTTGGCAATGATTTCCTGAACATGACACCAAAGGCACAGGCAACAAAAAAAATATGAGAAGTTAAACTTTATCAAAATTAAAAAGTGTATCAAAGAACAACCACCAACAATGTCAAAAGGCAGCAGAAAGAATGGGAGAAAATATTTGCAAATCACATATCTACTGAAGGATTCATATCTAAAATATATAGAGAACTCCTAAATCTCAACACAAAAAAATCAACCCAATTAAAATATAGGCAAAGGACTTGCATAGACATTTCTCCAAAGAAGATACACCAATGGCCAATAAGCATACAAAGAAATGCTCAACATCACTAATCATTAGGGAGCTTGCAAGTCAAAACCACGAGATACTATTAATACTTCACATCCATTAGGATGGCTACTATCAAAACAAAAAATGCCCCCCAAACCAAAAACAACAAAAAAACCAAGTGTCAGGGGAATTCCTGGCAGTCCAGTGGTTAGGACCCCCTAGCTTCCAATGCAGGGGGCACAGGTTCGTTCCCTGGTCGGGGAACTAAGATCCTACATGGGATGCAGCCAAAAACAAAAACAAACAAACAACAAAAAAAGACCAAAAAAAACCCAAAAAACAAAAAAAACCCCCAAGTGTCAGCTGGAATATGGAGAAGTTGGAACCCTTGGCATTGCGGGTGGGAATGTAAAATGGTGCAGCTGCTATAGAAAACAGTATGGCAGTTCCTCAAAAAGTGAATTATCATTTAACCCAGAAATTCCACATCTGTGTACATCACCCAAAAGAACTGAAAACAGGGACTCAAACAAATACTTGTACATCCATGTTCATTTCACAGTAGCATTATTCAGAATGGCTAAAACGTGGAAACAATCCAAATGTTCATCGATGGATGAATGGATAAACAAAATGTAGTATAATCATACAATGGAATATAATTCAGCCTTGAAAAGAAATGAAATTCTGATACATACTACATCATGGGTGAACCCTGAAGACATTATGCTAAGTGAAATAAGCCAGACACAAAAGGACAAATATTGTAGGATTCCACTTATATGATATACATAGAGTAGTCAAATTTATAAGACAGGAAATACAATAGTAGTTAACAGGCCTGGGAGAAAGGGGACCGGAGAGTTACTGTTTAAAGGGTACAGAGTTTCAGTATGGGATGATGAAAAAGTTCTAGAGAGAATGTACTTAATAACACTGAACTATATGTAAAAATGGTTTAAAAGGCAAATTTTATGTATACTTTACAAAAAGAAAGAAAGAAAAAAAAAGACAAGACGACTTACAGGAAGGAGTTACAGTCCCTTGAATACCCTTTCCCATCCCTCAGTCTATGTTCCCAGGGATGATCTTTTTATTTCTGTTTTTAGGTGTAGGAAAGACAATAAAAGATTTGGGGAAAGCACATTTTAAACATCTAGGATTCTGCAGTTAGATCGATTTGGAGACTTTAATTTTTGCTTCACTTTAATAGTTACTAAACCTAATAGTTATTAGTTATATTATTAGCTATTACACATAATAGTTTAATGCACCAGATTAATAGTTGCCTATATCGAAATTCTAAAGGTACAAAAAAATTTACAGTGAAAAGTCTTCCCCTAACCCTTGTTCCCAGTCACCTAGTTCCTCTCTCCCTGGAGGCCTTCACTGTTACCAGTTATTATATATCATTCTACAGATATTCTGTTAAAAGTTTTTATTTTCAATTCTTTTCATGGCTTCCTGTCTCATAGTGCTTATAATGTTGTTATTGCTTCATATAGTAACTTTAGTCTTTATCTGACTTCCTGCTATGACCATGAAGATAGAGGCTTACTCATTACATCCTTTTAAAAAGCATGAATTTTTAAAACCATATACAAGTATTATTTCTTAAAAAGTAAAAATAATTAAACTCTTTATAGGGTTTTTATGTAAATAACAAACTAATAAACAAAACTTACTCCAAGAGATTGGAGAGCTAACAGCAACAACAAAAAAAAGCCCTGCTCCTCTAGTATCTTAACCCAGCTATGAGCCTACTTTGGATTTAAGCCCTACAGACTTCCCGGCACATGGAAGCTACTGCTGTTTTTGAAAGGGCATTTTATCATTTAAAGCTGAAGTCACAAGCATGAAGCCCATAAACTACATTAAACCACTAGACATATTTTTTGTCTGGCTTACATAATATTTAAGAAAATTGGAGCCAACAATATGAAAATTGGCTGATTTCTCGATTCTCAAAACAAAAAAATCAGAAGATCTGGCAATATGGGGCACACATTCTTATGGGTCAACACTGTTCCCAAGAGACAGAGCATGTCTCACATTCCAGTTGGTGACAATCAAGCTCAAATCACTAATCCTTGAAGGACCCTAGAAGGCATCTGAATTTCCCACACTAGATTAGAAGGTCAAAAAAAAAGTTTTCTTGTCTCATTACCTGATGGGTTTCAAGAATAAGAGTCACTGACCGGACTGGACCAAAACTCTTAAACAGCCTCTTCAGAGCTCTAAGGTTACAATTTTTGCTAAATGGCCCAGCATAGACAGTTGACATCTCCATCCACTTGATCCTCATCTATAAGAAAAACAACAGAATATAGTAAGGAGGTGGATGTGGAAAGAGAATTAAGTCAAATCTAAAGAAATCATGAGTCAAAACATGGGATAATTCCTTTCAAGGAATTTCTTAACACAAACACTTGCCAAATGTACAAGGATTTGTATACAGGGATTTCACTGCATCATTATTTGGAATAGCAAAAATTTATAAAGTGCAAATGCTGAAAACAGGTATATCATACAATGGAAAACTATGCAACACAAGGGAAATAAGATTATACAGTGTTATGAACAGATGTGTAAGTTACACTGTTAAAGGAAAAAACAAAGTTGCAAAACAGTATATAAGTCTGATTCCCATTTTTATAAAAATGAAAATGGTAATATATTAATACATATAGAAAAAATTTAGAGAAGTATACAGTAAACTTAATGAAGTATGTATTACCGTCCTTAATGGGGGGAGATTATAATAGGTCAAATAAATCATCTAGCAGAACCCATTCACTTACTCTTTTGCTCATCTCCTCAGTGAGGTTGGGTGGAAAGGGTTCAAAAGAGAACTGCACGATGCTGAAGGTAAACCGGGGGATTTCCACTCTAGCCTGCTCAAGAACCTGCAGAAAACAGCACAGCCTGGATGAAGCAGGAACCTAATAGTCTACTGTGGCTCATGGAGGTGAGCCACAGTAATATAAACAATGGTTGTCTTTTTACCCATATTAAAAAGCAATATGAGGCTGACTTCAAGGTCCAGAAGAAAATGGTGACACCACACAGCCTTGTAGAAAAACCATATAATCAGGAAAGAGAATAAATAGAATCACATATGACCCAGATCTTTAGCATTACTAAGAAGCAGGCTACTACAATCTTCAAATTACCTCTAAGTAAACAAACAAGTTAAATTCTGCAAGCCTGTGAATAAAGAGAGGGAGAAGAGACGCAAGAGACTCTGGGGGAAAAAAAAAAAAAAATCAAGGGGCATGGAAGACTTGGATGAAACAAACAAAATCAGCCCCAGAAAGAAAGTACAACAAAATGCCAAAATAATGAACACAGGTCACAACTTTGATAGTTCAAGCACTTAACTACAAGGAAGAGACTTGACAGCCTCAGAGAAGCAGTGCTTCTGGGGAAGAATCAGATATATAGAGAAGAGGCAATACCCTGCTGGAGACACTGCAGTGAAGGAAAAGAAGGAAATAAAGAAATCAGGAGGGAAATTAAGGATCCTGTGGGGGAAAAAAAAATAAAACAAATACCAATCCCTCCCAAGAGCATTATAAACTTCTTATTTTTCCCAGTACATCTTTCTCAAAAAAAACCCCAACACTTTAAAAAAAGAAAAAAGAGAGCATGACATCAGCAAGATAGAGTACAAGGAAGCTTTAGGCCCTCAGTTTTCCACAGACACCGAGTTAACACTATATAGACCAGAATACCTTTGCAACAATTCTAGAGACCAGTTGAGAAGTTACAGCACCCAGAAACAACAACAACACAACAACAACCAGAAGGGATTCCAGCAAAAGGGAAAGGAAAATATGTAGTTTTGTGTACCCATCTGTCCCTGCCCTATCTGACCCAGCAGGGCTCAACACAGAGGAAATTTCCCACACTGGGGATCTTCCCTCTGGACAGAAACAAGAGTGGACCATGCAGCCAATGTCATGGCTAGGCTGGGCACTGCCTGAGGGACTAGTTTCTGTCTCACCTGACTCAGAGCACTGATAGGACTGGCAGCCTTGTTTGGAACCCACTGAAAACATATGCAATCACCACAGCACATTAGAGCTGCAGTTACAAAGGCAGATGTCAGGAGGAGCAACAGATTGCAAGCTCTGAGGAGAAACAGGGACAAGCTGCTCAGAGAATATGAGACAACTAAAAGCACCTGCACAAGCTCAGAGAAGACACATCCTCAAAGTATGTCTGAGAGGTCCTGAAACCTCAGGCTGAGCTGATTAGTGAAAGTCTTCCCTTCCACCATGCCAGGCACTAACAATTGGAGAGGTAGTTGACAAAAAAAAAAAAAAAAAAAAAAAAAGAACTAAAAGAGAACAAAGATAGACAGACAACTAATGAAATCAGGAAAATTATGCATGAACAAAATGAGTATTTCATTAAAGAGACAGCAACTATAAAAAAGAACCAGACACACACTGTGGTGGCGGAGGCAATGGCGGTGGGGTGGAGCGGCCGGCCGAGCCTGGGCCAGCAGGGCCACGGGCTGCCAGTGTGCAGCGCCACCAATCCGCCTGCCTGCCCTCTCCTCTTGGAGTGGCAGTGGGGAGGTGAGAAACAGCTACATATCAAGCATATGTTGTAAAATGGATGTCTTCTAAAAATTTCCTGAGAAGATGGCAGAGTAGAAGGACGTACGCTCATCCCTCTTGGAAGAGCACCGGAATCACAACTAACTGGTGAACAATCATTGATAGGAAGACACTGGAACTCACCAAAAAAGATAACCCTCGTCCCCACAATGAGATGGTAGGAGTGGCCCAATCACAATAAAATCAAATCCGATAACCGCTGGGTGGGTGACTCACAAAATGGAGAACAATTATACCACAGAAGCCCACCCACGGGACTGAAGGTTCTTAGCCCCACGTCATGCTTCCCAACCTGGGGGTCTGGAAACAGGAGGAGGAATTCCCACAGAATTAGACTTTGAAGGCTGGCGGGATTTGACTGCAGGACTTCGACAGGACTGGGGGAAACAGAGACTCCACTCTTGGAGGGCACACACAAAGTAGTGTGTGCATCAGGACCCGGGGAAAGGAGCAGTGACCCCATAGGAGACTGAACCAGACCTACATGCTAGTGTTAGAGGGTCTCCTGCAGAGGCTAGGGGGGCGACTGTGGCTCACCCCAGGGACAAGGACACTGGCAGCAGTTCTGGGAAGTACTCCTTGGCGTTAGCCCTCCCAAGAGTCGGCCATTAGCCCCACCAAAGAGTCTGTAGGTTCCAGTGCTAGGTTGCCTCAGGCCAAACAACCAACAGGGAGGGAACTCAGCTCTACCCATCAGCAGACAAGCGGATTAAAGTTTTACTGAGCTCTGCCCACCAGAGCAACACCCAACTCTACCCACCACCAGTCCCTCCCATCAGGAAGCCTGCACAAGCCTCTTAGATAGCCTCATCCACCAGAGGGCAGATAATAACTGCAGCCTGTGGAATGTAAACCACACTCACAGAAAGATAGACAAAAATGAAAAGGCAGAGGACTTTTTACCAGATGAAGGAACAAGATAAAACCCCAGAAAAACAACTAAATGAAGTGGAGATAGGCAACCTTCCAGAAAAAGAATTCAGAATAATGACAGTGAAGATGATCCAGGACCTTGGAAAAAGAATGGAGGCAAAGATCGAGTAGATGCAAGACCTGTTTAACAAAGACCTAGAAGAATTAAAGAACGAACACCTAGAAGAATTAAAGAACAAACAACCAGAGATGAACAATACAATAATTGAAATGAAAAATACACTAGAATCAATAGCAGAACAACTGAGGCAGAAGAATGGATAAGTGATCTGGAAGACAGAAGGGTGGAATTCACTACCGCAGAAGAGAATAAAGGAAAAAAGAATGAAAACAAATGAAGACAGCCTAAGAGACCTCTGTGACAACACTGAACGCACCAACATTAGCATTCTAGGGGTCCCAGAAGGAAAAGAGAGAGGGAAGGGACCGAGAAAATATTTGAAGAGATTATAGTTGAAAACTTCCCTAACATGGGAAAGGAAATAGCCAGCCAAGTCCAGGAAGCGCAGAGAGTCCCAGGTAGGATAAACCCAAGGAGAAACATGCCGAGACACATAGTAATCAAATTGACAAAAATTAAAGACAAAGAAAAATTCTTAAAAGCAACAAGGGAAAACCGACAAATAACATACAAAGGAATCCCCATAAGGTTAACAGCTGATTCCTTAGCAGAAACCCTACAAGCCAGAAGGGAGTGGCACGATATATTTAAAGTGATGAAAGGGAAGAACCTACAACCAAGATTACTCTACCCAGCAAGGATCTCATTCAGATTGACGGAGAAGCAAAAGCTAAAAGAATTCAGCACAACCAAACCAGCTCTACAACAAATGCTAAAGGAACTTCTCTAAGTGGGAAACACAGAAGAAGAGGACCTACAAAAACAAACCCAAAATAATTAAGAAAATGGTAATAGGAACATATCGATAATTACCTTACATGTGAATGGATTAAATGCTCCAACCAAAAGACACAGGCTTGCAGAATGGATACAAAAACAAGACCCATATATATGCTGTCTACAAGAGACCCACGTCAGACCTAGGGACACATACAGACTGAAAGTGAAGGGATGGAAAAACATATTCCATGCAAATGGAAATCAAAAGAAAGCTGGAGTAGCAATATTCGTATCAGACAAAATAGACTTTACAATAAAGAATGTTACAAGAGACAAGAAAAGACACTACATAATAATCAAGGGATCAATCCAAGAAGAAGATATAACAATTATAAACATATATGCACCCAACATAGAAGCAACTCAATACATAAGGCAAATGCTAACAGCTATAAAAGAGGAAATCAACAGTAACACAATAACAGTGGGGGACTTTAACACCTCACTTAAACCAATGGCCAGATCATCCAGACACAAGATTAATAAGGAAACACAAGCTTTAAATGACACAATAGACCAGATAGATTTAATTGATATTTATGAGACATTACATCTGAAAACAGGAGATTACACTTTCTTCTCAAGCGCACATGGAACATTCTCCAGGACAGATCACATTTTGGGTCACAAATCAAGCCTCGGTAAATTTAAGAAAATTGAAATCATATCAAGCATCTTTTCCGACCACAATGGTATGAGATTAGAAATAAATTACAGGGAAAAAAACGTAAAAAACACAAACATGTGGAGGCTAAACAATAGGTTACTAAATAACTAAGAGATCACTGAAGAACTCAAAGGGGAAATCAAAAAATACCTAGAAACAAACGACAACGAAAATACAACGATCCAAAACCTATGGGATGCAGCAAAAGCAGTTCTAAGAGGGAAGTTTATAGCAATACAAGCCCACCTCAAGAAACAAGAAAAATCTCAAATAAACAATCTAACCTTACACCTAAAGGAACTAGAGAAAGAAGAACAAACAAAACCCAAAGTTAGTAGAGGGAAAGAAATCGTAAAGATCAGAGCAGAAATAAATGAAAGAGAAACAAAGAAAACAATAGCAAGGATCAATAAAACTAAAAGCTGGTTCTTTGAGAAGATAAACAAAATTGATAAACATTTAGCCAGACTCATCAAGAAAAAGAGGGAGATGACTCAAATCAATAACATTAGAAATGAAAAAGGAGAAGTTACAATGGACACCGCAGAAATACAAAGCATCATAAGAGACTACTACAAGCAACTCTATGCCAATAAAGTGGACAACCTGGAAGAAACGGACAAATTCTTAGAAATGTGTAACCTTCCAAGACTGAACCAGGAAGAAATAGAAAAAATGAACAGACCAATCACAAGTAATGAAATTGAAACTGTGATTAAAAATCTTCCAACAGGGCTTCCCTGGTGGCGCAGTGGTTGAGAATCTGCCTGCCAATGCAGGGGACACAGGTTCGAGCCCTGGTCTGGGAAGATCCCACATGCCATGGAGCAACTGGGCCCGTGAGCCACGATTACTGAGCCTGCGCGTCTGGAGCCTATGCTCCGCAACAAGAGAGGCCACGACAGTGAGAGGCCCGCGCACCGCGATGAAGAGTGGCCCCCGCTTGCCACAACTAGAGAAAGCCCTCGCACAGAAACGAAGACCCAACACAGCCAAAAATAAATAAATAAATTAAAAAAAAAATCTTCCAACAAACAAAAGTCCAGGACCAGATGACTTCACAGGTGAATTCTATCAAATATTTAGAGAAGACCTATCCTTCTCAAACTTTTCCAAAGAACTGCAGAGGAAGGAACACTCCCAAACTCATTCTACGAGGCCAACCATCACCCTGATACCAAAACCAGACAAAGATAGTACAAAAAAAGAAAATTACAGACCAATATCACTGATGAATATAGATGCAAAAATCCTCAACAAAATACTAGCAAACAGAATGCAACAACACATTAAAAGGATCATACACCATGATCAAGTGGGATTTATCCCAGGGATGCAAGGATTCTTCAATATACGCAACTCAATCAATGTGATACAACATATTAACATATTGAAGAAAAAAAACCATATGATCATCTCAATAGATGCAGAAAAAGCTTTTGACAAAATTCAACACCATTTATGATAAAAACTCTTCAGAAAGTGGGCACAGAGGGAACCTACCTCAACATAATAAAGGTCATATACAACAAACCCACAGCAAATATCATTCTCAATGGTGAAAAACTGAAAGCATTTCCTCTAAGATCAGAAACAAGACAAGGATGTCCACTCTCGCCACTATTATTCAACATAGTTTTGGAAGTCCTAGCCACAGCAATCAGAGAAGAAAAAGAAATAAAAGGAATACAAATTGGAAAAGAAGAAGTAAAACTGTCACTGTTTCCAGATGACATGACACTCTACATAGATAATCCTAAAGATGCCACCAGAAAACTGCTAGAGCTAATCAATGAATTTAGTAAAGTTGCAGGATACAAAATTAATGCACAGAAATCTCCTGCATTCCTATACACTAACAACGAAAAATCAGAAAGAGAAATTAAGGAAACAATCCCATTCACCACTGCAACAAAAAGATAAAATATCTAGGAATAAACCTACCTAGGGAGACAAAAGACCTGTATGCAGAAAACTATAAGACACTGATGAAAGAAATTAAAGATGATACCAACAGATGGAGAGATATACCATGTTCTTGCATTGGAAGAATCAATATTGTGAAAATGACTATAGTACCCAAAGCAATCTACAGATTCAATGCAATCCCTATCAAATTACCAATGGCATTTTTTACGGAACTAGAACAAAAATAATCTAAAAATTTGTATGGAGACACAAAAGATCCCGAATAGCCAAAGCAGTCTTGAGGGAAAAAAACGGAGCTGGAGGAATCAGACTCTGTGACTTCAGACTATATACTACAAAGCTACAGTCATCAAGACAATATGGTAGTGGCACAAAAACAGAAATACAGGTCAATGGAACAGGATAGAAAGCCCAGAGATAAACCCATGCACCTATGGTGAACTAACCTATGGCAAAGGAGGCAAGGATATACAATGGAGATAAGACAGTCTCTTCAATAAGTGGTGCTGGGAAAACTGGACAGCTACATGTAAAAGAATGAAATTAGAACACTTCCTAATACCATACACAAAAATAAACTCAAAATGATTAAAGACCTAAATGTAAGACCAGACACTATAAAACTCTTAGAGGAAAACATAGGTAGAACACTCTTTGACATAAATCACAGCAAGATCTTTTTTGATCCACCTCCTAGAGTAATGGAAATAAAAACAAAAAAAAACAAATGGGACCTAATGAGACTTAAAAGCTTTAGCACAGCAAAGGAAACTAGAAACAAGATGAAAAGACAACCCTCAGAATAGGAGAAAATATTTGCAAACGAATCAATGGACAAAGGACTAATCTCCAAAATATATAAATAGCTCATGCAGCTCAGTATTAAAAAAACAAATAACTCAATCAAAAAATGGGCAGAAGAACTAAATAGACACTTTTCCAAAGAAGACATACAGATGGCCAAGAGGCACATGAAAAGCTGCTCAACATCACTAATTATTAGAGAAATGAAAATCAAAACTACAATGAGGTTATCACCTCACACCGGTTAGAATGGGCATCATCAGAAAATCTACAAACAGCAAATGCTGGAAAGGGTGTGGAGAAAAGGGAACCCTCTTGCACTGTTGGTGGGAATGTAAATTGATACAGCCACTATGGAGAACAGTATGGAGGTTCCTTAAAGAACTAAGAATAGAATTACCATATGACCCAGCAATCCCACTACTGGGCATATACCCAGAGAAAACGGTAGTTCAAAAAGACACATGCAACCCAGTGTTCATTGCAGCACTCTTTACAATAGCCAGGTCATGGAAGCAACCTAAATGCCCATCAACAGACGAATGGATAAAGAAGATGTGGTACATATATACAATGGAATATTAGTCAGCCATAAGAAGGAACGAAATTGGGTCATTTGTAGAGACGCGGATGGACCTAGAGACTGTCATACAGAGTGAAGTAAGTCTGAAAGAGAAAAACAAGTATCATATATTAACGCATATATGTGGAATCTAGAAAAATGGTACAGATGAAGCAGTTTGCAAGGCAGAAATAGAGACACAGGTGTAGAGAACAAACGTATGGACACCAAGGGGGAAAAGCAGGTGGTGGGGATGTGGTGGTGGGATGAATTGGGAGAGATGGGGATTGACATATATACAGTAATATGTATAAAATAGGTAACTTATATAAGAACCTGCTGTATAAAAAAATAAATAAAATTAAATTAAAAAAAAAAAAGAAAACAGAACCAAACAAATTCTGCAGCTGAAAAATACATTAAGTGAGTTGGAAAATTCACTAAAGGGGTTCAACATCAGACTTGATCAGGCAAATTTGAAAACAGATCTTTGAGATCATTAAGTTAAAGCAAAAAAAAAAAAACAGAATGAAGAAAAGGAAACAGAGTCTAAGAGCCTTTGGGACACCATCTTTAGGACCAATTTACAAATTATAGGAGTCCCAGAAGAAGAGAGAAAGGAGCAGAGAGCTTATTTGAAGAAATAATGGCTGAAAACTCTCCATATCTGAGGAAAGAAATGAACATACAAATTCAATAAGCTGAAAGAACTCCAAGAAAGATAAATCCAAAGAGACCCACACAAAGACACATTACAATCAAATTGTTAAAAGTAAAAATTAGAGAATCTTGGAAGTAGCAAGAGAAAAGCAAATCATCACATACAAGGAAGCTTTCATAAGATTATCAGTGGATTTCTTAACAGAAACCTTGCAGGCCAGAAGAGAGTGGCATGATATATTCAAAGTGATAAAAAAACCATCAACCAAAAAAAGAAAAAAAAAACAAAAAACAACCATCAACCAAGAAAACTGTATCCAGCAAAACTATGCTTCAAAAATGCAGGGAAAAGAAAAGTTGAGAAAGTTTATTATCACTAGGCCTGCTCTTATAAGAAATGCTAAAGGGAGTCCTTCAAGATGAAAGGATACTAGACAACAACATGAAAAAGTTTTCCAGTTAAGGTAATACATGGACACATATAATAACCTGTATTAATGTAACTTTGGTGCATAAATTCACTTTTAATTCTTATTCAGAACTTAAATGACAAAAACATGAAAAAAATAACTATATGCCTATGTTAATGGGCATATAACATATAAAGATGCAATTTATGATATCAGTAACAAAGTTGAGGGGGTGGAGCTTATAGGAGTACAGTTTTTGTATGCAATTAAACTGCTATCAGTTTAAAATGGAATGTTATAATTTTAAGATGTTTTATGTAACTGCAATGATAACTGCAAAGAAAATATCTATAGAACATACACAAAAGGAAATGAGAAGGGTATCAAAGCATGTCTCTACCAAAAAAAAAAAAATCAAAACTCAAAGGAAGACAGTAGAAAGGAGAGGAGGGACAAAAAGCTGTAAGACATACAGAAAACAACAAAATGGAAATAGTCCTTCCAATCTAGTGATTACATTAAATAGCAAAATGTCAGCAAACTGAATTCAACAGCACATTAAAAGTATTATACACCATGACCAAGTGAGATTTATTCCTGGAATGCAAGGACGGTTCAATGTATGAAAACAATTCCATGTAATACACCACATTAACAGAATGAAAAGACAAAACCACATGATCATTCAACTGATGCAGAAAAAGCATTTGACAAGATTCACTCTTTCGAGATAAAAACACTCAACAAACTAGAAATAGAAGGAAACTACCCCAACATAATAAAGGCCATATATGAAAAGCCCACAGCTAACATCACACTCAAAGGTGAAAGACTGAAAACTTTCTCTAAGATCAGGAACAAGGATGCCTGCACCTGCCACTCTATTCAACACAGTATTGAGAGTTCTAACCAGAGTAATTAGGTAAGAAAAGGAAACAAAAGCCATCCAAATTGGAAAAGCTCTCTCTGTTCACATAGGACATGTAGAAAACCCTAACAATTCTACAAAAGCAATGTCAGGACTAATCAATGAGTTCAGCAAATTTGAAAGATTCAAAATCAACACACAAAAAATCAGTTGTGTTTCTACATACTAACAATGAACAATCAAAAAAGGAAATTAAGAAAAAAATCTCATGTACAATAGCATCAAAAAAGAATAAGATACTTAGGAATAAACTGAACCAAGGAGGTGAAACACTTCTATGCTAAAAACTACAAAACAATGCTGAAAGAAATTTTAAAAGACACAAATAAAAGGAAACATTCCATGTTCAGGGACTGGAACACACTATTGTTGTCAACAGTATACAAAGCAATCTACGGATTCAATTCAATCCCTATTAAAATCCTAATGTCATTTTTTGCAGAAAAAGAAGAAAATCATCCTAAAATTCATAAGGAATCTCAAAGGACTCTGAATAGCCAAAATAATCCTGAAAAAGAATGAAGTCAGATGACACAAACTTCTTGATTTCAAAACATATTAAAAACTACAGTAATCAAAACAGTGTGGTACTGGCATAAAGACAGACAAATAGACTAATGGAACAAAAGAGAGTTCAGAAATAAAGCTCTGTGTATATGGTCAAGTGATCTTTGACAAGGGTGCCAAGAACATTCAATGTGAAATGGATAGTTTCTTCAAAAAAATGAGACTGGAAAGACTGGATATCCATATGCAAAAATGGGAAGTTGGAACCTTATGTCCTGGTATGATTTCCAGGACATCTTGTTAAGGGAAAAAAGCAAAAGAGTTTATTTATATAGTATGTTGTCTTCTGTGTAAGAAAGAAAAAGAAATAAGAAAGCGTATATATATCTACTTTTCTTTACAAAAAATGGAACAAAGGAAGGATAAATCAGAAAACAACAATGTTATTTACTTACATGAGATAGGTGGAGGGCGGACTGGGTGAAATAGATATGAGAAGGAATGACACTTCTTTTAGTATACTTGTTTGTGTAGTTTCGCCTTTGGAAGCATGTTAGTGTTCTACAGATCCAAAAAATAAATCAACAAGGATGGAAGAGAGAAAAAAAAACTAAAACTAAAAGCAAATTGAAACAAATGAACCCAAGTGTATTCTAAATGCATAAGAGCTAATCTGAAGGGGAGGAAAAAAGGAATCCAAGTAACTTATAAAGGGAGATACAAAGATGAAATGAGGAAAAGCAATGAAGAATCCTGTGCAAGGGCTGAAATTAGAGGTACTGGTATAGACACTTGATTTCTTAAATATGTATTTGTTTGTACATACGTATTTGTGTGTGTGTGTGCACATATCCTACCTACATGCATATATTTCCTAACTCTGTCTGCTTTGAGGGTCTAGAAGCAAAGACATCCCAGTAAAAATATGCACACCCAGCACCCAGATCTTGGTTTCTAATACCAAGATGAACCTGACTTTCTTATTGTGCCAGCAGGAAGAAAATGCTCAAAAAAAATTATGGGTGCATGTCACAAGGACAGAGGGGCCAGCTTGAAGGGGCTACTGCTTACCAAATCTGAGAAATGTGTAAACCAAAACAATTTAGTACAATCATAAATTATAAACCACTGAAATAAACAGGAATCCATGAGTCCACACAGAATGAATGAATGAATGAACAAATAAGGTAAAGGGAGGACTCTTGCTCATAGAATACTGAGTAACAACTAGTTAATATGGAGGAAATATATAGAGTTGGAAAACCATCATTGTACAATAAAAACTAGTTCACAGTAAAAACTGGTTCAGTTAAGAATCATCAGTTTTTGCTAAATATAAGAGGAGGTGGGGATTTTGATGAAAAGCAGGATATTTGCTGTTCTTAAAGTATATCCTCACATATTATTTATTCAAAGCAAGGGGAAAAAATAGTAACTCTACAGCGGAGAAACTAGACAACATCTTGTTAAGGTCATCAAAATAAACACAAGAGAGGGACAGACGGACAACATATGCCTCTTGTTGTGGCATAACCTGAATCTAATCATGAGGAAACCCAAAATGAAATTACCAATGTCATGAGAGACAAAGAAAGATTGAGGAATGGTTCCAGACTAAAGGAAACTAAAAAATGAAATGTCATATAGACATAGGAAGAGAGAGCAAGAAAGTGTAAAAAGTGAAGGAGCAACCCAGCACACACACAAATAATAAAGCAAATGAGGCAGAGTATTAACAGAAGATGAATCTAGATAGAAGGTATACAGATATTCCACCATTCATGCAAATTTCCTGTAAGTTTGAAATTATTTCCAAATAAAATGCTTAAAAAAAATTACAGAGCCTCTGAACAAGATGACATAAGTTCACGCTTTGATGCATCCCTTCTGCTATACACATACAGCAATGATAGGTAAAATATATTAAAAAAATGATAGGTAAAATATTAAAAAATATATATATATAGGAAAACCAAAAAGATATAGTCAGGCTAAGAGCCAAGATAAACATCTCCATGAACCAGAAAAAAGAACAGAAATTCAAAGTGGTGTGCAAGGCCAAAGCCACAGGCCTGCTGGAATCTGGAAACAGACACTGGCAGCTGACAGTTCTGCTCCTATGGGGTAATTGAGACTAAAAGTGCTCCACACAAAATTTGAGATAGAAGCCAGACTGGCTAATGGTAGCCAAGGTTGCTAATGAAAAAAAGCTTGATACTTGCATGGGTTGCAAAGGGTTACATTACCCTCTACTCTGAATGCAACCTTCAAAGAGATACTGGGTCACTCACCTCTTTATTTGAAAGGCACTTAATAGTTTGACAGTTTTTGGAAGAAGAAAGTTCAGTAGCATCTGCCTCCCGAGTCAAGAAAAGGAGCTTATGGCCCATTGAGTCCAAGCATTCTAAAACACTGTAAAGAAGGAGAAAAGATCAAGGTAGGAACAACAGTTTTGCCTAACCCAAGAATTACTTCTCTATACTTGCACTGTCTAACCTGGTAGCCATTAGCAACGTGTGGTTATTTAAATTAAAATTAAATAAAATAAAAATTCAGTTCCTTAATTGCACTAGTCACATGTACTATAAGGTCCACATGTATGGACCTTATTGGACAGCACAGATATAGAACATTTCCACCATTACAGAAATCATATTGAACATTGTTGCTCTACATTTAGGGAGAGGATGGATAAACAAAAAATATACTCAAAACTCTTTATCAAAATTTAGGCTAGATTCTAAGGATCTGATACATTTACTATGGTATGAAGACAAACCTCTTCTGAGTCTGTTTTTTGTTTGTTTTTTTCCCAATCTGGGCAATACATCAAGGCTATAGCTGACTCTTCTAATCAAAATACTCACTAGTCTATCATCTCCCCTAATGCCACTTAGTTCAATGTATTTCAATGTCTTACTTTTTTTGTAAAGTGAGTTATTTTAAGACCAATCAATAGATTCAGAAAATTAGAAAAACAGATGCTATTTAGGGCAGTAGGTGGTATTTTTCCATCCATGGCTTTTCTAATGGAAGAATGTTACTCATATAATTGGTAAACATTTCTCAATAGACTCAAAAGAGGAAAAAAATATTCCAGGTTTTGTTGTTAAATAAGAAACCAGATACTCCATTTGTCTTTGCGACTATTTAGAACTAAAAAATATTACCTTGTGTTTAGCTGCTGAACTACTTCTGCTGTATTTTTCGGCTCTAGGCCTGCTGCTTCTAGTTCTTGGTGACTAGCTAGTGCCTCCAGATTTAGTTCTGCAATCTGAAGGAAAATAAAGTGGTAAAATCATTTAATATCTTGCAAAGTATTTGAGGCTAAAAAAAAAAAAGAAACCAACCAAACAAAAAAACACCCAAACCCCCCAAAAATCCAAGAAAAACCCACTCAAGTGGTGTTCTCTGTTTCTGTAGACAGTGACCATGCTGTTGCCCCAGTCCCAGGCTGGGTTCAATAGTTACCAGATGGTTTCTGGCTGCTTAGCCAAGAATGGCAATCTGTTACCAGCTGCTGATGTTGTGACATGAATATGGGAAAGGGCCAAGTAGGGCTAAGTGAAAAGCAATGGCAATTTTGGCTCATCATTCATTCCAAAGTCACTTAAAACTTACTTCTCTGCAAACATGCAACTTTTGGAAATTATAAAAGAATGGCTTTCATGGCAATATGAAAAAAAGACTTTATTGGATTAACACAAAATCATGAAAAGTATTCTAGTTTATTCTCTTTCCATAAAGTGGGAGCCCACTTGGGAGTTCTGATGTATAGAGATACAGATATTTTTTTTACTTAGAATCATTTTAGATTTGCAGAAAAACTACAAAGACAGTACAGAGTTCCCACATATATCCAACTGCCATTTTCAACTATTATTACTATCTTAGATTCGTATGGTGTATTTGACACAATTAATGAACCACTATTGATATGTTATTTTTTTTCTTTTTAAAATTTTTTATTGGAGTATTATTGATTTACAATGTTGTGTTAGTTTCTGCTGTACAGCAAAGCAAATCAGTTATACATATACATATATCCACTCTTTTTTAGATTCTTTTCTGGTATCTTATTATTAACTAAAGTCCATCCTTAATTCAGATTTCCTGAGATTTTACTCAAGTGAGATGCAATTTTTCCTGGAAATCAAGTGGCAGCATAAAAGAATGCAACTATTCTCAAAGTGTGGCTTGAGAACTCCTAGGGGTTCCAGAGACCCTGTCAGGGGGAAGTTTACAAGGTCCTGTCTTCTCCAACTATATAACACAACAGATTAGACGTAAAAGCAGATATGAGAAAGTCACTAGTCTCCTTAATAGGAGCTTAATAGCTAGACATTAAAGAGATTTGCAAAATATGTAAAACAATGACGGTCTTCCCATTAATTTTTTTGCAAATGCTTTTTTCCATAAAAATACATTTTTTATGTTAACATGTAATGATTTTTAAAAATATTTTCAACAAATTAGTAAATATAATTTTTCTCATATGTAATTTCTAATATGGTAAATGTTGATAGATATGACCCACAAAAACAAAAGCTCTTTGAGGATAAATGGGTCCTGAGACCAAGTTTTTAGAACCTCAGTGCAGTGGTTTAGAGCAGGGGTTGGCATATTACAGTCATTGGATAAAGTCCAGCCTAATGTCAGTTTTTTGTAAATAAAGTTTTACTGGCACACAGCTGTGTCCTTTTACTGACATACTGTTATAGCTGCTTTTGCACTACCAACAGCAAGTTGAGTAGCTGTGATAGAGACAGTATGGTCTGTAGAGCCTAAAATATTTACTATTTGGCCTTTACAGAAAAGGTTTGCTAATTCCTCATGTAGAGCAAAGACAGGCTTTAGAATCTGACAGACCCTGGTTTGAATCCTGGTTCTGCCTCTAACTGTAGGACCCTCAATAAGTTATAAACCTTTCAAAACCTCTGAACGATCATATATATAATGATATCAATAGTTAACTTACAGGGTTGCTATAAGGATAAGATAATGTATATAAAGCATTTTAGAATAGTATACTTCGTAAGATCTCAGTGAATGTTGGCCATTATTCACATGCCGCATAAGATATTTTACAATGTCTTTCTATCACCATGACACAAAAAACTATTCTGGCTTTTTATTATTCTATATGGACTACCATTTATTTCATAATGGGGTCATGTTAGAAAATATCACACAATGGGACAATCTAATAGGTTAGAATGTGTTATAACACAGTCTGTCAGAAACTACATCCTCTTCAATGCCTCCTTTATGTGCTGTTCTAATCCAGGCCCACTGAACTGCTTTTGAAACAATGATATGCTACTCACACCCCAAGAGAGCAAAAATCTATCTAGATTTTTATAATTATCACAATTATTAGCATCAGCTACAATGAATTAAAAGTGGCATGCGGGATCTTTAGTTCCCCAACCAGGGATCAAACCCGTGCGCCCTGCAGTGGAAGTGCAGAGTCTTCACCATTGGACCACCAGGGAAGTCCCTCAGCTACAATGATTAACACCACATTATGGTGCTTAATATATTCATGGCACTGTGCTAAGAGCTTTATACTATATAATATCTCATTTACCCTCACCAATATCCCAGAGAAGTGTGCTCCCATTTTACAGATCTAGAAACTAAAGTTGCTCAGAGAAATTGCGCTAGATATCATATAGCCAGACCTATTGAAAAACAAGGAAGTCCAACTTCAGAGACTACATATTTAACCACTACATGATGCTAGTGATACAGGTCTTAATTTCAAATACATGTTCACCTTGAATTACACTGCCATTTTTGTAAAGAAAGGTAACAGCAGGATATGGTGGTCTGTGACTCTGTTCTAGTCTCATAATTTTAAGGAAAGCAAAGGTACTAACCTTCTCTGGGCCATATTTGAGGAAATACTGAGCCAATTCAAGGGCTGTTCTAGCATCTTCTGTGGCATCATGACCAAACCTATCTGGACACTGTATATCCTTCCTGGAAAGTCAAGGTAAAATTGACATACCTGGGAGCATTTTTAATGATAGAGTCTTTCATCCCAAATATTCTGGCTACATGTAGAATTTCAGCATTCTAGTAATGAGGTTTGAGTCACAACAATCAAGATTCCTTTATTACTTAGTGCCAGGACCTGAGAGGTACTGAGGGTACAGAATGATCAGGAATGGCTTTGTTTACAGCAAGCATATCATCAAAGGCTACTCAATAAAAAGTCTCTGGTCCACTCCCCAGCCAACCCCTTGTCTCATTTTTTAGACGTAGCTGTTGTTTTAAAGTTACCTTCCAGAAATTTTCTATTATATACTTAAAAATCCTTTGTTTTTTAAAATCTTAAAAAATACATATGTTTATGTCTATAGATATATCTAAATCTAATCTACATCAATCAATATCTCAGTATCTACGCATCTTGTTCTGCATCTCCATTTTATTCTCAGTAGCATCTTAGAGGTCCCCTTATTAACACATAAAGATCTATCATATTCAGTAACAAAGTATTAGTCACGCAGATAACCATAATTTATTTAACTAGTCCTGTAGAATATCTGAATTCTTTTGGGCTATTTTAAATCATACTATAATGAATATCTTTGTACAATATGTGTTTGTACATAATAGGATACATTCAATATAGGAACGTTATGTTTCGAAATTCTGGGTAACTTTTCTGCCTCTCTGTCCAGTTCTATCCATCAACCTTCAGCTATGAATGCAACTCCTTTTTGTATTCCCACAGTTTTTTCATTTCTGAGTCATACTTCTCTCTGAAATTAGGATCTCAGAATTCATAATAATGTTTACAAACTAAGAGGGAAAGGAGAGAGGCTGAACACTGCAATATGCATTAAATAAGATACAATATGCTAACTTATGTAGAGTCTATCAGGACAATATTATAATATGCAAACAAACCTACCCCAAAATAACTTTGGCTAAGAACTTGAGCTTAAATCTTCTGCCCTGCTCTCTGACATAAAGCAATGATGTATCAATAACATATGGATGTATCATCTGAGAAGGAAAGAGAATACAATGAGTAGCATCCTATGCTAAAGGAAAAAACAGGTGGGTTGGGGGATAGAAGGCTTTAGATCTGAGATTAATGAAACAGGGACATATGCTAGAAAAACTAAGTCCTAAATCAGATACTCACTTTCAGTGCTCTGAGATCTAAGTCTAAGGAGTGGCCCACTAACACAGCGTCGGGAGGAAGCAGTGCTTTTAACTGTCTCTGTACATCTTTGAGTGTGGGTGTCACTGGGTTAAGAATCTTCTTTGTGATTCCTGAGAAACTTTCAATAAAAAAAGAGAAATGGACAGACCATGATATTAATAAGCTTTCCTCCCCGGAAAGTCATTTCAAAAAGAATATTTTAAAAAATTAATAAAAAATTAATAAATGCTCAGTGTAACAAGGTTGAAAATCAAATAACAAAGAAGAAATTAAAAACTGCCCATAATCCCACCACCCAGAGATCATTTTCTACACTTTAGTAAATATTCTATCATTATTTTTTGATACATATATATTCATGTATATGTTTCATTTTTATAAAAATGTAATCATGGGAATTCCCTGGCGGTCCAGTGGTTAGGACTCCATGCTTTCACTGCCATGGGCCTGGGTTCAATCCCTGGTCAGGAAACTAAGATCCCGCAAGTCACATGGTACGGCCCAAAAAAAAGCAATCATAATGCCTATGCTACTTTATAATATGATCATAACATGTGCTATATATCATGAACAAGTTTTCACATCAATAAATCTATTTCAGCACATCCTTTTAAATGGTTAGAGTACTCCATTAGATAAATATAACATTCTAACCAACCCCCTGCTTTCATTCATATTCCCATATTTCTGCAATACTATGACAAATACCCTTATACATACATCTTTGTCACATATGATTGTTCCCTAAAAATACTGTCTAATTGTCATGTCTGCCAACAGCGGAGTCTTTATCACCATCACGGCCTCTCTGTGCCTAAGTAAGCATGAATTGATAGGTGCAACTACAATGGGCAGCAACGGTAACGTTTCACTGGCTTTTCTTTGCCTAATCACTGTAGTGTGTACATTCTGAAATTACTTGCTAATCTTTGGAAAGAGAGAGAAAAATTTTTGAGCTTCAGATTTCTGTTGTGGGGGCTTCCCTGGTGGCGCAGTGGTTGAGAATCTGCCTGCCAGTGCAGGGGACACGGGTTCGAGCCCTGGTCTGGGAAGATCCCACATGCCGCGGAGCAACTAGGCCCGTGAGCCACAACTGCTGAGCCTGTGCATCTGGAGCTTGTGCTCCGCAACAAGAGAGGCCGCGACAGTGAGAGGCCCGCACACCGCGATGAAGAGTGGCTCCCGCTTGCCCCAACTAGAGAAAGCCCTCACACAGAAACGAAGACCCAACACAGCCAAAATAAATAAATAAATAAATAAATTAATTAATTAATTAATTAATTAATTAAATTAAAAAAAAATTTTCTGTTGTGGAAACACTTAGTTTTGTTTTGGTTTCTGGGGTCAAGGCAGATTAAGCTCTAAAATCATTTGACTGCCAGAAGATGATTTGCAGATTTTTCAGATGGGGTCTCATCAGAGAGCAAAGCTGTTTGGCAGTTGCTAGATAACAATTACAACTGTCAGATTCTATGACAGGGAAGATAATATTCTGGTGACTTAGGTCACAGGAAGATTAGAGAGGAAGAAAGGTAAGAGCATTATACACCGACATTGTGCAATTTCAGTATTAAAATTTCTAGTTGTGGCACCCCAGCCTTTTACTTAATAATAAATAAGTAGATAATACCTAACCAAACAGAAGCTACAGGCTATTCCTGTTAAGTCTCATTCCACTCTAGTCTGACAGCTATAGAGAGCTGGAGGCAGGGTGAAAAATACCTGGTGAGGTAGTCCACAATCTTGTTGTCAGGTTTAACAAGTTCATCCGTAACACAGCAGCCTCCTTCAGCAACCAATGAGATGCGTGTTAGTTCTCGCCCCTTGGATGTCAGGCACTGAAAGACCAGGATGTAGATAGGCTGCTAAACTGTGGAAGCTCTTGCTTCCTCTCATTATTCAAGACTACATCAATTGCCATCTACTCTAATCTACTCTGCGACAATGGCACAGCCTTTTGCTGACTAGAGAATCCAATATGAATGAAATTAAAGCTAAGCAGGCTGTTGAACATTACATTTAAAGTAACCAACACAGTACAATTTCTCTGGGAAGGATGTGCCCCAGAGGCACAGAAATAATAACATCAATTATAATTGTACTATTTACTGTGTACTACAACCCAGTATTATGCTAAGTGCCACAAAAAATAATTTTTATTAGCACACTCTATTATCTAATGCAATACTAAGCATTTTATATACCACCTCATAATAACCCCATGAAGTAGCCTCTATTATTATCCCTGCTTCACAGAGGGAGAATTAGGGAATTTGTCCAAGGTGACAGGCAAGGCCAGTATACACACCCTGATACGACAGACTCCAAATCCTTAGCTCTTAGCCACTCTGTTCAGTGTTGAGAAACTGTTACTTGAGTACTAAGTGAGAGGGGATACACTGCCTCTGAAAGGAGACTTACTAATTAGACAAAGTAAAACACAAGGGGAGCTTAAGCAGGAAAATCCTACTTCTGATCTTAAATGTGTAAAACTAAGCCAAACCAATGGTAATTCAGGCAAAGTCTTCAAGGCAATAACAACAAAACACTTGTTCAAAAGACAGAAGCAATCAACTTCTAGTAATATTCAAAAATTAGATTAAATATATCAACTAGTTAGAAAACTTACGTGATATTTATTTCTCATCCTGGAGCAAAGATCCAGTTTTTCTAAAATGTGATTAAATGGGTCTACTTTCAGTTATTTAAACTGAATACTAGAACTGAATGCACTCAAGAAAACTAGACCCTAGTTTGCAACACTCCAGTTGAAAAATCAAAAGTAGTACTTACCATTTCACAGTCAAGCCCAAAGAGAGGACTGTTGTCGGTTATAGAACCACAACATTTTGTAGGCACAAAGTTTTCACAGTCAGGAAAACCTAGGAGGAAAAGGAATAAAATATTTGCCTTTAGAACTAGAAATGGTAAACATTACTCCTATATTTATCCAGGGGAAACTGAGATACCACATTTGTGGGGCACCTTCTCTATGTTAGACACTTGAAATATATAATTAAATAAGAGACAATTTCTGTCCTTAATTTTTTCTCCATCTACTCATTTTTACATTTTGGGAGAATAATGTAGGCTGCTGTTATTGGAGATACTAGGGCCTGGACTTCCTTGCAGTTACCAAGTAACAATTTTTTCCTCCTTATTAGAAATTGTAATTAAATTGTGGCTAAATCCAAAGTCACTGGACCTTTCCCATGTAGGCACTAAGGAAGGATGAATAAAGTATGCAAACGACTGCATGTGGCATCTTTGTTTCATAAATAAAATAAGAAAAAGTAGGAATGAGATTCCACCATAGCAGAGATATAAAAGGATTTCATGGTAGGCAGAACGTTTAACATTCACCATATGCGCTCTTGTACTCAACTCTACCCTTAAAATTTCTCCAAGATCTCTCTTTAGAAACGTGCCTCATTTTCTGGAATCATAGCCTGAAAATTCCCTACAGAGGCTCAGATATAGGCTTAGGGTACCCCTTCCATTGTGTACCCTAAGTCAATAACCAGGCACATTCAGCTCAGAGGCCCAAAAGTGTCTGAATCATTGAAGATTCCTACCTTCAGACAGAGGCTGAAACAGTAAAGGTAATACCTAGATCTTATTTGACAAGAAACTAAGGGGAGTATGAAAAGCTTTGACCAGTTTCTATGTCACAGTACCCTGAAATTTCCAACTGATTACAATTAAAAGAATCAAAATACAGTCTAGACCAGAAAGGAGTACCCCCAAATCCTGGAGACATTATACTTGCTGCCCTCCTTATCTATATTATTAGTACCAATAATAACAAAGAATAACTTTTTAAAGCACTATGTACCCCATGCTAAGCTCGTTTTGTACATTAACTCAATTAATCCTCATGGCAATACTATGATATATGAACTATTAACTCCCCAAAGACAGCCCAATTAAGAAATGGACAAAGGATCTGAAAAAATATGCAAATGGCCAATAAGCATATAAAAAGATGCTCAATATCATCAGCCATCAGAGAAATGCAAACCAAAACCACAATGAGATACTACTTCACACACACTAGGATGGGTATAATCAAAAAGGCAGAGCATAGCAAGTGTTGGTAAGGATGTGCAGAAATTGGAACCCTTATACATTGCTGGAGGGAATGTAAAATGGTGCAGCTGCTTTGTAAGACAGTCTGATAGTTCCTTAAAGGTTAAACATAGAGTTACCATAGGATCTAGCAGTTCTACTCCTAGGTGTATACTCAAGAAAAATGAAAACATATGTCCACACAAAAACTTGTATCTGAATATTCAAAGTAGCATTATTCATAACAGCCCCAAAGTGGAAACAACCCAAATGTCATCAACTGATGACTGGATAAATAAATTGTATATCCATACATGGAATATCATTAGAATGAAAATAAATGAAGTAATGATACATGCTACAACATGGATGACCCTTGAAAATTTGATGCTAAGTGAAAGAAGCCAGTTACAAAAGACCACATATTGTATGATTCCATTTATAGTCACAATAGGTAAATCTATTAACAGAAAGTAATTAGTAGTTGCCTAGGGCTAAAGGGCACTGGGGGGAAATGATAGTACAGGGTTTCTTTTGGGGTGATGAACATGTTCTAAATTGATTGTGGTGATGGTTGAAAAACTCTAAACATACTAGAAACTATTGAAATTGTATACTTTAAATGGGTGAACTGTATGGTAGGTTAATCATATCTCAATAGGGCTTTTGTTTTTTTGTTTTTTTTAAGAAATTTTAACATGACTGCTCTGATTAAGAGGTAATAAATAAAAGAATTTTTATTAAATTCTTGCTACATAATGGACCAAGGCTCTGAGCCTAGACTTGTCCTATTTATTAAAGAAAATGGGGGTGGGGTGGATGGGAGGAGGATTAGAAGTACCAGAGAAGTGTTAAAGTTTTAAAGACATATTGACTTCTTTTCAATATACTAAGGAATGAAAGAAAAATGAAAAAGGAATAATTTTCCCACAATATTTAAGGTCATGTTCACGTACTACCTAAAATCAATAATGGTACACAGCCTACACTTTAGGAAACATTGCACTGAAAGTATTTCCTCTTTAGTAGAAGATGGAATAAATCACTTGGAAAGCAGCCCATAAAAATGAACTTTCAACAGTAGTATTTTTAAATAAACTGATAGATATTCTTCCACTGTTACCAACATCAGGTTAAATCTAAACCAACCTTGTAATGGAAAGTGATATGTTTTCATTTCCTCCTTTGTGAGAAGGCATCTGGTCAAGCTTACTTTCTTAGAGCCATACTTTTGAACGATGGGGTCATTCTGCAGGTTGATGCTGACTTTTGAGCTGGAAGAAGGTAAAGACCCTGAAACAAGGACAATCGTACATATGTTAGAATCTGTGTTTAAGAGGCCTCAGAGGACATGTCCTTTTAATGTTGTATAGGGTAAGCATGATGAAGATCAAAAGATTTTTAAGACCCAGCCCCAACTTTAAAGGAGCTTGCACTCTCATACACTTATAAAGAACACAAAGAGAAAATAAGTCTCAAATGGGTTATAATAATAAAAGCTATAAAAGGGAAAGGGAGAATATACTGGCTGAGATGGTTAGAGATGGTTCAAGAGAAGAAAAGATTAGCTGAGTCTTAAAGAAAAGGCAGAATTCAGATATTTGGTGTATTAGACCAGTCCGTTACAGTGTCTGCCACTCCTAATAGCCCATTCTAGCTAAATCTACTGCACCCCTAACCACTTGCTCAAGCACCAGCAGGGGTGCTGGTTCTTTAGGCAGGGCTGGTTACTGATTGGATTAAGAGTGGGGACTTGGCTAAAGAGGGAGCCATCTATAAACTGACCAGTGACTTGATATTCCTTGTCAAGACATGCTCAAAAGGGACAAGGGTAATTAGCCAAGCTGATCAGATTGCTTGCTTCCAGAACTGAACTAGGAAATAAAGAGAACACACCAGTTAGAACAGAAAACAAAGAAGCTAAGATGCCATGAAAGGGATGGAGAACAGCTCTTCACCAGAGGCACTTAGATTCTTGATGACTTTCTAGTCCACATGCATCCTTCAAATAATACTCTCTCACTTAAGGTGGCCTCAATGAGTGTCTGGTCCTTGCAACCAAAAGAGCCAAAGAATCAGAAGTAAGGAAAGAGGGCATCCCAGGTAAGATAGCAATGTACAAAGCAAACTTGGTATGGTAGTGACTAGACCAGTCGGGGAGAAAAAAAGGTCTTTGTAGAAGAGCAGTATAAGAAATAAGGTTGAGGGCTTCCCTGGTGGCGCAGTGGTTGAGAATCTGCCTGCTAATGCAGGGGACACAGGTTTGAGCCCTGGTCTGGGAAGATCCCACATGCCGCGGAGCAACTAGGCCCGTGAGCCACAACTTGAGCCTGCGCGTCTGGAGCCCGTGCTCTGCAACAAGAGAGGCCACGATAGTGAGAGGCCCGCGCACCGCGATGAAGAGTGGCCCCCACCTGCCGCAACTAGAGAAAGCCCTCACACAGAAACGAAGAGCCAACACAGCCATAAAATAAATAAATAAATAAATATTAAAAAAAAATAGAAAGAAACAAGGTTGAAAGAGGAGGATAAAAGTGAATTGTAGACCACTGTGAATGCCAGGCTCAAGAGTTTGAACTTTAGTCCATCATTCCATATATAAGGTGGAGCAACAGAAAGTTCCTGAGAAGGGAAATGGCATAACCAAACAGTACTTTAACAAAGATCAACCTCAAAGATATGTGGAAAATGAAGTAGAGAGAGAAATGAGAAATGACTTTGCGATAATTCTGGCAAAAACAAAAAAAGTCTGGATTAAGATGGTGGAGGGAAGAAAAAGGTTATAAGAAAGGAACATTACACAAGAAAAACTGGTAGAGGGACTTCCCTGTTGGCTCCCAATGCAGGGGGCATGGGTTAAGACTGCGCTCCCAATGTAGGGGGCCTGGGTTCGATCCCTGGTCAGGGAACTAGATCCCACATGCATGCCTCAACTAAGAGTTCGCATGCCACAACTAAGGAGCTCCCAAGCTGCAACTAAAGGAGCCCGCCTGCCGCAACTAAGGAGCCCACAAACCGCAACTAAGACCCGGAGCAAACAAATAAATAAATATTTTTTTAAAAAAGGAAAAACTGGTAGAGCATAGTGACAGAGTAATTCAGTTCAGTCAACAAAATATTTACTGAGTACTTATTACATGCCTGGCATTGCTCTAGCCAGTAGATTCCCCAATGAACAAAATCAACAAAATTCTCTTAAATTCTAGGTGAACTTAAATTCTAGTTGGGAAGATGGACAATAAACAAACAAATACATAATATAGCAGGTAAGGATAAGGACTATGGAGAAAAGTAAAGGAGTAAAAGGAGGAAAGGGAGTGCTGGAGCAGGAAAAGGGTTAATGTAATATATTTTATAATCAGGGAAGGTCTCTCTGATAAAGTAACATTTGAATAGATTCTTAATAGCAAAGGGAATGAGCCGTGAAGATTGGGTATGGAGAGCCAAAAGAAAAGTAATTCTAAAATTCAATACTGGTGGCTTAGAGAAAAACAGTACCAACAGAAAAGGGGATTTGAAGTTGGGAGTCTGTTATTTAGGGATGAGAAAAATGCTTTTATATATGCTATGATTGAGGGTACAGTGGAGTATCCAGGTAGCAACATCCTACATCCTACATCCATCCATACTGCATCCTGCATCCAGGTAGCAGTTGAAAATGCAGGCCTGGAGTTTGGGATATCAAACCTAAAGACAGAGGAGTTATCCACAGAAGAGTGATGGATAAACCGGGGAAGAAC
The DNA here is from genome assembly GCF_965194825.1 of Balaenoptera physalus. NCBI lineage: Eukaryota > Metazoa > Chordata > Mammalia > Artiodactyla > Balaenopteridae > Balaenoptera > Balaenoptera physalus. The sequence continues at coordinate 70,411,520 of NC_138898.1, read as the reverse complement.
AGATGAATATTTCAAAAGAGAACTGAAGAAAGATTAAAGTGTATGGACTATATCTTGGGGACCTCGATATTTATTTAGGTTGGGAAAATGAAGCAAAATCCTTAGGAGGACAGAGAAGTAGCTATAACCCTCTAGCTCCTCAATGCTTACAGGATAAAATCCAAAGTCCTTAGCATGGCATTTACAGCCTGTAAGACAAAGCTTTAACCTACCTCTAAGCCTCATCTCTCACAACTACCCGCCCTCTTATTCCATCTCCACCCCCTAATCATCCTCAACAACCTATATTATTCAATCACATCAATTTCTTTTTTCTGATTACACCCTTTTCTTTTACAACTCAATGTCTTTACCTGAGTTTTGAATCTCATAATGACTACTCTGTGATTCACTCAAAGATGTTTAAAATACAGTGGGAGGTCAAATTAAACAAAGCTGCAGGTCCGATATGGACATCTATTAGAAGGAAAGGGGAACAGTGGAAAGGTAGGAAGTTAGATGCTTTTGAGACAGAAGATAACAGGAAACACAGTCATGGAGGATATGGAAAGGAATCACTAGTTATTCCTCACCACTTTTTCATGTCCCCTCAGTGCAACTATTCAATAATTTAATTATTTCTGAACAAACATACAAAAAGCATTATTGAACAATACTTACCTTACTATGTGCAATGAACTGTTAAGGTCTATTCCATCACTCACCTCCTCTCCCCCCAAAAGAGAAGGTCAGCTATAACTTGCTAACAGGACACAACCCAGTTTGAAAAACACTGCTATCATGGATATTTATAGTTTAGCTGGCCAGCATCCAAATCTGCCTATTCCCCACTGTGAGTAGTATTAGTGAGCATCCCCTACATTAGTCAAAGGCAAGATCTTCCTTCCCATGTGTACACTTGTGGGTACAAAGACCCAGTGACAGTTTGAGTCCAGTGTCAGTGATATCCAGGGAGCAGACTTAGCTATCTAACCTAACCAAATGATTTCTGAGGCATGAACCCTGGTTATGTTTCCTGCTATCTAATCCCCCTTGGTACTTACCCATTTTTTCCTTAAAACACACACACACACACACAAAATTGCTTTTCTGCTTAAGTTACTTATAGTCATACCTTCCATTTCTTTAGGCAGATCCCCAATTATTTGTTTCTTTTGCAGCCCAATGATATCAGCTAGGAAATCAGATGATGGGGGAGGCAAGCAGAATTTCTGAAGATACATAATAGGTTTTTACAAAAATGCTTGAAAACAGTTAAAATACTTTCAGACCTAGACTTTTATTGTCAGCTCAGTGCTATGAAAGATCTGGACCTTAATTGTTTGCATTGTAAAATGAGGACTGTTTCCTTAAATTGTAAAAGTGACTAAATAAGTGAAGCCACATTTATCCTACCCCAGAAGTTTTCTTTGCTTCTCTAATTACACACTATACAAAAGAAACAAACATTACAAAAATGTATAACTTAGAAAAGCAAAGTTCCTTATATTTTTCAAAGCACTTTCATATCTATTACTTTAGTGGATAACATGCCAGGTGGATGACACAGAAAAGCAAAGAGATTGAGAGTGCAAGTCTCAGGCTCACCTGGGCTTCAATTCCAGCTGTAAATTCCACTTACTACCTGTAACTTGGGTGCTTTACTCAGTTTCCTTATGTATAAAATGGGAATAAAAAAGTATCTCTTATAGGACTATTGTAAGAATTAAAGATGATGCATATACTATGATTAATACAGGGCCTAGCACATAGGTAGTGTTCAATAGATGAAAGCAAAAAAGAAAATGGAGACCCAAGGGGGTTAGGTTAGGGCTCACCAATTCAAATGCTCTCAGGGGTAAATGGATGAAACAGTCTGATAAAGAATGGAGGAGGCTACGGTAAAATGGAGAGCACATGCCCTTTCTAAAGACAGCTGCTATTCAGCTCCAGATACTATTTTAAGGGAACCTAATCTTGTGATGTTGTCAAGAGAGGCCAAAAAATATAGATTTTATGTAAATTTTACAATTTTTGAAAATGCCAAAGCCCAAATAAAATGTGACAATATCAACTACAATCTGGGAACTAGATTGCAATCTGGGATTAAGGGTTTTGCCTAGATTACCAAAGAAAAAAATCAGAGATAAATCTAATTTCAACAATCTAATCTCAGGTATCAAGCGTAATCTTTTTAGCTTTCTACAACTTCTATTGCTTGTTCAATCAGGCTGCCAAGGAGCACAATTTGAGACATGTGCACTAATCTCTGAGTGTGAGGACCTGACTCAGGTCCGAATACAAAGTTTTCTTAACTTATGTGTCTGAATGCCTTTCGGAGAAACCCAAACTCCAAATAGAACCTGTAAAAGTGTAGCTGACTCATTCCCTGCAGTATAAAAACCACCACGTTGTTCAGGTGGTTTTGGTGAAAAAGCTGGCACCCGCTGTTGAAAAATCAAACCAACAAAGCTAAGACTGATACTGTCAAGTCAGTTACAGACATACAGAAGGGAAGTGTGAAAAAAGCACTGAGCAACAGATATTGGAGTTTATCATCACTCACTGACTGCCTGGAAATGGAGAACAGCTATTACTGCACAGAATTCAAATAAAGATGTCTTGAGATAATTATTTATTCCATTCAAATCAAGTATAATACCAAGTGAAACACAATGCATTCAAATCCAAAATCCTATTAAGATTTGTTTTAAATTGGAACTAATTAAGCTCAGTTTACAAAGGCATATCTTCAAGATTCCAATCTGCTCTACAGTCCTTCCTAAGCCAGTAACATGACCAGCTTCCAGAAAGCCAGTTCAGATAAAGTGACAGAGCAATGACAGTATCTGTTAAGGCAGAAGCGGGCTTTTGAGGTACGTAGCCACTCCACCCCCAGACGGAAGTGTACATAGGAAAATCTCTCTACTGTGTATTGGTACATACAGAAATGCAATTTTCATTAGACATTTAATAATGGCATTGAGGATATCAGAATAGTAAAATTCTCTTTGCCCTTGATTTGTAAAAGAAGAAAAAAGATTGGGATTCTTAATAAATGATCATGTTATTTCAATCAGGTCTCCACTGGAGGTTATAAACCAAAATACCTATAGCAGCCAGACAGATACTGTAAATAAGGGAAGCAGGCCAGGTGGGACACTGAAGTGTACATCTATAACAGGAGGCCACTATTCAGCTTCAACAAATTGTTGCCATAGGGACAGTTGCCAGAGTTTTTCGAAGAAGTAAAAAATATGGATATAAAGGGATTCCCAATTTAAATTGTTGGCAACTTTGTAAAAAAAAAAAATTTAGGACATTCTGTGTGGCAAATAAAAAACGTCAGGCAGACATGGTCCTCTAGATACCAATATGAAACCTCAGGTTTATACCCACCATTTACGTTCTTCTCATACCTAGGTTTAGGAACACTGAATTTGCCCAGAACTGCACGCTTCAGCAATTCACATAGCTGACCATGAGTTATTGCACGGTTTCCAGCAAATAAAATGGCAGATAAGCGGGCTTTCTGCAAAGATAAATCAGAGTATAACAAATTATGATTATAAAGAACATCAACAAAACACGGCAAATTTTTAAATATTCTAGTTTCTATTATTTTCGCATACTCTAAACATAAGGAGGGTTCTTACTAATTAGAAATGAAGGTCTAAAACAAACTGTGATATGACATTATTAATAGGATATTTAATAAACACTGATACAGAACCTTAATTATAGACACTTGGTTATGTGCTAGGGATAGCAAGATGAATAAAACATGACTCATGCTCTCAAGAAGTCCACTCTACTAGGGGGAAAAATGCAGAAACAGGTAATTCCAATATAATGTGGGTGCTACTATAAAGGTAAGGGAGCAAAGGAGGCTAACTAACTGCCTTGGGGATTGGAGAGTTTTGGAGATAGCATCACTGAGATGAAAATAATGGAGTTGAACCTTGAAAATAATGAGTCAGCCAGGTAGGAGGAAACACTGTGTCTAAACACTTAGTTTGGTTTGGCTGGAGTCAAGACTGCATGTTGCAGAGCGATAGAGATATGAGAGAAGAGAGAAGTGGGAGCCAGTTCATAGATGATCAATGTGGTCTAACCTAAGGAGTCAGACTTTAAGACTCTCCTTAAAATAGCTTCGCACTTACATATAGTTATTAAAGTAATTCATGCTTGTTAAAAAAGAGTCAGATAATAGAGAAGGGTAAAACAGATAAAACACAACAAATAAGTGAAAATAAGTCACCTGTATTTGTACAATTCAAGTACAAGTAATACCACTTTCATTTTGGTCTGGGAGGCAGCAGAGTAATAGTGGTTAGGAGCTCAAGCCCTGGAGTCACGCTACCTGAGTTCAAATACCAAGCTCTACCATTTTTTTTTTAAATTTTATTTAATTATTTGGCTGCATCGGGTCTTAGTTGCGATATGCAGGATCTTCGTTGCAGCATGTGGGATCTTTCATTGTGGTGCACAGGCTCAGTAGTTGCAGCACGCAGGCTCTCTAGTTGCGGCAGGCGGGCTCTAGAGTGCGCAGGCTCAGTAGCTGCAGTGCGTGGGCTTAGTTGCCCCGCAGCATGTGGGATCTTAGTTCCCAGACCAGGGATCAAACCCACGTCCCTGCACTTGAAGGCAGATTCTTAACCACTGGACCACCAGGGAAGTCCCCCAAAGCGCTACCATCTTAAGTGCCTTAAGATGTTAAGAGCTTAGGGACAAGTGCCTTGAGCTCTCTAAGACTAAGGTTTTTTCATTTACAGAATAACTACAATCCTACCTCATGAGATTACTGGGAAGACCAATGAGGTACATTGTAAGTGCAATGTACTGAGGCCAGTGCCTGACATACCCTAAGATAAGTACTTAAACCAGGTATTATTATTATTATTATTGCTATTTTCCCCTGTGACTGTTTAAAGCTAATGTTGAACACTTATTATTAGTCATTTATAGTTCTGAGCACTTTATATCTATTAAATCATTTAATTCTTAAGTCTTCTCAAGTGGGCACTACTGTTATCCCCATTTTACAGATAAAGAAATGGAGGAACAGATAAGTGGCAGAACCAAGACTAGAATGCAAGCTACAGATAAAGAAATGGAGGAACAGGGGCTTCCCTGGTGGCACAGTGGTTAAGAATCCGCCTGCCAATGCAGGGGACATGGGTTCGAGCCCTGGTCCGGGAAGATCCCATGTGCCATGGAGCAACTAAGCCCGTGCACCACAACTACTGAGCCTGCGAGCCACAACTACTGAGCCCATGCTCCACAACAAGAGAAGCCACTGCAATGAGAAGCCCACGCACCACAACGAAGAGTAGCCCCCGCTCGACGCAACTAAAGAAAACCTGTTCGCAGCAATGAAGACCCAACGCAGCCAAAAATAAAATAAAAAAAAAGAAATGGATGAACAGATAAGTGGCAGAACCAAGACTAGAATGCAAGCTACAGATAAAGAAATGGAGGAACAGATAAGTGGCAGAACGAAGACTAGAATGCAGGCTGCAAAGCCCAAACTCTTTTCATTTCTACTTTATATGTTTCCCAAGGGATTATACTTTACATTGTTTTGTAACCAACTCCCGCCACCAAGAAAAAAAAAAAGACAGAGAGAAAAAAATTGGGGCGTTCCCTAGCAGTCCAGTGGTTAGGACTAGGCGCTTTCACTGCCACGGCCCAGGTTCAATCCCTGGTCAGGGAACAGAGATCCCGCAAGCTGCGTAGCGTGGCCAAAAAAAATAATAATCTGTAAATATCTTTCCATATCTGTTAAACATAACAAAAGTCAATTTTAATAATAGTCCACTCTTTCAATTTACTTAAAACTTATAATTTATTTGAAAAAAATTCCCTATTGATGACACTGTTGTTGTCTTAAAAAATTATGTACAATATTATGATAAGCATCCTTGTACAGACATCCTTGTACACCTATTTTCTCAGGATAAATTCCTGGTCAAAATAAGCATGTATATCTTATATTCTGACAATATTGCTAACTCCTGAAAGAATATACCAATTTATATTTACCAAACAAAACTATATGATATTGATAATGTATGAGTAAGGAATCTATGTGGCAGTGAGTAATCATGGTTGCCAAACATGCGATGTCAGAGCCTGAGCAGGGTGAGGAGGGCATCCTATAGGGGAGAAAGCCCAGGACTAGGGGTAGGAACCCAGGATATATATGCAGGACAGTGGCCCAATGTGAAGTGTCAAAGCCTAAGCGGTATGAGGAGGGCATCCATGCAGTGGCAACTGGAGAGCAGTGAGGCTGGCATCAGATGTCAGAAATTGTTTACAGTAAGGAGGGCATCAATGCTGAGGGACAAATAGGGCTGTCACCGAATTCAAAGCCTGAAAAGGGTGCGGGTGTCCATGTGAGAAGGATGAGGGTAGTAGCTTGTCACAGCAGCAATGAAGGCATTCACATAGGAGAGTGACCCGGTATAAGATGCAGAATGACAAGGGCCCAAGCAGGGTAAGGAAGGTGTGAGGGTGTAGGGCAATGGCAGCAATGGGGGACTGATCAAATATACTAAGATAATGGGAGTCAGGTTTCTCACTGTTATACAAGGAAGTTATAAATATGAAAAGGGAGAAAACTAGAATGAACCCTGTGGAATTGGATTGGAAGTAGAGATATTGATATGAATTCAGTTTTTCAATATGTATACAGAAAAATATTTAAACGTAAACATACGTATGTGTGTATAAACATATACACAGGTATTTCCTAGCTCTCTTTTTGGGATTAGTGACATACCAATAGCAATAAACACATCTAGCACCCAGATCTTGATTTCTAAATGTCACTCTCCACTAAAAAGAACTAAGTCTCCTGGAAGAAGTGGCTGATTCCAGGGCTGGGGCAGGGAAAGCACAGAAGAGTCTGGAACATCTTTTTGTGCCAGAAAAATAAGGAAATGCTCAAGCATGATGGGGTCATGTTAAAGGGACACAGAAGCTAGCTTAATGGCCAAATCTGGGATATTTTGAGCAGCAAAATAAATACAGTAATGGATTATAACTCAATGAATAAAATAGGTATCCACAAATTCATACTAATAAAAAAATGAATAAACTGCAAGTTTAATGAGGAAGCATCTCCCCACAAAATAACAGAGAAAAAGAGTAACTTTAGAGAAGGTTAGCACACACGTTCTTAATCAAGTTATCAGGGTTAACACCACCAGTAATGGGACAAATCAAACTTGTGTACAACCTGATAAAATACAAGAGAACAGAATATCACTTCTGTGATATTCCTGCCAAAGATGTATAATCTGAATCTAATTAATGAGGAAACAAACAAACCTAACTTCTACAAAATAGCTGGTCCAGGATTCTTCAAAGGTAGTAATCTCACAAATGTCAAAGAAAAGACTGAACAGTTGTTTGGATTGAAGGAGACATGACAACTAACTGTAACACATGATTCTAGACTTGATCTTATTGCTAAAAAGGACATTATTAGAACAACTGGAGAAACTTGAATGGGGTCTGAGTATTAGATGGTAGCAATATAGCCATGTTATTTCCTGATTTTGATGGCTGCATTTTAGTTATGTAGATTGTTTGTAGGAAATATGTAAACACTAGAATATGGGTGGGGGGAGGCATTCTGTTAGCAACTACAGTACTTTCAAATGTTGGCTGGGGGGTAGTTTTTGATACTGTCCTTGCAAATTTTCTTTAAGTTTGTTTCAAAATAAAGTGATGAGATTGTCAACTTCCTTCGACTTTCCACCACGTTAACCTTTAAAAAATTGCTTTGCCAATCGGATAGGGCAAAAAAAAGAAAAAGGAATCCCATTTAAAAAACGTTTTCATAGCACTAATTCCCTTCTGTATAACTGATTTATCATTATCTATTGTTTATCTTCTTTCTCTCTCCACTAGAAAGGTAGTAGCGATCTCTGTTTATTCACTGATGTACCCCAAGTGCCAAGGAAGACAATAGAAATCTGATGACTAAAGGGATGAAAGGCATTATTTAGCTCTCAATAAATGATAGAGATGATCATCAATCTTATTCCCCTCTGGGAATGTAAACTGCACGAGGGCAGGGGATTTTGTGCTTTTATGCACTGGGATACTTCCAGAAGCTAGAGCAATTCCTGGCACACAGAAGACTTCAATAAATATCTGTTGAACGAACATGCTTCCCGTGTGCCTGGCACAACACCTGTTTTAAACCGCCAATATCAGCCCTAAGGTATGTAGTATTGTATTATCATTTGGGAGCTCCAAACTGCCTCGGGCCGCCCATTCGGGATCCCCCGTTGCTCACCTTGGCCTCGGGCTGCTGCCTCTCCTCAAGATCCCAACGGTCTCTCATCACCTCAGACGCCCCGACCGGCTTATTCGGGACCCGCCTCCTCTTCCTGCCCTTCTTCGGGGTCCTCCCGGTCCTTTCCTTCTCTGGCTCCATGAGCCTGTGGAGAAAGATCGGTTAGAGATGAGAAAACCACGACGCCCAGATGGCCCGGGCCGTCTCCTGAGTGGGGAGCACAAGGGCTTCGACAGCCTACAACCCTCCTCAGATCTTCTCCTTAATTCAGTTTACGAAGCGCTCCCCGCCCGCCGCGGAAAGAGAGGGTGCCAACGGTCTTCCCCGTTAACGCGGCGCAGAAAACCACGCCGCACCAAGCCAAACGGCTTTACAGTCGACGCCAGAGGCCGGATTCGATACGCTTCCCCAACCGCAAACTCGCCTCCGCCCGTTGGAAAAGAGGGAAGGGGGGCGCTGTCTAGCTGCTTCCCTGCTAAAACCACTCCCCACCTCACAGATTCCCCGAAGACGCGGAAGATAAGCAGGGCGGAGAGCACCGACAACCCCAGCAGCTGCCTCAGCCTTGGGCGGAGCCGACCGCTTCGCTGCCTCAGCGGCGCGCGGCGTTTGAATGGGCCGGAAGTGGGAGTACAGCGACTTCCGGCAGTTGGGCTGTGAAGAGAAAGGAGCGTCGGGAATGGCGACCAAGAGGCTTGCACGGTACGCTAGGGGGCTCCGGGCGGCGCGGGGGTCGGTCCCGGTCCGGTGCTGGCGTTCGCGTCAGAGTGCGCAGTGTCAGCCTCCGTTCTCTGCAGCTCGGGCGTCCCAACCTGTTCTGGCCGGCCCGGGCTGAAAGGTCTCTGCCTGGACCTCAGTCTCGAGCCTCAGGCAGCCCTCTGCGCGAGCGTGGAAGGACCAAGGCTCTCGACTCTGTGCCCTTGAGCCACAGTCTGCCTATACCAGGCCTCGGGAAACTATTAAGAACGACCCTGGAGGGCCGTTCGGAGGTCGCAGGGAGCCCGGACCGCACTCATCAAGCCGTTCACCCCACCACTTACTCGTGATCCGTTTAATTCACAGGGAGAATCATTGTGGCCTTTTTCCTCATTCTTGGACACGCTGTTCACGTTTGTGATTAATAGAAGCAGTATAATGCATTAGTGAATAGCATGGGTTTCACAGTTGGATGATCCTGGGTTCACAGACGTAATATGTGTTTTCTGGCAAATTGCTGAGTTCGTTTTCTTATCCATTAAATATAGGTAGCAAAAGTGACTACTTTGTACAGTTGTTGAGGATAAAAGGAGGTCACCATCTTAGTTCAGTGCCTACTATGTAGTAAGCAGTCAGTAGGTGTTAGCCATTATTCTCAACTCCCCATCACAGGTCAAACAAAAAACTAGAACAGCAGGTGTCTACCTAGTTAAACTCTACTTAGCACAGTAGTTTTGTCTCAGGGCACTTAGGACCTCAGTAAGCATGTAAGCAGTTAGGGTAGGGGTTCCCTGGAGAAAGAGAACCAGGCATGGATTTCTTAACATAACAGAAGCCATTTTTGGCCGAAGCCATTTTGTAATCTAAGCCTGGACACAATGCTTGTCCTTGAAGAGGTCTCAGTAAGTAATGATCTTAAAGGAACAAAAGAATGCAGAAACAAACGACTGTTAGGCAAGAGAAGCAACAGTGGCAAAGATAATATATTAGTTGTAAAGACCACTGGTTCTGGGAATTCCCTGGTGGTCCAGCGGTTAGGGCTTCACGCTTCCACTGCAGCGGGCACGGGTTCGATCCCTGGTTGAGTAACTAAGATCCTGCAAGCCACGTGGTGCGGCCGAAAAAAAAAGACTCCTAGTTCTGTTTCAGTGGTAAAGATTAGCCTGAGACGCTCAACCACCTGATCAGCTGGAACCCAAGGGATGTTGATGTTGACCCTTTTTGACCCTCTTGACTTCTATCAGCTAAAGCTTGGAATCTTTCATGAATATGCATGTACCCTTAGCTGAAAACTTCCCCAATTTTGCAGTTGAGAGAAACACTGCTTTGGAAAGGATCCCCGCTGTTCTACTTCCTTGCTGCACGTAATAAATCCTTCCCTCTCCTGCTCTTTTTTTTTTTTAATTTATTTTATTTTATCATTTATTTTTGGCTGCGTTGGGTCTTGGTTGCTGCACGCGGGCTTTCTCTAGTTGTGGCGAGCGGGGGCTACTCTTCATTGCGGTGCACTAGCTTCTCATTGCTGTGGCTTGCCTTTGTTGCGGAGCACAGGCTCTAGGCGTGTGGGCTTCAGTAGTTGTGGCACGTGGGCTCAGTAGTTGCGGCTCACCAGCTCTAGAGCACAGGTTCAGTAGTTGTGGCGCACGGGCTTAGTTGCTCCGCGGCATGTGGGATCTTCCCGGACCAGGGCTCGAACCCGTGTTCCCTGCACTGGCAGGCGGATTCTTAGCCACTGAGCCACCAGGGAAGAACCCCTTCTCCCACTCTTTGCCTTGGTTGTGTCTTTTGGCTTGACAGCCACCAAGAGGGGAGCACAGTTTTCAGGTAACAAGCTCTTCCCTTTCTGTGGACTTAGCATATTGCCCTTAAGGATCCTTTATCATATATTACCTTTCAGTAGTTTGCTATGGATATCTAGTTTCTTTACCCAGATATTTTAAGCTCCTAGAAGACTGGACCTGCCCTGTCTCCTCTCAGCTGTGCTGTACACATAGCAAGGGCTTGAAAAATGCAAAAGCAAAAATAACTTAGCTTTCAATGCATCTTTAAAATCACTTGAGTTCCTCAGTATTACTGTAAAATAAGGGGAGCACAAATAATTGGTCTAAGTTTACAAATATGCACTTTGAGGCCCATGCAGGTAGAATGACTGCTAAAGTCAAAAGAGTGCAAAGAACCAGTCTAGTTCAATTTCCTCTCAATCACAATACATTAATCCATTAATAATGAGGGTTATACCATCAGTTTGTTAGCTTATATAAGCAGGAGTATGAATGAGTTTGTTGAGCATACCTGGATTGTTTTACATTTTTAGGCAGCTTGGATTAATTAGGAGAAAGTCAATTGCACCGGCAAATGGAAATCTAGGAAGAAGCAAATCTAGTAAGTAGTGTGCTTCATTTCTTTATTTTCTGTAGCCTTGCATTTTTAACACTGGTAAAACATAAGGACACTCTGATCTTTTGCAGAGCAGTTGTTTGACTACTTAATTGTCATTGATTTTGAGTCGACTTGTTGGAATGATGGGAAACGCCACCGTAGCCAGGAAATAAGTAAGTCTGAACTTGACTGCGAATGGCCAAAGGTAACACTAGATAAGTTACTTTAAAGTTTATAGATATAAAACAGTTAACAGTTAAAGAAAACAAAATGATCTATGAATTGGTAATTTACTATAAAATCTGACTTGACAAAAAAACCCAAAAACCTAATACCTAAATGTGTCATCATATAAAATAATTGTTTTAGGATTGTATACAAAATCTCAATTGCATAGAAACTGAAAAAAACATAATGCCTTTGCAAAAATAAGTATGTTTCAATTTTCATATTGTCTTCATATTTAATTATGGAAATATATTCAAGAGTTTTAAGTAGATATACCTGTAACTTTAATAGTTTGACTTATTCTTTGGCATAACTTTAACCATTACATTACATTGCTTTGTTCATTTTAATATGCTTTTACTAAAACAATGATTGTTTAATAATGAATGCTATATGATGGTAATATATTTAATTTAGAGTGATTGCAGCATTAATTTAACAATTGTATATTCAAGTGTCAATTGATGTTTCTTTCATGTAGTTGAATTTCCAGCTATATTGCTAAACACATCAACTGGAGAGATTGAATCTGAGTTCCATGCTTATGTTCAGCCTCAGGAACATCCAGTTCTTTCTGAATTTTGCATGGAACTAACAGGCATAAAGCAGGTATGCCCTTCTCTTTTCCTCACTTCTCTTCTCATCCTCCCACTCCAACAAAAAACAAGCAGGCGAGATGCAGCTATTAAAATTCAGAAATCAGTTTCAAAAAGAAAATAAAAGCTATATGCCATTTGGAATTAGATTTATTCACTGTTAGGAGAAATAATGTCCCCTCCAGAAGCCCATTAGAATCTTTAAAAATTAGAAAGAATTGGACTGCCCAGTGGTTAAGACGCTGTACTGGCGGTCCAGTGGTTAAGACGCTGTACCTCGAGGGCACAGGTTCGATCCCTGGTCGGGGAACTAAGATCCCACGTGGTGTGGCCAAAAAAAAAAAAAAGAAAGAATAGTGTTATAAAGATGTATATCAATTTCCATATTTTATGGAAATTAAGTGACATCAAATTTCTGTTGATCGAGATATATTTATTGTATTTCTGTGTGATTTAGATTGATCAACCGAATTTTTCTTACCTTGCAGAATTCTAACCATTATATTATTTCTCTCCCATGTGTTTTAACATCTTTTCACTAGATGAACTCTTTGCCAGTTAGAATTTCTTCTTTTTTGTTGTATATCCCCCCCACACTGCCTACTTATGTGCTCAATAATTATGGAATTCTGTTGCTGAATTCAGATTTTATGACTCTATTCAGGCTCAAGTTGATGAAGGTGTCCCTCTGAAGATTTGCTTATCTCAGTTCTGTAAATGGATTCAGAAGATTCAGCAACAGAAGAAAATTATTTTTGCTACTAGGGTTTCAGATATTTCTACCTCTGAAGTAAAATTATGTGCATTTGTTACTTGGTCAGGTAAAAAAAAAAATGTTGTATCTATCAATCATAAATGAGTAGTGTTGCCACCGTGTAATTCTTTATCTCTGGTAGGAATTATACTTGTTAGCTTCCTGGGCCACGAAAAGAAATCTAAGTGTCTAGCAGATGTTAACCAAGAAAAGTAAATTTATTCATATTTTAAATTTTTTAAATGCCTTAAAAATTTAAGCCCTAACTTTAAAGAATCTTTCTAGACTGCTCCTCTCTGTTCTCCTGAATCCAGGCAAAGACTGGTGAAAACTCTTAGCATGCTATTTTCTACAACTTTGAAAAAAAAGAGTCCCTATTCAACTCACAACCTTTGCTTTTATACTTTCACACTTCTAATGTAGACATCAAGGGAAAAATGGGCCATTTAAAGCAGACCTTTTCTATGCCCATGTTAGAGCATTCCCGTTAATAGTCATTGATAGCAATGCTGTGCCATTGATAGCATAGCACTGATAGTCTTGGGTCTGTATGATCAGGCCACTCAAGATGGCTGTTCTCTTGTTCTCTGTACATCCCCTGATTGACCAGTCCCTGCTTCACTTACACCCTACTCACATGACTGACCTCCCCTCTTAATACATACTTGCCCCTGGCCCCAGCTAGTGATTGTTCTAATCTTTAGGTCAGAATATCTCCACCATGATAGCTTATCAAAGGGGCATAAGGGCTTGCTCCTCAGCTGGTTTCCCTGGGAACTCATGAGCCAACCTGATGTCAGTTCCCCCTGTGACTGGTAACACTTAGCAGAAGACTGCTGCCATCTGCTTCACGTGGTGGAGTGTCGCTCTAAGACCTTGCTTCAGACATGTATGTTCCCCCTGTTCATTAAATCCTTGATGTCTGTGTCACTGATTCGGGCTCTTTATTCTGTCGTGAGGTTGGGCAAGTACAAGGCTTGCAGGCCTGTGGGGTATAGCCCAAAAGGGTCCCTGTAAGATGTTTGGTTTCTCAATTACATTAATATTTTCTAGAATGTTGAAAGCAGATAATCTTTTCCATCTAGACCTTGTAATGTGACACCTTACTCTTCTTTCTGAAGTATCAGTGTGTTTTAGTGGGTTTTTAAGAAATCATTTTGAAACTTAGTTACCAACCTAATTTCTTAATAGTAAGTTATGAATAATTGTTAGATATTACCAGGGCAATTAAATTTTACTCTTCTTTTATATATTATATAGTATATTATATATACCATATGTAGTATATATTATATTTAAAATATAGTATACTATTATAGTATAATATATGCTTTCATATATTATTCTAAGTCCTGCTATTCTGTTTTATATCATCTTTCACCATTTTATTTGTAAATGATAGCATAAGTAAAAACTGCTGGCATCATTGACTTTGTTCTATTTTAATATACTTAATGCAGACTGGGACTTGGGGGTTTGCCTGGAGTATGAGTGTAAAAGAAAACAGTTGCTGAAACCTGTGTTCCTTAATTCTTGGATTGATCTCAGAGTAACTTACAAGGTAAGGGTCAAAGATGGGGGCATGTTCACTTTCTTTCTGTTGAAAAATGATTAAACTTTATCCCACGCATGGGTATGAGTTTCTGCAAACAAAATATTTTGCTTTGAAACATTCACATAAATACTTTTCTTAAAATATATAGAACAACACAAAAATAAGCACATTCCAAATCTAATAGAATAAAAATTATGAGAAGTAAATGGTTAATACCTAGCCCCTAAGGGACTTCCCTGGTGGTCCAGTGGTTAAGACTCCACGCTCCCAATGCAGGGGGCCTAGGTTCAATCCCTGGTCAGGGAGCTAGATCCCACATGCCACAGCTAAAAATCCCACGTACTGCAACAAAGATCCCGTGACTAAGACCCTGCGCAGCCAAATAAATAAATATTTTTTTAAAAAAAACTTAAAAAAAAATACATAGCCTTTCAAATAGTAATCATTTTTTAAGACATATTGTCTTTTATTTGACTAGATTTTCTATAGGAGAAAACCAAAAGGACTAAGTGGTGCCCTGCAGGAGGTGGGAATAGAATTCTTGGGACGAGAACATTTCGGTTAGTATAATTTAAAATTTTATTATGTAAGTCATTCTATCTTTATACAATCTTTCATTTGAACTTCATTTTTTGATGATGTCATTAACAAAGAATATCCTTCAGCCTGAAAAAAGCCCTCATCTATACAATTCAAATTGTTTCCAAGATTTTCAAATTACCACTTTCATAAAATATTGTAAGATAAAGACTGTCATGTAGTGGCTTTCTACTTGCTAAAAAGAATGAAAAGAATTAGCCAAATCAAATGGAGATTATAAACAAATGCCCAAATAATACAGTGGACTAGGGAAAAAACTGAACAAGGCTATTAGATTACTCATAAAACATGGTCCCTACAGAATGTTGGTCATATATATTTTTTTATTTTTAATTTTGGAATATAGTTGATTTACAATGTTGTGCTAGTTTCAGGTGTACAGCAAAGTGATTCATATATACATATACATATATTCATTCTTTTTTAGATACTTTTCTCATATAGTTTATCACAGAATATTGAGTAGAGTTCCCTGTGCTATACAGTGGGTCCTTGTTGGTTATCTATCTTATATATAGTAGTGTGTGTATGTTCATCCCAAGCTCCTGATTTATACCTCCCCCCAATGTTTCCCCTTTGGTAACCATAAGGTTTTTTCGATATCTGTAAGTCTGTTTCTATTTTGTAAATAAGTTCATTTGTATCTTTTTTTTTAAATTAGATTCCACATATGACCAGTATCATACGATATTTTGTATTTTTCTGTCTGACATACTTCACTTAGTATGATAATCTCTAGGTCCATCCATGTTGTTTCAAATGGCATTATTTCATTCTTTTTTATGACTGAGTAATGTTCCACTGTATATATGTACCACGTCTTCTTTATGTATTCCTCTGTTGATGGACATTTAGGTTGCTTCCATGTCTTGGCTATTGTAAACAGTGCTGCACTGAACATTGGGGTGCATGTATCTTTTCAGATTATGTTTATCTCTGGATATATGCCCAGGAGTGGGATTGCTGGATCATATGGTAGTTCTATTTTTAGTTTTTTAAGAAACCTCCATACTGTTCTCCATAGTGGTTGTACCAATTTACATTCCCACCAACAGTGTAGGAGGGTTCCCTCTTCTCCACACCTTCTCCAGCATTTATTGTTTGTAGACTGTTTGATGATGGCCATTCTTACCAGTGTGAGATGATACCTCACTGTAGTTTTGACTTGCATTTCTCTGATAATTAGTGATGTTGAACATCTTTTCATGTGCTTTTTGGCCATCGGTATGTCTTCTTTGGAGAAATGTCTATTTTGGTCTTCTGCCTATTTTTCATTTGGGTTGTTTGGTTTTTTTTTGACATAGAGCTGCTTGAGCTGTTCGTGTATTTTGGAGATTAATCCCTTGTAGGTCGCTTTGTTTGCAAATATTTTCTCCAATTCTGTGGGTTGTCTTTTTGTTTTGTTTATGGTTTCCTTTGCTGTGCAAAAGCTTTTGAGTTTAATTAGGTCCCAATTGTTTATTTTTGTTTTTATTTTCATTACTTTAGGAGGCAGATCAAAAAAAATATTGCTGCAATTTATGTCAAAGAGTGTTCTGCGTAGGTTTTCCTCTGTTTTATAGTATCCAGCCTTACATTTAGATCTTTGATCCATTTTGAGTTTATTTTTGTATACGGTGTTAGAGAATGTTCTAATTTCATTCTTTTACATGTAACTGTCCAGTTTTTCCAGCACCACTTATTGAAGAGACTGTCTTTTCTCCATTGTATATTCTTGCCTCCTTTGTCATAGATTAATTGACCATAGATGCGTGAATTTATTTCTGGGCTTTCTATCCTGTTCCATTGATCTATATATCTGCTTTTGTGCCAGTGTAATACTGTTTTGCGTACTGTAGCTTTGTAGTATAGTCTGAAGTCAGGGAGCTTGATTCCTCCAGCTCCCTTTTTCTTTCTCAAGATTGCTTTGGCTCTTCAGGGTCTTTGTGTTTCCATACAAATTAAAATTTTTGTTCTAATTCTGTGAAAAATGCCATTGATAATTTGGTAGGGATTGCATTGAAACTGTAGCTTGCTTTGGGTAATATAGTCATTTTGACAATATTGATTCTTCCAATCCAAGAACACAGTATATCTTTCCATTTGTTTGTGTCGTCTTTGATTTCTTTCATCAGTTTCTTATAGTTTTCTGAGTACAGGTCTTTTGTCTCCTTGGGTAGGTTTATTCCTAGGTATTTTATTCTTTTTGATGCAATGGTAAATGGGATTGTTTCCTGAATTTCTCTTTCTGATCTTTTGTTGTTAGTGTATAGGAGTGCAAGAGATTTCTGTGCATTAATTTTGTATCCTGCATCTTTACCAAATTCATCAATGAGCTCTAGTAGTTTTCTGGTAGCATCTTTAGAATTTTCTATGCATAGTATCACATCATCTGCAAACAGTATCAGTTTTACTTCTTCTTTTCCAATTTGGATTCCTTTTATTTCTTTTTCTTCTCTGATTGCCGTGGCTAGGACTTCCAAAACTATGTTGAATAGAAGTGGCAAGAGTGGACAGCCTTGCCTTGTTCCTGATCTTAGAGGGAATGCTTTCAGCTTTTCACCATTGAGAATGATGTTAGCTGTGAGTTTGTCATATATGGCCTTTATTATGTTGAGGTAATTTCCCTCTATTCCCACTTTCTGGAGAGCTTTTATTATAAATGGATGTTGAATTTTGTCAAAAGCTTTTTCTGCATTTATTGAGATGACCCTATAGGGTTTTTTTTTTTTAACTTTTTATTTTATACTGGAGTATAGTTGATTAACAATGTTGTGCTAGTTTCAGGTGTACAGCAAAGTGATTCAGTAATACATATACATGTGTCTATTCTCTTTCATATCCTTTTCCCATGTAGGTTGTTACATAATATTGAGCAGGGTTCCCTGTGCTATGCAGGAGGTCCTTGTTGGTTATCCTTTTTAAATGTAGCAGTGTGTACATGTCAATTCCAAACTCCCTAACTATGCCTCTCCCCACTCACCCCTGCCAATCATAAGTTTGTTCTCTAAGTCTGTGAGTCTGTTTCTGTTTTGTAAATAAGTTCATTTGTATCATTTTTTTTTAGATTCCACATATAAGTGATATTTGATATTCATCTTTCTCTGTCTGACTTACTTCACTCAGTATGAAAATCTCTAGGTCCGTCTATGTTGCTGCAAATGGCATTATTTCATTCTTTTTAGTGGCTGAGTAATATTCCATTGTATACATGTACCACATCTTCTTTATACATTCTTCTGTCGATGGACATTTAGGTTGCTTCCATGTTTTGGAAACAACGCTGAACATTGGGGTGCATGTATCCTTTCAGACCATGTTTTTCTCCAGATACCTGCCAGGAGTGGGATTTCACGATCATATGGTAGCTCTATTTTTAGGTTTTTAAGGAACCTCCATACTGTTTTCCACAGTGGCTGCACCAATTTACATTCCCACCAACAGTGTAGGAGGGTTCCCTTCTCTCCACACCCTCTCCAGCATTTATTGTTTGTGGATTTTTTGATGATAGCCATTCTAACTGATGTGAGGTGATATCTCATCATAGTTTTTATTTTGCATTTCTCTAATAATTACGGATGTTGAACATCTTTTCATGTGCCTCTTAGCCATCTGTATATTTTTTGGAGAAATGTCTATTTAGGCCTTCTGCCCCTTTTTTGATTGGGTTGTTTGTTTTGCTGATATTAAGCCACATGAGCTGTTTGTAAATTTTGGAGACTAATCCCTTCTCAGTCACATTGTTGGCAAACATTTTCTCCTAATCTGTGGGTTGCCTTTTCGTTTCGTTTATGGTCTCCTTTGCTGTGAAAAAGCTTTTGAGTTTAATTAGGTCCCATTTCTTTATTTTTGTTTTTATTTCCATCATTCTGGGAGACAGATCAAAAAAGATATTGCTGCGATTTATGTCAGAGCGTTCTGCCTATGTTTTCCTCTAACAGTTTGATAGTGTCCAGTCTCACATTTAGGTCTTTAATCTATTTTGAGTTTATTTTTGTGTATGGTGTTAAAGAATGATACTAGAGACAAATGAAAACAAAAGCACAACAATCCAAAACCTACGGAATGCAGCAAAAGCAGTTCTAAGAGGGAAGTTTATAGCAATACAGTCTTACCTCAGGAACCTAAAGCAACTAGAGAAAGAAGAACAAACAAAACCTGAACTTAGTAGAAGGAAAGAAATCGTAAAGATCAGAGCAGAAATAAGTGAAATAGAGAAGAAGAAAACAATAGCAAAGATCAGTGAAACTAAAAGCTAGTTCTCTGAGAAGATAGACAAAATTGATAAATGTTTAGCGAGATTCTTCAAGAAAACAAGGGAGAGGACTCAAATCAATAAAATTAGAAATGAAAAAGGAGAACTTACAACTGACACCACAGAAATACAAAGGATCATAAGAGACTAGCAACTGTATGCAGATAAAACGGACAACCTGTAAGAAATGGCCAAACTCTTAGGAAGGTACAACTTCCTAAGTTGTACCTTCCTAAGACTGAACCAGGAAGAAATAGAAAATATGAACAGACCAATCACAAGTAATGAAATTGAAACTGTGATTAAAAAACTCCCAACAAACAAAAGTCCAGGACTAGATGGTTTCATAGGTAAATTCTATCAAACATTTAGAGAAGAGCTAACACCTATCCTTCTGAAACTGTTCCAAAAAATTGCAGGGGAAGGAAAACTCCCAAACTCATTCTATGAGGCCACCATCACCCTGATACCAAAACCAGACAAAGATACCACAAAAAAAGAAAATTACAGGCCAGTACCAGTGATGAATACCTGCTCATGGGTCTCCTATGGGTGACTGCTATTCACACACTCCCAAGACAGTGGGGGCAGGGCTTGGCGCCTGCTCTCGGGTCTTGTATGGGCAGGTGGTCTCCACGCATTCCTAGGACAGCAGGGGCAGGTTTGGTGGCTTCTTGTGGCCTTCCTAGGGGTGAGGGTTATCCACGCACTCCTGGGACCGCAGGGGCTGGGCCTGGCATCTGCTTGTAGGTCTCCTATGGGCAGCTGCTCTCTGTGCACTCCCAGGACAGTGTGGGCAGGACTCAGTCATATATTTTCGAACTGTCTAACAAAATTTCACCTCCTCCTCTGTAAATGTGAGAAATCTTTCATTGGTAAGGCTGCCACAGCTTTCTACAAGACCATTTTTCATGATTAAAATTAGTAGATGATCAGAAAACCAACAGTATGTTCCAATGTCTGCTTAAGTGGTGGTATTTTTTGCTATATTTCTTTACACTGGTACCACTAAGTTCAGTGTTTGATATCTCTTTCCTCAGGGTTGGATGATTCTAGGAATACTGCCCTTCTTGCTTGGAAAATGATTAGGGATGGTTGCTTAATGAAAATTACAAGGTCCTTGAACAAGGTTAGTGGTGTCTTACCTCTTTATTCTGTTATTTCAAACTCCAGAAGTAATCATAGGCAAGTTGAAATGTAGATGTCATGTATGCTATCATTTATAAATCAATGATGACATTTTTCTTTTTTGTCATACAATGTGTACTAAAGAAATTATGAATGCAGAATGTCTAAAGCTGTTGGATTTGTCTATGAAATCATAGGTTCCCACTAAGAGGAATCCTAACATTTTCACCAGAAATTTGAATATGGATCAAGTTGAAGAAATATCAGCCTGCAACAGTAGCATTCATGATCCCAGCATATATGGTGGGGAGCCTAAAAATACAATAAAATCCTACGAGGAAGTTCAAATGAAGTCAGTTGGTGTGAATTTTCCTATAAAGGTACAGCAAGATCAGTTACAACTAAAGGGCAATGGAAAAGCAGGTCTTCAGAATGTCAAAAGCTGTTTATCTCTTTTTAATGCTAAGTCCTGGACCTCTCTGGGGCAGTTACAGTCTTCCAGTTTGAATACACCTATGCAGAAGCAAATAAACCAACATCTTGCATTTAATACCAATTCTGAGTCTTCAACAGTTGGTTCAGAATTGATACTTGTTTCAACTACCATTTCATCTGTTAATAATGTTTCTGATATGGAAATGAGTTCTGCTCTTGATTGTTTACCTATGTTGGCTGATTGGGAGGATGTAGCTTTACTGCCATCATCTCAACCTGAGCAGAATATATATTGTATGCCTCCCATTAGTGACTCAAAC
Source organism: Balaenoptera physalus (assembly GCF_965194825.1). Classification (NCBI taxonomy): domain Eukaryota; kingdom Metazoa; phylum Chordata; class Mammalia; order Artiodactyla; family Balaenopteridae; genus Balaenoptera; species Balaenoptera physalus. The sequence goes on along the minus strand of NC_138898.1, from coordinate 70,390,305 downwards.
TTAGACACTTCATTTAATTCTGGAGAAAGATTAATGGTTTTAGAAAAATCTGAGATGTTAAGTCAAGAAAACTTTGGAGGCACAGAAGAAACTCCTCAAAAATCTGATACCTCTAAGTCTATTGTATATAAGAGTCCACATACTACTATTTATAATATAAAAGAAGCCAAAGATCCAGGTTCAGATGCTTTTGACTTTAAGTTACCTGAATGTAAATCAAGTAGCTTCAACAGTGTTAATGCCAATATGTCTCATCCTTTAGTTTTGGGGAAACATCCTCTTCATTTAGGTGGTGCTAAGAGGAATCCATCCAGTCCCCTACCTTTCCCACCAGCAAAAAAACAGACCTTCACTATTCATGAAGAAAAGCCTACGTCATCTAATGGCTCCCCAGGGGGAAGTTCTTCCAGGAAGGTTCTCCCTTCTATCTTAACTTCTACAGTTAATGTACAAGATCCTTGGAAGGGTGGGAAAATAACACCTCCTTTATGCAAGTGTGGCCGAAGATCTAAGAGACTTGTTGCTTCTAATAATGGACCGAACCATGGAAAAGTCTTCTATTGTTGTCCTATTGGGAAGTACCAAGAAAAGAGAAAATGTTGTGGTTATTTCAAATGGGAACAAACACTTCAAAAGGAGAGAGCCAACAGCATAGTTCTGTCTCATTCCCCAGGGGGACTCACTTTTAACTCTCCAGAAACAAGCCATATTTGTGACAGAAATGTAGATTTTTCTACTAAAAATTCATTGAGACTCAGACCTTCAATGAGGAATTGACTTTTTTTTACATGTAAACTATGTTTTTAGCTCAATGTGACTTTTACTGCAGTAAAGAGAAAAAAAATTTGTATAGGGCTACAAGTTGTGAGGACATAGTGTATCTGAGCTCTGTAAGCTACACTGAGGCTATTCAACACATTCTCACACACACTGAAAATAGAAAAAAGAATTTCACAGGCTTCTAATTTCATTCACCAGTTATCTAATTTGTCTTCTGTTCATGTATGAATCCTGATTGCCCCTTGAATTCCCACACATTATGAGTATTCTGATAATGTCTTATACTATTTTATTTATATTTCATATATTAACCCATGCCAAATTTATCATACTTTTTTGAAGAACCACAAATGAAATACTTGGTAAACTGTATTTATTAGATTAAATATAATAAGCAGCAATACTAGTATATGATATCCTTGTTTCTTTTTATTGAATTATGATTGCCATGCAATATTATATTGGTTTCAGGTGTACAACATATGATATCCTTCTTTTACAGTTAGACCTTGAAACAAATTTTAAACTATTTTTAATTGTTTGAATAAAAATGTGACCAATAAAAATCACTAGACTGTTTTCAATTATGATAATCTAATATTTTAAGTTTTTCTAAAAACTTTTATAACTTTAGTTTTATTTCAACCCTTGAAAATTGGTTCTGATTTGTATGTCAACATATCAGAAGAATTATTCAACTAAGATTTGAAATCCAACAGCTCAGAGATTTGGTTCAGAAACGCTTCTATACTATATGTTTAAAAATTCCTCGGCAGCTGATGGTATTCTATTTATGTTACCAAATTATAAGAACATTGACACTAATGCAGAGGAATTTACTCAATATTTTATTTCAGAATTCAGCCTATGATGTTATAACCACAAGATATTTTATTTATTTATTTATTTATTTATGGCTGTGTTGGGTCTTCGTTTATGTGCGAGGGCTTTCTCTAGTTGGGGCAAGCGGGGCCCACTCTTCAACGCGGTGCGCGGGCCTCTCACTATCGCGGCCTCTCTTGTTGCGGAGCACAGGCTCCAGACGCGCAGGCTCAGTAATTGTGGCTCACGGGCTTAGTTGCTCCGCGGCATGTGGGATCTTCCCAGACCAGGGCTTGAACCCGTGTCCCCTGCATTAGCAGGCAGATTCTCAACCACTGCGCCACCAGGGAAGCCCCGCAAGATATTTTAAATTGATTAGTTTATAAGCATACTGTCACATTTTTAAATCACCTTTTCATAATCTTGTGGTTTTACAGAGCCTCATTTTATAGATACCACGATAAGTAATGAATTTAAATTGTTTCCCATTCTTTCTTCCTCAGTTCATTTCTTTTTGTCTTCCCACTAATAGTCTTTGGCAGCTCTTGAATAAATTCTACCTGTAGATATCAAGGGAAGAAAATTAGCCCTGAAGTTTTCATCTTTAGACAAAGTCAATTATATAAAAGTTCTATTATGAACTCTAGGTGAAAGAATCAGGACACCCATTGGGGTGGGTTTTTGGTAACAACCAAAAAAGGGAGAGGGGTATTGTTGAGGATATTTTTCTTGATATTTAGTACAGTAAGTCCCCTACACACGAACCTTCAATTTGTGAACTTTCAAAGATGCGAACGTGCATCTGGTTCCAGCAAGGAACCCGAACCTGTGCCATCAGCATCAGGCCTGAGTGAAATTGCAGCTTGCCCTCCGCCTCCTATTGCTGACAATCCTTCAACTCTACCTCTTCTCCCTCCTCCAGTCAGTAACTCTTTTTGCCTGTTCACTCGAGGCCAGCCCCTGTATGCCAGCTGTTGTACTGTACTACTGTACTTTTCAAGGTACTGTACTGTAAGATTAAAAATGTTTTATTTTTTGTATTTGTTTTATGTATTATTTGTGTGAAATGTATTATAAAACTATTACAGTACAGTACTATATAGCCGATCGTGTTAGTTGGGTACCTAGGCTAACTTTGTTAGACTTAACGAACAAACTGGACTTAATGAACATGCTCTCCAAACAGAACTTGTTCGAATATAGGGGACTTACTGTATTTACTATAAGTCAGGTAAGCCAAATGACCCAACAAATTAGTTTAAGGGTTTCATTTTAATCTCAAAGATTCTGATTCTTATCCGTGTCATTAGTTTAGTTTGGAATATTTGGTATAGCATGTTTGAGGAGAATGTTCATTAAAATGGAAAAGATAAACAGCTGAAAATTTCCAGAATACTAAGCAAATATTGTTCATAATCAGAATACCTGCCTTCCTGGGATATTTGTAAGGTGCTGTAGTTCTTTTTACACGCTCGTGAATCTCCTTCTTCAGTTGTTCTTGATCGTTTGACTTCTAATCAGGGTTCAGAACAATAAAAGCCTTTACTACCTAAAATAAATATTTGAACACCAGGAAGATGAGTTGTCTATTCTTATGTTTTAGTGTGTCTTTTCTTTCTCTTAACTTGGGAATCTAATCTAAATACCTGATGGGGTGGGCCAAAAGGTTCATTAGGGCCTGATCCCAGCTCTATGCTCTTAAGCCAGCCAGTTGACTCCCACACCTAGATTTTGTATCTAATACGAGAGCTTCTGGAACCCCTGCTTTGATTATGATCTATACTTGAACCTTCTCATCTAACTACATCTTAAACTCTACTTTCTGACCTGTTTCTGATCATCTCTGCTCTTGACTTCTTGCCTCATCTTTTATCTCCTTCGAAAAAGTTTTCTTTTGGAAACTTGGTAATGCACTAAGCACAGTCTTTTATATAACAACCCAGCCTGATCTAGTCTAGTTCATAGGTCACCACCCTCAGTGTGGCCCTAATAAACAGTATTCTCATGGGTTTGCCATATCCTTATTGAAGGGAACAGTTCACTGAGTGAGACTGTCCACTCTTTATTCCATAGACATTTCTGTTGATGCAAGGCTATGAAGATTCCAGCAGTCACGTTGCTATTGCTCTGAACCATTTACCTGGCCTTCAGTAACAAGAGTAAAAGTGGTAATGGTCCTTGCTCTATAATTGGCAGAAGACAGGGAAGACTTCATCACTTCATGCTCACAAATCCTGTTCCCCAAAGTTCACCCTTCCTTGAAATGTTTTAGAAAATCCTGCCCAGAAATTTTGGACCTTTACTGGAGAAGACAGAGGCCATTCCTCATGTGTAGTCCCCTTCAAGAGTGTATTGGAATTCTAAATGTTCTCTCCTGGGGCACTGCCAGCACTGCCATTTACTGCCTTCCCTAGAGGCAGAACTCTAGGTGAGTCAATTAGTATGTACCACCAAATCCAGAATACCAGCCTAGGGTTTGCCATGGAATGATGCTGCCTTGTGGGCATAGTTCCAGGAGAGTCACCTGTAAATTTTATGATTAAATATTCTGCACTTAAGAGGCTTAAATCTTTTTGAATTCACAGATTCATGTATCTAGCTTGAAGATAAGTTGGCAACATTACCTATCTACCTTGGTCTGGGAGTAAATAGTTGATCAAAAATGGATTATTTGAAAGACTAAGTCACTCAGGACAACTAGTTAGTGAGAAGTGAGGACTTGCAGTTATAAAATTTTCAAATTTTGGTCATTGCTTACCAGTGTGCAGTTTTATAACATTTTATGAGCAATTATTTATTTCTGTCTTTACCAAAACACCTTGAAAATTTCTAAATTACATGTGCCATGGAGCAGTTGTGTGTGTATGCATGTATATAATTTTATCCTATCCATTTTTTGACATTTCATAGAATTTAATCATATTTATGCCTGCTCTATTTCTTATCAACATTTTTATGAATAAAAAAAATTATCCTTGCTATAAGTGAATTGTTCAAAGGCAAATTATTTTAAGAACTAGTGTCTAAATACTGGTTTGCATATTGATGACTTGTACACTTTGGGTAAAGTCTAATTTATCTTTATAAAAGTCTTTATAAACCATTACAGAAAATGATAAATTATTAAGGAACAATCTAACATGGTTAAGAGCATGAACTCTGAAGTCAGACAACCTGGGTTCAAGTCACACTTTGCATGTAATCTCAGGCAAGTTAGGACACCTCTCTCTGCCTCAATTTCCTTCTCTGCAAAAGGAGTTTGTGAGGATTAAATAAATTAACATATGTATAGGGCTTATAACAATACCTGGAACATACTAAGTCATTAAAAATATTAGGTATTAGTTGTAGTAATTTCTTTTGCACAGAATTTCAGAGAAACTTTGAAGCCCACTTATGGATTTTAGGTTAAAAAAAATCTTGTACTTCTACTACTGCAACTAATACCTAATATTTTTAATAACTTAATATGTTCCAGATGTTGCTATAAGGCCTATACCTTTGTTAACTTATTTAATCCTCACAAACTTTTTAAGAAATTAAAAATCATTTTCAATTCTATTCTCCAGAGAAAACCAGCGAAGTGGTATAAATTATTCCTGTTTTTTCCCAATACATTTATACTTAAAAATTGAACCATGCTATACATTACAGCTTTGAATCCTTCTCTCTTAAAATTTTTCTATTGAAGTGTAGTTGATTTACAATGTTGTGTTAGTTTCAGGTGTACAGCAAACTGATTCAGATATATATATAGACTCATGAAACCCTACTGGTGGAGTTCAGAGAAAAGGGACAAACTTCAATAATCATTGAATCTGTTCCATACTCTCATTACCTGGAATATTGGAGGTCCTGCCTGGCAAAGGGGGACTGAAGAGTGGCATGGAACCTTTAAACCCAAACTACCACGTGATCAGCCCCAACAAAAGTGAGTTTTCAGGACTCCTGTCTTATTCATAGTTTATTTCCTGAACCGTCTACTTACTGACTGAGCCAGCCTACTTCTGGTTACTTAGTTCCTGTCTCAGACCTTGCTCCCATTCCTGATATCTGATGCCAGCCTATCCTCCTCAGCTACACCAGGGTCCACGTTGGTTTCCAGACCTTCTGGGTAAAAACTTGAGCCTTCAACCTGACTTCTGGCACCCTATCCTGGTGTGAGCCTGGGTTGCTGGCATTCACACCGTCTTTGCCCCAGCACTCCATGGAAAGGATTCAAATTCTTTATAGTATGTATTTTCAGTCTCATTCTGTAGCAGTTCTCTCTGATTAGCATATTTCTATCTGACTTGCATGTTTAGTAATGAGTCTCTAACTTACATAGTGGATGAATCATTTGGATAATTCTGTTTCAATGAACTACTGTTTAGAAGTATGTTAGACTGCCAACAAACTATAAGGTAGAGACGAATCAGTTCTCTTACCTCTCCTCTGATGGGGTCTGGGCTGCTGATGACAGCTAACTCTGCAAGTGCAGAATGCTCAATCAGGGCACTTTATCTCAAACGGTCCAATTCATTAACTGGGAAACAAAACATATGGCAGGAATTTGTAAAGGTGAGCAAAAGGTTAACTCCAGAATACTTACAATCTGTTAACACAAACATATCCACAGACGAAAATTACCCAGAGGATAATATGATATCATCCACTCTTGCAACAAACTAGAAATGTCCATCATCCATATAGCCCCGTCCCCAGTGATACAGAAATTGCCTCGTGGAGTTGAAGCTGTTTCTGTAGGATTATCCTATAAAACTAATAATTAATATTATTTTGAATGTGATTCTTCAGTTGGATTTTTAAGTATTTAAGGAGAAAGAAAAGTTTGGTGTTTTTGAGAATCCTTAGAATGAAGAGGAGCAAGCATGGGAAATAGGGATGAAAGTCTAGCATTGAGCCAGCCCAATAATCAGAAAGGTAAACTGTAATTACAAAGACTAGGCATGCTGCCATCCTGAGAATTTTCTTAGATTGGTCACAAAATAAATATTGCAGGCGCTCAGAGGAGAAGGCTAAATAAGTCTTTTGCTAATTGGTTAATATCTAAACACTTGCAGGAAAAAAGAGAAGTCAATACTCAGAGTTAAAAGAAAGTACCTAATGAGTCAACAGAGAGGGGTTTTTTTGTGTTTGTTTTGTATTTGGTTTCGTTTTACACAAAAGTAGAGAATTGATTCTGTAAGTTTAGCAGGAAGAAAAAGGAAGTATTTTTATATTATGTAAAATCCACTGACAATTAGAACCTGGGCCTTTGATTATACTGAGGTAAACTTTTCTCTAATTTGTATACTGTAATTAGAGATGAAAGTATGTTTGCAAACAGTAAGGAGCTTGGGAGAAAGAAAATTACTTAAGCTCACTGCACCATTCTCTGTCTCTCTCACTCCTTACATGAAGGGAAACCACTAATCAGATTTCAGGAAAATTATTGGGTACTGATTTACAGCAGAGAGGATTAATGATATTAAGAGGGCTGTCTTCTTTCTAGGGCCCCCTTCCTCTCACCTTCACGGGGTTGGAGCAGTGATCTAGCCTGGGGAGACCAGCGTGCCCTTCTCTAATAAGCATTTGGGTATTTCTTCAGTTCCCTGTCTGAGGGATTACTGTTCAGGACAATAAATCTCTCAAGAAAAGGCTGAATACCTATCCTAGGTGTATTTTGTGGCAAATAGAGATAGTTACCAAGCACTTTTGAGAAATAAATAGAAAATGAGATGTTATTTAATAACTCTCTTACCACATAATGTGTAAAAAGGTGAAATGGTTGGTTAGGTAGAACTCGAATGCCAATATCTCCTTCTTGTCCAGGTGGTAGAACATTGCCATCTACATCTAAAATTTAGAGTGAAACAGAATAATTTATTTAAGGGAGTATTTATTTAATGCCACATCTGAAATCTTTGCTTTGCATGTTTTGTTTTGTTTTTTGCCATTTAAGAATGCAGACTTCAGAAAAATTTTAAGTATACTTTAAATTCCTAAGAGAAATGTATTTATTTAAATTCTTACTGCAAAATATATTGTAAAATGCATGTTAGCAAAATGTGAAAGAAGAACAAAATTTTTCTTTAATTCTATCATTCAACAATAATCACATTTTGGTAATATCCTTTGAGATGATATAGACATAGAAAAAAATAGGATCACTTTATAATATTAGTGTTTTACAACCTGCTTTTATCATTTAGCACCATATCTTAATTGTCTTTTCCTTTCAAATAAATATTTCATTACTGGTTTTCAAACTTTGTGAAACAAACAAAATCTTACTTTAGAAGCCCAATATGAGTAAGCAGGAAAAGGGGAATGTTCTCTGGCTGAGACAGTGGTGGGTAATCCGAAGCCTTGCTCTCTTATCCTCTCGTGTTCTCTGAAGTACCTAATAGTAGCTAGCATCCTAAATAATAAATGCTAATGCTCTAACTACTTTATATGTACTATCTTCTTTAGTCCTTATAACAGCCATATCTGGTTAGGAGTATTATTATGCTCATTTTGTATACGAGGAAACTGCGGCGCAGAGAGTTTACGTAGCGCCACAGTGCATGATTGAGCTGGAATTCAAATCTCAGCAATCACACTCTAGATCCTATACTTTTCATCATTATACTTCTCTGTGGAATCTCTCCAGGGAGTTCAATCCATTTTCTAAAAATCCAAATAAGCATTTCTCAGATTGATTGCTCATCTCATATACCAGATTTTGCTCTTACTTTTAGCTGTTTCTAAATATGAAAACTCTACTCTGCTTTTATATACACCCTTCAAACCTGAGATGTAGCTTGTTGGAAAATAAGGGTATGATATTTATCTGGCCCTTTCCAGAAGGAAAAGCGCTTATGTCCCTAACGAGAAACTTGAAAGGCATTCTAAATGTTAACTTATTTTTAAATTCTTGCAAATAAAAAAGTATAAATTCCCACCCAGTTATCTAAAGAATTATTTGGTTTCAGGTATCAAGAAGAGATATGTTAAGAGTTCTAATTACTTAACACAGACTACTGTTTAATAGATGGGAAAATAGATAAAATATTCTTTCTCTGGGGAGAATCTAATTCCTCATTGTTCAAGGGGGTCCTAGAATGTTTAAACATGAAAATTATGAGCTTTGATCTTTGAAGTTGCAAAAATCTGATATCCAGCTGGTTAGAGTACATCCCCGGATGTCAGAATGTCACTAAAGATGCTCTTAGCTAGGTAGGGAGGGGCCCAATAATAAAAGCCCATGGGAAAGAGTTAAAAATGAAGGTGGCTGCATGAGGGAAATGCAAAGCAAAACTACAATGAGATGCCATCTCACACCTATTAGTATGGCTACTATCAAAAAACCAAAATAACAAGTGTTGGCAAAGATGTGGAGGAATTAGAACCCTTGTGCACTCTTGGTGGGAATGTAAAATGTGGAAAAACAGTATGGCAGTTTCTCAAAAACTTAAAAATAAAATTACCATATGTATAAATGATTCACTTTGCTGTACACCTGAAACTAACACAACGTTGTAAGTCAACTGTACTCCAATAAAAATTAAAAATAAAATAAAATAAAATTACTATATAATCCAGCAACTCCACTTCTGGGTATATACTCAAAAGAATCAAAAGCAGGGTCTCAAAGAGATATTTGTATACCCATGTTCATCACAGCATTATTCACAATAGCTAAAATATGGAAGCAACCCAAGCACTCATCAATAGACGAATGAACAAGCAAAATGTGGTATATATATATATATACAATGGAATATATTATTCAACCTTAAAAGAGAGGAAATTCTGACACATGCTACAACATTGATGAACTTTGAAGACATTATGCTAAATGTAATAAGCCAGTTACAAAAAGACAAATACTGTATGATTCCACTTATACATAGTACTTAGAGTAATCAAAATCATAGAGGCAGAAAGTAGAATGGTGATTGTGAGGGACAGGTGGGAAGAGGAATTGAGTCATTGTTCAATGGATATAGAGTTTCAGTTTTACCGTATGAAAAGAATTATGGAGATGGATAGTGGTGACACCTGCACAACATTATTTAATGTGGTATTATTTAATACCACTGAATTGTGTACTTATAAATGGTAAAAATGGTAAATTTTAAGTTATCTGTCTTTTACCACAATAAAAAGAAATTCGGATAAATAAGTGAAAGTGGAGATGCTCATTGGGGATGTACTGTTCCTCTTGGCCACACAATTTTTGCATTCAAAGATAGCTGCTCCAATAAATCACTGGGCTTAAATGAGTGGGGAACTGGTGGTACATTGCAGTTGGGATGGCTGTGAGTACAGCTATGCCTGTGAGACTCTGATAGCATGTTGGGAATTGTCATCAAGAGAAAACATCTGTGTGAAATGCCAACTTTTGATTACTTGTAATGCAGATATGATAATGCTTAATTATCAGTATTTCTTTCTCTGACCTAAGGCAGCCTATTAACCAATGAACTATTGTTAAGTCTTTTTACAGAATGTAACCAATGCTGCTCTACCATCTCTTCTTAGAAAAGTTTTTCAAAGGAAAGGAATTCCAGGGAGAGGTGAATAATAACAGCGCCTATCTTTTGGACTTTATTATGTGCCAAGCACTTTGCTATGCTCTTTAGAAATATTACCTCATTAATCCTCACTAGAAACCTATGAAATCAGTTCTGTTATTATTAGGGTTACCAACCATCTTGATTTGCCCGTGACTAAGGCAGGGGGTGTATCCTCAGGATGTACTACTTTCAGGGCTAAAACTAAATAAGTCTCAGGCAAACTGGGACAAGTTCACCCTGGTCCCTGTTTTACAAATAAGGAAACAGACTTTAACAGCTTAACCAAAGATACTCAGCTAGTGAATAGCAGAGCCAGACCAAAACCATCAGGCAATCCTACCTTTAGACAAGTTTCCGTAGCAAAGTGAAAGTGAGGGAAGGGAACCAGCATCTGGTTTATTCCATAAATAGTGACATCAGCAATCAATCTCATCTAAACTTTCTCAAACTTACCTGATTATAAGAATTACCTGAGGTGTTATTTAAAACACAGATTTCAGCATCCCACCCTAAATTTATTGAATCAGGCTCTCTAGAGAAGGAGCCTGAGAATTTGTATTTTGACAAGTACCCATGTGATTCTTTATGATCAGATAAGCTTGGGAAACATTGGTCTAATCTACAACTAACCCTCAGTTAAGATTGATTCTAAGGTCTCTGTAAACTCATCCATTTTGTGTTTTTGTTGCTATTGTTTTCTTTTATGTATTAGTGTAAGTTCCTTTGGCTATACTTAGCTTTGGCTGGGTTGATCTGAGAACAAGTCTAACCCTGTACAAAGTCTGCTGATGGGATAATAGGATGCCCCCTAGGGATCAAGTGATGAAAATGGCAGTGGTTACACGACAGCCAGGAACTGGCCAGGCAGGCTTAGGAAGAGAGAGAGAACGCTGCAACCATTGTAAACTGTAGCCTCTTTTGGCCTACTTGACCCTTTTAGGAGGTCTGGAGCTCCCTAACCAGAAGGGGCAGTGTGGTGTCACAGTTAAGAGTATGGATACGGGAACCAGATTCCTTGGGATTGAATCTCAGCACTCGCAGCTACTAGCTTTGTGACCTTGGGTGAGTCTTTAACATCTCTGGGCGTCATCTGTAAAATGGTTCTAATATTGCCATGTCTCTCATAGGTTCCTTCTGGAAATTAATATTTGTAAAATGCTTAGAACTATTTGGCATAAGAACTGCTTTTGAGAGAAAAAAGAGACAAACTAACATTTCTAACCCATTTCCATCTTTATATGTAAGTTAAGATATCATAGAAGTAACATAATCATCACCAAAACTAGGAATGTAAGGGAGTAGAAGTGGGGTAGATGGTAAACAGATTGGGTTGTTAAATATTTTCCTGGGAAGGGATGTACAAACCTTAACATCAAAAGCAGGAGAAGGCTTCCCATTGAGCCAGGCTTAATTTTCATTCCCTTAAAATTTCCACAGATTAGTACCTAGTTAAGAAGAAGAAAGAGTAAAGTAACATTACAAATAAATTTATTCATTCATCCACCATGCATTCATTCAACAAATATTTATTCAGAACTTACTGTGAATCAGGCTCAAAATAAAACAAATTCTGTGCTCTCATGAAGTATAGAGATAGACACTAAACAAATATAAATATAATAAAGTTATAACACTAAGTAAATTTATAATTGCTAAAATATCCATATTTATGAAAACATTTGTACTCATATTTGCATGATACTTGTTATGCTGTTTCTATTTAATAAATTCGTCAATTTTTGTTTTTATTTTATTTTTGGTATTCTAATTTTTGACCAGGTACTACTTTCTCATGGTTCATAAATTGAAGCATTATAAAAAGACACGCTGAAAAATTTCTTTCAGCCTTTCCCTTATGTGCTCCATTTTACCCCTCCCTTTCCTACATAATAACCACTTTTGTTATTATGTCATTCATTTCCTCTAGAATTTCTTCTTATTTCTACGAGCTCTTTAGATAAACCTTTTTAGAGTGTGCTTGTCAAGGAGTTGTCCAGCAAACTTAATATTTCAAGTAACAAGGAGCTCAGCATTTTCTATTTTTGAGGTAGCCCTAAGAAATTTCCTCATTACATAAGGGGAGATCTTTTTGTAGATCTAGTATTTTTTAATTAAAAAATTTTTTTAATGCCCTGGCCCTGATCAATTATATAGTGGCTTTCCTCAATGAATGGCTATTTAAACTGTATCTGTTACAGAGCTTTTTTGCAACTATCTTCCCTCAAGTTTTTTTTTTTTTTTTTTTTTTTTAAATTTATGGCTGTGCTGGGTCTTCGTTTCTGTGCAAGGGCTTTCTCTAGGTGTGGCAAGCAGGGGCCACTCTTCATCGCGGTGCGCGGGCCTCTCACTATCGCGGCCTCTCTTGTTGCGGAGCACAGGCTCCAGACGCGCAGGCTCAGCAATTGCAGCTCATGGGCCCAGCCGCTCCGCGGCATGTGGGATCTTTCCAGACCAGGGCTCAAACCCGTGTCCCCTGCATTGGCAGGCGGACTCTCAACCACTGCGCCACCAGGGAAGCCCCCTCAAGTTTTTTTTTTTAACTGTTCTTCTAATCACGCCACTCCCTCCCTATCCCTCAGCCACAAAGATATAATAAACACTTTGGTTTTTATTCATCTGACTGAATTGAGTCCAGCCCTGTCTTTTCAGTGAAGTCTGTATACCGTTTCAGTCTGTCCATATCCTTCGTAGATATCCAGACCTGTCCTGTTTCTCCATTGTTCAGTCACTTCAGAGTTGATTGATTCCCCAGCACTTACACAGTGCTTTAAGCTTTTGAACTTATAGTTTCTCAGAAGACAGATAACGAGTTAAATTTAGGAGGAAAATGGAGAAAAAATGTAAATTAGGATTATTTCTAGTGAAATTTCATACAAAGTGTTTTAGTTTTTCCCCCAACTCCCTTCTCCAATACAAAATAAACAAACCATTCTACCATAAAATGACTCCCGAAACACCAGTTTTTTTTTTTCTTTTTCTCCCTTTTATTTGGGGTGGGGGGTGGGGGCGGGGGTGTGATTTGTTGCAGAGAAAAACCATGCCATCCCTAGGGAAGGTACCACATAATATGTTAAATCAGTGATGAAAGGTTTACCAATTGTCTGGTTAAATTGTGGAGTATTTATACAATAGACCACTCTACAGTTGTTAAGAAAAAAGAAGAAGCTCCTGGATTGTACTGTCCAATAGCACTTTTTGTTATGATAGAAATTTCTATGCTGAGCTGTCCACTATTGTATCCTCTAGCCCTGTGTGGCTGTTGAGCACTTGAAGCATGACTAGTGCAACTGAGGCCCTGAGTTTTTTTCATTGAGGTATAATTGACTTATAATGTTGTATTAGTTTTAGGTTTACAATGTTAACGATTTGATGTTTGTATATGGTGAACTGATCAGCACAAGTCTAGTTAACATCTCTTACCCTACGTGGTTACAAGACTATTTTTTCTTGTGATGAGAACTTTTAAGATCTACTCCCTTAGCAACTTCAAATATGCAACACAGTAAGTCCCCTACATACGAACCTTCAAACTGCAAACTTTCAAAGATGTGAATGTGTGTTTGCATGTCCAATCACATAAGTTCATGTGTCTGGTATACATTGTCATGTGCGTGCATCCTCTACAAGTGGTTGTGCTTTTGTGTACTTTACTGTGCAGTACTGTATAGAGGACAGTAGTACAGTATCTTTATTTCAAGCCCAGGATGTCTGGAAGCAAGTGTAAAAGCAGTGGTGATGTAGCTGGTACTACTGTACTTTTCAAGGTACTGTACTGTAAGATTAAAAATGTTTTCTTTATTTTTTGTGTTTGTTTTTTATATATTATTTGTGTGAAAAGTATTATAAACATATTACAGTACAGTACTATATAGCCAATTGTGTCAGTTGGGTACCTAGGCTAACTTCATTGGACTTACAAACAAATTGGACTTAACGAACGTGCTCTCGGAACGGAATTCATTTGTGTATGTGGGGGACTTACTGTACAGTATTATTAGCTATAGTCTGGAACTGAATTTTTAATTTAATTAAAATTTAAATTTAAATACCTACATGTGGCTAGTGGTCACCAAATTGGACAGCACAGTTCCCGGATGTATTGTAGGTGAAGAAAGGAAGGTCAGAACTGTGTGCATATCATGTTCCCATTATAAAAGAGAGGGGGAGAACATATGCATATTGGCTTGTGCATGCATAGATCTCAGGGAGAGGGAGAACTGAGACTGAGGACAAGGTATGGAGGAAGACTTTCACTAATATATTTTTATATACCTATTGAATTTTATGTCATGTGAATTGTTTCCTGTTCAAAAATCAAATAAAGTCAATTTAAAAGTAGTGATCAATCCACACTTTCAAATGGAATCAGTAATAAAGGACATTCATCTTCTTTCCTGTTTGCTGGGATAGGGTTTTAAATAGGGGTGACATATATTTTCTCAGCTCAGGTAACAGTCATCATACAAAGGATAAACACCTTCTTATCCATAACCACTGGGCTCAGAGCTATACACTTGTCCCAGCTTACCCTTCCCCCTCCCCGTATCCTCAAGTCCATTCTCTAGTAGGTCTGCACCTTTATTTCCCGTCTTGCCCCTAGGTTCTTCATGACAATTTTTTTTTTTTTTAGATTCCATATATATGTGTTAGCATACGGTATTTTTTTTTTCTCTTTCTGGCTTACTTCACTCTGTATGACTGCTATTTTTAATTCTCTATCAGATTGCAATCTTCCGTGAGTTTAAGTTTGGTTTCTAGAGAACTGTCATTTTCTTTCCTGATACCTTGCCACTGTGCTTTTTCACAGTGCCTGATGACTTGTTCCTCTGCCCACCCATTTGAAGGTGTGAACACATTTCTTATTAGGTAAGATTTGTTTACTTTCGTTCTAACAATTCAACAGGTTGGTAATTAGAGAACTTTCTTTTGTTTTCCAGTAGGTGGCACTATAGCACAAGTCTTTGGTTTCCCTAACCTGACCTGCCCGTGACTGTACTGTCGAATCAGTATTTTCCACCCTTCACCACCCCTGCCAGAGGTGTCACTGAAGCCCTCATTGTCTCTGCTTGTGCCTTTGGGGTCCTTGGTGCCTTGCTGCTGCCAGTGTTGCTGCTGTCGCTCAGGTCACCCCTGGGGCACCAGGATGGCAGGCACCTCTGCCACATCTGGGGTTGTTGGGCTTGTCAGGTTTGTGGGCACTACGACCTTGGGCAAGGCAGCTGGAGTCTTGGGCACCACTGTGGCTGGTGGGGCCAGGGTCGCAGGCCCTGCTGCTGCTGCTGCCTGGTTCCCTTTGGCTGCATGTGCTGCCTCAGCTGGGAAGCTGGAGTTGTGTGCACCACCTCCCCTGCTACCACTGGGTTCTTCTGGGGCTGTGTGTTCATCCACTGATGGGCCGGAGGGCCAGGATTACGGCACCCCCTCCACTGTTCCCTCGATTCCACCTCCTGTGTGCCATTCCACCCACCTTCAGATGTACAGATATGTGGATCTCTGGTGTCCCGGTGTACTGAGCAGAGGAACCTTTGTAGAGTTATATATGTTTTACTAGTTGTAAATTGAAGGGGAGAAACAAAGGAAACATCTCACATTGCCATGATGCTGACTTCCCCCACCTAGATGACTTTTAAAAAATTTTTATTGGAGTATAGTTGATTTTTAAGAACTGTTCCTATTTCAAAATTTTGTAAAACTTCTAGAAAGTTCTAGAGAGTGCACTGGGCTCTACACTGACTTTCTGAATGCCTTTGGGCAAATGACAATGTTCCTTTTCCCCCATCTATGAAAACTTTGCCTTCCCTGTTTATAAAATGAGACTTTCCCTTCCTAATCATAAGGCTCTTGTGAAGATAAAATGAGCAAATGAGTGAACATTTATTATAATTTCAGAGGGACCACGTACATTATAGAAACTTCTTCAAGACCTGTAGGCTGAGATTGGGTGTTATACTAGCTTTTTGTGGTAAATACTACTTAAAGGAACAAATTCTTGGCAATTAATATTTTTTAATAATTATATACTGAGGGTTCTGTTGTAAAGGGATTTGGCCTACAATACATACAAAAGAGTTTGAAAACTAAAATGTGATATGAGTTTGTTGTTGGCACTGGGGACTATAGAGCATATCTCTCTGAGAACTTGGAAATAACAGAAATAGATTGCCTTCCAGGAGCTAAACTTTAAACTTAACATAAAATAGATTAGAACAGAGATATTTATAGTCAGTGTAAACAGACATAATGATTCACAGAGAAGCAAGATTAAACCATACCCTGATATATGATATATTAATATAGAATTGGTCTCAGAAAGGGATATTGCAGCCACAGAACATAGAAAAAGGAGACTTACTAGGGCAAATCCTGACAGTACTCATCCAAGCCTGTCTAGAGGAGAAGTCTCTGTTAGGGGATTTCACTTATTATCGTCCCTGGGATGAGGTGGCCCCTAGCCAGTACCTACATTCACACTGGACGGTTTTGATTTTCTCAAATCTACAAATTATTTCTTGCATTAGGACCTTTGTAGAAACTTTTCCATTTGCCTAGAATGCTCCCATTACCCATGCCTTCTCCCACTGGCTGACTCATCCCTCAGGTTTCAGCTTAAATATCCCCCTGACCTTCTCTCAGTCTATAGTGATACTGCTCTTATACATTCTGATGGCTCCTGTGTTATTTCCTTTATAGCACTTGTCACACTATGTGTTTACATGACTCATGACTCTCTCTCCCACTGGACCCTAAACCCCGCAGCTCCTAAAACTTAGCAGGTGCCCAGTAAACACTTATTGCTTGAAAGGATTGTGGGTATAAAGAGATGGGTGGATGAACTGGGCTTTCAAATCCCAGTGCCAATAAATTGAATTATGAAAGTTACTTGTTTTGTCCACTAAACAAACTTCTGGCTAAATTTTTTCTTCTCATGTAGGTCTGTTAACAGGGAGAGAGGGGGCTACTCATGCCAGTCTTTTGGCCCTTTCAGGCAAATTAATAATTTGGTAATATCATTTTATATACCCTGTATCATAAACATGGTAATGAGAGGCCTCCCTCAAGATGCAGAGCTCCACTCCCCACACACTAACATAAGCCGATTAGTGACCAGTGGCCAGATCGCCTCAGTTTACCAAGGTCTCATCATTCTCCGGGCCCCCAGTAAGATAGAGGCTCACTTCCTCTAGCTCGGTGGTTCTCAAACTTGAACATGTATCAGAATCACCTGGAGGGCTTATTAAAACAGAGATTTCTGGGTTTTGTATATCTCTACCCTAGTTTTAGATCCAGTAAATCTTGGGCAGAGCTGAAGAACTTACATTTCTCCAAGTTCCCAGTAATTCTGATTTCAAATGCTGTATTTTAATATTATCCCTTTTCAGTACTATGTACTTTTCCTTTTTTGAAAGCACAGTAACAGTTATCTCACTACTCTCCCCTTTAGTAATGCATTTCCAAACATTTTAAGACTCCTCCTAAGACACTGTTCAATTATACATTTTTCTTTTTTTATTGCAAAAAATACCAACTGTGCAACAGAATTCATGTAGTGTATATCTACAATTTCCTTTAAAAAATATGAAAATAAGAATTATCTACCATCTAGCTTAAAAAAGAGAATTTAACAATATGTTTGATGCCCTCTGTGTGCTCTACCCCAAATTATCAGGTAGCCATGATCCAGAATATTGTGTTAACCGTTCCTTTGCCTTTCTTTATCATTTTATCACATATGTATATAGCCCTATGTAATACATAAACAACTTGCAAATATTTAAATTAGCTAAGGTTTATTAAAAGGGAAAAATTATTAGGAAACTCTAACTATGAGCTCATTTCTTATTCTGCCCTGAAGACTAGCACTATTAGTATATTAGATTTACCATTTATTGCCTCCCTCTCATTCTCTCTTCTAAGAGAATCTGCCTTCCTTCTGCCCACAGCCCCAGTAACCAAGCTTTATCAGTTGAAGCTGCCTCTGATAACTTCTGATTGGCCTAACCCAAGCTGTGCCAATCAGATTCTGCCCTAAATTTTAAGAGACTGAGTGGATTAGTGGACGCGACCTACAGTGTTAAGGCCTGAGACATTTGCCTGGCAAATCAAAGCCATGCACCAACCAAAATGAAGAGAAGCAATGTGTTAGCAAGAAAGAAAAGGTCAAAGGAGCAGGTGATTTTTTTTTTTTTTTGGAGCAGGTGCTTGAGAAAGGCAGAGGCAAGGCAAGAGGCTCTGTGGCTTCAGAGCAAAAGAGACAGAGATAGAAGTTGCCTGATGAATAGCCTATTCTCTTGTAGAGGCCAGTTTTTCTTTCTGCACTTTTTTCCCCTGTAAGATTCTCCAGTAGATGTTCAATAATTCTCCTTCATTTTTGAATTAATATGAATGGATTTCTGGTCCTGGCAATCAAATAGTCTGTTACTAAGACAGTGAGCTTAAGCAGCATTCATGAAAGCAGTCATTTTGTTAAAAAAACTGTGCAAAAGTGGACTGTGCAACTTCAGTGTATAATTTATATGTACACATGAGATTAGAGCATATAACTCTCCTCAAATGCCAATGATTATAATAAATTAAGAATGGTTACTTAACATAATGATTTATTATGATAATAATGATGTTAATTCAACAAATATTTCACTGAGACTTACTGTATGCCAATCTTTGGATGCATAGAGATGAATATATCAGTCATTGCGTTTTAGGAGCTTTCATAGTCCTATGAGAATGACAGATTTATAAACAAATAGTATCGCCAGACAATACTGTATAGGTTAAAATAGAAACACATGTGTATTTCTTTGGGGGATCCCAAAAAAGAAAGCATCTAGACTGGGACATCAGGGTGGGGCTGCTGAGAAGGTGACATTAGAGCTGAGACTTTAAAGTCTAATAGAAGTTGTCCAGGTGGTTAGGTGTGAATGAAAGGCTTTCTAAGCATAGGAAATAGTGTGCACAAAATCAAGGAGATGAGAAAGATCACAAACTTTATAGGAAACCATTTGACATGGTTGGAGCAGAGTATGAGGGTGGGGAAATGAGAAAAATAAAGGGAAGATAGCTAGAGCCTTCCATGACACACCTAAGGAAGTTCAGATTTTATCTGGTAGGCAACAGGGAGTTATTAAATAATATCAAGCAGCAAAATAAAAGGATAAAATATGTGCTCTAGAAAGAACACTGGCTATGGAGGATGAATTGGATTGAGGTCGGGTGTGGACACACACAAGACCAGAATTAGGGATTCTTTTGGGAAAATCCACTCAGGAGACGGTAAAGATATGAAGTAAGGCAATGACAATGAAATTGGAGAAGAGGAGGCATGTAGGAAGTCAAATTTACAAGATGTAGGAACTGATTAGGAAGAAGTAGCAGATGCCTGGCTTAGGGCACCAGGTTAATGGTAATTAACCAGGAGACGAATAAAGGTTTGAAACAAAAACTAGGGTGGGTTCCTTGAGTTTGGGACTGATTGAGTTACAGATGACCATGGGTCCTATAGGAGGAGAAAAGCAGTAGGTATAAAGGTGTTCAATTGTTGATTGCCATTCACTTAAATTTTTGGTAAGTGAATGGAATTTCATTATGAAAAACCCAACTCATAGTTTAGGTCAAAAGATATGGCATGTTTCCAACACATTTCCAAGGTTCGTGAGAATAATACTATACTTTGTATAGTTCCTCAAATAATTTGCCAAAATAAATGTCACATGATTACTTATACGTTTTGGAAAATCTCTCGTCCACCTTACTTTAAATATGATCAGATCGCAAACACTACTAGCCTGTTTACAGACAGGCTACATAAGCAAGCTACCATTCGGGGATCCTGGGCAGAATCACAATTACTTGATCTCCCCTTTGCAGGGCACAGGCTTCTGTAAGTATATTTGCAAATTTCCTTGAAAAAGATCCCAGTTCTTCAAACCCCATCTCACTTCTTCTCCATTTCCATTTATCCACCAGAAGGCTGGATTGGAAGGTCTCTTTCCAGCCTGCGGAAAGACAAATCAGTCATAGATTTAAAGGTGGTTATGCAGCTAAATTCTGTTTCAGCTGACTTAGTGGTATATTTTCTCTGAAGAAAATTCACAGGTCATTAGTTAGGACATACTTGTAGTATTTGGGAATAACTCTGGAGTCCTTATTTCTAGATGTTGGGAGCCATGTCACTTCTTCCAGCACACATCATTTCTCATTTAGCCTTTTTCTTTCCATAAAGTTAGAATTCTTGCATCCCTCTGTATTTCTCTCAATGCACTTTCTATGCCTCATTTCCTACCATTTCTTACTCTTGGATTCACTTTTCACTCTACTCCTTTTTGTTTTTTAAAAAATTAACCTATAATCATACATTTTTGTAACTCAGGCTTTTTCAACCATGGAACTCTTAACATGTTGAACCAGATGTCCTGTGCATTACAGGATATTTAGCAGCACCCCTGGCCTCTACCCATTAGCACACACCCTCCCCCAAGTCATGGCAACAAAATTGTCTCCAGACATTGTCAACTGTCCCTTGGGGGAAAAATCACTCACAGTTAAGAAACTGCAGTCTGACTGGCCCTTGCTCCATACCTTTTCCATATTGGTCCATTGGTCTAGGACATCTTTAGCAAAGTTGAAATACTCTGGAATCTCTAGTTTAAAGTCCTGCTTCATGGATTCATAGTTGGAGAAATCCTGAGGGACTACTGTTCTATAATCTTTATGCAATGCTCTCAAAGAACAAGGAATTGCTAGGCACTGAAAATACTTGGCACGAAGTAACATCTGCATGGTGACAAGAGCTAGCATCAGTCCTGCTGAATGTTTTAGCACTCAGGATTTCTACAGAGACCAACTCATCTAAAAGACAAGCAGAAAGACATGCATTTGTTTCTGGCTTGAAGGTAGCCATGTCTCCAAACAGCTAAGTTTTATTACTGTTAATCATCATAAAATACCATTTTCTGAGAACTCACTATGTTCCAAACACTGTGCTCAGTGTTTTACTTACATACAATTTATCATGAAATCTTCAGCGTAACCCTGTGAAGTGGATACGATTATTGTCTGTTTGCAGATAGAGAAAATGATGAGTAAGAGGTTGTCTCAGTCACCTCTGGCTCCCATAACAAAATGACATAGATTGTGTGGTTTAAACAACAGACATTTATTTCTCACAGTTCTGGAGGCTGGGAAGCCCTAGATCAAGCTGCTGGCTGATTCAGTTATCTGGTGAGAGCTCTGTTCCTGGCTTGCAGATTGTTGCCTTCTCTCTGTGTCCTCACATGGTAGAGAGAGAGAGAGCTCTGGTCTCTCTTCTTCTTGAGAGATACTAATCCCATCAGGGGCCTCACCGTCATGACCTCATCTAAACCTAATACCTTCCAAAGGCCCTATCCCCAAATACCATCACATTGGAGGTTAAGGCTTCAACATAAGAACTGGTTTGGAGGGGGGTACAAGCATTCGGTCTGTAACAGAGGCATTGGTTGGCTTTGAACCCAGAACTGTCTGGTCCCAGCCCATTCTTCTGACTACTAAGGGCTGTTAACCTCCCATATACATTTCTAAAGAAGTAAGGATCTGGGTCACCCAGTTACTCTCAGTGAAAGCAAAGGGCTAAGCTTTTAATCTAATATCTTTCACCTACTGATTTCAAAAGGAGTGCAGAAATGTTTAGTAGAATTTTTCACAGTGCATAATCCATAGATGAAGAAACTGAGGTAGCTCAGTACCAACTCTGCATGAAAGCACTGCCAAAGATCCTCTGGTTTGTAGGTTACAAATAGGAGCCCACGCTATCTTTGAGTCCAGGCTTGGAGTTTCTTTACCAGAGATATAATAATAGGGCTTTAGCCTTTAGGACTTTTGTCGGGGAGGCCTCTCTGGGCCACCCAGCCTTCCCGGCTTCTGTGGGAAATCATTTGATCACAATGGCATTTTACTTGGCTGAGGTCTCATAAATGAGGCTGTTTAAAAACACTGTTCTAGGGATTATAGGGTTTTCTCTTTTATACTTTCTGTAATCTTCCAAATTTCCTACAATGAAACACTACTCTCACAATCATTAAATCATGATTTCTAACTGCAATTCTAACTGTATGGTATGTAAGGCAGAGTATCTATGTGGAAGCATTTCTGTATTGATAAATTGCCAAACAATAATTAATAATGGACGCCAGCCATAAATTTTACCCTAAATGGACCTGGCATTTGGGCATCATTTTGTTGCACCCAATGCCTGGGTACTTCTTCTGACTCTCCAACCTATTTGTGTGAGGACCTGACAAGGCAGTGAGATTGAGCCCTCTGAGATCATCTGATTTGAGCCTCCTCATTTTTCACCTGCAAAGAAAACAAGGCCCCAGAGAGGGGAAGCAACTTGCTTTAATGTGATATGAGAGAACTAGAATGTTGGTCTTTGAATTTTCTCTTTACTACAGTTCAATAGGATTTCATTAGAGTAGTGATTCTCAACCCTGGTTATATATTTGAGTCACGAGGAAAGCTTTATAAATGTACTGATGCTTGGGACATGAAGCAATTAGATCAGAATCTCTGGGGTTAGGGCCTGGGAATCACATTTTTAAAAATTTCCTCAGAGGATTCTAATGTGCAACCAAGGCAGAGAATCACTGATCTATAGGTTATGATCCGTGAACAAGCAGCATCAGCATCACCTGGAAACTTGTTAGAAATACCCATTTTCAGGCCCCAATTTTACATTTTACCAACATAGAGACTAATAGAACCTCCCTCAGAGAGTCATCCCAAAGATTAATTGAGATAATGCATGCAAAGTGCTTATCATGGTGCCTAGCATATTACTATCCCTTAGAACAGGAGTCAGCAAACTTTCTCTGTACAGGGCCAGATAATAAATATTTTAGGCTTTGTGGGCCCTTTGACCTCTGTTGCAGCAGCTCAGCTCCATTCTGGTTGAGATAGCAGCCACTGACAACACATAAATAAATAGGCGTAACTGTGCTACTAAAAAAACTAACTATGGCTACTGAAACTTGAATTTCAGGTAATTTTCATATGTCATGGATTGTTATTCCTCTTTTGATTTTTTCCAAATATTTAAAAATGCAAAAATCATTCTTGTTTCACAGGTTGTACAAAAGCAAGTGGAGGACTGGATTTAGCCCACAGGCCATAGTTTGCTAATCTTTGCACTAGAATGTAAAGTCTTTGAGGGTATGGGCGTTGTTTGTTATGTTCATGGGAATTATAATAGCATTTGGCCCATAGTAAGTGCTTAATAAATATTCGCTGAATCAGTAAATGACTTTGTCAGAAGGCAGAACTTTTGCACACAGTTTTTGTTTTTTTCCCAATAACTCAGAATTATAGCAGACCTGAGAAGTGCCTCTCCTGCTTTAACCAGAAATGTATGACTACTTGCACTGTTCATATGTGGCTAATTTAGATTAATTTAAATACTATTTAAAAATCAGTTCTTCAGCCACACCAGCTACATTTCAAGGGCTTAACAGCCACATGTGGCCAGTGGCTACCATATACAGGTCAGTGCAGTCACAAAACATTTCTATCATTGCAGAAAATTCTTGTGGATAGTGCTAATCTATATTGATAACAGCTCAGAACTGGAGTGATATGAAACATTAAAATACAGGAAAATTGAGAGGAAGCATTCCCAAGATAAGATTTTTCTAAAAGTTCAGGTTTAGTGAAGTATTACGCGTCACTGTTCTCTTATCTGAGGGCCGTGGGAGGAAAAGTGTTAACCAGAGATCCCTTGGCAGTTCTCTTAGGCTCTAGAAGAGGCTGCTCTTTAGAAGAGAAATAAGCCCCTGAATCTTCAAGCATCATTCTGTTTGGCAGTGGGGGTTGAGTAGGAGGAACCACCCTTCTCTGCTCTTTGATGACAAGTTACATCCTGCACATTTGGCAGCTCTCTCCCTTCTTAATAGAATTAACAACTTACTTCAGTGGGAAAGAAGAAGTTAAGTAGTCACCACTAAGATTTTAGTGTTGTAACTTTGTTTTTAATTTTGGGGCATAATATCTTCAAATGCTTCAAAAATCATGAAAGGTACACAGTGAAAAATCTGCCTCCCACCCCCAGTCTCACAGCTGGTCAGTTTCATCCCACCCTCACTTTCTCAGAAAACTACTATTATTATTTCTATGTATCGTTTCAGGGTTTCTTTATATGTATTCAAGTAAATGACTGTTAGTTTCTTTTTTCCCCACCACTTTTATATAACATGTAGCCTAAAATATACACTGTTCCGTCCATTAAATTTTTTTTTTTTAAGAATAAAACTTTGGAGGGCTTTCCATATCAGTACACAGAGATCGTCCTCATTTTGCTTTTTTGTTTTGTTTTTTAAACAGCTGCATGGCATTCCATTGAACAGCTGTACCATAATATCTTAAGCCAGTCCCCTATCAATCATCATTTGAATTATTTCCATTATTTTGCAATTAAAGTGAAAATTTCAAACTATTTTCTCCACTGCATTCAGAATCCTTCAAACATACGTTGAAAAGAAAACTGACCAGTCATTTGGAGCTTAAAACAAGCCTAACCATTCTGTTCCACCGAAAAGAAAATCTCAACATCCTTGTCATCAAAACTGTTAAGACTGCCTTTTCCCCAACAAAGTTCTTTTCCTGTCTTTTCAGTGATTTTAGCACTTCATAACATACATTTTCCAGGCTTCTAATATTCTTTGTAGGTGAAAGAGCTGAGACAAGTTTCCCAGTGTGAGTCCAGATTTTTATACTGAGTCATAGAAAACTCTTCTAATAGAAACAGTACCACTACTGGTCAGAGGGCTTTTGAATGTATTTAAGGTCTCATCTGAAATGCAACCTCTACATCCATCTAAACAGCAGTGCCAAGGGGGTTTTCGCCTCCCCACATCTCCATAAATACTTTCCCCATCAAGTAATCCAAGTAATAACAGTGGCTTGGCATATATGGCCTCAAAGCAAGACAAAGCCCCTACTATTCTCCCCAACCTAACAAGACCCTGCCGTAAACTTCTATACAGAGTTTTTAGATCTACGCTTGACCACCTAATGGAGAAAAGTGGCTGCCCCCAGGTTATTTCCCTGAGTTTGCATGCATATGTTTCTCAAAGTTTCCTAGAGGTAGTTTGCATACTTTCTGGATGATGCAGAAGATGGATTCCTATTTGCCACTGAGCAGGGTAGGGAGTTAAGTAGACACTACAGTGAAAAACTCAGCTGCTACTTGGACTCAATTGAATTTTTTTCTAAAACATTTTAACAAGTTAACAAATGGACATAGTTTTTAAACAATTAAATAGCACAAAAAGCTTAAAATGAAAAAACTCAGCTGCTATGTTTATAGCCTTTTGTGTGTACATACTCCTGGTTACTTACTAGATAGTATTATACAACAACTGAGAAATTCTGATAGAAACACCCCAGCCGCCCAGGATTTCAGTGAGCGCATTCGATTTGTTGGTTTTGTTTGCTTGTTTGTTATCTTTGCTCAAAAGTTCATGTGCCAGCCAGAAAACCTTAAATAGGAGACAAATAAGGTGATATTCGCTAAAGTGACAGATTCTGACACAGCTGGAGATGATGGCAGATCTGCTTCCTAGGAGAGCATCCCTGAAACTTGAACTCTCACATCTGCTTTGGTCCTGGTAGTAACCAAAAGAAGAGGGAAAAGTAGTCTGACAGTTGGAAGAAGTAAGATATGCCCAGAGTGCCTTGCCTGGATTGGTGGAGACATTCTGGAGGGAGGAGCAGAAGTTCTGGGCTAAATTTACGCTGGAAGTTTACACAGTCCCCCAAGGTTATCCCTTTTATAGTTAATGATTTACATACACCACAAGCTTCTGGGGGGGGCTGGGAAAGTAATGTATTTATTGGAGGAAAAGTGTCCGTGAAGTTGCTGCAGAGGTTAGTCCGGTAAAGGGATTGAGGAAGTTTTCTCTCAGAAGAAGGAAAGAAAAAGGGGTGGAAGAAGACATAAAGCTGTTTTGAATGGAAAGGAAAGAAATTAAGGTATAGGTTGCTCTAGGTCTCAGTGAACCAGTTGCTGTGTTTATCTTTTGGCCTGTTGAACTGGTCAGGACTCAGCATAAATGCTATCAGGTTGCTCTTCTGCTCACATCCTTCAGCACTTCCTAGTTTACTCCGGGTGAAAACTCAAGTCCTTACATGGACTACAAGAAACTGCATGATCTGGCACAATGTCATCTCTGACCCACTGCCCTCTCCTCTTCTCCCTCACTCTGCTGCAGCCACCTCAGCCCCCTTTCTTTTCCTCCAACATACACATGTCCCAGCCTTGGGATCTTTGAACTTACAGTTCCCACTGCCTAGAACACTCTTCCCTGGGATATCCCCTTTACCAAATCCCTCATTGTATGAGATGTCCTATCAAAGAGGTCTTCCCTTACCACATTTTCTAAAATAGCATCCCTCATTTTTGTCTCTTTAACCTGTTTTCACTTTTTACATCTCTTACTACCACCCTTATGAGTAAGCATTTGCTTTGTTTGCGGACGTATCACTATTGCCTAGAACAGTTGTTGGCAAATTTTAGGCATTCAATAAATATTTGATGGGTAAATAAATAAATAAATGACTGAGTTACACATGAGAAAAACCCAAGTCAAATTCACTTAAACAAAATGAGGAATTTATTGGTCCCTTTTTAGTTCTAGGAGTTTTTTTGTTGTTGATTCCTTGGGATTGTCCATGTAGATAATTATATCATCTGCAAATAGGGACAGGCTTACTTCTTCCTTTCAGATCTATATGCCTTTTACTTCCTTTTCTTGCCTTACTAGACTGCCTAGAATTTCCAGCACTATGTTGATTAAGCGTGTTGAGAGCAGACATCCCTGCCTTGTTCCTGATATTAGTGGGAAAACATTCAGTCTTTCATGTTCAACTTGATAAAGAGCATCTACAAAAAACTTGATCAAGTGTAGGAAGTTCTCCTACACCATTCCTATTTCCCAGAGAGTTTTTATCATGAATAAGTCTTAAATTTTGGCAAATGCCTTTTCTGCACCAATTAATACCATCATGTGATTTTTCTTCTTTAGCCTGTCAATAAGGTAGATTACATTGATTGATTTTCAAATATTGAACAGCCTTGCTTCCTTGGAATAAATCCCACTTGGTCCTGGTGTATAATTATTTTTATATATTGCTAAATTCTATAGGTTATTTTTCTTGCCAAAGTTTAGAACTTTTTAACGGTTCTTTCTTAGAGTAATTTTTCAGCCCTGCCCTAGTTTTCTCAACTTCCGGGATTCTGATGATACAAATGTTACATTTTTTTTTTTTTTTGGTGATAGTCCCACAGGTCTCTGGGGCTCTGATATTTTTTTAATTATATAATTTTCAGGTGTACAGCATTATAGTTCAACATCTGTGTACACTACAGAGTGATCACTACCATAAGACTAGTTACCATCCATCAGCACACAGTCGACTCCTTTTGCGTTTCACCCACCCTAAACCCCCTTACCCTCTGGTAACCACTATTTGGTTCTCTGCATCTATGAGTTTGTTTTCATTTATTTTATTTGTTTGTTTGTTTTATATTCCACATATGAGTGAAATCATATGGTATTTGTCTTTCTCTGTCTGCCTTATTTTACTTAGCATAATACCCTCAAGGTCAATCCATGTTGTCACAAATCACAGGATTTCATTCCTTTTTATGGCTGAGTAGTATTCCATTAAAACACACACACACATATATAGATATATATTTATATATATTTATTTTATATATATGTTTATCTATTATCTGTTATCTTCTTTATCCATTTATCTGTGAATGGCACTTAGGTTGTTTCCATATTGTGTCTATTGTAAACAATGCTGCAATGAACATAGGGGTGCATATATCTTTCCAAATTAGTGTTTTTATATTCTTCAGATAAATACCCAGAAGTGGAATACCTGGGTCATATGGTAGTTCTATTCTTAATTTTTTGAAAAATCTCCATACTTTTTCCCACAGGGCTGAACCAATCTACATTCCCACCAACAGTGTATGAGTGTTCCCTTTTCTCCACATCCTCTCCAACGTTCGTTATTCCTTGTCTTTTTGATAATAGCCATTCTAATAGGTGTGAAGAGATATCTTATTGTGGTTTTGATTTGAATTTACCTGATAATCGGTGATGTTAAACATCTTTTCATGTGGTTGTTAGCCATCTCCATGTCTTCTTTGGACAAATGTCTATTCAGATTCTCTACCCATTTTTAACCTAGATGTTTGTCTTTTTGTTGTTGAGTTATATGAGTTCTTTATATATTTTGGATATTAGTACTTGTCAGATATATGATTTACAAATATCTTCTCCCATTTAGTAGGTTGCCTTTTCATTTTGATAATGGATTCCTTCACTATGCAGAAGCTGTTTAGTTTGATATAGTCCCATTTGTTTATTTTTGTTTTTGTTGTCCTTGATTTGAAATTAGAGCCACAAAAACATCACTAAGACCCATGTCAGTGAGGTTACTGCCTATGCTTTTTGCCTAGAAATTTTATCATTTCATGTACTACATTCAAGCCTTTCATCCCTTTTTAACTTTTCTATATGATGTATGCTAGTGGTCTAATTTTATTCTTTTGCATGTGGCTGTCCAGTTTTCCCAGCACCATTTATTGAAGAGACTGTCTTTTCTCCATAATATGTTCTTTGCTCCTTTGTTGTAAATTAATTGTCCATATATGTGTAGGTATATATCCGGGCTCTCAGTTCTTTTCCATTGATCTATGTGTCTGTTTTTGTGCCAGTACCATACTGTTTTTATTACTACAGCTTTGTGGTATAGTTTGATCAGGGAGTGTGATACCTTGAGCTTTGTTCTTCTTTCTCAAGATTGTTTTGGTTATTATTCTTTTGTGGTTCCATGTAAATTTTAGAATTATTTATTCTAGTTCTGTGAAATATGCCATTGGCATGTTGATAGGGATTGCATTGAATCTGTAGATTGCTTTGGGTAATATGGACATTTAAGCAATATTATTCTTACATCCCATGAGCATGGTATATCTTTGCATTTCTTTCTGTCTTCTTATATTTCTTTCAACAATATCTTAGAGTTTTCAGTGTACAGGTTTTTCACTTCTTTGATTATATTTATTGCTAGGTATTTTATTCTATTTGATGCAAAGGTAAGTGGGATTATTTTCTTAATGTCTCTTTCTGATAATTTGTTATTAGTGTATAGATGCCACTGATTTTTATATATTGATTTTTTATTCTGCAACTTTATTGAATTTATTTATTAGTTCTAATTGTTTTCTGGTGGAGTCTTTGGGTTTTTTCTATATAGGGTCATGTCATCTGCAAATAATGATAGTTTTACCTTTTCCTTTCTGATTTGGATGCTTTTTATTCCTTTTACTTGCCTGATTGCTGGGGCTGGAGGGGACTTCAAATATTACATTGAATAAAAGTGATGAGAATGGGCATCCTTGTCTTGTTCCTTATCTTAGAGGGAAAGCTTTCACTATTTTCACTACTGAGTATGTTGGCTGTGGGCTTATCATATACAGCCTTTATTATGTTGAAATATGTTCCCTTTATACCCACTTTGATGAGAGTTTTTTTTTTAACATCTTTACTAGCATATAATTGCTTTACATTGTTGTGTTAGTTGCTGCTGTATAGCAAAGTGAATGGGCTATACATATACATGTATCCCCATATCCCCTCCCTCTTGTGTCTCCCTCCAATCCTCCCTATCTCACCCCTCTAGGTGGTCACAAAGCACCGAGCTGATCTCCTGTGCTATGTGGCTGCTTCCCACTAGCTATCTATTTTACATTTGGTAGTGCATATATGTCAATGCCACTCTCTTTGTCCCAGCTTACCCTTCCCCCTCTCCGTGTCCTCAAGTCCATTCCCTACATCTGCGTCTTTAATCCTGTCCTGCCCCTAGGTTCTTCAGAACCATTTTTTTTTGTTTAGATTCCATATATATGTGTTAGCATATGGGCTTTGTTTTTCTCTTTCTGACTTACTTCACTCTGTGTGACCAACTCTAGGTCCATCCACCTCACTACAAATAACTCAATTTCGTTTCTTTTTATGGCTGAGTAATATTCCACTGTATATATGTGCCACATCTTTATCCATTCATCTGTTGATGGGCACTTAGGTTGCTTCCATGTCCTGGCTCTTGCACTGTTGGTGGGAATGTAATTTAATACAGCCACTATGGAGAACAGTATGGAGGTTCCTTAAAAAACTAAAAATAGAACTATCATATGACCCAGCAATCCCACTACTGGGCATATACCCTGAAAAAACCATAATTCAAAAAGAGTCATGTACCACAAAGTGGTGTTCATTGCACCACTTTGGTGAGAGTTTTAATCATAAGTGAATGTTTAATTTTGTTAAATGCTTTTTCTGCATCTATTGAGATGATCATATGATTTTTAGTTTTCACTTTGTTAATGTGATGTCTCATGTTGATTGATTTGCTGATGATGAACCATCTTAGCATCCCTGGAATAAATCCCGCTTGATCCTGGTGCATGATCCTTCTAATGTGTTGTTGGATTTAGTTTACTAATATTTTTTGAGGATTTTTGCATCTATGTTTGTTCATCAAGGATATTAGCCTGTAGTTATCTTTTTTTGTGTGGCGTCCTTGTCTGGTTTTGGTATCAGGGTAATGCTGACTTCATAAAAACTGTTTGAAATGTTTCCCTCCTCTTCAATTTTTTGGAACCGTTTGAGTAGCATAGGTAGTAACTCTTCTTTAAAATTTTGGTAGAATTCACCTATGAAGCCATCTGGTTCTAGACTTTTGTTTGTTGGGAGCTTTTTGGTTGCTATTTCAATCTCCTTATTAGTAATCAGTCCGTTCGGATTTTCTGTTTCTTCATGATTCATTCTTAGAAGATTATGTTTCTAGAAATTTATTTATTTTTTCTAGGTTATCTAATTTGTTGGCATATGATTGTTCATGGTAGTCTCTTCCAATCTATTGTATTTCTGTCGTCTCTGTTGTAACCTCTCTTTTGTTTCTGATTTTATTTATTTGAGCCCTCTCTCTTTTTCTTGGTTAGTCTGGCTAATGGCTTGTCAATTTTGTTTATCTTTTCAAAGAACCAGCTCTTAGTTTTATTGATCTTTTCTATTATTTTTTTTTGTCTCTATTTCATTTATTTCCACTCTGATCTTTCTTATTTCCTTCTTTCTACTAATTTTGGGCTTTGTTTGTCTCTTTCTAGGTCCTTTAGGTGTGAAGTTAGATTGTTTATTTGGGATTTTTTTGTTTCTTGAGGTAGGCTTGTATTACTATGGACTTCCCACTCTGAACTGCTTTTGCTGCATCTCATAGACTTTGGTGTATTTTATTTCTGTTCTAACTTGTCTCTAGGTAATTTTTAATTTCTCCTTTGATTTCTTTGATAACCCGTTGGTTATTCAGTAGCATGTTATTTTAACTCCACGTTTTTGGGGTTTTTTTTCCATTTTTTTCCTTGTGATTGGTTTCTAGTTTCCTATCACTGTGGTCAGAGAAGATGTTTGATATGACTTCAGTTTTCTTGAATTTGCTGAGACTTGTTTTGTGACCTAAGGTGTGATCTATCCTGGAGAATGTTCCATGTGCATTTGAGAAAAAATGCATGTCCTACTACCTTTGGGTGGACCATTATGTATATATCTATTAAGTTGTTTAAGTCCGATGTTTCCTTATCGATTTTCTATCTGGATGATCTCACCATTGATATAAGTGGGGTATTAAAATCCCCTACTATTACTGTATTGCTTTCAATTTCTCCCTTTAAGTTCATTAATATTTGCTTTATGCATCTTGGTGTGTCTATGTTGGATGAATATACATTTATAAATGTTATATCTTCTTGCTGAATTGGTTACTTTATCATTATGTAATGCTCTTTTTTGTCTTTTTCTTATTTTTTTCTAATTTTGTTTGTTAGGAGTATAGATACTCCAGCTTTTCATTTCCATTTACGTGGAATATCCTTTTCCATCTATTCACTTTCAGTCTCTGTGTGTCCTTACTTCTGAAGTGAGTCCCTTGTAGGCAGCGTATCAGTGGATCTGTTTTTTTAAATCCATTCAGCCACTCTATGTCTATGTGCTTATTGCCATTTTGTTAACTGTTTTCTGACACTTTTTGTGGTTCCTTTCTGTTCCTTTTTTCTCATTCTCTCTACCCTTGTGTTTTGGTGGTTTTCTTTAGTGTTATATTTAGTTTCCTTTTTCATTTTCTTTTGTGTATTTACTATAATAAGTTTTTTCCTTGTGGTTTCCATGAGGTTCACACATAACATCCTATTAAATAGCAGTCTATTTTAAGTTGGTAGCAACTTAAATTTTAACACATTCCAAAGCTATATCTTTTTACTCCCCACCCCAACATTTTATCCTTTTGGTGATACATTTTACATCTTTTTATTTTATGTATTATTTAACTAATTATTTTAATTTTAGTTTATTTTACTACTTTCATCTTTCAATCTTTATGCTTGCTTTATAGGTAATTGATTCACTACCTTTATTATACATTTACATTTTACAGTGAGATTTTTACTTTCATATGTTTTCTAATTATTAATTATTCCATTTCTTTTCACTTTAAAGAAGTTCCTTTAACATTTCTTGTAAGGTCAGTTTAGTGGTGGTGAACTCCTTTCGTTTTTGCTTACCTGGGAAACACTTAATCTATCCTGCAATTTTTAATGATAAATTTGCTGGGTAGAGAATTCTTGGTTGGAAGTTTTTTCCTTTTAGCACTTTGAATATGTCATGCCACTCCCTTCTGGTCTGAAGAGTTTCTGCTGAAAAATCTGTTGATAGACTTACAGGGTTTCCCTTGCACATAACAAGTTGTTTTTCTCTTGCTGATTTTAGGATTCCTACTTTATCCTTAACTTTTACCATTTTAATTATAATGTGTCTTGGTGTGTTTCTGCTTAGGTTCCTCTTATTTGGAACTCCCAGAGCTTCCTGGACCTGGATGTCTGTTTCTTTCCCCAGATTATGGATGTTTTCAGCCACTATTTCTTCAAATAATTTTTCTAGATCTCTCTCTTTGTCTTTCCTCCTTCTGCCACCTCTGTAATGTGAATGTTATTCTGCTTGATGTTATCTCAGAGATTCCTTAATCTATCTTTACTTTTTAAAATTCTTTTTAAAAATTTTCCTGCCCTGTCTGAGTGAGTTCCATTGCTTTGTCTTCCAGCTCACGGATTCATTCTTCTACCTTATCCAGTCTGTTGTTGAACCCCTCTAGTGTATTTTTCTGTTCAGTTATAACTTCTCTTTGGTATTTTCTTACAGCTTCTATCTCTTTTTTGAAGTACTCACTGTGTTTGTCCATTCATCTCCCAAGTTCAATGGGGTTTAGAACATTACTTTGAACCCTTTACTGGGTAGATTGCTTATGTCTGTTTCACTTGGTTCTTTTTCTGAGGTTTCATCTTGTTCTTTCAGTTGGAACATATTCCTTCATCTCCTCATTTTGCCTAATTCTCTGTGTTTCTATGTAGTAGATAAATCATCTACCTCTCTCAATCTTGAAGGAGTGGCTTATGTAGGAGATGTCCTCTGGGGCTCAGAAGTGCAGTCTCACCAGCCACAGAGCCAGGCACTCAAAGAGTGTCCCTTATGTAGGTTGTGTCCACCTTCCTTTGTGGTGGGGTTGCCACTGCTGCTGTGGCATTCTGGTGGGTGAGGATGGCCCCTAGCTGCAGGGCCTGGACATGGCTGCTACCAGGTGCTGGTGGGCAGGCTTATCACCCAGCAGGCTGTGAAGCCCAGCTGAGGCACAGGCATGTGCAGGGCCCTTGGCGAGGTGCACTTACAGGTGCTAACAGGTTAGATGGATAATTTCAAATTTGCGCCTGCCAGCTTCAGTATTAGCAAGGTAGCCTGGGATTGCAAAAATAATTTCCACCAGTGTCTCAGTCCCCAGGGAGCATCCCAACAGGTTCTTGACTACCCAGCAGATTCTTCAAGATTAGTAGTTGGGTCACATTCACCTATGGTCCAGGTGCTTTTCAATCTGGTGTTTTTGTGCTGGTTTTTGGGTTGAGTGAGACTGTGAGCAAGCCCTTTTAAGAGTGGGTTTTCTGTTCCATTTAGTTCTATAGTTTTCCTAGATATATTCCCCATTTGTTTTCAAAGTCAGGTGTTTTGGGGGCTTGTCTCTTTTGTGCAGGATCTATGGGTTAATGTGTCTGATGTTGAGCTCATATCCCTCACTCCTCAGGGAAAATAAACATACCTTTGTAATCCCTCCCATCTGTGGATCACCATGGTTGGGGTGTGGTTTTTTCTTTGGCAAGTCTGTATCTCCGTTTCTCCTACCATCTTGATGCTGTCTTTTACCCTTTGTTGTGGGGACTCTGTTCATCCAGTTTCCTTTCTGAAGGAATTATTCCATATATATAATAGTTGTAGATTTGTTGTTGTGTTCATGAGAGCCATCTTGAAACCTTCTCCTTTTTTTTTTTTTTTTTTCCTAGTCTGGTTTCTCCCTGTTGTTAAGATTGGGTAATTTCTATTGTTCTATCTTCTAGTTCACTGATTTCTTTCTTATGTTCCTTCCACTCTGCTGTTGAGCCCATCTAAATAGCTTTTTATTTCTCCTATTGTATTTTTTAGTTCTAAAATGTCCTTTTGGTTCTTCTTGATATATTTTATTTCTTCACCAAGGCTTTGTTGTTTTCATTTGTTTCAAGCGTATTTGTAATTGCTCATTGAAACTTTTTTATCATGGCTGCTTTAAACTCTTTGTCATATGCTTCTAACACCTTTGTCAGCTTGGTGTTGGCATCCATTGATTGTCTTTTTTCATTCAGTTTGAGATCTTCCTGGTTTTTGGTATGATGAAAGATTTTCAATTGAAACCTGGAAATTTTTGTACTATCTAATGATACTCTGGATCTTATCTAAACATTCTATTTTAGCTGGCTTTATTTGACATTGCTCTGACAGGGAAGGTGGGAGGGTATGTCATTATTGCCAGGTGGGTATAGACGTCCAGGTTTTCCACTCAGCCCCCAATGACACCAGAGTAGGGAAGAGTTTCTTGCTATTGCAGAATAGGGATGAGA
This sequence comes from Balaenoptera physalus, assembly GCF_965194825.1. NCBI lineage: Eukaryota > Metazoa > Chordata > Mammalia > Artiodactyla > Balaenopteridae > Balaenoptera > Balaenoptera physalus. Next base: position 70,355,082 of record NC_138898.1, on the reverse strand, counting down.
GTTTTAGCTCCCCATGTGTCTCTACTGACACTGGCCTGCTCCATACTTGGCCTTCTCTGATACAGTCCTAGTGGGTGTGTTGGGAAAGACTCATGAGTGTAGAAGTCTAGGTTTCCCCCTCTACCTTTGCTGGCATAGGAGTGGATGGGTGGAGCCATGATGTTTTCTGTGGTGTTTGGCTGGAGTAGAGCAATTATTGTTTAAAAGTTTTTTTGTCTTTTTAGGCTGCTTCTTTTCCTGGTCCTTTGGCAAAAGAGAGCAGACTTTTGTTGGGGTTTTTATTGTCTGTACACATTGGTGTTTCCAGGTTGCTGGCTTTTTCAACTACAAGTCTAAGGTATATGAGGCAAAAAAGAAAACCCAGGGAACTGGCGACTGTGTTATTCCTTGAGTCCCCAAGTCTATAGCCAGTCTATACCTTTCAGAGTCTTCTTATCCCTATAAAGGGAAAAGGAGAAAAACTATATGAGCATTGCTGTGAATATAGAAAAAGTAACTGATGAATTTCAGCACTCATCATGACAACCCTCAACACCCCCAAAAGTGAAATATGAGTAGAAGGGAATTTCCTTAGTGTGATAAAGAATATCTATCAATAATTTATTTTAACATTGAAACATTAGAAACATTTAATGGTGAGACGTTAGAGACATTCCACTTAATCAGGAATAAGGCAATGGTCCCCACTCCTAGCTAATATTATACTAAAGGTCCTTGTCAGCCCATTCCAGATTAAATAGAATGCAAGTACGTTATCTGTCTTGCTCATAACTGAATCCCAATAGCTAGAAGAAGTCTCAAAATATTATAGATATTCAGTAAATATTTGCTAGATAAGTGAATGAAGCAGCCTTATCTATGAAAATGAGATACTGAAAAGGAGGAATTATATATATATATATAATCCATGTTCATTTAAAAATCCAAGCAACATAGAAAAATATAAGGAAAAAAGTAAAATAACATTTCAAATCTCATCATGAAGAAGCAACTGTTACTAATTCTGGACACACATCATTTTAACTATTTGTCTATGCATATTTACAGCTGGACGGTAGATGGATAAACTGATAAAAGTGGATCCACGATATGCATAATATTTTAAACAAAATGATATTAAATTTTAACTGAGAGAAAAAGAATTGAAGTGAAACTGAAGAACAGGCAAACTCCAGGTAGATATTTCCTCTCCAGAAACATTATTAGTTCCTAAAAGATCTCACCAAAGGTAAGGAAAACCTTAAGTGATTGGAGTCATATTTAAAGCTACATTTTCCTAATTAAACTGGATCAGTCAATATCTACTTTGAGAAATTAATCAATTGATACGTTCTATGTCTCCTATATTCCTTCTTCTAGCCCTTTGATTTTTTTTTAAATTTATTTATTTATTTTATTTTATGGCTGTGTTGGGTCTTCGTTTCTGTGCGAGGGCTTTCTCTAGTTGCGGCAAGTGGGGGCCACTCTTCATTGCGGTGCGCGGACCTCTCATTATCGCGGCTTCTCTTGTTGCGGAGCACAAGCTCCAGACGCGCAGGCTCAGCAATTGTGGCTCACGGGCCTAGTTACTCTGCGGCATGTGGGATCTTCCCAGACCAGGGCTCGAACCCGTGTCCCCTGCATTGGCAGATGGATTCTCAACCACTGTGCCACCAGGGAAGCCCTGATTTTTATTAATTATATTATTGTCTTGTTTTGAGACATGTGCATTCTCTTCTGTAACAATAACTTCCTCAATCATCAAGCATTAGTTTATGTCAGCCATTGCCAACTGGGGGTAGTTGTGTCTGAAGGGAATGTTGGTCAATGCCAGGAGGCATTTTGGGTTGTCATACCTTGGAGGGGGGGAAGCAGTGCTATTGGCATCTAGTAGATGGAGAACAGGGATGCTGCTAAATATGTTACAATGCACGAAACTTCCTCTACAACAAAGAATTAATTGTCTGATCCCAAACACGAGTGCTGAGTCTGAGAAACCCTGATCAAATGTATAAGTGGATTCAGTGCTCACCAACAGTCCTTTTCAAACAGCTTCTCCTTCCTTGTATTCTTAAAAGTTTTTCTTCTTTAGCTAAATGTAACATCTAGGAGTATTTTTTTTTTCTTCACAGGGCCTTATAATGAATGTATTCCTTTCCTTAGTTGATAATACCTTTCTATTGACTTTAAATGGAGAACAACTTGGCTGGGTGTAAATTTCTTGTGTTAAATTTTATTTCCCTCAGAAAACCGTAGACCTATTTCCACTGTCATGTGGCATTAAATATTACTTTGGAGAAGCTCAAGGTAAACCAAGTTCATTTCTTCTGGTATGTGCCTGTTATATAATAATTTTTTAAAAAATGACTGGCCTTTGTCCCTGGTTCCTAAGGCCTTGGAAACTCTTGGAATTTCCTGAGTAATAGGAGTGCCTTTGTTACTCATGAATCCCTTAAGTTATACCGGAGTTCATGCTAGCAAGACTCAGGATGAGGGGTCTGGTCACCAGAAAAATCAATGATATGATTACAGGGTTGGAGTTTTGAAGCTAGTCCAACCTCTGGGGAGGGAAGGGGAGCTGGAGACTGAGTTCAATCATGTGGCTAAAGATTCAATCAATCATGCCTACATAATGAAACCCAATAAAAACCTGGTGAAACTTCCTGGTTGATGAACAGATACATGTGCTGGGAGGGTGACATGCTCTGATTCCACAGAGACAGGGCACCGAAGTTCTGCATTTGGGACTCTCCCAGACCTTACCCTATGTTTCTCTTCACTTTGCTGGTCCTGATCTATATCCTTTATAATAAAATTGTAATCATAAATATAGCACTTTTCTGAATTACGTTAATTGTTCTAGTGAATTAACAAACATGAGAGGTTTGTGGGACCCCCTGATTTTGCAGTCAGTTAGTCAGAGTTCTGGGTGGTGTGGGGACCCCTAAACTTACAGCTAGCATGGCAATAGTTTTTAGGATGCACTAAAATATTCAGTCCATTAACTTGAACATCGTCTCCTTCATGCCCTCACATCTTGCCCATCTTGGATTCTAGGTACTACTCATCTCCTTTGCACTACTCTCTCTCACCGTACTCATTTGGCAAAACCCAGCTTTCTGCCAAGCTCCAGATAGCTCTCTGCCTATTTTGTGCTTGCACAAGAGCAGCTTAACATGGTTCTGGAGAAATGTGCTTTGGATGTTTATGATACTTGTTGACAGACTTTAAAAATCCACTTGGACCTTCCTCACTGCTTGGAAGCCCCACTACATTTCTGTAGTTGGAGACAACCATTTCATACCTTCCCCTGTTTCTTTAAACCTCTACCTCTACTTCCTTCCTCTTATTTCACTGAGATTTGTAAATAGCCAGAAAAGAATGTCCTCAACCTCTTACCATTTAATCAACCAATACTCCTGCAACTCTGCCTGTAACTTCTGCATTCCTTCCAGTGAAGATGAATGAGCTGTCCAAGTTCCTTGCTTAGACCAAACTCTCCACTGTGCACTTGACATCATCCACTCTCTACTACTTAAGAACATTACTCCTTCAATTACTCCTCCTTTCTCCTGCATGATCAATTTCTTCCTCTCTTTTGAACTAGGATTGTAGTAGGGAAAGACAGTCAGCCACAAACACATGGAAATATCTCCCATATTAAAACAATAATATCTTAGGCCATTTATCTTCCTTCACCTCTTCATTCCTCTTCTTTTTATAGCAAAATTTCTCAAAATAGTTATCTATATTTGTAGCTTTTACGTCTTTATTCTCTGTCTCTCTGTCTGGCTCTCCATCTCTGTCTCTTTCTCCCTCATTATGGGAAAAATTTCAAACATATATACAAATAGTTACAGTAGTATAATGAACTCCATGTATCCATCACTCAGCTCCAACAATTGTCAACACATGGCCAAGCCTGTTTCATTTATATCCCTACCCACTCCTCCCTCTCTTTGCATTACTTTGAAACAAACCTAAATATCATATTATTTAATCCATATATACTTCCTTATGTATCTCTGTAAGATAAGGCCTCTTTTAAAAATACCACTATAACACTTGAAAAAGCCACAATAATCCCTTATTATCATTATCAAATATTGTTAAATCATTTAAAAAGTTTCACATTTTCCAGGTTGGCTTGTAAAATTTTGTTTTACAGTTTTTGTGGTTTTTCCCACTCAGAGTCCAAACAAGGCCCACACATTGCATTTCATTGATATATACCTTAAGTTTTTTATCCATAAATTCCATCTCCCTCATCTTTTTAACTTATAATTTGTTGTAGAAAATAGAGTATTGTCCTGAAGAGTTTCCAAAATTCTGGATTTTGCTAATTCAACCCTGTGGTTAAGTTTAACATGTTTTTCTGTCCCTTTATTTCTTGTAAGCTCACAGTTAGATCTAGATCAATTCTTAGCAAAAAGATTGCATAAATAGTATTGTGTAATTCCTATTGCATGACATCTGGAGAAACAATGTCTAGTAGGCTCACCTTATATTATGTTAAGGCATCAGCCTGATCCATCCAATGCAGCTATTGATTATCAACATCTGTGTTAAAAAAGAAACAATGGGCCCCAAATGGAGTCACTTGTGCTAAAACCAAAACTTACTACCTAACCTAACTGTAGTTAAAACCTTCCCCAGGAACGTAATCCTAACCAGTCAGTGTGGAATTTTCTGGTAGGCACCGATGAGGTAATCCTTTCCATCCTGCAAAGAAATATGAGGTAGTCTGCCACAGACCACGTTTGTCCCCCATAGGTAGGTTACCTAAGCTTGAAATAATCTTTTTTGTTTATGACTTTCTTGTCTTGCCTTTAAAAACCTTTCCCTGTTTTTAGCCCTTTGGAATTCCTCTCTACTTGCTAGATGGGATGCTGCTCGATCCATGAATTTTTTAATAAAGCCAATTAGATCTTTAAAGTTTACTTTGTTGAATTTTTGTTGTTTAACAGATTTGGTGGCAGTGGTGGGATCCAAAGTGAACTTCTGATGGCGTACCGGGACAACAAGAAACACAGGTGTGGTACTCTGTGAACTCTGAGTTCACCGACATTTCTGCCATTTCTGAGGCCATAGGTAAGTTCCCTCTCAGTTCTGAGCTCTATTCTCTTTGTGTTGATCTGCCAATCTAATTGGTTTTTCAGTCTGCAATTCCCAGGTTATTCAGTGGAAACCCCAGCCCTTAATTTTGTCACAAGATCCACATGGGAACTGTTAATGGAAGTGCATAGTTTCCCATCCATGTGGAGCCTCCAGTGTGCAGTACCCATTTATTGAGGTCTGCTGGTTCAACCCTTTCCTCAGTCCAAGATTCCACAGGAATTGTTGGTGGTGCATGCAGGGCCTTCTATTGGAAAATATCCAGTAACTTCTAAACCCCAGGCCTTGGTTCTATCTCAGATTCCATGCTGGGCACTGCTGGTGGTTTAGTCTGCAGTCCATGTTTCTTTGGAATCAATCCACAGTCTCCATTAATTGAAGTCTGCTGATTCAATTTTTTCCTCATTCCCTAGTTCTTTGGTTACTGCTGGTGTCCACAGTTCTATTTCCTCTGCTACTGTTGGTTTCTGTTAATGTGAACATGAAGTAAAGGCTAAATGCTAATGGGGATCTTGGAGGCCAAAAAGCTGCAAAAGTTGGTGGGCACAATTGAGCATTTAAAGGTTGTTAGAGTGCTTGCCCCCTAACCCAAAAACTCCTGTTTTAAGATAAGTTGGTTATGGAATGAGTTAGATTGACACTAGGCGACCTGCCAACCTCAAGAAAATTTCCATGCAATGAGGTACACTGTGAGACACCACACAACCCCAACCCCATGACGCATCTCTCTTAAGTATTAATCTGGCTCTGAAAAACCTAGACTTAGCTAAAATCAATAATAATAATAATAAAGATGGGATCCTTCATTTCAAAAGAGTCAAGTGTGCCACCTTTCAGCATACCTGCTTATTTTATGTCTAAGAACTGCAGTCCTGGAAGCCTGTAAATATCTACAAAAATGGCAAAATCTTACTAAAGACAGCCTAGAATTACAATGCCCATTATGGGAAATGTTCCAATTAGACAATATCAGTTACTTAAGAAGTACACTTGAAAGTAAGGGCTCCCATATTAAACAAACAGAATTGGATACCTATCTTAATTGGTATATGAAGCTTCTAAAAGACTTAAAATTCCAAAATAGTTACATTGAAAGTTTCGCTGCAAAACGCTAATGAAAAATTAAAGACACAAAAGATATCCAAAACAATACCTAGGCCTCCCCCATTACACCCTCCTAGGGCTCCCTCGTCAAAACACTGGTGCAGAAATGGATGTCTCAGTTGTAATCAACTGGGACACTGGAAAAAACATTGTCCTCAAAGGCCCTATGCAAATTCTTCAACACCAACTCAAATGCCTTCATATCTACCTTCAAAGGAGGGCCCTGTATGGGCACCTTCCAGAGCTGACAAGACTCTGAGGGATTTTCTGATAAACTGCTAAGTTGTTCCTTTAAACAGCCAAGGGAAAACTAAAATTAAAATTAATGAAAAACTTTGCCAAATTTTAGTAAATATCAGAGCTACACTCTCCACTTTAAACACCACTCAGAACCTGCAGATGGGATCCTGGAAAAACTGGCAGAAGCTGGCCAAGGTTGAGAATTCTTACCAGAGTAAGTTCTTTTTTTGTTTGTTTGTTTGTTTTAATTAATTTATTTTTGGCTGTGTTGGGTCTTCGTTTCTGTGCGAGGGCTTTCTCTAGTTGTGGCAAGCGGGGGCCACTCTTCATCGTGGTGTGCGGGCCTCTCACTATCGTGGCCTCTCTTGTTGCGGAGCACAGGCTCCAGACGCGCAGGCTCAGTAGTTGTGGCGCACGGGCCTAGTTGCTCCGCGGCATGTGGGATCCTCCCAGACCAGGGCTCGAACCCGTGTCCTCTGCATTAGCAGGCAGATTCTCAACCACTGCGCCACCAGGGAAGCCCCCCAGAGTAAGTTCTTTTGAATCTGTCTGTAGTGCCCAATTAAGAGAGGGAAATAAAATTTCATGCTGTTCCTTCCCTTCCAAATCCAGACCAATTGGTTATTAATCCTTTCTCTTCAAAGGATAGCTATTGCCTTCTTGCTTGTCTAGTTTTATGTCCTAAAAACATGGCTTGGCTTTTTGCCTACCTGGGACATGCAGGTGGTTGGTTCTTTCTTTTGGCTATCTTTGAGAGTGACTCTAGATCTTGTGAAGATAATATATTTTGCACCCTCCTTGGGGACACCTCTTGAGTCAAATTGTTACAGAATTAAACTTGGGTCTGCTCGTCCATGCGCGGTAAAGTCAATCTACTGATACTAGGTTGTGGTGAAGGAAAGTGCAGTGTTTACTGCAGGGTGCCAAGCAAGGAGTCCAGGATAGCTAGTGCTCAAAAAGCCTGAACTCTCCAATGGGTTTCAGGAAAGCATTTTTAAAGGCCTGGTGAGGGAGGGAAGTCACAGAGTATGTGATCAGCTTGTGCACAGTTCTCTTATTGGTTGATGGTGAGGTAATATGGCAGTGTCACAGGGGTCACGTTGTCAATCTTTATGCTTCAGTATGCCTGCTGGCTATGTGCTCATGGTCATCAAGTATTTACTGTCTTCCATTTGGTGGGGGTTTTAGCATCTGTAAAACAACTCAGGAAATGTGCATCAGACACTGTTATCTAGGTACTTCAGAGAGGAGCTAAAGCAGAGGGTATGAGGAAAAGGTCTGTCCTGGGAAGGCCCCAAAGGGTCCTACTCGGTGACACAAGAGGTTGTTCAATATTGTCAGAAGTATTCACTGCTTGTCCCAACTGAAATCTGACATAACTTCATAATGAGAAATTTGGCCAAATTGGAAGCTGATATTCAGAGCCTGATAGAAAAAATATTTTAGACATTCTCTTCTAAGCTAAATGTACCCAGAAGGAAAGAAAAACATCCTAACATAAGTGGATGGTTATGTCAATCCTTAAGTATCTAGGCTACAACCCAGTTCTTTGAGGAACTGAGAGCAACTGTGGAAACTGAGCAGGACGCTGTGGGGCTCCTGGGCACAAAAGTCTTTGTGTGTCTCCCATTTAATGATGAATGAAATAGGCTTCAGCCTTCATGACCTTCCCTGAGTTCCAAAGGGCAGGTTCAAACAGTTGCTAACCAGGGAAGGGAGGGGATGCAGAGACAAGGGAGGAGCAGTCAAGAAACAATAGTGCAGCCTTGGGGCAGGGTCCTGGTTCCCCCTCCGGGGATACACATAAGAATATCTTTGAGCTTTTCTGCAGATACTGAAATCCCCACCAGGTGAAAGAAGTTAACTGTATGCTGCCCACAAGCACATAGACCCAAGACCAGTTGGAACCAGAAGGTTGATGATGCTGACTCCCAATTGCCTCACCACCAACCAGTCAGAAGAATGTCCATGAGCTGATCATGCCCTCCTGTTTGAACCATTACTATAAAACTCCTCACTATACCCTCCAGGTCGGGACACACAATTTTGAGGGCATTAGCCTGCTGTGGCCCCCATTTGCCTGGCAAAGCAATAAAGCTATTCTTTTCTACTTTACCTAAAACTCTGTCTCTGAGATTTAATTCGGTACCGGGTACAGAAGCCGGATTTGGCATCACTGTCCTTACCTCACAAATCCTTGAAAAACTAGAAATACAGCCTAGTGGCAGTTCAAATTCACCTATTCCTTTTACCAATCCCCAAACATCTCCTATTTATCTCAGAAGACATAAATTATTGGCCTTAGGAAACCAAAGTCCTTCTTGGAGGAATTTGCATTCCTTCACCATGACTCTGAGATATAAATGTTTAAGTATAAACTTCAGGGAGGTAATTCTTATCAGAAAAACAAAAACAAAAACAATAAAATCACGAAAGGGAAAAGGTCATTTGAAATTTTGGCAAATGTTAGATTATAATCCTGTTAATTGTCTTTGAGGTTTTCTTTTATACTTGCAAATTGGACTGGATTTTTTTTTTTTTTTTTTTTTTTTTGGCCATGCAGCTTGTGGGATCTTAGTTCCCTGACGAGGGATCGAACCCGGGCCACCGCAATGAAAATGCCAAGTCCTAACCACTGCCAGGGAATTCCCTGGACTGGATTCTAAATACTTCCAGCTTCCTGAAATCTGGCTACAACTCTCCAAACTAACGTTTCCAATTTTCTCCCATCCTTCTGATTTGGAGTTAGTAAGAACAAAGTAAATCTCCTTGGAAGGAGGTCCTCCTCACTATCCAGATGGCAGCCAAACTTCAGGGACTAGAACCTTGGATGTACATCTCACAGCTAAAGAAGGCTCTACCTGACATCTGATCCTGTAAAAACGCTGGAGAATGCCAAATCAAATTGACTAGGAAGGTAAGTAGCTGACATCAAGGTAGACTGCTTCCTTCCAAGATGCCGATGCTGGATCAAGACTTGATACTTTAACTAAACATGAAACCCTCTCTTTTTCTGTTTCTTCCTTTGACCTGGAAAGATGACACCATTGATTGTATCTCCCAGGCCTTTGTTAAGGGTGAGGGTGTGTGTTTAACTTCTCAGACTGCTGGATTTGTCATAAAAAACTCCTATCTGCCCAGGGTGCCAAAGACCCCCAGTGCATTTCCCTGTCTCCGGTTAACTACTGCAAACTTGGGGAATTTTGCAGCGAGGATCTTTACAAGGAAAGGAATATAAAGTAAGGGTAACCAGAATAAAACTGCCTGTGTGGCCTACAGACCCTTATACAGATTCAAACGGAAATTACCAGGAGGCATTCATGATTGAAAATTAGCTCCCTTTGACAGACCCCTACTCCCTAGTTAGGAGTAGATGCAAATGAGGAACCTCTCCTTAACTCTTGAAAATATTGCAGAATTAACTGCTTTAGCAATAGCTATCCAACAAAAATCCTTAGACTCTCTGGCCAAAGTTGTTCTTGATAATAGGTTAGCCCTTGATTGCCTTTTAGCTGAACAAGCGTCTGTGTTGTGGCCAACACCACACACTGCACCTACATGAAAGGTTGAAATTCTGGGAAGGTTCTGGGAAGGGTGAAATTCAGTTACATAAGACCACTGAAGTAAGCCACTTGGCTTAAAAAGACGACTCCTTCAGAGTCTTTTTTTGACTTATTTGATTTTGATTGGTTTGATTCTTGGAGACCATGGCTCCAAAGTACACTCCAAACATTGGGAATTATCCTGCTTATAATAATCATAACGATCTCCCTGGAGCATTGTAGTCTCTCAAAAGCTTACAACATTCTCCAGGAATGTAATTCTAACTGGTCAATATGGAATTTTCTGGTCAGCACCAATGAAGTAAACCTTTCCGTCCCCCAAAGAAAGATGAAGCAATCTGCCACATAGACCCCTTTGTCCCCCACAGATAAAGCTGAAATAATCTTTTTTGTTTGACTTCCTTGTCTTGCCTTTAAAAACCTTTCCCTCTGTGTAGTTCTTTGGAGCTCCTCTCTACTTGCGAGACTGGATGCTTTTCAACTTATGAATTGTTCAGTAAAGCCAATTAGAGCTTTATAATTTACCTGGTTGAATTTTTGTTAACACCTACATCCCTTATTTTATAGGGATCACTGTTTTCTCTGGAAAAACACTTGAGTCTTTTTCTAAGATTATTTGAAACGAGATCTCCTGGAGGATTCTGACTTAAGCTATTGGATCATTCTTATACCCACCTGTCTTAAGAAAAACCTGAATAAATAAATGTACTTCCCAGCCAAGACCAGGCTTTTGAGAGATTCTTTTAACATACCCCCTTTTCCATCATAAGACAACATCATAAGACAACAACAAGGAAAATGGGATTAGTGTTGGAACCATCTCTTACATGGAGTGGAACAGAATTACCATTTCTTGAATGTTTTTTGTATGTCATATAGCAGCTCTGTAAGGTAAGTATAACTATGCCCATTTTTTTTTTAAATATGAGGAAATGATTTGAGTAGAGAACAAATAACCTTAAAATAAGTCATACAACTTGAAAGTGACTCTGTTGGAAGGGTTATAGCCTTCTACTTTAATGTCAAGTTGTTTGATTACACCTAGAATCAACTTGACTGGAGCAAAGATTTTGATAATGAACATGTCAAAATAGCCCTTAAGCTGCCTACCCATAAAGTTCCCAAGAGAAGGGGAAAGGGGAAAAGGGCAAGGTGACATAACTGATATATGATTAGACCCCATCTTTCCACTTTTATTCTTCCAAATATACCCTGCCCCCTACATATACAAACACAGAGGGAAAATGGCAGGCCTTCTCTGAGCCCCACTAAGCTTTTCCATCACTTGCAGAGAGCTGGGTGTGTGTGTGTGTTTTGTGGAATTGGCATAATTAAGTCAAAAGTGGAAAAAAGTTACCTGGAACATTCTCTCACTCTCTCCTGATTTCTTGTCACACCAGCCAAGGTTGACTAAATTTTTCTCAACATGTAAAATAGTCTGAAGTTATGAATATTTCCCCCAAATAATTTAAGCAACAATAACAAAAAAAATCCTTCAAAAATAAAAATATTTTCATAAATGGTTCTACAGGAAAAAGAGCAAAGTTTATAGTACTGTCTCAACCATTTTGTAATCTACTTCCAGATAGAAGTCTACTTCATATACATTTTGTAAGGAGGGAGTAAAAGGCATGATGTGGTGTTTTGGCAAGAAAACAGAGGTCTGGCCACCAGGCCAGGATTTCCTTTTGAGTCTCCTGAAAAAACTACAGAACTGGGCTTTCTACTCAGGTCAGACTTCAAAACCCATGTTCTCTTCATTTTGTTATCAGGCCTGTTCTTTCAATTTATCAGAAGGACAGTGTTATAATCACTATGGACAATAAGACTCTAACAAAAATAGTAAAGACATTCTGAACAAACTTTAGATTCCCAGTATATTAGTTAAAGTGTGCTAGGCTATGCTGCAGAAACAAACCCAAAACTCAGAGGCTTAAGTCTAATGCAGAAGTTCCTGGTTAATGTGCTTTCCTGGGCAGCTCCCCTCCACAAAGTAGCCATAATCCTTATATTCACAGGTTTCACTCTCCCCTAGGCCTCCTAAGAGCCCTGAATTGGATCCTCTAAAATCAGCAAGTTGGCAAGCAGGAGAATGAGAGCCAGAGCAAGGGAACATCAGAGAGAAGAGTGCATTTGTGGAGGACCTCATAAGAATTTAGGCCTAGAGGCATGCATCACTTCCACCCACATTTCCCCACCCTTACTTACAGGGGGCTGAGAAATTAGTCTTGCTGTAGACCCAAGGAGGAAAGAGAAATACTTTGTGAATATCCACATCAAGTAAATGGCACTTTATTTTAACTTGTAAAAAGAATACATGCATGTGGACAAAAACAAAGTAAAAAATACAGAATGAAATAAAATAAAAAATAAAGTAGTCACTGAATTTGTTGCAAAACAGGGTGTGTGTGTGTAGGGGGTGGGAGGGAGATATACATATATATATGTGTGTAAATCTCTGTGTATTTATATCTATATAAAAATAAGTTACATATATATGTAACTATTTATATGTAGGTTTTCAAATGAGTCTTAACTCAAAACTTTATTTTCCCCCCAATTTCTGTTTTCTCCCTTGGTACTCAATATCCCTTTTCCATCACTTAATCATTTCTTGGAGGGGGGCTTGAGCTCAAGATGGCAGAATAGAAGGTCATGGGCTCACCCCTTCTTACCGAAACACCAAAATCACAACTAACTGCTGAACAACCATCAACAGAAAAACGCTGGAACCTACCAAAAAAGATACCCTACAGCCAAAGACAAGGAAGAAGGCACAACAAGATAGTAGGAGGGGTGCAGTCACGATAAAATCAAATCCCATACCCACCAGGTGGGAGACCCATGGACTGGAGAGCAATTGTACCACGGAGGCCCTCCCACAGGAGTGAAAGTCCTGAGCCCCACGTCAGACTTCCCAGCCTGGGGGTCTGGTAACAGGAGGAGGACCCCCAGAGAATCTGGCTTTGAAAGCCAGTGGGGCTTGATCACAGGAAATACACAGAACTGGGGGAAACAGAGACTCTGCTCCTGGAGGGCACACACAAGGTCCTGTGTGCACCAGAACCCAGGAGAAAAATAGGAGTGACCTCAATAGAGACTGGGCCAGACCTACCTGCTAGTATTAGAGGGTCTTCTGCGGAGGAAGGGGGTGGCTGTGGCTCATGGCGGGGACAAAGACACTGGCAGCGGTAGTTCTGGGGAGTACATATTGGTGTGAGCCCTCTCAGAGGCTGCCATTAGCCCCCCCCAAACAGCCTGTAGGCTCCAGTGCTGGGTTGCCACAGGCCAAACAACCAACAGGGTGGGAACACAGCCCCACCCATCAGCAGACAGCTGGCTTAAAGTTTTCCTGAGCACAGCCCTGCCCACCAGAGGGACAAGACCCAGCAACACCCACCAGTGGAGTCCCTCCCATCAGGAAGCCTGCACAGGCCTCTTAGACAGTCTCATCCACCAGAGGGCAGACAGCAGAAGCAAGAAGAACTACAATCCTGCAGCCTGTGGAACGGAAACCACAATCACAGAAAGTTAGACAAAATGAGACGGCAGAGGAATATGTCCCAGATGAAGGAACAAGATAAAACCCCCGAAGAACAACTAAGTGAAGTGGAGACAGGCAACCCGCTAGAAGAAGAATTCAGAATAATGATAGTGAAGATGATCCAAGACCTTGGAAAAAGAATGGAGGCAAGGATCAAGAAGATGCAAGCAATGTTTAACAAAGACGTAGAAGAACTAAAGAACAAACAAACAGAGATGAACAATACAATAACTGAAATGAAAAATTCACTAGAAGGGATCAATAGCGGAGTGACTGAGGCAGAAGAATGGCTAAGTGAACTGGAAGACAGAATTGTGGAAATCACTGCTACAGAACAGAATAAAGAAAAAAAGAATGAAAAGAAATGAAGACAGTTTAAGAGCCCTCCGGGACAACATTAAATGCATCAACATTCGCATTATAGGGGTCCCAGAAGGAGGAGAGAGAGAAAGGACCTGAAAAAACATTTGAAGAGATAATAGCTGAAAACTTCCCTAACATGGGAAAGGAAACAGTCACCCAAGTCCAGGAAGCACAGAGAGGCCCAGGCAGGATAAACCCAAGGAGGAACATGCCAAGACACATAGTAATCAAACTGACAAAAATGAAAGACTTCTTGGGATGGTCCTACAACTTTCCAATCATTTTCAGTTATTAAAAGTTTGTCCACTCAAAATTTAAATCTCAGACTCCATGTACATTGTACCTGCTCCCCTCTCCCCAGCATAGACTTGCTCTGTGCTTCTGGGGAACTGCAGTGGACAGGAGGGCTGGCCACTCTTTCTGCTGCTCCTCCCACTATCGTGCCTGGAACAGAGACAAATGGTCTTTTCTATCTCCCAGACACATTTTCCCCCCTCCCAATTCTAAACACTAGATCCTCTGTTTTGGAGGGTAAGGAAAAAAGATTAGGGTAAGAGGAGTTACCATGACAGTGTGACTTTAATCCTCTGTCTGTTGGGTCTACTTGTTTAAGCTCAGGTACTTTCTGGGAGTCTACTTGACACAGATATGCACACATCTTTAGAACACCCTATCTTGGGTGGCAGTCCTCTTCTCTGTTGTCCCTCCCCATTCTCTCACTCTCTGTACCCTGCCATCTACCTCTACTTCCCATTCTGACTCATTTTCTCACTTAGCCAGGAGGAAGGGGACATCAACCCAGAATATGATGCCAGTCTCTTCTTCTTCCAGGCACCTTTAACCTTTATGAGGGATTCCATTGATGCCCCTCTCTGCAAAGGGGGTGAAAACACTCTTAGGAGCATTGACTAAAGTGGAAATAAGAAGCAGGAAAGGGGGTGAAAGCACTCTCTCCTCTCCTGTCCCCAGGCTTCTGATGTAAACTGAGAAGCAGAGTGGTATGGGGATAGCAGGGCTAATTGAGCCAACTTTTTCCAAACTTAGAGAGACATGCCTTAGTCTTTGTTGACAGTTCTTTTTATACTGGAAAGGGCAGAGACAGTGCCTCTTAATTCTTAGCTTTGAGTTTTAGTTGAGAAATGTGGAGAACAACAGAACTCTTACTAAGCATCATTTTTATATATATATATATATATATATATATATATATATATATATATATGATATATACATATATGTATACATATACATATATATAGGATTAAGACACATACACATATACATATGTATGTATGTATGGGTACATATATGCACATATATATTTCCTTTTAAAACATGAATTGGTTCATACTACACATACCTCACTTTGATTTTTTTCCCCAGTTTCCAATGTATCTTGTAAATCTTTCCATATTAACACACTTAGATATAATAAGGTATCTCTCGGATCCTGGGAAATCAGTAAATGGTGACTGGAGATACTTCAAAGCCAACTGACCAACACAAAAAGCCTGGGCCTTAAACTCAATTCTGGTTTGATAAAAATTACCCTCATCAAACCTTCCAATTAGCAACAGCTATAACAAAACAGCAGCAGCTAACATTTATTGAATATTTTTATCTGAGACTGGCATGAATTATTCAATACTCACAATGACCTATAAGGTATATATTATAGCTATTCCCATTTTACAGATGAGGAACACGAAGTTCAGAGCAGTTAACTTTCCCAAGGTCATAAGGCTAGCAAAGTAGTGGAGTTAGTATTTAAACCCAAGACTGTTTGACTTTCAAAGTGTGTTCCCAATCAGTTTGTCTCTCTGTTCATCTGTACACTGAATGCTGTATTCTAATTGACTTCCCTTCGATTTTTTTAAAAAAATTATTCATTTATTTATTTATTTGGCTGTGCTGGTTCTTAGTTGTGGCATGTGGGATCTTTGTTGTGGCATGCAGGATCTTTAGTTGCAGCATGTGGGATCTTTAGTTGCAGCATGTGGGATCTAACTGCCTGACCAGGGATTGAACCCAGGCCCCCTGCATTGGGAGCATGGAGTCAACTGCTGGACCACCAAGGAAGTTCCAACTTCCCTCCAATTTTTAATTTAAATACAAATTATTCAAACTGAGTACTCATGTAGATCATTCTTATTTGGCCTCATCTGTGCTAAAAGATCCTCTATACCTGAGTTACCCTGGGCTCTTAAATATTGGGTTGGCCAAAAAGTTCATTCAGGTTTTTCCATAACATTTTACTTTGGCCAACCCAATACATACTATACCTACTCTGAATTTATACTTCTTGCATTAGTGTATTATTCAAGACTAGTGTTATGCATTGGTGGAATGTGCAGTTCATAGTATGATTTGAATTGCAAATAGAAACATTTCTAAGTTATAACACTGCCTGAGATTCTACCATTAGGGATTCATTCTTAGGAGCATTGATTAAAGTGGAAGTAAGGGGCTTTCCTGGTGTTGCAGTGGTTAAGAATCTGCCTGCCAATGCAGGGGACACGGGTTCAAGCCCTGGTCCGGGAAGATCCCACATGCCACAGAGCAACTAAGCCCGTGCACCACAACTACTGAGGCTGCACTCTAGAACCTGTGAGCCACAACTACTGAGCCCACGTGCCACAACTACTGAGCCTGTGCTCTGCAACAGGAGAGGCCACCACAATGAGAAGCACCACCTACCACAGCCAGGAGTAGCCCCCACTCGCTGCAACTAGAGAGAGCCCATGCACAGCAACGAAGACCCAATGCAGCCAAAAATAAAAATAAATTAAATAATAAAGTAGAAGTAAGAAGCAGGAGGGGGATCTAGAAATACTCAAAGAAGTAGAACTAAATAATAAAACAACTAAATTTAAACGTAGATTATTCAACAAAATCTCAAATGAGTAGGGAGAAAGTACTCATGAAACGTCAGGAAAAGTTTTAAGAAGATTCATACATGTATAGGGTATAAAATTGGAGAAGAAAATCGGAGAAAAAAAGATTCATTCACTTTTGCCTTCAAGAACCTAGGTCCACAAAATGCAAAATTTGCCTTAGAGAAGCATACCTGTCAAAATTGAGACTCCAGCAATGGTGGGATGAAGCAAACTGGGGGAGGCCAGGATCAGGAGTTATGAACACCCAGTAGGGCTGAGTGAAGGGGCACATAGGAGCAAAGAGCCAGGCCAAATGTGGTTCTCCAGGGATAGACCCAAGTTCACATGCATTCAAATTTAGGTTCCAGCTTGTGGGATGAGGCTGTTGGACATCTTTCTTAAATAGCTTGCGGGTGTGAAAGTGCAAGTGTGACACAAGCGCTGTCAGCCAAGGAGACAAATCCAGTGAAACACCTGGGGTGTCATTCAATCAAATATTGGCAGGAGCCAATTGGCAGAGGTAAGGGCATGCAGGTGTTATGTATTTTATCTTATTTTACTTTGCACTATTTTATTTTTTGATTTATTTCCCCTCTAGCTTCTTTCCTAAAAGGATTAAATTTAACTTTCAATAAGTTACACATACAAAAGAACCACTGAAATAAGAGATTAAGAGATAAATAATGAATTTAGGAGACTGGATTGGGGAATGGATACTAGTGCCAAAAAAAAAAAAAAATCTAGGCTTCGATGAGCCACAACTGTTTTCAAGTCCACATTGGTTGAACAGTAACTATGAGCTTAACACTTGTCATGCCTGACCTTAATGAACTTTCCCAGTAACCCATGATGTGGGTATTATCATTTCCATTAAATTTTTTTTCCATTAAAGTCAATGAAGAAACTTGACTTAGGTAACTTGCTCGGACTCCCACAGCCTGGACATGGCAGAACTGGGATTTGAACTTGATTCGACTTTAGAATTTGGGCTCTTAAATCTTACATGATACCAACTCTGAAGGTGGCAGGTGTTGAGCAATCAAGTCAGGAGGATACTGGGGTTCAGCATCAGAACATCTATTATCTGAAGATGCTGGGTATCAAGAGAATAAGGCAGGAAACCCTGGATGGATAGCGAGGTCAGAACATGAAGGGTATCTAAGAGTGTTGTGTTCAGGGCCAGAACGGATTCTGTACTGAGCATACAAGTATAAGTTAAATGGTAGTAACTTTGAAGGTTAGGAAGAGAAAGCAAAAGGAAATTTAGAATGTCTTACACCAACCCCTCACTTGTTGGACTGTAAGCCCTCCTGAATATGTGAAGCAAATAGGTTAGTTAGAATAAAAGGCAAATTCCTCAGAGCACCATTATACACTCCACAAGATGTCAAGTGCCACTTTCTATAATGTCAACATTTCTTCTTTATAAAACACAAATACAGGAGCCACAAGAGGGGTTTACAAGCCACATCATAGAGCCCTTAGTGCCCAGTGATAGATATTAGTCCACTGACCATGATTGGTGCCCTAAGGAGGTGAAAGTTCATATAAGCAGAAACTGTGTACAATTGTGTTTCCAGCATTGCCAAGGAAATCTCTCTCTAAATGATATAATGATGTCATAGTCATGAAGAAAAAAACGAAAAAGAATAAAGAAAAATCAAGAATAAACACAGGCTGAGTTATTTAGAGCTGGATTAAGGGCCTCGTTCAGAAGAAAGTGGAAGTGTCATGTGAAGTTGCCACGGGATGAGGGGGAAATTTATATAATTCTGATATCTAGACTGGGGGTTGGAAGTTTGCATATTTTTCTCACCTAATAGGGTTTCTCCCAGCATAGCAAACGTGAAATACAACAGAGTTTGGTTTTCAAGTTTGCCTCCTGATTTGCCTCCATACCTCCAGCATGTAGGACTCAAATATGCTTAGGGGTCAAACTATATATCTTAACTTTTATCTGTATGCTAACTTCTAAGATCATAACGACAGAGGGTAGTGTATGGGCAACTGAAATTCACCTAGTGAAAGAGAGGTTCTGGTGGAGACCAATGCCCTTTTCCAGCTTCTCTGACACGGTTTAATGGGATCAGGACTGGGGCGTACTTTCCCTTTCAACAGCGTGAGTCTTAACCTTTTTTGTTTATTGAACATTTTTTGGGTGGAATTCAATTCAAAAACATTTTCGAGCACCTACTATGGGCCAGGCACTATGCTAGGCACTGAGGATGAAAAGAAAAAAGTTTTCCAGCCAGCTCTATGCCTCCTGACACCGCAGCAACGCCAGTGTAATAAGACTGCCTTTCACAAGCAACTCAGGACCTCCAGAAATATATGCTATGCAATCTCCACAGATGACACTCTGAAAAGTAAAGGTGGAAGCAAAGATGAAAGAAAAAATGAGATGGTGATAAGATTTTTGGAAATAATGGTAAATCTGGGGTTAGAATCAAAGATTATTGAATCTCAGTTCAGTGCCCCTTTTGCAGATTACCTCCTCTAGGATTTGTAGTAACTGAAATCTGGCAACAACTTTGTACCTGAGGAGTAGTTGGGGGTAAGTGTGGGGAGCACTTACTCCCCCTGAACGCATTCTTCAAGAGTGGCATCTTTTCAATGATTTTTAAAAGATAATATATTAACATGATAGTTGCTGAGACTAGGGATAAAACCCCAGAGAAAGCAGTGTGACAAACCACCATTCTTGGTTGTAAGTCACATTAGAAACATATTCCTGCAAATTTAGGCTGAAAAGTTGGGAAGCTGACAGAATTATAGGGTAGGCTGGAGGAACAGGTGCCAAGGATGGTTGCAGAATCTAGGAAGCTTGAACTGGCATTAACGTTCTGGAAAGTGCCACTACCGCCACTTTTGGAATGGCTGCAAAGCCGCTGATACTGGACGCGCAAAGCCACCTCCACCTGCGGCAGGCCACTTCTCCAGGGAAACACCTTCTTCCGGGGTTGAGGTGAAAGCCAGTGCCTGTCAATCCTGGCGAGGGGCGGGCCTCACGCCACCTCTAGGCAGCCTGCCGCCCACCGGCTTTAGGACCCGGCGGAGCCGGGAATGAGGCTTGGAGGAGGGACTAGGGGAGGTCATCGCGCACACCTGACGTAATCAGCCCGCGCCAGCAGAGGTGAGGGCGCGAAGGTCTTCGAGAAGCACGTTTCTCGCTTGCCTCAGCTCTCACCTACCATGGCGTCCCCCGTCCAGCAGTCTCCTCAGCCTAGCGGCGGGAAGCGCAAAGGCAAGGCTCAGTACGTGCACGCCAAACGGGCTCGGCGCTGCGATGGCGGCGGGCCCCGGCAGCTGGAGCCTGGGCTACAGGGCATTCTCATCACCTGTAACATGAACGAGCGCAAGTGCGTGGAGGAGGCCTACAGCCTGCTCAACGAATACGGCGACGACATGTATGGTCCAGAAAAGGTACCGGCCTCGGGGAGGGCGGGCCAGCAGGCCTTTGTGGGAGGAGGGAAGGGTGGCAGGCCGGCTACCTGTATACGCATGCGCGAGGTTGGCCGCTTGAGTGGCGGTGAGGGGGCGTGTCCTCGCCTCCGTGTCCTCCCCGCCCTCCCCGCCCTCCCCGCCACCCCGCAAGGTCTCGGCTCCCGACCCCTACCCGGTCTTGTGCTTCAGTGCTTGCACTTCGGGCTTTTGTTCCCCATCATTAATCACGGTTGCTCCCATGTATAGATTGCTTCCTGCGGTTCAGGCGTTGTTTCTGAAGCTCTTTCAGAAACATTTACTTCTCATCGTAGCTTTGTGAAGTATTGCTCACCAGGACACTGAGGTTGAAGTAGGTTAGGTACTAGCTGGTCCAAGTTCACAAGGGCACACTTCATTCGTCGTTAAGGTTTTTGCCATATCTTACCACCATTTGAACATTATGGCTGTAGTAATGTGTTTGTCCTAAGCAATAGCATCTCTAAAATAGTGTTTTTAGTACTTACTAGTTCTAGTTACTTCTCAAATGCATATAAAAATACATTTCAAAAAGTAAGAACTTTTTGAAACAATACTGTATAAAGTCTCATTGTCCCATTTTGGAAATAATTATATTATTGGCTTAGGATTTGGACCAATACACACATGCACACCCCAAGGAATTAAATGGAGGAGCATAGTACAGAGGGCATTTAAATTCAGGTACTGTCATTTACTAGCTCAGGGGATGGGCATGTTATTAATTCTGCTGAGCTAGATAAAAAAGAGAATAATGATAGGACTTCAGAAGGTTGGCTAAAAA
Organism: Balaenoptera physalus; assembly: GCF_965194825.1. Taxonomy (NCBI): domain Eukaryota; kingdom Metazoa; phylum Chordata; class Mammalia; order Artiodactyla; family Balaenopteridae; genus Balaenoptera; species Balaenoptera physalus. The sequence continues at coordinate 70,334,055 of NC_138898.1, read as the reverse complement.
AATTGCATATGTACATAAAATAACATCCTGGTATACAATAAAATCTCCACAAATGTGTAAAATTACCATTAGTGCCTGATTGGCAATCCCATTAGTGGAGCAGAGTGGGCAACAAGTGCATGTCTTGTCTACACCGACAGCTTGAGCAAGTTCTTGAACTATTTCAGTAGAAGAGGAGTAAGGATTTTTAACTTCGTAACTATTTGGTTCAATCTCATGAAAGGAGAGTGTCATATCAGGTGCAATCATATCTGTTGATAGGATTAAGGTCCACCCTGAAATGATTCATCTGATGAGCACATTTCCCTCTGCCCCAGACTGTCAAGATGCTTTAGAAAACATTGTCAAGTGATATGTACCACAGTCTGAGAGAACTCCCTTCTTCCTCCACATTTTGGAGGGAATGGTGTCTGAATAAGAAGCTTTATTGTCAATATTGAATCATCTGCCACTGGGGGTTTCAACATGAGTAGTTAATTAAGAGCTTTTAACATAAGCTGTTGTGGCATTTCTGCTCATTAGTTTTATGCAAACAGTTTGCAGACAAGGATCAGCAACCCTCTGGAAGTGAGGGAGAAGATGATGATGTGGAGGCCGCCTTGAAGAAAGAAGTTGGTGACATTAAGGCATCTACAGAGATGAGGCTGAGAAGATTCCAGTCAGTGGAGAGTGGAGCAAATAATGTAGTCTTCATCAGGACACTTGGGATAGGTGTGTCTGACTAATACATTTTAAGATTTATTGATCCTGTAATATCTGGACACCTGTTCTCCGAGAACACTGCCTAGAAAATGGCTTCATGGGCATGGCTCAGTTAATCATTTGATTGCATCCTCTCTACACTGTTAGCACTAGGCATATGGAGAGGTAGAATGGGGTGGTGGACATAGGGCTTAGGAGTGGAAACCTGGCTTTGCCACTTTATCTGTATGTAACTTTAGGCAAAACAAGAATACACGGTTCTGTCTAAAAGGAGCAGCTGCTACTCAACCCCAGGCAGTTTGGAATGGCTCCAGCCATTTGGGAATGTAGTCTTAGGAGAGCCAGACCTTCTGATTTTTCAAAAGAAGTTGGAAATCTGGAGAAGTTTCTAGGTTTTTAAATGTAGCTAACTACTTTAAAAATATTGAAAACACTGAGCAGCCCAAAACAGACTCGTATATAGTCAGGATGCCTCCTGAGTACTACATTATGATCTTGTGCGTTCATGGCTCTGGGGCTCCTCTGAAGTCTGAAATCTAGACTTCTGTACAAACTTAGCTAATGGATTGATTAAATCTTTTTAAGTGACTTGCAGATTTTTGTTTTGTTTTTGTAAAAAAGCATGTACTATTTAATGTTTATTACTTGGATAGTTGCTGCTGATACAGGAAAACAACAGCATGGTGTTGCCGTCAGATAAATTAGACATCACAAATAAGTTAACTCCAGTGTCTTCAAGAACAATTGTTTTTGATAAAAGCAGAGTTAAAATATGAGATACAGTATTAATACAGAGTAGGCACCAAAGAAATATTAATTGGGAAAAATGGTTGGTTAAACTTGTTTAAAATTCATTATAATGATTTTTTCTACTCTACTGTCAATTTATGTCACTGCCAATGAAAATTCATTTTAGAGAGTTTGAAGAGTTTAAAATGTCTGAGAACTTTTAAACTTACCTGTTTGTTCTGTGCTGATTTTTTCTTTTTATTTTAGAACCTGAGAAATTGGTGCATCATATTCTCCAAGATATATACAAAACCAAGAAGAAGAAGACTCGGGTTATTCTACGAATGTTACCCATCTCAGGCACATGCAAGGCTTTCTTAGAAGACATGAAAAAATATGCAGAAACATTTTTGGAACCCTGGTTTAAAGCTCCAAACAAAGGGACATTTCAGATTGTATATAAATCTCGAAATAACAGTCACATGAATAGAGAAGAAGTTATCAAAGAATTGGCAGGTATGTTTCTCTTAGTGATTTTACATAGGTGTGCCATGGTAAATACTTGTTTATAAGATTTTTTTTTTTGAGATTTAAGGCTTACATTTTTGAGTGTAGAACAAGTATACTAAAATGCACTTAAATAATATCAAACCTAACTTTTCAATATGTTGGGTATGAAATTTTTTTGGTAGTTAGATACTAAAGTCTTTTCCAAATCAAGATTGAATTTTCTTTGGGGAAAAAGGTGCTCTTGTTAAATGTCTCAGGATTTTATTTGTATTTATTTATTGAAAGCATTCAGGGAATTTGATGGAAGTCCATGTAGAAGAGTGGACTAGTATATACATATTGTTTTAACAAATTCTAAATAGGAGGAGATGAAAGATTGTTTTTGTATCCGCCAAGCTTAAAGGTATCCTTCTTAGCCTGTTTTCCTGTTATTTTTGTTACAGGAATAGTAGGCAGCCTCAATTCGGAAAATAAAGTAGATCTTACCAATCCACAATACACAGTGGTAGTAGAAATCATTAAAGCTGTCTGTTGCCTGAGTGTTGTGAAAGATTACACATTGTTCAGAAAATACAATCTCCAGGAGGTGGTGAAGAGTGCCAAGGACTCGTCACAGCTTAACCCAAAGCAGGCAGCGCTAACAGGAAATGGGAAAGAAGCTAAATTGGAATCTGGTGACAAATCAAATCAAAATGACCCAGCAGAAGGAAAAAATAACCAGCAGGTGGTACCAGAGGATAGTGAGGAGCTGGGTCAGACAGAACCAATATCTGAGACACATGAGGTGAGTGAGGGGGCCGCTAAACCTGAACTTGCAAGTCAAGTCACAGAAGGATCTGAGACACATGTGGTGAGTGAGGGGGCCGCTAAACCTGAACTTGCAAGTCAAGTCACAGAAGGATCTGAGACACATGTGGTGAGTGAGGGGACCGCTAAACCTGAACTTGCAAGTCAAGTCACAGAAGGATCTGAGTCACATGAAAATGACCTCTCATAGGAAAAAAAACGTTTGGTGTTGGAGGTGGATTTCTCAACTGCGGTTCTGTGGGATGTTGCTGGGATTCTATATAAAATTGTTACTAAAAATATTGTTTTTGAGTTTGTGTGCTGCATAATGCTGTACTCACAATAATTGAGCAGCCCCGTTAATAGTTTTGTTAGAGATCTTTCAGCCCTATATGGCAGTGTGCATTTGGTTGAGCTAGAAGAGGCTATGGATAAATTGGTGAATGCTACTGCACAGAGCGGAGGGTAGGGGGAGGGTGATGTTGGCCTCTCCCTCTTGATTACCTTCCCCACTCCCCCGCTTCTGCACTGTCAGCTGACTTACGGGAGTGAGCAAGCTCTGTGAAATCGAAACTCAGAGGGAAATTTTCATTCTAAGGAAGGAATTTTTGCATTTTGCAACTCAGCTGTCCCCAGCCACCTTGTAAATATTGCAAAAACATGGGCCATATAGGTTAGAAGTATATTGTTTTGTGAAGTTTTTGTACTTTTTGTGATTTTCTTGTTTAGTTTTTATGCCCCGCCCGCCTTTTTCTTTGGCCGCTCCGCGACGCATGTGGGATCCTAGTTCGCCAACCAGGGATCGCACCCGCGCTCCCTGCAGTGGAAGCTATGCCCATTTTTATGTTTTCATAACATTTGTTACAACCAAATCTGACGGTGCAGTGCTGCAGTTTTTGGAGGCAAGGTGTGAGATAGAAGTGTTCATTCTAGGAATACAATTAGAGATATTTCTGATGAGGTTAGTTATGAAGAATTAGTCTTCTGAGTTATTACAGTATACTAGTGCAGCAAGGCACGCAAATTCTTTACAATGTAAGCTACTTTACAATGTAAATGGACTTATTATTCAAGCTGTTCCATTCCATATCCTTTGTGAAATGCAACTTACAAACCAAACATTTGCTTCAGCAGTTGTAACTATAAATCATAGCTCCTTGACAAATAAAGATGATTATTTTAATGGCTTTGGAATATCAAGACAGTAAAGCTTTTGTTCAAAAAATCACATTCAGTGAAAAGGTTTAGGAAGCAAATTATGTAGTAGCAGAACTTTTTCCAGGAAAGAAAAATTCACATAGTTGGTAAGAATCTAACAGTACCAACATTAAAATGCTAGGTCAAGGAGCAGTACAAGAAATTAAAAAGATTTTTCTCTCAATGTAATAAATTGACTTATGTCACATGATGCTAAAGAGGTTTTGTTTAAAAGCAGCAGCAGTTGCTGATGAATCAACAGATTTCATGAATATTTGTCATGCTGTAGCATTTGTAAGATTTGTAAATGATGAGGAAATTCAAGGAAACTTTTGCCTGCTAGGAGCCTCCCAAAACAATGGTCAGTATAAATTTAGTAGGTTTTCATATCTGAAAAACAATAGTCTGTCATCTGTACTCCTGGTGCCCCATCAGTGGCTGGCTCCATGACAAGTTTTGCCTCATTTTAATAAAAGAAAATCCTGACGTTGATGTTATAGCACACTGCTTTCTTCACAGAGAAGTGCTGATATTAAAAACTTGGAGATGAAATGAAGAAAGTTTTAAATAATGCTACAAAAATGGTTAACTTAATTAAAGATCCATTTTATGCAAGAATGTTTAAAAAAAAAAACTAAAACCTGAACAAAGAGCACATAAATCTCCTACATACAGAAATCCAGTACTTATCAGAGGAAGAGTTCTCCACAGGATATTTGAGTTGAAAGGTGAATTACCAGTAAATTATAAGTACAATAAAATACTAGGCTAGATTTTGCTAAATGCTTTGAAGACGAAGAATGGCTACAGAAACTAGTCTATTTAGGAGACATTTTTTCATTGCAAGAACAAATGACCAGTTTTCCGCAAGGGCCTGGAGAAAGATATTTTTTCTTAAAAGTGACAGGAGTCTTAGATTAAAAGAAACTGACTCTTTGGAATAATTACATTGCATAAGGCACTCTTGAAATGTTTCCACAGCCACTTGGGTTTGAGAATGAAGAAAGCAACAAGTCTCAGGCCTTATTTAAACTCCTCTTGCAGAACTGCAAAACCAAATTAAATAACATTTCCCCTCCTTTTCCCAACACTGGTGTGTGACTGGGTGAGGAACCCTTTCGCAAAATCTCAGCCTGGGATTTTTTCACTGAGAGAAGAGGAAGAACTCAGAGTCCTCTTCTGACAGTTCTGGATTTCTGTGAAACAAGAGTGTCTTTCAACTTAGTGCTCACACTCATATACATTGAAGATCCCCTTAATTTGAAAGTTTTTTCAAGGGTTCCGCCAGGGTAAAACTGAAAAAAGATGGAAGAGACAGACACCAAAGAGGGCTGCAAAATTAAATGTCCGGATTGAGAATACTAAGGGGTCGTGAAATTAGCTTTTGGAGTTGGATTTTAGTAAGTTTTAACAAGTTCGGAAGTATTGTAAGTGTTAAGTCTTCCTGCACCAATGGCTATGTTTGTTTATTGGCTAGTGAACATGGAAATATATTTTTATCCTCCTGGCTAGTGGTCCTGCCGGTAAAACGAAGGATTTGGGAGGAGCAAAGAGAATAGAAAGGGCCTTGCTGGTGCAGATGAGGCTGGAACTTCCTTATATATCTTTAGATATTTAGAATGTTAACTCTTAACAAGTTGAAGTTATCTTGAAAGGATGATAGGAGCATTGTAACTATCATTGGGGGAACACGGATGATAGGATTTTGGTGCCTTCATCAGACTTTTTCCAAGACAAAGATAACTTTTATTTTGATAGTACAAGACTCTGGGAATAAAATTGGCTGTATGCTTACAGAATGTACGTACAACCGTCTGGAACTGGGTTCCTTTTATTTTTTGAAAGCTGCTACTCTACAGAAAGATTTTGATTTAGTAGTTTGTTTTTAATCCTCTTTTGTATTTATTTTTACCAGTATTTGGTAAGACCTTAGTGTGACAAAAGCTATTCTTCCCCAAATGTAAGGTAGTACTGTGTTCTGTTGGAATCTGAATTCAGTCATTGAAAGATTTATTTTCAGGTTTACCAACTGTTTATTTTCACTGACATCTGAGCATGTTATTCTATAAATGACGAGATTCCAGGGTGGGAATTGAGTGCTTTTTGTCCTTTTAATTTTTATTTTAAAAAATTATGTCAGTTAAACTCCACTTCAGTGTTGTGGTTTAGTAAAACTTGTTTCGCTCTGTGGAGGAAAGAGTGTTAAATTTGATATTTTAAAACATGTTTCCCTTTAGTTAAACATGGTTTCTAAATGTTATTTTTACTTGTATTTTGCTTTTGGTATGGCCAGATATTCAGCTTGTTTTTCATAGTTTCTGATGTTTTCAGAAAAATCAAAATAAATTTGTTCCCTAAAGACTGGTGTTCTCTATCTCTCCTTTTTCTTTCTGCCTCTTAGTAAATCTCTTGCTTTATTGTCATAAAGTAGATATATCATAAAAGATGTTTTTATGTCAAATTATGTATCAAAAGTCATGTACATTGTCCAAAAAGTAAAGACACAAAAATTTATTAATTGCTCTTGAATAACTAAAAACTCTTAAGCGTTTTGTATCTTATTCAAGCATTAGATATTTTACAGTGGGTTTGCTTCAAAATGTATAGTACAGTACTTAATTAAGTTCACTTAATTGGCTTTTGAATTCTTTACATTCCTTACTTTAACATTAATATTTTAATTCACCTTAAAGAATTAGTAGCATATAAAGATTTTAAGCAGAAGAAATTCTGTCTTGAGCATTTCTGTTAGAATAGTTCTAATCTTTATTTTGAATTAATCAGGTAGAAGATAAATTCATTGTCTGTTGTGCTTCTCTAATTAATCATTTGACCCCTGCTATTTTAAACACTACAAGTCATTAATCATTGCCTTTGTTGTTTGGTCATAGTAACAATTTTCTTCCCAAATATTTTTAGATTTTACTTATTTATTTTTTGGCAAAGTACAAAACAAAAATTCAGTTGAATTTTTCAACCAGGAAAAATCTTAAGCATTTTAAGAGAGTAGTCACTGAATTATCAGGAAGCAAGGACTAAAAGAAAGCAGCCCTGTTAACTACTTAATACCACAGTGTTCTTGTCAGGCTATGTTCAACCCCATTCATGGTCTCTTAAAACGTTGTGTTTGATTTTTCCCAGTGATCGTCTTTGGGAGTTCTTTAACAAATTCCACCTAATTAACAGAAAAACATATTATGAGACACTTGATTCCATTTTTACTCTCCCAACTGTCAGTATAATAGGGGAGAGCTTTCATGAAACTCTCTGGCATTGAGTGTCAGCGTCTGGGTGTTGCCTTAACTGAAGCTAATTGGATGCCTTGGTCACCAGAAACTGTTCCATTTATATATAAAGATGACAGTGGAGCGCCATCATACTGGTTTTTAGTGCAAATTCACCTGTATGCTTTGACAGAAGAATAATCCCTTTATTCTATTGCTTTCCTCCAGTTCAAACCAGACCTGGGTCTCTATTGCCCCAGGGAAATGGAGGCCACAACTAAATGCAAAGAGAAACATCAAGTTAATTCTTGGCTTTTGACCTTTTAAGAGCTGGGTCCTGGAGGTTTAGAGATAATTTTGAGTTTATACAATTTTCCCCTTATTCCCTGACTTGACAGTAAACTACTCTTTTTGTTCTCCCTCAGGATATGACTACTGTATTTTAAAATGTCCTCAAACATTTCCCAAAAGCAACTAGTCACTAATTTAGTGATTTGAATGGAGAAAATGTAACTAGTTCTTAGGTTGAAATTAACTACATTTTAGCTGAAATGATGCCAGTCGAAATGGAATTCTCACGTAGAGGATCAGTCAATATCAACTAATAGGATTCTAAGACTAGAAGGAAATTGCAGTGCCATCTGTGTGTCTTTATACAGAATTATGCTTAAATCCCTCCTTTGAAGAAGAAGGTTTCAGGAAAGATTCCACAGTTTCTTTGGATAATATCTTCATCCTGAGCCTTAAATTTGGTCACTTGATACTTAAAGGCACCCTGCTTTGAATTTATGAGTGTGTAATGGCCCAAGAGTACTATGACAGATAAGTCAGGTGCTGTCTTTAAAAACAATTTGCTGTCTTAAAAAAATAATTTTTTTTCCTCATATGGAATGGGACTGATTAGTCTGATAAAGATCCTTAGTAGTTACTTTGTATTGCAGAGTTGACTAAAGATTCTAGTTCTTCAGACATTTGTAGTGTCCTAATATAAAATATTTTAAAGCAAAATTCTTAGGGCTAAAGTTGAAACAGGTGTCTTCTACTTATATAATGAGTTACTATAAAGTCAAAAGCTAGTAAAATCTATATACTTACTAGTTTAGATCCTTATTTGGTAACACACACTTAACTTTTGTGCACAATACTTGCCTTTCTTGGATATTTATAAGGTGCAGTTGATTTTTTTACATGATCCTGAAGTTCAAGAGTTAATTTCTCTGGGTTGGATGATTTAAAGGGTGCAGATAAGACAACAAAAGCTTTCACTACCTGCAGGAAAAAAAATCAATTTATATTGATACATTTGTTTTTCAGACACATCAGGAATTTGGACCAATGCTGAACACTAACTGGTTCTTTACTGAACCAGTTAGATATTACCCACCTGGACATCATAGGGTAGTACTCCTTTCCCCACTGAACCTGGTTTAATTTCTTGCCCTTTCTGATTGGCACAAATTATTCCCTATTAAGAGGACATGTTTTATATAACTATGTAAAATTTCATTTTCTGTAGCTATATCATGACAATGAAATCCAAGACCCAGCTTTGACTGATTTTCCCAGTATTCAGTCTCATCTTCTGAAATACATTATCTGAGACTAGTGGTTCTCAAACTCGAGTGTGCATCAGAGTCACCTGGAACATTGTTAAAACAGATTGCTGGGCCCCATCCCAGTTTCTCATTTGTAGGTCAGGGAGGGGGCAGGGGTATTAGAGTTTGTATTTCTGCCAAATTCCTGCGTGCTACTGATACTGCTGGTTTGAGGACCACACTTTGAAAATCACTCCTTTTGACTAAGAGTGCCATTAAGTGCACCTTGTAACTCCCCACTGGGGCTCTCTGGGGTCCTTCCCAGTGCATTGGAAAGATGAGCTACTCAATTCTGCACCTCTTCAACCCCTAACACCTCTGAGACTTATCCTGTGTGAGGAGGAGGCAGGAAGACCAAGTAATAATCATAATTCCCCTTCAGTCAAACCTAATTGGGCAATTTAGAAGTTTTGGGAAACACCATCACAATGTAGAGCATGGTGGGAGCACTTCAGGGGCTCAGTTGGCAGTCCTGGGGTTGAAAGGGTAAACTTAAGCTTTGTCCATTAAACATACCACCTGTCTGTCCGTAGCCCTTGTATAGCATTAGTCCAGTTTGCACTTTCCACGTTCCAGCACCTCTGGATTGAGTGGCTCCCCTCCCATCAGGCAATACCGCAGCTTCTTGAATTTATATCTGAAGAGAGAGTTGCATGGGGTCTTTGGGGAGAGAAATATGAGTGGCTTTCATTGCCAGATAACTAGGACATTAGCAACAAGCAAAGAGCTAGGAGAGGCAAGTCTTAGGAAAGTTTATTCAGTGAATATTTGTTGAGCACCTACTCTCTTGCCAGACATTGTTCTAGGCACGTGGGGCATGTTATGATTAAAACAAAGATTCCTGGTGGAGTTTACATTTTAGCAGGTTATTCAAGAGAGGAAAAGGTTGGAGAAAATGCTAATAAGGATATTAAGCACTTATTATGAGCCAAGAAATATGGCAGCTAATATTAATTGAACATTTTTTATGTTACAAGGGCTTTTGGAGCACTCTCATAATCTTCACAAACCCTATTTTATAAATGAAGACATTGAGGCTGAAAAAAGTTAAAGAATTCTCCCAAGGCCTCCCAAATAATAAAGAACAGTGTTGAATAATCTGTACTCTGCACTTACCACTTGTCAAGTATCTCACTCACCAAGCATGCTGCTGACATTGAATTCTTTCCAGAACCTTGTGAGGTAGCTCTTAACTATCTCTTATGGATGGAGGTAAGGCAGGCTTAGCAAGGTCCTCTTGAGTGATTGAGGTCCACTATTAGAAAGTAGCAGAGCCCTGCCTGTTTGACTTTGGAGCTTGAGCTTTTAACCAGTGTCTTACTACTCAGCTGCCCTACAGGACTCGGGTGAGAAAGCTTGGAACAGCCCGACCGATACAGTGAGCTCCAAAATGGGTAGTAGGGTTTGGTAGGACATGAATTGTGTCTATTCAAAATAGAATAGCCCTTGAATTAATCTTGAAATGTGAGCAAGATGTTCACATTCTGAGGGCCACAAGGAGTTGATCAGGAAAAGAGAAGATTCATATCTGCTTTATTCTGTTTCTCATAGCATTCTCCCTCCTAGATGTCTACACCTTGGGGAAACAAAGGATGTCCTTTTCCCATTTGTTTTGTTTTGGCTTTGAAGCATCCACGTTTAGGGGAGAAAGGGGTGACTCTGATGACTTAAATTGTTTCTCTCTTCCTTTATCTTCTTATGTATTGAATTCATATTAGTTAAATAAATATACTTTGTAACTTCATCTAATGTTCAGGTGATTTGGCTAAGTTGAATATAAGCTTCAAGTTATAAGACTTTATTAACTTCAAGACAGTATAAATGTAGTTGTGGGTTTTTTTTAGGGTGGGGGTGATGGGAGTGCTGGGATTGTAGAGCTCTGGTTGTCTCTGGAAAAATGTTCAGTTGCCCTTAAAGGCCTTCCCAGTGATTCTTAAACTGGGGATGCGGCGGGTGGGTTGCCCCCCAGGAGACTCTAGGCAATGTCTGGAGACAGTTTTGGTCATCATCACTGGTGGAGAGGGAGGTGCTACTGGTATATAGTAGGTAGAGGCCAGGTAGAATGCTGCTCAACATGCTACAAAGCACAGGACAGCACTCCATGACACAGAATTATTTGGTTCAAGATGTCAGTAGTGGCGAGACAGAAACTCTGGGCTATCCTGTGCTGAAAAGGGGAGATCCGTGATGCTGGATTATAACTTCTGTTTGTGGTTCAAATGGAGATTTCTGCCCAAATACCTATTAAGGTCTTTTTGCACAAGCATCCAGTACACAGTGGGAGCGCTGCACAGGGTCATGATGGGATAAGTGGTATGATGGAGAAAGACACAGATGTCAGCAGTGGTTAATTAAAGGTCATGACTGGAGGTGATGTCTACAGCCTCTTATTCTCTTCCATTAACATGTGCTCATCTCATGGTCACTCAGTAAGAAAGAAAATAGAGTAATATGATAGTTTTAGGCCTTTCTGGGTGGGTAAATTTACTTGGCAAAAAGGAGAAGGAGCCAGACATGCTGCTGTGGGGATTGGCTCAAGGTCAGTTCCTAAGTTCTTGCTTGATCAGTTGGTTAGATGGTATCATTTACTGAGCTAAGACATTAAGAGTTCTATTTTGTAGATGTTTCACTGGAGATATCTAAGTAGATGTGCCAACTAGGCAATCGGGTACACATGTTGGTAGTTCAGGGGAGAATTTAAAAAAACAGGTTTCCTGCCTACCTTCCACAGAGGGTGTACCCAATTCCGAGGCTGCTCTGAAAGTGCTGGGCCATCTTGGGAGAGCCTGTGGTCCCACTGGTGAAATAAATGGCCATTGGTTCTTGACGTCCTGTCTCCACACAGCTGTGCTCTGCAGAGGCGGTTCTGCAAAATATGGGCCCCAAGATGGTGGCTGAACATGGCAGACCAGTCTAGCTCTGATATTTCTTCCATGGTATTTTTGGAGTTATGACACTCCAAAGTTGTTGGCTTTAAGTGGGGATTCCCTTTATCTTGAAAAATACTCCCCAAATGTGTAAATTTCAATGTGAAATTCATGTGAGTTCAAAGTCCTCTGTCTTCTGTGAATTTTGTGGCATCTTTAAGGTTTCTTGGGGACTCAGCCGAATGTTGCAGGGTTGTTTAGGACAGGGGTCTTAGAAGTGGGGGAGCTTGCTGCCCAGGCGATGTGCAAGACAACTGGGATGGGGAAGAAAATAGGAGAACTTCAAATTATATGTATTTTAGAATTCATTCTTTAAAATGTTTATTTTTGATATTTGTGTGATGCACAAAAGTACATGTATATAATTTATAAAGAAATAAACATGTATTAGGAGAGTGTGGTAAAAAATATTTTACTGAGGGATGTGCATATTCAATCTGAATAATACTACCTTAGGGAATTACTACGCTGCTGAATGACTTTATTAACTTGAGAATAATCATAATAGTAATTATAATTACTGTAATTCTTACAGAGTGATTACTCTGTGCCAGGTATTATGCTAAAAGCGTCACATGCTTCATCACATTTGATTCTTCTACAACTCAGTTGTGTAGATACTATGCTATCCCTATTTTACGGCTAAGATACAGAATTTTAGAGATGTTACTTGACTTATCCAAAGGTACTCAGTTTATGAAAGACACAAACAGCATTCTGTGGCATGGCCTTGGGAGAGAATTTTGGGATTGACCAATAGGATTTGGTTTACATTAACTAGTAGGATAAAATTTTATTCCAACAAAGGAAACTGCCTTTATTCAACAGAGTTTATATGGCTTCTTTTTATAAGCTTCTCTGGAAGAATTTTTTTTTTAAACATAAGCTACTTAACAGCTCTTTGAAGGATAATACTATTAATTAACATTTTACTCCCTTTTTTTACAGTTTAGGAAGCACTTTCTCACATATTAGCTTATTTTATCCTCAAAACAACACTTGAGATATGTGCAGTATAATTATCTCCATTCTACATATGAGGAAACCTGAGGGTAAGTGATCTGTTTGTTCATTCATTCCTCAGTAAGTATTTCTTAAGCACCAACTAAATGGTAGGAACTGGGGATAGAGTGATCAATCAAACAGACAAACAGTGCCTTTGCCTTCTGGGAAGTTACAATTTAGGACAGGGGTTGGCAAATTTTTTTCTGTAAAGATCTAGATAGTAAATATCTTAGGCTTTGAGGGTCATAGAGTCTCTGCTGTAGCTACTCAACTCTGCTCCTGTAAGATGAGAGCAGCCATAGACAATGTGTACTCAAATGGGTGTGGCTGTGTTCCAATAAAACTTTATTTATAAAAGTGAATACCGAGCCAGAATTGGCTCATGGGCCCTAATTTGTCAACACCTACTGTAGAGCAGAAAAATAGACAGTAAATAAAGGAACAAATGAATGGATATGATATCTGGATAGTGATGAGTACCATGAAGAAAACACCAGGATGTGATAGAGTGGCTTGGAACTCTACTCTAGACAGGTTGGTCATGGACAGCCTCACTGATGATAAAACATTAGAGCTGAAATCTGACAGGAAGGCGTCAACTGTGAAAAGGACTAAGGAAGAGCATTCCAGATGGAAGAAACAGCAGGTGCAAAGGCCCTGAGATGGGCCACGTTCGAAGAATAAAATGGTGGCCAGAGGGTGTCAAGGCACTGAGAGTGTTGGGAGTTAAGCAAGAGCCAAGCCAGGCAGGATACTCATCTCAGGCCCTGGTAGGAAGCAGAGAAATGGAAGCAGAGCTACATCCCTTCCTTCTGTCCTTAAACACTTTTTAAAAAAAAATAAATTCATTTGTTTATTTTTGGCTGTGTTGGGTCTTTGTTGCTGCTTTCTCTAGTTGCAGCGAGCAGGGGCTACCCTTCATTGCAGTGCACGGGCTTCTCACTGCAGTGGCTTCTCTTGTTGCGGAGCATGGGCTCTAGGCACGTGGGCTCAGTAGTTGTGGCTCGTGGGCTCTAGAGCACAGGCTATGGAGTTGTGGTGCACGGACTTAGTTGCTCCGCGGCATGTGGGATCTTCCCGGAACAGGGCTCAAACCCGTGTCCCCTGCATTGGGAGGCGGATTCTTAACCACTGCACCACCAGGGAAGTCCCTTAAACACCTTTTATTAGGTGATTCTTTCCTGGGAAGAAGCCTAGATCAACCCACAGTATGCTGAGTCCTTGGAATCAAGGAGACTCTGAGATGTAGTTGTGACTGGTGTTATTGCTGGCACTACAGATGAGGCAGGGAAAATACTCACTGAAATAACTCTTGGAAGCTGAGCCACCGATTCTGGCTGTGTGGAGACAACAGGAATTTGGTCTTCAAGCCGGGACACTCTGAAACAATGGACTCCACTGCTGGGATCACCTCCTCACTGGCTACAGTGCACTTGACTTTGGATGCTTGCAGCCAATGGAGGATGTCTTTTGCTGTCAGCTGGGTTGTTCCTGGCACGAAGACAAGCCCTGGGAAAGAGGGAGGGCCCTGAGTAGACTGTGGACTGTGGAAACTTGGACTTTGTGCCTGGGTGGCAAGGAGCTACGAAATCTAACCTTCAGCTACCCTTGCCTTGGTCCCCAGGGCCATCCCACGGGACCCTGATCCCTGGGAGATCCTTAGAGCACTGGCTTCAGAGTCTGACAGTCCCTGGATCTGATCCTGTCCTTGCAACTTACTAGCTTTGTGACCTTGAGCATGTTACTTGATCTCTCTGTGTGTTCCTTTCCTTCTCTGTAAAATGGGAAGAATAATAGTGTCTGGTATAAAGTAGGCATTATAATGGTGGGCTATTATTATGTATCATTTTTGTGGAACATTTGAGTCATTATTATGTAACACTTAAATAGCACTTTACAGGTTATAACACATTTTCATGAACATCATCTCATTCAGTCCTCTGAACCAGTGGTCTCCAAAGTGAGTTTGGCAAGATAATCCACTGGGGATGAGAGAAGAAATGAGAATTAAAAAAAATTTATTTGAGATATTAGAATTCTATTTATGAATTTATCTCATTTTTGTATGTATTTTATAATATACATACTATATTAGCAGAGTAGAACAACTTAAATAACTATATCCAGATGGGAGTATATGTGTCCCAAATATTTTTATTGATAGACTGTGTAACCATAAAAGCTTGGAGACCACTGTTGTAAGCAACCGTGTAGATCCATGTAGTTGTTGCCATTTGATGGAATATGAGATTGGGTCATAGCTGGCAAGTGGCAGAGTCAGCCCTCAAACCTGGGTCTTCCCAGTGGTCTGGCATCATCAAAGTTCGCCTACATTACTTTGGCAATGCTTGATTTATCCCAGCTTCTCACTTCATTCTAAACACTGGCCTGGGCTTCCCTGGTGGCGCAGTGGTTGAGAGTCTGCCTGCTAATGCGGGGGACATGGGTTCGAGCCCTGGTCTGGGAGGATCCCCCATGCCGCGGAGCAACTGGGCCCGTGAGCCACAACTACTGAGCCTGCGCGTCTGGAGCCTGTGCTCCGCAACAAGAGAGGCCGCGACAATGAGAGGCCCACGCACCGCGATGAAGAGTGGCCCCCGCTTGCCACAACTGGAGAAAGCCCTCGCACAGAAACGAAGACCCAACACAGCCAAAAATAAATAAATAAATAAATTAAAAAAGAAAAAAAGATAATTATAAACACTGGCCTGAGATGGGCCTGATTTTAAAGTACTAGTTCCTTATGAGAAGAACATATATGGCAGAATTAGATGAAAAACAGAGGGAAGACGGTTTGCACTTTCTAAAGCAAATCAATGGGAAGAAAGTGGAATGTATGTAAAGCATTACAAACCGCCACTACCATTTACTGAGTACTTGATAAGTGCCTGCTATCTCACTTAAAATTAATCCCAGTGTATAGATGGCAACCAGCCCAAGTGTTGCAAAGTGAGTAAGTGGCAGAACCAAGATTCAGAGATAGGCTTCCCAGACTCCAAAGACCTGTGTCATATACCAGACTCCTTATTTCTTGGTGAGTTTCCTGAAGTCAGCTAAATAGGGAGATGTGGAATTGAGTTCCTAGGAAGGAAACTTTAATTACTGCATATATTTTAAAAGCTCTTACATGTCATCCCCTCTTGAGAAAATGAATAAATATGTGATGATAAGGAAGTTAATCAAGAAAACATCTCTTATCATTCACTCAGTATAAAAATATAAGATTATTTATTTTGCAAACCGCTTGTTCTTAGTGGCTCAGAAATTATTAGTACTCTTGGTGGATTTGTGATGTGAATGTATTCAATGGATAGGTTGGGGGTCAAGAGGAAGTTCTCTTCTAGTGAATTTTAGACTGTATACACTTCACAGCAAAAGCAAAATATTTTGCCATGTGGTGTATAGTACTAGCATCTCAATATTCACTCAGAAGATTTAATTATTCTGAGCTTGAGAACATAATCCTCAGCTGCTTGTTTAAGATTTAATTAACTGTATATTTTTGACCATTCAGCTTGTGGGTTTGTTTTTAATCTCAGCATTTCACAAATTGCATACATTATGTTAAGTAATATTAGTACATTTTTTCTCACAAATAAACCACCTTTAATCTCCTTCCAACCCAGTTTCACATTTGCAAGTTCCTTTTTATAGTGAATGCAAAAAGAATTTTATATATTGCTGTTTTTAATATTGGCAATAAGAGCATTTTTCAACACCATTATGAAATCCTTATTATTATCTTTTTAATGACATCCCATGAAATTGAGGCATCATAATTTCAACTAGCAATAAACACACCTCCACTAAACTTTATTCTCAGCTAAGTTTATAAGTTATTTAATTGTTCCTATATAGTTGTTTCCATTTTTTCTATTATAAATGATATTGCAACAAACGTTTTTGTGTTCTGTATAGTAGTATATCCTTTGGTATTCTTATTTATTTATTTATTTATTTATTTATTTAAAGATTTATTTATTGATTGATTGCTATGTTGGGTCTTCGTTTCTGTGCTAGGGCTTTCTCTAGTTGCGGCAAGCGGGGGCCACTCTTCATCACGGTGCGCGGGCCTCTCACTATCGTGGCCTCTCTTGTTGCGGAGCACAGGCTCCAGACGCGCAGGCTCAGTAGTTGTGGCTCACGGGCCTAGTTGCTCCGTGGCATGTGGGATCTTCCCAGACCAGGGCTCGAACCCGTGTCCCCTGCATTAGCAGGCAGATTCTCAACCACTGCGCCACCAGGGAAGCCCTCTTATTTATTTTTAATTGACTTATAAACATTTATGTTGTGTTCTAGAGCAGGGATTGGAAAACCTTTTCAGTAAAGGGCAAGATAGTAAACATTTTAGGCTTTGTGGGCCATACCATCTCTGTCTCAATTAGCAATTCTGCTGTCGTAGAGCAAAAAGAACTATAGACAATATGTAAAAGAAGTGAGCGTGGTTGTATTCCATTAAAACTTTATTTACAAAAATAGATGGCCAACCCATAGGCCATGGTTTTTGCTGACTTCTGTAATAGAGGGGAAAAGAATCCTATAGAAATTTTATTTGGGGTATGTTATAAATTACTACTGTGGGAGAAAATGTGTCATTGAATACATTAATCTTTCTATCTGGAAAGAGGCAGAGGTTTTCCAGCTGGAACCTACAGCCATAGTCTTACAAATCCTTGTGTTATAAAATCCTTTTTCTTCCTTTTGTACTTCCATGTCAGGGAGAATCCAAATATATTCAGAGAGGTTAGTTCTAGAGCATCTGGATGAACACATCATAACCAGCACTGCAAAGAGGCATTGGTACCCACATTTGCTTTGATAGAGTTTTGTGTTTAAGTCCCAGTTGCATAGCTTTCTAGCTCTGTGACTCTGGGCAAGCTTCTTAACCTTTCTGAACATCAGTTTCCTCTCTTACAAAATGGGCATCACAGTAATACTTACCTCTTAAGGTAGTTTTATTATTATTGCATCATGATTGCAGTCTATTGGCTATTGGTGCTTATGCATCTGTTCTGGTTCCTGTCCTAGTTAAAACTCCAGCTTCCAACCCAGTTTTGCAAGCTCTTCCACATCCCTCCGATAAATTTCTTTTTTTAAACATCTTCATTGGAGTATAATTGCTTTACTATGTTCTGTTGGTTTCTGCTGTATAACAAAGTGAATCAGCTATATGTATACATATATCCCCATATCTCCTCCCTCTTGCATCTCCCTCCCACCCCCTCCGATAACTTTCTTTCTTGCTTAAGTTAGATTCTGTTCCAACCAAAAGCCCTAATGAACGGACTAAGACTGATTAGGAACTTATCATTTTTTTTTACCCAAAAGGCCAAGCTCTGGGTTTCATAGGTAACAGAGAATAAGATGGAGGGCCTTTGCTGGAGGAGCATCAACTTGATTGCTTTCTGGAGGAAACTTCTTATACATGATTCTAGAAAGTGAGTCATCTGTACTGCAAAACCTCTTTGCTTTATGTATTACCTGGGGGAAAATATCACTCCTCCTTCTTCCCCTATCTGGAATGCTCTTTTACTTTCCCTGGTTGGAAAATACTTCAAAACCCAACTTCCATTTCACTTCCTTGGTGAAGCCTTTCTTAGCTCCCACTTCTCCTCTCTGACTTCTCTGTGTTCCTGCAGCTTTGTGCTCACGTTCCAGGGGACTCCATTATACTGTGCAGTATCACAGATGCGTCCCGATCCTATGGATGAAAGCTCTGTAAGATCAGGAGCTGGTTCATTTACCTTTGGAACTGGTGACCTGGGATAAGTAGCTTAACTTCTATGAGGTTAAGTTCCTTATCTGCAACCCCCCAGGGTGGTGGTGGGGATTTGATGAAATAATATATGTCAGTATTTCTCAGTCTTTAGTCATTTGAGAATCACTATTTTGCCAGATCTATCTTTGTATTCTTCTTTGTATTCTTCTTTACATCGACTCACTTTTACTTGTGTACTTTTACTTAAGAAGGAAAATGTGTTTACCACCATATGGGAAAATCGGTACCACTTGCTGAAAGTGGGTTACTGAAAAATAAATATGTATACTGAAAATAAAATATGTCCTTAAATTTTATCTAGAGATTTTCAACTTCCACCCACTCTCGGTTCAAAAGTGAGTTTACCAAGTGTAAGAGCGCTGTTAAAGACAATGGATTTGAAGGAAGACTTTCCCCTCTCTTTAATAGGAAGGATTGATTCCACATATTCAGTACCTTGTATGTCTAGTGTATCTTCTGAAGCACAGGTCCTTGCAGTGCATTCTGGTAAGCACGGGTAGGTAAAATGTTCAGCTTAGTACCTGGCAGGAGGTGGGGGGTTGGTAAGCAGGGACCTTGACCTGAGGCTACACTAAATGTGTCATAAGGCTTATTGCTTTATTCTTCTCAACCTCTTTCTTTCCCAATCACGGCAACAATAACTATTCGTAAAACCAAAGCTCAAATTACTGCTTTTTGTGACTAACCCCAGCAAATGAATTGGAGAGCAGAGAGTGACTATGTGGGACTTCGAGAAAATGAAGGGAAAGAGGCATAACTCTGTGAGTAATCATGTTGAGGGGGGGCTGAGGAAAAAGGCAGCCATACATAGTTGAGGAGCAAAGTTCTTCCCTGGGGAGAGAGGAGGGCAATTGGAAAACAAACAAAGGAAACCAGAGGGATGAAAGAATGGAATTAAAAGCAGACCACAGAACAAGGAAATGGAAGGTTGAGAGATAGGTGGACACTAAGCGTCTAAGGGAAGCCCATCATCTTATACCTTCTCTTTTTGGGACCACTGGTCCAGCACATCCCCAGCAAAGTTAAAGTTCTTAGGCAATGATCTCTCACAGCGATTTATGGCTTCAAAGTCAGCAAGAGTCAGAGGTGCCCAAAGCTGGTGACCTTTGTGAAAGCACCGGCCAGAAGGCAACTAGGAAGGCAAGGTAATAAGTCACCACAATTAGATTGCCACCATCCCTCTAATGATTCTTTTGGAAGGACCAAGATTTCTTCCAGTGATGATAAACCCCAGGGACCTTGTTATGCAGGAGACCCCAGGGAGTACATGGACATGCAGCTTGGACCATTAGCTGGGACCTTAGGGAGCATACTCTGTCCGTGGTGAGTGAGGAACTACAGCAATTGTAACCCAGCATAGGTTTTGATGGAGAAGTTGCAAATCATATCAGAATAGAGAATCTACACTTAACCCTTTAGGTAAGCTGCTTGGATCAGAGGCTGAGAATATTGAATTGCTCCTCAGGGTCTTGTAAGCACGTCAATCCAGATGCTAGGAGTCTGTTTCATCTTCGGAGATCTGTTTCATTTGGAAACTGTTCCCATAGTAATAACAGCTATATTTAACATGCATACAATACTTCATAATTTCCTGGGATCCCATATGCTATTATTTTATGTAATCTTTACAAAACTCTTATAAAGGAGGCACTACTAGTACCATTATTTGACAAATGAGGAAACTGGAACTTTGAGAGGTTAAGTTGCTGCCTAGGGCCGAGGGTTATTTTACTGCTTGATTCTTTCTTCTTGTTATCATTATCGATTTTCAGCATATCAAGTTGGTACTCAGCAACCTGCATTGGTGACTAGTGAATTTTTTTCACTAGTAAATTTTTAAAAGTTAGGATAAAAAAAAGATTAAAAAAAAAAAAAGAACTTTTGAAAACTGTTAAAAAACAAAAAACAGCAGGGCAGGAACCTAAATTCTGAGACCAAAGGTAAAAGTCAGATTTGGTGGTTCTCAGTGACAATGGGGGAATTTCCCAGAGGGGTGAAATGGGAAGGTGCAGAGTGGTCAGAGGTGGTTTCTCTTGTTGGCTTTTGTGTCTCACTGATTTTTCATCTTCCACATCCTGCAGCACTTCTTTATCCTGGTCTTCACCATCACCCTTCGTGTCTGAAGTCCATAGTGTCAGATTATCACATAACGATTCCATGATACGTGTAGAGTCCTTGTAGCTTTCTTCAATCAGCGTATCCAGTTCTGCAGTTGCATCATCAAAAGCTGCTTTTGCCAACCTGCAGGTATGGTCAGGGGAATTAAGAATTTCATAGTAGAATACAGAAAAATTGAGAGCAAGACCTAAGTGAATGGGATGTGTTGGAAGTTCTGCCATTGCAATATCACTAGCAGCTTTGTAAGCCACTAGGCTGTTCTCTGCAGCCTCCTTCCTGAAATTCAGCCAGATACCTGCGGTAGTCCTCTTTGATTTTATAATTAGAAAACCTTGTCCAGAATGTCCAGAATGTCACAACAGATTAACTTTAGCTCAGTCTCAACCATTTGCCAGTATTCTCCCATCATTTTAGTTTGTCTTCTCCCTTTTTTTTTCTTTCTGTTCAATGCTGATGATTATTCTCCAGGAAGCTCTGCTAGCTCCAATCACATTTTTATATGCAACAGATAGGAGGTTTCTTTCTTCAGCTGTCAACTCCACATCCATCCCTGCTGCTTTCTTCATTGATTCCGCCATTTTGTGGTATCGCTCAGCCTGCTCGGCCAGCTTCCCTTGGTGCACCGGATCCTCCCAATCATCCACAGCGGCAGCGGCTCCGGCAGGGTCTACGGGCCTTGGACGGAAGGGGATAGCTTCTCCGACACTCTCCCACAATTTCTTTTATTTTGTTTGATTGTTTCTTTGGCTTTTCCTTGTTTTTTTCACGCCCCTCTTCACTAGAAGGGAGCTCTTTGGGTAGGGACATTTTGTCAGTTACCATTTACTTCTCAGAACCAAAATAAGGTCTGGAACATATTTGGTCAATGAGCGAATGCATGAATGAGTGAACACGGGGACGTGTATTCATTCTGTTACTCTCAGTGAAACATTTGTACCAGTGATTCCTAAACAATTGTGGCTCACATTTTCCTTGAGAGTAGTGTGCACATGAACACACGCGACCGTGCTGCAGACAGCATCAAATGCTCTATTTTCCCTATGAAAAGTTGCACCTCAACCCATTAGCCTTAAATTGCCCAGGCTTCTTAGGCCAGAAATATGCATGCCTTTAAATGCTTTTGGGAAAAGGTGCGTGTGAAGTCGACTCAGCCCAGAGAATACTTTTAACCCTGCAAAACAAAGGAAGCCTTTCCACTGCTCCTTGAGGGAGCCTACAGACTGGTTGAGACCCACAACCAAAATTATTTTAGAATAAGGTCCATACTGCTCTCTCTGGCACCAGCAACATGCACCAGGGTATTGGGTTGCTATCCTCATGCCCACTGCCAATCTGGGGATGGTAGGTGGTCAGTTTGAAACACCACAGCCTTCTCTTAGGTCAAAGCAGAAAATTCTTGCTTCACCAAGTCTTCCTCTGGTTGTGAAGTGATGGAAGTTATTATTTGAAGGTAATAAAATTGGTCACTTGTGGGACTGATGGAAGTTATTTCATCCATCTGCCATCTCTAAAGCACTTTTCATGGAAAACATCAGCCAAGGAGTTAACAACAGGTATGTAGCTTCCTCTAGGTTTGCATTCTGACCCTGTCATGTGTATGTCACCAAATGGCAACTTTTAAAATAAGCTCTCACGATCAAGATGGTGATGCTAGAGAAATTGTCTGGTATAAACTGAATTTCACATATTTAAAAATGACCAGAAATGCTTTTTTAAAAATGAAGAAGATGAAAGCGAAATGGAAAACTCGTGTAAAGAATGTGAAAATTTGGTTTCACCGAAATATTTTCATGGTTAAACACAATCATCTGCCGTTTAGCATGTGTAAGTAGTAGTCTGTATTTATGCGGCCAGTGCTTACAGCAGTACAAATTATGCAAATACATACATAAATTCTTCGTTTCATTCAACACTCAAAAAACCCAAAGATTTCTTTGTTTTCCAGCCCCTGTGGGTAAGACACGGCCCGATCGAGGAAAGTCTTGGCTGGAGCAGTGCCCCAGCTTAGTGACCACCTCGCTGAGAATTTCCCAGGACGTTCCCAGAACGGCCAGGAGGGGGCGCGCGGTCACGGCTAACGGGCACGGGGCGGTTTCCCTCCATGCAGTGCGCAGCGAAGGCCGGCAGGGGGCGGGCGCGCGCGTCTTCTCCGACCAAAGGCGCCTCAGGGCGGCCCGGGTTCCCGCCCCACGGCCTCGGGCGCTGCTTCCGCAGTGAGAACCGCCGCTCCGTTTCCAAAGGTTCCTTGACTGAGGGAGCGACTGCGGAGGCTCTGGACCAGCCGCCGTGCGTAGGAAGCGTCCTCAGCCGGCTGAGCGCGGAGCGGGGAGGTTTGTGGGGCTTCCCCGGGACACTTGCGTTTTCCGGGCTGTTCCTGGTGTTTTATTCTTTACTTTCTCTAAGAATGTTTGAACAAGGCTTATTGACTGAAGTATCCGTTGGTTGAGGGCTTGACGACTCTAAATCAGGGCTGCAGTGGCTTGTTTCCTTGTTTCTGTACAGATTCGAGGATGTTTCTGGGGAGAAATCCCAGCACGAGCTCAGAGGAAGGGGAGATCCCTTGAGTGGGACGCGAACACACTCAATACTCAATATCGGGACCTTCGAGGAGAATGAGCTGGGGACCCGCTTTCCGAGTCATGTTGGAACCAGAACCCCAGGTAAAAAGCGAAAACGCACTCCAGTGCATACATGCTTTCACTAATTTTTAATGGCTCAAGTTTTCCAACAGCGTTGAAGTAGCTGAAAACTATGGAAAACCTGACAAGTAAGTGTAATAAAACTTACGTTATTTTAAACTTAAATATTTCATATATATCCAAAGCAGAATTTATTATAATTTTACTTTACTGTCTTTAATGAAAGCAAGGTCACTAATAATGTTTTAAGAATATACTTGGGGCTTCTCTGGGCGCAGTGGTTGGGAGTCTGCCTGCCAATGCAGGGGACACGGGTTCGAGCCCTGGTCTGGGAGGATCCCACATGCCGTGGAGCAACTGGACCCGTGAGCCACAATTACTGAGCCTGCGCGTCTGCAGTCTGTGCTCCGCAACAGGAGAGGCCGCGACAGTGAGAGGCCCGCGCACCGCGATGAGGAGCGGCCCCCGCTTGCCGCAACTAGAGAAAGCCCTCGCATAAAGCGAGGACCCAACACAGCCAAAAATAAATTAATTAAAAAAAAAAATCTTTCCCTCTACTTTAAAAAAAAAAAAAAAAGAATATACTTGTTAGCTTGTCTCCTTTTCAGTTGAGAGACTTGCTGTGTTTTATAATTTCTCATGATCTATGACGATCTTAACTAAGTTTGAATGATTTAAGCTTACTAAAACCTCATTCACAGGACCCCACTGTTACTTATTGTTAATTAAATGATCAAGACCACATTAGAATTGGTTAATATGGCACTAAGCAAAATCTGTGTATCAGTTTTAGAAGCAGCAGCATGATGGTGTTTTTAACTATATGAACATTGATGCTTACCTTCATACATTTCCAATTTCTATATTTTTCTTTTTTGCGTATTTTCTTTTTTTTTTTTTTTTGGTTAAATTTATTTATTTATTTTTATTTATTTTTGACTGCGTTGGGTCTTCGTTGCAGTGTGCGGGCTGCTCATTGTGGTGGCTTCTCTTGTTGCGGAGCACGGGCTCTAGGCACGTGGGCTTCGGTAGCTGTGGCTCACGGGCTCTAGAGTGCAGGCTCAGTAGTTATGGTGCACGGGCTTAGTTGCTCCACAGCATGTGGGATCTTCCTGGACCAGGGCTCGAACCCATGTTCCCTGCATTGGCAGGCGGATTCTTAACCACTGCGCCACCGGGGAAGTCCCTCTTCTTTGCGTATTTTCTAATTTAGATATTATATTCATATGTCTTCCTACATTTTACATTCATCACCCATACTTTCAAGCCTCCTTTCATTTGCTGTAAGAAAGGAGATAGGCCTTGTACTGAGCATGTGGCTTTATTTAATATCAGAATTGGTTTTTATATATCTTTATTAACTTTCAACTGAGTTGAAAATATCATCCTGTAATGACAAGTTACATATATAATCGAATCTCATTGCATCAGGATGATTTGATTTCATCATAGTGTATTTCTTCATTTGATATTTTATGTGTATGTACTTATTGAATATATGTATATTAGACATGAGACTATCCCACCAGTTCATCGAATTTGAAAAAGGAGAGGTATTTTTTCTTCTTATATTCTCAATATTTTCCAGGTCTAACCTAATTTCCTAGTAGCATTTAAAATTCATTTTGAATTTTATTACATAAATAAGGGCCATATCTCCATCCATCATTAGCTATATGATTAGGTTTATCAACAGTATAATAACCTATAATTCCTCTTAACTCAGAAACATTCTGAGCTTTCAGTATATTCTTATGATCTCCTAAGAAGTGAATTAGTTATTGCATGAAACTTATCAGAATCTAAGTCACTTAGATAAAATATTCTTTTATTCTTTAAATTGATTTTATCACTAGCTGGAAAACATCATCTAGTAAATTATGAGTTTGAATAATTCTTTTAAACCCTTCTGTTTTAGAAAAGATCATGGTGAAACACTGTATCTTTGTGGTAACCAATTCTGTTTATGTTCTATCAATGAGCCAAAGATGGCTCTGGTGTATTGGCAGGCTGGTACCCCCGTTAGCTCAAAAGCCTCCTGGTGCTAAACTCAAATTTTTATACATTGAGTGTTTTAAAACATAGCCTCAGTAAGAGAGTTTTAGTCATTTACGTCGTTCCTGATTTTCATATCCCGTGAAACTGTGCCCAACATCTGCTAATTGTAGGTAAGTTCAACCCTGTAGCCCTGCAAGACCCCAAGCTACTGCTGCCCTTCTGAGTGCTCTGAGACTCCCAGCCTGGCAGCGCAGGGACCTCACTTAGGCACGTCAGCTTCCTCTCCAGTTCCCCTCTTCCCAGAGAGATGCCTGGCCACCTTCTGCTTCTGGGTAGTAACCATTGGAAGGTCTCCTGCTGTGATGGACTTCTCTTCATGCAAACCTTGTCAGAGTTGCCCACACGAAGCTTGTTGCATGCTACTGCCACCTCATGGTCACTTCTTTCTCCTTTAGCCTGAAACCCCTCAAACTCACTGTACATTCTACCAATCTTTGAATATCTCTTTGAATTGGAAATATTTGATTCTGTTTGTTACTGCTGAAAGGTATGCATGGGAACAAAATAAAAACAAGGATTATTCAGAACAACTGAGCCAGTCACAATGAATCACTTGGCTGTTTGTTCCTTTTTTGAAAATGTTCAACCATGGTGTGAAATACACTCTCTAAAATCTCAATATTGTCTACCATCCATAGTGACCAACTTTACAGAGACACTTCAAAACCAGAAAACCACATAATTATATAATACACAATGTAATGCATATATGTATTATTTTAACATAAAATAGGTAAAATGGATGTTTCTGTGAATTATATATTATTGTGTAGTACTTGATCTAATGTATACATAATGGCAGCAGAAATGCTAGTATTTAAATAAAACAAGGGTACAATAAGAGTAGTTGTGTCAATTACTAGTTACTAATAGTAGGAGTAAATATGCAATCATATGTAAAAAGATAAAACAATGATTATTAAAAACTTAATTTTATAATAGATTTATTTTTTAAATTTAAATTAAATTAAATTTTTTTTTTTTGGCCGCACCGCATGGCATGTGGGATCTTAGTTCCCTGATCAGGGATCAAACCTGTGCCCCCTGCAGTGGAAGCGTGGAGTCCTAACCACTGGACTGTCAGGGAATTCCCTATAATAGGTTTAGATTTGCGAAAAAAAAAAATATTGTGAAGATAGTATTGAGAGTTTACACATGCCTAAGACTCAGTTCGCCCTAATTGTGAATGTCATAACACTTGGTACATTGTCACAATTAATAGCCAAAATTGATACAATATTATTAACTAAAGTCCACATTTTACTTAGATTTGCTTGGGTGGGTTTTAACTTTTTCTGTTCCAGGACCCAGCCCAGCTGGCACATTGTGTTTAGTCATCATGTCTCCTTAGGCTCCACTTGGCTGTGACAGTTTCTCAGACTTGGCATATTTTTCATAATCTGGAAAGTTTTGAGGAGTACTGTTCATGTATTTTATATAACAGTCCTAGTTGGTATATATCTTATGATATTTCAAATGTTTAGACTGGGGTTATTAGTTTTCTGGGTCAAGGAGGGGTGACGATCAGGAGGCAAAATGTCATTCTTATCACTTCATCTCTAGGATGTTTACTTTCGAGATGACGACTTGATGTTGCCTTTAATCACCTGGCTGGGGCAGTGTTAGTCAGGTTTCTCCTCTGTCCATAGTGTACCTTCTCTTTGATGAAATCACTATGTGCACATCATAAGGAGTGGGAAGTTATGTTTCTTGTCTTTGAGAACTGAGTATCTATGTAATCATGCAGATTTTTTCTATATGGAAAATGTTTATTTCTCTCCATACGGACTCCTTGAAATTTCTTTTATGTTTTCTAGAATAGTGCAGTACTTCTTTATATGTTTTCTTGCTCAAATAGTTCCAGCTTTAGCCATTGGGTTCTCTTTCAGGTAGCTCCAGTGTCCTGCTTGTGCACCCCGTCTTTGTTTTTTGTTGTTTTGTTTGTTGGTTTTTGAGAACTACCTTACCTCCTGGCACTAAGGAAAGTTGCTGTGCACTCACTTTGCATATCCTGCTTCAGTCTTAGTATCAGCCAGTTCTTCAAAGTGCCCTTGTTTCTCCTTTTGGAGAATGGTATTTAAAACCTAAATCAGGGAGTTCAGTGTGCTCATCACTACTAAGGTGTTCTTGATTCTTTGCCATCTCAGCAGACAGTGCAAAGAAGAATGTGTCTATATACTAATCTGTGTATATACACGTAACAACCACTATCTGTATGGAGCAAGTTGAATGCGTATGATGGCAAACACGAATTCATACAGATGACTCCACCTGTAACCTATTACCATATGGATGATTCTAGCCTTTTCCATATAAGAGGGTGTGGAGACAAGGGAACCCTCTTAAACTGTTGGTGGGAATTTAAACTGATACAGCCACTATGGAGAACAGTATGGAAGTTCCTTAAAAAACTACAAATTGAACTACCATATGCCCCAGCAATCCCACTCCTGGGCATACACTCAGAGAAAACCATTATTCAAAAAGATACGTGCACCCCAATATTCATTGCAGCACTATTTACAATAGCCAGGACATGGAAGCAACCTAAATGTCCATCGACAGAGGAATGGATAAAGAAGATGTGGTACATATATACAATGGAATATTACTCAGCCATAAAAAGTAACGAAATTGTGTCATTTGCAGAGACGTGGATGGACCTAGAGACTGTCATAGAAAATGAAGTAAGTCAGAAAGAGAAAAACAAATATTGTATATTAACACATATGTGGAATCTAGAAAAATGGTATAGATGATCTTATTTGCAAAGCAGAAATAGAGACACAGACGTAGAGAACAAACGTATGGATACCAAAGAGGAAATGGGGGGCCTGGGATGAATTGGGAGATTGGGATTCACATACATACACTACTATTTATAAAACAGATAACTAATAAGAACCTATAGTATAGCACAGGGAACTTTACTCAGTGCTCTGTGGTGACCTAAATGGGAAGGAAATCCAGAAAAGAGGGGATATATGTATACGTATGGCTGATTCACTTTGCTCTACAGCAGAAACTGACACAGCAGTGTGAAGCAACTATACTCCAATAAAATAAATAAATAAAAGTTTAATTTGAAAAATGAACCAAATTACATTTGCAGTATAAAGCCGAAAAGTGGGGCTTGGTCAAGCCTTGCCCTGAGCTTTCAGTTCAAGGAGACAGATATTTAGGATTTCCCAGGTGTCTCGTCTTGCCCATATAATTGCTTATATGCCCTTCATTCTTATGGAACCTGCAATTTTATGGGGAAAGAAACTTGAATATATATAATACAACAGTAAACTCATTGAGGACATAGTGAAAAGATGCCTAGTTCCTTTGTTCTCCATTTCTTCATGCTTAAGTGTCTACAAAGAGTCTTGTTATTCAGGGCAGGTCTAAAATATAGTGTATTAATAGAAAATTTGAGGTAAATTTCACAGTAAAAATAAGTTTGACTCAGTAAGTCATGCATACAGTGAATGGTAGACCCACAAATAGTGTTTCTTGGGCAGCTTTCAAGGGGCAAAAATCTTAGCTTTCAAATGAGGTAACTTTGTATCTTCCCCAAATTCTACTTTAAAGACTTGATTTCACCGCACATTTACTTAGATCTTTCTAACTAGCTCCATGAGAGAAATTTGATGCACATTTTTTTTCCAGTGAAAGAAAATTATCTTCACTGAGTCATGCATGTAGTGAATTCTATAACAGAGTTGTAGCACTAGGTTTTCTAAGTCTCCATTGACCTGAAAAAGCCTCACTTTTCAGCAGGGAAAGTCTGTACCTTCTTTTCTGGTTAGAGGGAAAGTTTTGTTTCCCCATTAGATAAATAGTTGTTTGTGGTAAGCTGCTTAAAAATAATTGTATGGTTTTTCTGGAAAGCTTTTTTACTCAGAGTTTCATGCATACAGAATGTTAGGCCCAGAACACCAGTGTTTCCAAGATGGCTTTGAAGCTCAAAATCTTAGCTTTCAAATCAGGTAAGGATGTATCTTCCCCAGTTCTGCATTAAAGATTTGACTGAACCATATATTTATGTAGATGTTTCTTACAAACTACTTATTTAGCTTTTAGAGAAATAATCCTTGGCATTTTTGGAGTTATGACCCTCAAAAATTGTTTGTTTAAATTGAGGATTCCCTTTATCTTGAAAAAGTCACTCCAAATGTGTAAATTTCAATTTGAAAATCACATGAGTTCAGAGTCTCTGTCTCTTGTCAATTATGAGGCATCTTTATAGTTTCTTGGGAACTCTGTAGAATGTCGCAGAGTTGTTTTTTTTTTTTTTTTTTTTGCAGACAGGGGGCTTAGAAGTGAGAGTGAGAAGGGCAACTGGGATGGGAAAGAAAATAGGAGAACTTCAAATTATCTGTACTTTTTATTCATTCTTTAAAATTATTTTTGATATTTGTATGATGCACATAAATACATATGTATAATTTATAAATAAATAAACATGTATTAGGGGAGTGTGTTAAAAAATATTTGACTGAGGGGTGTACATATTCAATCTGGATACCACTACCTTAGGGAATCACTGCACTGCTGAATGACTTTATTAACTTGAGAATAATGTATAATAACTTGAAAACAAATGACCACACAAACAAAACAGAAACAGACTGATAGATACAGAGAACAAACTGGTGGTTGCCAGAGGGGATGGGGGTTGGTGGGGGATGAAAAAAACAGGTGAACAGAATTATAGGTACAAACTTCCAGATATAAAATAAATAAGTCACAGGGATGTAATGTACAGATAGGAAATATAGTCAAAATATTGTAACAACTTTGTATGGTGATGATGTTAACTGGTCTCATTATGTTGATCATTTTATCATTTTATTATTTTTTTCATCTTATCATTTTTTAAAATTAATTATTTATTTGGCTGCGTTGGGTCTTCATTGCTGTGTGCGGGCTTTCTCTAATTGTGGCTAGCGGGGGCTACTCTTTGTTGCGGTGCATGGGCTTCTCATCGCGGTGGCTTCTCTTGTTGAAGAGCACAGGCTCTAGGCACGCGGGCTCAGTAGTTGTGACTCACAGGCTCTAGAGCACAGGCTCAGTAGTTGTGGCGCACGGGCTTAGTTGCTCTGTGGCATGTGGGATCTTCCCGGACCAGGGTTCGAACCTGTGTCCCCTGCATTGGCAGGCGGATTCTTAACCACTGCGCCACCAGGGAAGTCCTGATTGTTTAATAATGTATAAAAATATCAGTTCACTGTTGTACACCTGAAACTAATATAATATTGTATGTTAATTACAAATCAATAATAAAATAAAATATCCACCAGAATGTGAATATACTGTGATATACTCATCTCCCAGAGTCTACTAAAATTCACCAGAGTTTTATGTTTGGCCTCGTAGAGAAATATACTCTGCTAATCAAACAGCAAAACTTTTTCACAATCTCGATTTATCACTGTTGAAGGGAATATCATTTTTAACTGACACATTCCAATTTTTTTTTTTTGTATTTGAAGATATTTATTTATTTATATCTTTATTGGAGTATAATTGCTTTGCAATGTTGTGTTAGTTTCTGCTGTACAACAAAGTGAATCAGCTATATGTATACATATATCCCCATATCCCCTTCCTCTTGAGCCTCCCTCCCACCCTCCCCAAAATTTTAAATCTAGCAGATTGATCATTCTGACACTTTAAGTGTTATCTTTCTCCTATAGTGAGAATGATTTTGATCACATCTCCTTACTCAATGCCCATCCTATGATCTCCTTACCTTTTCCAGGCTCTGGAATGAGTGATGTTGGGAACCCACACTTTTAGGGAAAATCTATGACTTACCCAAAGTACAGAATCTGCCTCTCTTCCCTTCACTCCATCTCCTTCTCCATTTGGCTTGTATATAGAAATCACAATATTAAGCCAGTACCTTTCAGATTGGCTTACTGTAACTACAGGCATACTCATTTTATTGTTTCACTTTATTGCGCTTCACAGATATTGTGGTTTTTACAAATTGAGGGGTTTGGGCAACCCTGTGTTGTTAGATGATGGTTAGCATTTTTTAGCAATAAAGTATTTTTAAATTAAGGTATGTACTTTTTGAAAGATATATTGCTACTGCACACAATAGATTACAGTACAGTGTAAACATAACTTTTATATGCACTGGGAAACTGAGAAAAATTTGTGAGACTCACTTTATTACGATATTCGCTTTATTGCAGTGGTCTGGAACTGAACTTGCAATATCTCGAAGATGTGCCTGCACAAGGAAATCACGGACTCTTGTTTTTTTCATGATGAGATAAAAATAGACTACCTCATCCTTCCTGTCTTTGTCTAGTTAAAGCCTTTAAGATGCCTCAGTAACCCTCAGAACCAAGAAGTAATGATTGTCAACTCCCTGTGACCCAGTATATGTTGTGCATAACTTCCCTGGATAATCATTAGCTCTAGAGAATTCACAGACTAACTAACTTGTGTATGTGTTGATGGCCTAAGTTGCCCCCGGATTGCTGCAATTATCTGTAGATAGAAGGAGGAACTTACCCTGAAAAAGGATAGTCACCTCACTTGCTTTCAATATTATTTCAACATCAGGTTCAAGTTGCGAAATGTCAGAAGGGGTGGTCATTATAACACATGATAAAAAGTTTGGACTTTATCTGGACAGTAATGAACTCAGTCAACAATTTATTTCTAAATGATTACCTTGGTAACTGAGTGGTAAATGTATTAAAAGAGAATTTGAGAAATGCTTAGAAGAAGAATTCCTTCTTCTTGGAACCTGGTAACTTAGTGACTAAATAAGGCAGATAGGGTTAAGGACAAGGAGGCACAGAAGTATGATGTCTAAGTGTTTGAATAAGTAAACTGGGATAGGTGGTTGAAAGACTCTGAGAGGAATAAGTTTGGAGGCGGGAACACAGAATTCAATTGTGGTCATGTTAATTTATCTATGCTGTCTATGAAATACTGAGGTTAGTGTATATTTAGTAATCAGCTGGATATTTAAGTTTGAACTCTGGGGGAAGTAAAGATTTTTAATGTGGTTAGGAAATTATTGAGAGAGAGAGAGAGGGAATAAATGGAATGAGAGAAACTGTTGGGTGTGGATGAGTCCTTGGAGAACAATACTTTAATAGAATAAAGAGGAAGAGAATCCTATGATCAATACTGAGAAAGAAGACTCAGAAAAGGCAGGATGTGATAACAGAAAGGTAGAAGAGAGCAATGAAAGGGCTGATTAACATTGCTGTTTAATTTTAGCTACCCTTAATTAAAACTTAAGTCCACCAAAAGAGCCAGTCTGCCTACAGAAGGAGACAGAGAGGGGAGGAGTGAGCAGGGCAGGGCATTTGCTCAGAAGAGCAGGTATATTTTCAGACTCTAAGTTCTGGCTTTTTGATGGAGTCATGACTTTTTTCAGTCATTCTTCTCTACCCACCCATGGGCACCATTCTATCGTCCACGTCCCACCAGGGCCCAGGTACTCTGAAAAGAAGAGGGTCCTGGGAGAAGAGAAACAGAGACCCCTGGGGCTGTGAGCTGGATATAGAGCCTGTCCCACAATTGGTTTGGGAGGTCCAGATGTCCCAGCAAGCCCCACAGAAGGTATGAGAGAATGTGATATCTGAAATGTGTAATGCAGAAAGGGCCCTACAGAGAGCCAGGCTGATAGAATCTCTGCCATATTTTGATGCTTCTATCTCCCTACACAGTTACCAGGACTATTGAGTCAGAAGAAGATTATAGAGAACTCATAGCAGCTCTTAAATGCCCTAGACCAGAAGTGACTTGTGTCACTTCCACCTGTAGTTCCATGTCCAAAAGTGGAATTCAATAGCCTCACCGTAACTACAGAAGAAGCTTGGACATGAGAGAGACGTGCACATGGAATCTTTAGAGAATTCTACTGTATCTGAGGCACAAAGGGATACTAAACTCGCTCAGTGTCCCAGAGCTGGTAACTGATAAAAGCTAGACTGAAACCCAGGCTGCCCGGCCCCAGAGCCTGTCTTCTTGACCACAATGCTGGTGTAACAGTTCCACACAGGAGATCTACTGAGATCCAGAGGGCACCTCGTGCACTCTTCCTCCTGTCCCCACTCTCTTCTCAGAAGTGATCGCCTCTTCTGCTTGAGTAACAGGGTGTTTTGTACTTCATAATCTTTAGCTTACTATGGCCAGTCAACTAGCCCTGCCTTCTTACTTGCTCCTCTCCATAAAATAAGAGTCTATCCTGAGCAAGGATTCACCATGAATGCATCGGCCAGAAAGAGCAAGACCCACCCCTCAGAGGCCAGGCTTGCCCCTCCGCCCTAGCAGGGGTGTTCTAGCTGTCTCCAGCAGTCTTTGGTGGTGGCTTGGAGCAGAGGTATTTTTCTCCCTGGTTCAATGGAGGTTGGGAGGCAAAAGGTGCTGGGAAAATTGCACCAGGATACTAGACATCCCCCATCCCCTTACAACTCCCCAAAATGGCTCTAGAAGAAAACGAACAGTACCAGCCACTACTTGTGACAATCTGGACTTATCCAACGCAACATCAATGTCAACCCAGTGTCTACATGGCTGGGCCAGGCACGCTGCAGACTGTACATTGTGCGAACCTTTCAAAGATCCCGTGGGACAAATCTTATTAACAACCACCCACTCCTCCACTTTTCAGATGAGAAGACAAAAGTTAGAAGAGGTAAACGGCTTGCCATGGGCCATCTTATAAGTGTCTGTGCCAGGATTTAAGCTCAAGACTTTGGGATACCAAAGACCCTGCATCTTGCCAGTACACCACACTGTTTCTCTTAGAATCCCACGTTAATAAAAACAGGCAACATTGATTATGCCAGCACTGTGCTATGTGAGTTTCATGAATTATTTCATCTGATACTAACAATGACAACAACAAAGAGCAACCACAGGAAGTAGGTGTCACTATTGGCACTCCCATCTCATAGATAAGGAAACTGAAGTGTAGAAGAAGGAGGTCCACGAAAGTCAAAGAGAGGGTAAGCGGCAGACCTGACGCTTAAACCCAAATCTGTCTGCCTCGGATCACAGGCTTTAACTACTAGGCAACGCTGCCACCTGGCTGTCATTTAAACGAGAACATTGGAGACCTGGGACTGGGAGAGGGGAGCAGGTTAGCTACAGAGAACTTGTGAAAGTGCTCCATTTGGCTTTATCTGTTCATTCACAACGCAAGGCCTCCCTACAATAATTGGAGATTACTTTATATAGTTTGTTTTTGTAACCGATTTTCTCTCCATGAGGGCTTGTGATGGCTTTCTGACCTGTTATACGTGAGCATCTCCTCCCCCTTCTGATTCATTCAATTCCTGCCAAGTTCTCCACCCCAGCTGTGGCCAGGGACCAAGTTCTGTTGTGTGCACAGAGAGAACTGAACTTCTGATCAGAGAGAACTGAACCTGCAAAGTCCCCATCCACGACCTAACCCAAGTGTTTCCTAGACAATACCAGGTAAGATGGAGGTGAATGACAGCTTCTTTGCGGGGGGGGCATTGTGTTTATATGTGTGTGTTTATCTGCCATATGGCAGTAAAGTATATGCTGAACTTAAAATCTGAAGACCTAATTTTAAATTCTGGCAGTGCCACTTACAGACCTTGAGCATGTCTCTTAACTTCTCTGACACTTCTTTTCCTTTATTGCAAAATGAGGATGGTGATATCGAGAGAGAGGGCTCAATGGGAATATACATGTGATATGCCTAGCACCGTGGCTGGCACATGGGGGATCGATTTAATGTTAGACAGCTCTGAATGCGGTGGGCTGTGGGAGGAGGGTACCGAGAGGGGTAAAAAAGACCCAGAAAATAGACACTGGAAAGTAAACTCCATTATGCAGAAGTTTGTTCACAGTATATAAGGTGAATGCCTTTTATTAAAAAATACTTTTTAAATATCTAACAGGGAAGGGGTTGGCCTCAGAATTTGCTGGGAGTTAGAAGGCACCTCAACATTTATTGAGCCCTTATTCTGTATCAGACTCAGTGCTGGCTAAGTGATTTATATTGACTATCTTGCTAATCCTTGTGGAAGCCAGATAGTGGGTATTACTACTATGCCCTCAAGTTTGGAGACATGAATGGTGGTCAAGATCGCTCAGCTGGTACCCAGTGGAGCCAAACCTGGCTCTGTAACTCTAGGATCCCCTATAACACGCTAAGGATGTTGCCTCATAAAATAAACAGCTTTTCAGTCCAAATGCTTGTGAAATCAAAGCTCTGTTGCAAGAACTCGTCAAGGCACTATGGACCAGTCAGATGGGATTAGGGTCCATCTAATGACCTCGTATTAACTTAATTACCTCTTTAAAGATTCTATGTCCAAATACAGTCACATTCTGAGGTATTGAGGGTTAGGACTTCAACATATGAATTTTGAGGGGACACAATTCAGCCCATAATAAAGGATTAATTAATTTCCTCATTATTTCTCTTGGTGTTGTTTTGGTTTTTAGCCACTTATTAAGGGGTTGTTTGCACTGTCCTTGAGTATTTTAAGGACAATCCTGCAGTGATGTAAACACCTGTGTATAAAAATAGCAAGTGAGTCTGGTTTCTTGCTCTCAGTGAGCTCATGCCTGTGGATAGAGGTATGTGTTGGAAAAAATAGCAGGAACAGCAGGTTTTAGAAGTAGCTCTGCTACTAAACTTGCCTTGAAACCTTGGGAAACCCTGTCCCTCTTGGGATGTTGGCATAGAATGGGGGTTTTAAGCTCAAATGTTGACAAGAGCTGGATAGGTAACAGTAAGTGCAGAAGCAAGTAGCTGTAACAACATAGGGAGTAGTGGAAACCCTGTTGAATTGGACAACATTCCATTTAATTTTCAGCTCCAACCAGTTGGTGCCAGGTTGAAATAAAGGCCCAATGTTGCCAGGCCTTCTGAGTTTTCAAGAGAAATCTTCAATTCACATTTTAAATGAAATGTCCCAAATTTTAAATATTGGCAATTCAAATTTTTTCCTCCAAAGGATGAGGGTCAAACGTCTGGGCCAGCTGATTATCTTAGGGTCTTTCTTCCCTTAAATGCTCTGATAAAACAAAAGACAGTACTATTGATTGACAGGCACTAAAAAGGAAGGGGACATACTTTAGTTCATGTGGTCTAAGGATCCACATAGACAAGGAAAACTCTAAGGGATGAAGCTTTCACATATCTGTCCTCTTTTCTGCAGACAGTAGCAGGGTTCTGAGGGCAGCACCAAAATTAATTGGGGTTAGGTTATTACGAGTCTAAACAGGTTGAAAATAAATTGAGTCAAGTTTTATTGATCTCTTTTATGGGTCTATTGTCAAACAGTATTATCTTATTGCTGAAACAGGGGGAGGAGGCTTAATTGTTTGCAGTGATAAAGTGCTTGAACCTCAGAGCTATTTGTGAAGTGGCTTTCTTCTCACAGAACAGAAGTTCTAGCTTAAACCAATTTTCCCAATCAAACTTCAAGAAGCATCCTAATAAATGAGCGTTCTGCTCCCATGTTAGAAGCATTTGTTGGGATCTGGAGTGGCAAAGAAACTTTATTTCATAGGTCAAGTGATGGATTGGTAATAGCTACCTGGAATGCTGTCCTGGGGAAAACCCCGAGGCCAGATCCCGGTCCAGTAAGGAGGGTGCTGTGATATTAGCCTCCTCTGTCCTGAGTGTGGTGGTGCATAGTTGTCAATATTCTTAGAGTCTCAAGTGACAGAAACCCAATCTCAGGCAGGAAAAACTGTTGGCTCATAGAATTCAGGACAGGATATTACCAAGAGAGGGGTAGAGATGCAGACGGGCCTCAGGAACAATAGTTCTGAACCCGAGACTTGCATGCCTCTGAGATACTCTCTGTCCCTTATTTCCATGTCTCTGAAGTCTTCCATGTTTTCTTCACTCAGGCAGAGCAGTTATCTCCACATGACAGGAATTATAGCCACCGACAGTTTCCAAAGTGTGCATTTCATGGCTTCCACCAAGGAGAGACTGCCTTATATACCCTTTGGTAACAAGCACACACACACAAATTTTGGAGCGGGATTATGATTAGCCCAGTTTGGATTAAAAAATCATGGGAAACGACTGCTCAGCTCTGGACCAGTCAATTTGAACAGGGGGTGGAATCATCTAAAAATATGTTAGTTTCCATGAGAGCCATACATTTGGGTCCGGTGGGAAGAGAGGTCTCCAGAGCAAGGATAACATGAGGTAGAGGACTTTCAAAATGATGAGTTTCTACCAAAAAGGGGGTGGCTACATGGCCGCCATCCCAGGGGGTAAAAAAAGAGAAGGAGAAGACCCTCAGAAATATGTGCCAACCTTATCTGGTAGTTATAGCCCCTCCCCATCATTTTTTGCCTCATCTGGGAAGAGAAATCCCCACCTTAATCAGTAAGTTGTGCCTTCCAAATTCCAGTGAGCTGAAACAAAGTTATCACTCTAGCAGTTAACCAGGAACGTGCCTTCATTTTGTGGAAGAAATTCCTGCTCCGATGACCAACCTACTAGCCATCTCCTCCCAAGGCAGGTGGTGGCCTGAGAATTCTGTGCCTGCTTCCTGAGGACTGCTCCACCATGCAACGGCTGATGAAGTTCCGGGTCCTCTGGGACATCCACAGATCCCGCTGTGGCTTCCACCCTGCCCCTCAGCGCCTGTGCTGCCAGTCTTTATCGGGAGCTGGAGCCCCAAGATGGAATGACTATGATACACCTGAGGAATTTAACTTTGCAAGTGATGTACTGGACTACTGGACTCAAATGGAGAAGGTAAGGAGGCACCCATGATGGGGGGTGAGAACAGGATTGACCTCTTTCTCCTAGTAGGTTGAGGGGCACAGAACTAAGAATGGCTTCTGGCTAAGTTTACAAGTATCATGAAAAGCTTAAGTTTTGGGCTTCAATTCTCAGCCTGGACACTTCCTCAATTCTCTGAGCCCCAGTGGTTTTATCTGTGAAATGGGGATAATCTCATTTAAGAAACAAGACAGCAGGTGAAAGTGTCTGGTACACAGTCAGGTAATTGTGACCAAGTGTCAAGTTCTAATCACAGGTCAGCAAGTTGATGTTGGTCTGAATTCTCACCTTCAACTACTGGAACTGTGAGTCTAACTAGAGTTCATCTCATCACACTTGGGCTTGACTTCAGGCTACACCGAGAAGGAGGGTACAGGCAACCTGACTGTGCACATGAACATCTGACCATGTAACAAAATCATGTCATCTATCTTCCTATGAGGATGGCAAGTACATCTGGAGTCTTTCCTGTCAACTACCTACTTGAGCATGTGGCTTTAGGGTGTGTCCAGAGAAACCTGTCCCTGTGGTCTCTGCAGAAAAATGCACGTTCTTGGTTTGTCTTTTACCAAGAGACAGACCAAGAGAGGAGCAGTGGTGACACTAAGAGTTGGGGTCGACAGTGGGTGGTGTTCCAACTACTAAGTCCCAGCTGGTAATGTCCACATTGTGAAAACCCACTGAACACTGTTTTTGTGCAGAAGAAAGAATTCACCTAAGATGGAGTCAGAGAGTTGATGTATTTTTAATTTCCCATGAACATACATTCATATGTTAGTATTCAAAGCTTACATGCCTTTCATACGGACTTTTTTTCCTACCTCCATCTTTTTCCTTTTGCTGAATTTCCATAATAACTCCAAGGAAAATAGAGCCCTCAGTTATGGAGAGCCTTTTTTTAATGTGCCATGTCAAGCACTTTGCATTTATTATTCTGATTAGATGGACACTTTAATTATCCCCATCTTCCAGCTGAGGAAACTGAGGTTCCAAGGGTTCAAATAACCTACAGAATTCACATACCTAATAAGTGAAGGAGCAGGATTTGGGTCCAGGCTGTCTGATTCTATAATCCACTGTTTAACCTGGTCTCACAATCTGATGATGTCCAAACATCTCTGCCTTCAGACTACAAACTGACTTTCATCACTGCCCAGACCAAAACTCTGGTTAGACCTTTTGCATCATGAGAAATGGCTGGAGACGCCATCGTTTTTTTTTTTTCTGCATTTATCTTCATAAAGTCCTTATTAGTTCACACATCAACCCCTGGAGATTATCACCATGTAAATATTTGCCCAGGGAATGCCCCGTCTTTGTTGGGTCATTGTCAATTCCTCTATATTTCCAAACTTCTCCTACCCCCAGCATCTCCACCCATTTACATTCATTCTCACAACAGTTCTGATCTGTCTGTTTCTACTTTTCCAACTGCCTTGATCACGATCAGTGTCTCTCTAGTGACGTATGGTGTCTGACACCTAGCAATCCCTCAGTACACATTTGTGGAATACATTAATTTTGAAACTTGCCTTACGAGCACCGTAGGGATTGATGTTGCTCCCATGGAAGACCTTCTGGAGGGCGTGTGCCACCACAGTCCACCCTGGCT
Organism: Balaenoptera physalus; assembly: GCF_965194825.1. Lineage (NCBI taxonomy): Eukaryota > Metazoa > Chordata > Mammalia > Artiodactyla > Balaenopteridae > Balaenoptera > Balaenoptera physalus. Next base: position 70,294,417 of record NC_138898.1, on the reverse strand, counting down.
TTCTGGGCCTCCCCTTACGACTTAACAAGCGTCATTCAGAAACTGATCCGTAGCCTAATCAACAACACAACCCAAACCACAACAAATAGACAGAATTTATTTTGACTCAATTTTCAACACATTTTGCTTATTAAAAATGTTAAGTTAGAAATCCAACATTTTAATGTAACTTTTTTTAGCATAAGCCAGGCAACATAGGTTCAGGGGTGGAAAATATAGTCACTCATTCAGGCCACCAATTTACAACCCCTGACTATCCTTGGGAATTAAACCCTATATTACTCTAGGCTCTAAGGATACTACACTCCAATTGATTCATGGAGCAGCCTCCCAAATCTATTCATGAGAGGTCACGTTCATGTCCAAAATCATTCATTCTGTCTGTTTGATACTGCATTCATTCATTCAGTTAGGATTTAGTGAGTACCTAACATGTGCCAAACACTATTCTAGATAAGATAGGGATAGAAAAGTAAACAACGTACAACGGTCCATCTTTCCTCTTTTGATAGTGTGACTCTCCACTTCATGTCTCAGGAGAGATGAGTACCGCATCTGTGATGTTGACTTCTGTTTGTTTGGGCAAAAATCATGACAGGAGCAAATTCTTCTTACTACCTTCTGATGTGATTTAGTAATAAATATTGCTCAATAAATATAGTGAAATATCTATTAACCACAGAGCTTAAGAAAGCAACAGCTGAATGTCATTGCCACATAATGTCTGGCTCTTTGTCCTATAATATTTTCCCAAAGAAATTAAGTGCTGACAAATTTTCTAAATTTCTTAATATACAATAGTCATGTTTGCCTACGTTATTTTTTTCTGAGCCAATAGGTCTATGTTTCATGGCTCTTGAATTTATTTCTATGTGCAAGTCCCCACACAGCAAGGGAAGAAGAATGCTTTTATAGAGTGGTAAAGGAAGTTGGGAGGGCTATCGTAAACAAAGAGTCCATGGCTTAAGCTGAGTCCTTGCCAGGAAAGAAGAAGAGTCTTTCTTCTTCCTTTTGGGCTTTGCTATCATTACAGCATGTGAGAGCTTCCCTGGCTGGTCTCCTAACTCTGTTTAATTGAGGTTCTGTTTATTAATTTTTTTTAACAACACAAAACATTCATTCCTATATGGCAGCAATCAGTAGAGCTGAATGGTTGCTGCCTCCTTGGGGGATGCATGGCTCTCCAGTTTGCCCCTGAGGAACCTGGCCAACTTATCTCGTTTGTTACTTGCTTGGTCTCTACAGGCTCTGAGTTTGCAACCTCTGGAATAAAAACAAGATTATCTCAATTTATCTAAATATTAATGGCATAATATATGTTATTTCCAAATTAAACAATGCAAAAAGTTTTAACATCCAGAACTTTAATCTACTTTGGTAAATTTGTTAAAGGTCTGTGTATCAATCAATTAGTTAATCCATGTGAAACTGATACTTCATGACTGTGTTTCCTAGTTTGACATATCATACTGCACAGTGATCATTTGATGAGGCTGTAAGGATTATACTCATTTCTTATCAATGGCAATTTACAGAAGGATAACATGGCACTTACCATTTTAAATTATATTTAAACCACTTTCTTTGTAAGGTAAATTACAATCAATCTGACATGTAACCATATTTAAAATAAATAGTTTGGGCATAATCTACATACAGAAAATTTAATTACTGCCAAGTTTAGAAAAATAAATCATAAGTTTTATCTAAAGAGATAAGTCTGATCTTATCTTTAGATTTTTTTATTGAAGTATGTTGACTTACAATATTATATTAGTTTCAGGTGTACAACATAGGTGATTTAATATTTTTATACATTACAAAATGATCACCATGATAAGGCTAGTTACTACCTGTCACCATAAAAACTATTGCTTTTTATATTATTGACTATATTCTCTATGCTATACATTACATCCCTGTGACTCATTTATTTTATAGCTAAAACTTTGTGCCTCTTAATCCCCTTCAAGTATTTCATTTCTCCCCCCTCTGGCAACTACCAGTTTGCTTTCTGTATCTATGAGTCTCTTTATGTTTTGTTATTTTTTGTTCATTTACTTGTATATTTTAGATTCCACATGTAAGTGAAATCATTATGGTATTTGCTTTTTCTATCTGACTATCACAAGACCCACTAGTTCCATCTATTTTGTCACAGTTGTCAAGATTTCATTACTTTTTAATGGCTGAGTAATATTCCACATATGTGGAATGAATATATATATATATATATATATATATAAAATCCATTCATCTATGGATGGGCACTTAGGTGGGTCCCATATTTTGATTGTTGTTAATAGTGTTGCAATGCATATATCTTTTCAAATTAGTGTTTTTGTTTTCTTCAGATAAACACTCAGAAATGGAATTGCTGGATTGTGTAGTAGTTCTTTTAAATTTTTTGAGGAACCGCCATACTGTTTTCCATAGTGACTGCACCAATTTACATTCCCACCAACAGTGCATGAGGGTTCCCTTTTCTCCACGTCCTTGCCAACACTTGATATTTGTTGTCTTTTCAATAATAGCCATTCTGACAGGTGTGGGTTGATACTTCATTGTGGTTTGGATTTGCATTTCCTTGATGATTACTGATGTAGAGCATCTTTTTATCTATCTATTGTCCATCTGTATGCCCTCTTTGGAAAAATGTCTATTCAGGTCCTGTGCCCATTTTTTAATCAAGTTGTTTGCTTTTTTGCCCTTGAGTTGTATGAGCTCTTTGTATACTTTGGATATTAACCCTTTTCAGATATATCTTTGGCAAATATCTTTTCCCATTCAGTAGACTGCCTATCTGTTTTGTTAAAGGCTTCTTTCACTGTGCAAAAGGTTTTTATTTTGATGCAGTCCCATTTGTTTACTTTTGCTTTTGTTACCCTTGCCTAAGGATACAGATTCAAATATATACTACTTAGATCAGTGTCAAAGACCATACTGCTCTATGTTTTCTTCTGGGACTTTTCTGGTTTTTAGGCCTTATATTTAAATCTTAGTTCCATGCTGAGTTTATTTTTGTATATAGCTTGAGATTCTGTTGCACACAGCTGTCCAGTTTTCCCAAAGCATTAATTGAAAAGATTGTCTTTTCTGCATTGTATAGTCTTACCTTTTTTGCTGTAGTTTCATTGACCAAGTAAGTGTGGGTTTGTTTCTGGACTCTATTCTGTTCCATTGATTTTGTCTGTGTTTGTGCCAGTGCCATATTGTTTTGATTACTATAGCTTTGTAGTATAGTTTGAAATCAGGGCGCATGATGCTTCCAGCTTTGTTTTTTTTTCTCAAGATAGTTTTGGCTAATTGGGGTCTTACCATGCGAATTTTAGAATTATTTTTTCAAGTTCTGTGAAAAATGTCATTGATGTTTTGATAGGAATTGCATTAAATCTATAGATTTCCCTCGGAGTCTGGTCATTTTAACAATGTTAATTCTTCCAATCCATGTTTTTGTTGTCATCAGTTTCTTTCATCAGTGTGTCAGTTTTCGGGATACAAGTTTTTTAAAAAAATTTATTTATTTATTTATTTGTGGCTGTGTTGGGTCTTCGTTTCTGTGCAACGGCTTTCTCTAGTTGCGGCAGGCGGGGACCACTCTTCATCGCGGTGCACAGGCCTCTCACTGTCGTGGCCTCTCTTGTTGCAGAGCACAGGCTCCAGACGTGCAGGCTCAGTAGTTGTGGCTCACGGGCCCAGTTGCTCCGCAGCATGTGGGATCTTCCCAGACCAGGGCTCGAACCCGTGTCCTCTGCATTGGCAGGCGGATTCTCAACCACTGCACCACCAGGGAAGCCTGGGATACAAGTTTTTTACCTCTTTGGTTAGAATTATTCCTAGGTGTTTCATTCTTTTTGACACAATTGTAAATGGGATTGTTTTCTTAATTTTTCTTTCTGATAGTTAATTGTTAGTGTATAGAAATGCAACAGAACCCACACAGTTCAAACCTGTGTTGTTCAAGGGTCAACTGTATTTGCTTTATGTATTAGGTGCTCTTATGTGGGCTGCATATATATTTACAATTGTTATATCTTCTTGTTGGATTGATTCCTTTATCATTATGAAATGTCCTTCTTTGTCTCCTGTTACTCTCTTTGTTTTATTTTTTTTATCTTTATTTTTTAAAATTTATTTTATTTATTTATTTTAGGCTGTGTTGTGTCTATGTTGCTGCGCATGGGCTTTCTCTAGTTGCGGCAAGTGGGAGCTACTCTTCATTGCGGTGCGTGGGCTTCTCATTGTGGTGTCTTCTTTTGTTGTGGAGCAAGGGCTCTAGGCGCGTGGGCTTCAGTAGTTGTGGTGCGTGGGCTCAATAGTTGCGGCTCATGGGCTATAGAGCGCAGGCTAAGTAGTTGTGGCTCCCGGGCTTAGTTTCTCTGTGGCATGTGGGATCTTCTAGCACCAGGGCTCAAACCTGTGTCTGCTGCACTGGCAGGCAGATTCTTAACCACTGCGCCACCAAGGAAGCCCTGCTCTTTGTTTTAAAGTCTATTTTGTCTGATATGTGTATTGTCGCACCAGCTTTTTTTTTCACTTCCATTTATGTGGAATACTTTTTTCCATCCCCCGACTTTTTCAGTCTGTGTGTGACTTTAGAGCTGAAGTGAGCCTCTTGTAGGCAGGTTATAATGGGTCTTGTTTTTTTTTACCCATTTAGCTACTCTGTGTCTTTTGATTGGAATATTAATCTATTTATATTTAAAGTAATTATTGCTAAATATGTAGTTATTGCCATTTTGTTGTTTTCTGATTGTTTTTGTAGTTCCTTTTTTGTTCCTTTCTTCTTTTTTTCCTCTGTTCCCTTGTGATTTGATGACCATGTTTAGTATTATGCTTGAATTTCTTTCACTTTTCTGTGTGTGTACCTGTTATAGGTTTTTGGTTTGTGGTTATCATGACATATATATATGTATATATATATATATTTTTTTAAGTTGATGATCTCTTAAGGTCAAATGCATTCTAACCACCCTACATTTTTACTGTTCCCCCCCATGTTTGTTGTTTTTGATGACATATTTTACATATTTTTCTTTTGCATATCCATTAACTACTTATTGTGGGTATAGATGATTTTATTTCTTTGCCTTTTAACATTCCTACATAAGTGGTTCCTTATCTTGGAGAAGTGGCCTAATGTAGGAGATGTCTTATGGACGCAGCAGCACACTCCCCTCTGGTCACCAGAGTTATATGCTCTAGGGTTGTATGCTCTATGGTTCCCCCCTCTATGGGCTATGTGGGCCCTTCTTTTGTGGCATGGCCAACTACCGTGGGGGCACTGGTAGTCAAGGCTGGCCCCCAGACTGGTTGGCTGACATTTCCTGTCTCATGTAGTGGTTGCCAGCCTGTAGGCAGGGCTGATTCCTGATGTGGCTGGCCATGTGGCCTGGGATGTTCCAGGGCTGATCTTGGCCCACTGATGGGTGAAGCTGGATCCTGGGATAGCTGGCCATGGGGACTGGGGCACCTGGAGCTGGTGTTGGCCCACCAGTGATTGGGGTCATCTTTAGATTTAATTTAACCCTGAAATTCCTTATTATTCCTTCTTTATATTCCAGAGTTGTTGTTTTTTTATTTATTCATTCAATACATATTTAACAAACATTTACTATGTACCAGGTACTCTTCTAAGTGCTTTGATAAAGAATTTAAAAGTTATCACTAACTTTTTGTCATTGTTTTATTGAGATATAATTGAAATATAATTATCACTGTTTTCCTAAAAAAACAAAACCCAGCAGTTTTTCAGGTCAAACTCTTAACACACTAGCATGCATATTGAAATATTTAGACATAAAATCTGGGGTTTTCATTGCAGAAAAGCTTTTGGTAATGGATTTAACTTTTTTTTTAATAGATAGGAGGTTGTTAAGATTTCTATTCATCAACTTCAGAAAGTTAACTTTTTTTAGCAATTTGTTTATTTCATTGAAAATGTCATAAAGTTATTTTTTGACAAAGTTATTAATATTTTTATTATTGCTATTTTAATGTCTGTAAGATTTATAACAATGTACACTTTTTTATTCTTGATATTTTTAATATGTTTATTCTCTTCTTTTTCTTGATAAGTCTTCCTAAGAGTTAACCAATTTTATAAATCTTTTCAAAACCAGTTTTGGGTTTACTGATATTCTCTCTTGTGTATTTGCTCTCCATTCCATTGATGCTTACTGTTATCTTTATTATTTCTTTCCTTGTGCATTCCTTTGATTTAATTTGCTATTCTTTTTTTAGCTTCTTGAGATGGAAGTTTATGTCCTTACTTTTAAGCCTTCCTTCTTTTCCAATATCTGCATTAAAAGTATAAATTTCCCACTAAGCACTCCTCTTAGGTACATTATACAGATTTTGATATGTCATATTTTATTATCATTAAGTTCAAAATATTTTTTATTTGCCTTTTGATTCTTCTCTGGCCCATAGATTACATAGAAATGTATCAGTTAGTTTCCTGATAGTTGAGATGGGTTTCTCATTGTCTTCTTGTTAATGATTTCTAGCTTAATTCCATTGTGGTCAAAAAGTATACTCTGACTTATGAAATTTCTGGAGGTTAGTAAACATTCCAAATGCAATGGAAGAGATTGTGAGTTATATCATTGTTGGGGAAAGTGTTTTATCTATGTCAATTAGGATTTAAATTGTATGAAATCTATCATATTCTATCATTAATTTACAGAAATTATAGAAATTCTACTTGTATTTCATTTTAATTAAAAATGAAGCAAGCCCTTTCTATAGGCAATAAATTCTTATGTGTTTTAACATTCAGAAAGAATAATCTCATTCATTAATCACATGAGTAATTGATCTACTTTCCAATTATCCTTCTTTAAAGTATATTTTAGTTAGAGATTAACAAGGAGTAGCTATGTAGGTTTTTGTTTATTTAAATCAACTGTTTTGATCTATAATTTACCTAGAATACAATTCACACATTTTATGTGAAAGTTTAATAAGTTTTAGAACATTTCTACCACCTCAAAAATTTCCTTTTGTCCTTTCCTAGTCAATACCCACCCATCCCCACCCTGAGCCCCAGGTAGACACTAATTTGCTGTCACTAGCCATTATATTTCTCTTTCCTAGGGTTTCATAGAAATGGAATAATATAAGATGCACTCTTTTGTGTCTGGTTTCTTTTACTCAGCATGTTTTTGAGATTCATTTATACTGTTTTGTGTATTACTTCTTCATTCCTTTCTATTGCTGAGTTAGTGTTTTATTTTTTAGATCTATTTCTCAATTTCCTTTGGCTTCAAACTTCCCTGCATAAAACTTTAAATCTCATATCCAGTTTAAAGGTTGTGTTTTATCTTCTTGAAAACATGCTTATCTTAATATCACATTATCAGATTAATTCTGAGCCCCCAAAACCATAAATGCTTAAGCAATATCTTCTTCAAGTTGCAAGAGTTAAGAGTCTAAACTTTTGTCTGAATTAAGATAACAATTGTTTTTACCTTGATACCCCAAACTTTCTATCATTTTGTAAACTCATACAGAAATATTATATAATCTGTTCCCCTTATATAGACAGTGCACAACTAGTCATTTATACTTGCTAACATTCCTTAATCTGTTGGAGAATATTTTTTTCATAGCACTGATTTTTCCATAGATATGAATATATGTATATACATATATCTGTGTGTGTGTGTGTGTGTGTATGTATGTATGTATATAAGTCTTGTCTCAGGTGAGACACACTCTTTTGTTCCAGTCATATGAGGCAAAGATGGTAGGATCATGTTTGCACATATGTGGGAAATAATTTCTGGAAGATTATACACCAAACGTTATCAGTGTTGACCTTCAGGGAGTGAAAATGTGATGAGAAGTTTGAAGAAATTTTTCTGTTCATAAGAAATTTTTCTGTTAGTAAGATTGTGCATTGCCTGAACTTTTACTCTGAACGTGCTTTGTTTGGGGAATTAAAAAAACTTTAAAAAATCGTTTTACTTGGGGAAAATAAAAGACTTGATTTAAACAAGAAAATGAAAATTGTCCATAAACATTTAAAACTGTTTACATACGTGTGTATATGTATGTCTTGTTCACCATTGTATCCTTTTGGTCTAAGAACAGTGCCTAAGAAATAATGAGAACTTAGCAAATATATATTGAATGAATGAATGGATACTATAATATAAATTTGGATTTAATGTAAATATGGTTTTGCTTTTCTAAATTGATATTGTATTATAAGATTTTTATTGCAAAAATATCCTGAAAGTTTTTTTGATTGGTTTTATCATATTCCATCACATGGAAGTAACAATTCTGTCAACAGCATATAGTTGAATTCTGGGTTTTTTATCCATTTTGCCAATCTAGTTCTTTTGATTGGGGAATTTCATTCACTTACATTTAAAGTAATTACTGATAAGGATGACTTACTATTGCCATATTGTTAATGGATTCCTTGATGTCACAGCTTTTATGTCCCTCAGTTCATCCGTTACTGCCTTCCTCTGTGTTTAGTTGATTTTTTGTAGTGATGTGTTTTTTTTTTTTTTTTTTTTGAGTGATATGTTTTGATTTTCTTTTCGTTTCCTTTTGGGAATATTCTGTAGATAATTTCTTTGTGATTACCTTGGGGATTGCATATAACATTCCAAATTATAACACTTCATTTTAAACTAATAACAACTTAACTTCGTTCACATACAAAACCCTACTGTTTTCCAGTTCCCTTGCACCTTCCTATATTATGTTATTGATTTCACAAACTATATCTTTACAAATTGTCTACCCATTAAGATAGATTTATAATTATTTTTTATGCTTTTGTGGTTTCCATACAGTGAAAGAATAAAAAGTGAAGTTATGAACCAAAATTATAACAATACTGTTTTTATATTTGTCTTTGTATCTATCTTTATTAAAGAACTTTATACTTTTATATTTAAGTTACTCTCTAATGTCCTTTCATTTCAACTTGAACTCCTTTTAGCATTTCTTGTAGGGAAAGTCTAAGGATAATGAACTCCCTCAGTGTTGTTTTTGTTTTTATCTGAGAATGTCCTAATTTCTCCCTCAGTATTAAAAACTTTTTAATTTATATTGGAGTATAGCTGATTAACAATGTTGTGATAGTTTCATGTGCACAGTGAAGCAACTCAGCCATACATATTCTCCCTCATTTTTGATGGACAATTTTGCTAGATATAGAATTTTTGGTTGACAGTTTTTTCTTCCTTATCACTTTAAATATATAATCTCACTGCCTTCTGGTCTTCAATCCACTGGTAATCTTATTAAGAATTTCACCTGATGAGTCACTTTTCTCTTGCTGCTTTTAAGATGCTCTCTTTGTCTTTGTCTTCTGTAGTTTGATTGTAATGTCTCTCTGTGGGTGTCTGGGTTTTCCTACTTGGAGTTCATTGAGCCTCTTGTATTTGTCTCTCCATGCCTTTCCTCAAATTTGAGAAGTTTTTAGCCATTATTACTTCAGATAAGTTCTATGCTCCATTTTCTCTCTTTCTTCTCCTTCTGATATTCCCATAATGTGTATGTTGGTCTCTTTGATTGTGCCCATAAGTTTCTTAGGCTCTGTTCATTTTTCTTCTTGTATGTTTCTTTTTGCTCTTCTGACTCAATAATTTTAGATGACTTGTCTTCAAGTTTACTGATTCTTTCTTCTGCCTACTCATGTCTGCTGTTGAGTCCCTTTGTGAAGTTTTCAATTCAGTTATTGTATTTTTCAGCTCCAGAATTTCTGTTTGGTTCTTTTTATAATTTGTATCTCTTTGTTGATATTCTCATTTTGTGCATATACTATTTTCCTGATTTGCTTTAGTTCTTTGTGTTTTCCGTTAGCTCTTTCAGTGTATTTAAGACAGTCATTTAAAACTCTTTGTCTAGTAACTGCAGCCTATGTCTCTTTAGGGTCAGTTTCTGGAGATTCATGTTGTTACTTTGAATAGGCTGCTTCTCTTTTTCTTTGTAGACCTTGTGATCTGTTGTTAAAAAATTGATATTTAAAAACAATAGCCACCTCTCTCAGTCTTTGCAGACTGGCTCCATGCAGGGAAAGACCTTCAATAATCTGCTCAGTATGAAAACTTAAGGTCTTCTCTGGCATGTGTCTTTCCTGGTCCTGTGCATGTGCTTTTATTTTTATTTTTTTTTCTAGTTTTGGCTGCTCATTAACGTTTTAACTTTCTTAAAAGTCTGCTTCTTCTGGGGGACTTAAATGTTCTATTCTTTTGTTGTCTGTAGTCTCTAATCCCTAGGTAACCACAGGTCTACAGTTTCCACACACTGTGACATCTGCCACTGTTTTCAGGTACCTCCAATATGCCCTCATACCCATCTGAGCTCCAAGTCAGTCAAGACAGAAACGAGTGCCTAAGGCCGCCTCCAGACAAGCCAGAATGTTGCACACAAGTTTCAGTCTTTTTCATCTATCCTAGGGGAGGGGCTGGGAATTGGGTGGCTTCCTCTGACTACACTGTACCACATCAGAGAGCGGGTGGTGCAAGAATAAGCAAAAACACCACAAAATTTCTTACCATTTTGGTTATGACTTTTTATTGTTTGGGCATTTGTTGGTTCCTGTGGATTTGTGACTCTTTTCTAAATTCCTACAAAGCCATCTTAGTCTATTGTTGTTTACTTGATGTTTTTGTGAGGGGGAAAAAGGCTCTGGAGCTTCCAAGACTGACTTCTTGCACCGCTTGAGGTACCTTAATTTAAAAAATAATTTCCCCAAATATTCAGGAATTAAATTATCCTCTTTTATTTTGTTGTAATAATAACAGTAATTTTATTGAGCACCTACTGTATGCCAGGCACTGTTATACACACTTGACCTTTTAAAATAATTAATTTGAACTTTACTACATTCTAGGTAGTATTATTATACCCGTTTCATAGGTGAGAAAACTGAGGCACAGAGAGTAACCTACTGTCCATGTGGAACTAAGACAGACACATGGGGAATAAAATTGTAAGTCTTCAATAAGTAACATGAAGGGTCTTCATGGTTTTATGTGACTTAAGAGGAGGGGGTTAGAGTAGGCCAGAAGAAGTTGGCTGGATCTCACCTCCCCCCAACTTCTCTTGGCGCTATAAATGCTTTAAAATGGGATCTCAGACCTTGAGCTACACTCACAATGGAATGTGACTGTGGTGGTGGATTGGCCAAATTAGTGCCCCTTTCCTTTGAAGCAGGAAATAACATGTAGCCTATGATCCTAACCAGGAAGGCAAGAGAGGTCCAAACCCAGCCCTGTGGTGGGTGAATAACCAAGGGGATGAAGTGAAGTGGAGTTTCAGAGAGATGACAGACTTAACCCGTCGTGCAGCCAACGTCTTCACACAGACCTGTGGCCTCCAGGAGGGAGACCATCTAGCCTTGATTCTGCCTCGAGTGCCTGAGTGGTGGCTGGTGATCATGGGCTGCATCCGAACAGGTCAGTGACCCAAGCAGACCTTTGGGCTCACCTAGAGCCAATTTGTCCTGAAATATTAGGTGCTTTCTCTTCCCCCCAATTTTTCTTTTCTTTTTTTTTTTTTAAACATTTATGCTGAACTTGAAACATGTATTTTTTTTGTTTTTTAAAATTTTATTTATTTATTTATTTATGGCTGTGTTGGGTCTTCATCTCTGCACGAGGGCTCCCTCCAGTTGCGGCAAGTGGCGGCCACTCCTCATCGCGGCGCGTGGGCCTCTCACCATCGCAGCCTCTCTTGTTGCGGAGCACAGGCTCCAGACGCGCAGGCTCAGCAATTGTGGCTCACGGGCGTAGTCGCTCCGCGGCACGTGGGATCTTCCCAGACCAGGGCTCGAACCTGTGTCCCCTGCGTTGGCAGGCAGACTCTCAACCACTGCGCCACCAGGGAAGCCCCCCCACCCCAATTTTTCTTCTTCACAGTCTTTCTTTTTCTCAGACTCACTCAAATATTATTTTACTCCTTCTCAACCGCTCTCTCCCTTATACTCACACGCTCTCAAACACAATGTCATAATTCTCTCTCTCTCTCTCTCACACACATGCACACACACACACACACACACACACACACACACACACACTTTCTCTTACACGGTCTCAGACATTCTTACTTTTTTATAAGATTCATCAGTTGTTCACGTTTTGCCATATTCGAGCCCTCTCTCCCAGTGAGTCATTTAAGAATCAGTTGCAGACACTGTGACACCCATAAACACCAGATAGACACTGGAGCATGCATCTGCTAAGATCCAAGACATTTCCTTCACATAACCACAGTAGATTTATCACACAAGAACTTTAACACTGATGCAATATAGTTACGTGATATACATCCATCGTCAAAATTCCTCGATTGTCCCAATAATGTCCTTTATAGCATTTATTTGGTTTAAATCAAAAATCCAATGCATTGCATTTAGTTGTTGTACCTCCCCCGTTTCCTTTAATATAGAATGTTTCTCTATGTTCTACACTGTCTACATGACGATGATAATTTTGAAGCGTCTAAGCCAGTTGTTTTGCAGAAGGTCCATCAGAATTTGTATTCCTGACTCCTTCTTCATGATTATCTTCAGGTTAGACATTTTTAGCCCAGGTACTAGAAGGGCAATATTGTGTCTTCCTTGGTGCATCACATTGGGGATATATAAAGTTGGTTTGCCCTAATATCATTGATGTTGTTTTATCACTTTAGAAAGGTAGTATCCACCTTTGTAAAGGTACCTTTTCCCTTTGTAGATAGTAAGTAATCTGTCGTGTAATATTTATGAGACTGTGTGAATATCCTGTTCCCCAGCTGTCTTTCACCTTATGGTGTGAGAATCCACTGATGATTCTTGACTGAAGTGAATATTTTAATGGTGGTTGTTTATTAGGATTTTCTATTTATCATTCCCTCTACATTTATTAGTTGGCATTCTTCTATAGAGATTTTCCTTTCCCTTTTAATTGCTTATCTATGCATTAATCTATATAATCAGTATGGGACTCATGGATTCTCTTTTGAATCGCTTCAGTTGTTGTATAATGCATGCTCATACAACAATATGTCGTGCTCTTGCTCACATATTCTCTGTCTCATGTTTTCTCACAAATAGTTGATTAATCCATCAAGATCAAGAATTAACAGCAGTGGCTGAGGGAGTATAGAGAAGCCATGCCATCTGTATAGTGAAGAGATTGTCCATGAGAAACCCAAGACATGAATTGAGACCTCTGGGATAAGAAGAATTAAAGAGGAGTAGAAGCAAAGGACGGAAATTCCAAGAATGGTCATAACACATGGAAATGCTTAGAGTCAGGAGTAGCCTATACGAAGAATGGTCATCTTGAAATAGAGAATAGAGTTGTGGGAGAGAAAGATGGAGAGTGAGCAGTGCCCTCAAAGTCAGGATGGGGAGTGTGGTGTTTTCCTGGAGAGAGGGTCCAGGTGTTAGTGAAGAGAAGAAATGTGGAGGGGAAAAAGTCAGTGCTCTGTGGAACTAAGCAGGCTAATAATACGGAAGGTGGGTAGTAGGAAGATTCAGGACAGGGCATCTGGTGGAGAAATTAGAATACAATAGGGACACACAAAGAGTTGAGCTAATTGTTGGTGATGGAAGATGGAAGGGAAAGTAGAAAAGTTCAAAGGACTTTGTAGTTAACTTTGGGTATGACGAACGAAGGAAAGAGAGGAAATTCAAGATGACACAAGGAATGATGACAAGAGATGACAAGAGATTCACGATGACAGAGAAGGAAGTGAGAGGAGAAAAATGAGGGCAGGGATGCAGTGTCAGGGACACTGTCCTACTTGTATCTTTCCCAGATCCTGTGTAAATGTGTATAAAGAAGGACTCACCTGTCTACTGGCTAGATCCATTTAGAGTAGAAATTATTAGGGCAGGCGTTTCAAATTTTAATGTGCATAGAAATCCCTTGGAGATCTTGTTAAAATGCAGATTCTGATTCAGTAAGTTTGGGGTGGGATGTGAGATTCTGTGTCCTAGGCAGTGTTGATGCTGTGGGCCATACTTTGCATATCAAGAAGTTAGGGGATTTCTATGCAGATAAACCAGGTCTGACAGCCAAGGTTGTGAGGCTGTGAAAGAGATACCAGAACAAGCAGTTTCTTCCTCATCCCTAGGGATCGTCTTCATGCCAGGGACCACCCAGATGAAGGCCAAGGACATTCTCTACCGACTACAAGTGTCTAAAGCCAAGGGCATCGTGACCACAGATACCCTTGCCCCAGAGGTGGATTCTGTGGCCTCTGAGTGTCCTGCTCTGAAAACCAAGCTCCTGGTGTCTGACCACAGCCGTAAAGGGTGGCTGGACTTCCGATCACTGATTCAGTGAGTTTCTGGTCTGTTGAATGTGCTTTCTGAGGAATGGCAGGAGAAAGCCACTCACTGCCAAGTGCTGGTAGAGAAGCAGCCAGTGGGAGGAAGCTCACCAGGTCTGAGCTTCTCTTCACAGCTATGTCACTGATTTGCTGTGCAACCTTGGGCTAGTTCCTTCTCCTCTCTTGGCTGCAATTGTTTTTTGTATAAAATGAGGAAATTGAACTTCTATGGCTCTCTCACTAAAATATAATCACCCCTGTGCAAAGGAGATGTGTAAAATCAGAGGGTTATTGTGTTGCATTTTCCTTGTAGGTGGGGAATCTGAATATTATTTTTATGTAAATAATTAGCAATTAAAGAAATTGAACGAAAGGTTAAGATGAATTTTTAAGGTGTAACTTGAGACTGAGAAAAAAATGACAGGCAGCTTTGGGAGCAAACACTTTCCACGTCTTAGGGGGTGGGTGTCTATAGGGACATCTTGAAGGGAAAGTTAGGGAAGTGCTAAAGGTAAGAAAGACCGCTCCGCCTCCAAAACTCTGATTCTGCAAGCCTTCAGACATTCTTCATATCACACACAAACCATGCTGGATTTGTTTTCTTGAAGTAATTCCACAGTTTTTAAAGCTCTTTACTTCAACCCCCAACTGCACATATTACAGTGAAATCACATCTTATGCTAGATTCTAAAGTCAGAGAATTAGATTAAAATAGCTTAAACAAAGAATACTCATTAAAACTCGCCTAAATTGCCCAGACTCAGTATGGTTTCATTTCTCCACAAGAGCCAGTGCTCCCTCCAGCACTGGGATTACTTGCAGACTCTCTGACTGAGTACTATAGGAAGCTTGCATTTACAATTGTAATAGGCCCAAGAAAGAGACTCTCAGCCAAGGAGAAGCTCCCCAAGAACCGAGGCAGATGGAGGGAGCTACGGATTCTACCTTCCACCTCTAGCTCATGCTAGGGCAGATGTCCATATATATATTCCTTACACTCTCATTCTCCCTAGCTTTCTCTTTCCCACCCCTCAACACCAAGTTTATGAGGTTAAATTCCCATGAAGCTAGTCTGTGTAAAATACAGGGTTAGCAGTGTGACTAAAAGCATAGTATATGGATCACACTGTCTGAATTTGAATCTTAGCTCTGCAACTTGCTGGCTATATGTCTTCAGGTAAGTTACCTAACCTCTCTGAGCCTCAGTTCCCTCATCTACAAAATGGGCATAAAAGCAGTACTTACCTCTTAGGGTTGCTATGAAGATTGAATGAGTTCTTATTTGTAAATCATTTAGAGCATTGTCTGGAATCATTGGCAATACTATTTCAATGTTTATTAAACTAAAAATAATCCATCATATTTTCCCCACTTTTTAAAATGAAGAAATGTCAGTCCACCTATCCAAGTCACCCATAAACTTTGTTTGATGCCTAATACTGGGAGTTGCAAACCCCAGTTTTCTGACTCTAAGCCTCATATTGCTTCTTTTGCTTCCCCAGAGGATGGAAAAACAGGAAACATGACTTCTGTCCTTTTGTATTGAATCCCTTTGCAGATCAGAATCCCCAGTTCACACCTGTATTAAGTCAAAGACCCTGGACCCAATGGCCATCTTCTTCACCAGTGGGACCACAGGCTTCCCCAAGATGGCAAAGCACAGCCATGGACTTGCTTTGCGATCCTTCTTCCCTTCATGGTAGGAGAGAGGGCACCAGCTTAGAAGCTGGGCCACAGATCTGGGGTGAAGTGTGTATGTATATGTGTATGTGCTGGGAAAGGAACTCTTGGTGGAATTGACCCCATGCTGTTTATCCTTTCTGCTCTCTTTGGTTCAGACCCCTAAGGGTGTGAGAAGTATAGACTATGTATGAGTGTTTGCTGACAGAGGCATCTGAATGACAAAGGAGGCACATTTGGGTCCTACCTGAGCACCTTCACAACAGGCATGGAGAAGATGTGGGTGGAAACAGCAGGCATTCTGCTACCCACACAAATGACAAGCCCCTGTGTCCCTGTCAGTAGTTCCAGGGTTTGGTGGGGAAAGATAAAATGCTCCAGCAATGTGACCTTATGTGACAGGTCTTCTCCTCTCCTCGATTGTGGACAAATCCGGCATGAAGTTTCCCAACCAGGAACTGTTAGGGAAAAATAATACCTGGAACTAAGCCACACCAAGCCACTGCCCTGACCTGGAACAAACATAGAGGCTGAAGCTGGGTTAACCATTTAATCAATTTTAAACCAAACTCTTCTCCCTTCTCCCCGTCCCCCAACTAGTAATATTCAAACCAGACCACGTTCTGTATACTTTGTACCTTATTAACCAGACCAGGGGGACAAAGAAGGCTTTTTGTAGACATTTGGTATCTGTGCTAATGATAACAACTGAGTAGCAAAATCCTGGAGAATGGGGGTGGAGAAAAGGGAAGGATTGTATAGTAGTCAGAATAGTATCTGAGGCTAACTGTATTTTGGAGTTAGCAGGAAATTACTGCAGCTGAAGACGTCTGATGTCCTCTGGTGCCTGTCAGACACAGGCTGGGTTCTGGCTGTCCTGGGGTCCCTGCTTGAACCATGGACAGCGGGGTCTACAGTCTTTGTCCATCATCTGCCCCAATTTGACCCCAAGGTCATTGTACAGGTAAGAAGACGAACCTTTCGATATCAACAAACTCCCAGAAAAAACTCATTTCGAGTTCAAAAACTGGATCCAACTGAGAAAATACTTTATTTAGCAAAGAAGCCTCTTAGTATAATATAACCCTGGTTCTGGGTTTCTCAAATGTGAAGGACTGAATCAATCATTGTATCAGAATTACATCAAGATGTAACTCTGAAGAAAACACATATTCCAAACCTTTCCCTAGACCTATGGATCAGACTTTGTGGACCTGGGAACCAGAATATACATTTTGAGAAATGAAAGCAAACAGAACAAGCTCAGGCCTCCTGGATCCTGGATCCTGGCTCTACCAGGGCCAGGTAGCTGGTGTGTGAATGTTGTATTTGTGTGGCTACTCAATTTAATGACGTATTTAGAAACAAAGGCATTGGAATATGACAGATCTAGTTTCGTATCCCATGATTGACATTTATTAGTGGTTTACTTACCACTCTGAGCTTCAGTTTCCTTATCTGTAAAAGGAGAGTCTTAATGGTTACTATCTCCACAAAATTGTTGGGAATATTAATGAGATGACATAGGAAAGGTGTGTAAAGTGCTTAGCCCTGAAACTAGCACAGAGAGAACACTCAGTAAGTGGTAGCAGTTGGTGTTATGCATACACCATGGTAATAACTGAGGTCACCTGCATGAACTCCTTCAACGTATTTCTCTTTACATAAAAATTGTCTTTGTGTCTCCACTCACTCCCCTGCTTTCTATCTCAGAGGCAGACCTGCCCCTTCACCTCTCAATGTCCAACTCCCTTCCGACAACTTCTGCCGATCCTGTTCTTTTCCCTGCCCTTCTGTTTGGAGCCCCTCTCTATTAATCTTTAACTCATTAAACCTTTTCTCCTGTATTTTCAATCTCTCACTTTTCATTGACTCTACTCCCTCAGTCCATAAACATATTCAAAGTTCCTCATTCTAAGAACACCTTCTCTTCACCCTGGTACACCTTGGACCAGCCCCGTCTCTCCTCCCTTAAGGTCAACTTGCTCCATAGCACATTCTCCACTTGCTACAGCTACCGCCTGTTCCCCCAGCTTACTCCTGAGCACCGCAGTCATCCAAGGCTCTGCCCTTAACTGTCCCTCCCCTCTAAGCAGCTTCCTTTACTTCCATTTCTCCAGCAGGTACATCTACTCAGGTGGCTCTCAAAACTGTCCAGTCTTCTCTCTCCAGGCTAGTTCCCCCCTGTTTTTCTGCTGGTTGGTTAAGTTAATCTGATCATCCCTCCGACACCTGAAACTGTACCTCCCACTTCTCACTCCCTGTCCCTAAGTCAATATCTGCCTCTCCGTCATTATTTTCTGCCTGCATCCTGCCAGCCTCTGAGGCATAAAACTGTGCAAGCCACACTGAATCCACCTCTCTCCTTCCCCCACCAGGTCTAATTCTCCTTCCCCTACAAGGGGTGTCCCCAAAGTCTCAGTGTATTTTAAGCTTGAATGATTTCAAAGAATTGAGTCTACAAATTTACCCCATCCCTGCATTTGAAAGTTTAATTGTTTAATTTACTTTACACTTATTACTTTCGTGAATTTTTAAAAATAAACTTTTTAAATTACTTGGTTTCAGTCTCTCCTATTGAAGATGGGAGATAGTGACTAAAACGAAAAATGTTAAATTAAAAATTTACTATTCAAATTCACAAAACAAAACTTTCCCTTCATTCCCTCCCTACCCATCCCCTCAACTTAGACTTCCTTGTGTTGCGCCAATAGTACCTGACACATGCCATGTACGAAATTCATGCTCAATTTAAGTATACTGAAAGAATTAACAGATGAATAAATGGGCTCTCCTAGAGGAGAGGTCAGAGTTAAAATGCTAATAACAAATCTATATTTTAAATCTTAATTGTAAAAATAAAATTTTTTCTCTCCTAACTCTCTAGACTTTATTCAAATACCCTATTACTCAATGCTTTGCTGCGCCCTCTGTATTTCGAATGATTCTGCAGCAGAATTCCACCAGGTATGGTAGAAGTGGCTGCGGTTGGTAACAGGAATCTTCGGGTAGGATTTTAAGTAATGTGATGCACTGTGGTCTGACTGATTTTAGCTATGGTTCTTTGAGGATACTGTGTGTGTGTGTGGGGGGGCATAAATGTTGGTGGTGATATTTAGCAGCTAGTCTAATTATTTCTTTAAACAGGATTCAGAGAACCAAATGAAACACTCAGTGAGCCTTGCATCATTGTGGGTTTTTACTTTTACACACATTTTGTTGTGAAATAAACATACAGAAAAGTATATAAGATATGCATTTACAGATTAATGAATTGTTGAAAATGAAACACTTATGCAACCGCTCACCCAAGGCACAGAAATAGAACATGGCCAGTGGCCCCAGAGACCTCCTCATACCTCTGCATCTCCACTAAAGGAATCCACTACCTTGGCTTTTATGGTGTTCGTTTCCTTATTTTTCCTCATAGTTTACATAGGAAATATCCCTAGACAAATTACATTACTTGCTTTTGAACTTCATGTAATCGTACATTATTCCGTCATATCTGGCTTCTTTTTTCAACATTATGTTTCTAAGAAGTGTCCGTGTTGTTAAATAATGCTGGAGTTAATTTTCATTGCTGTATAACATTACATTTTATGAAAGTAGCACATTTTTAATCAGTTCTATTATTGGGCATTTGGGTAGTTTTCAGTTTGGGACTATTGATTAATGCTGCATTGAATTTTTGAACATGTACATAAACACGTAAACACACATTGCTGTAGATCTTCTCTGGGAGAGGAATTGCTAGGTCACACTGACATTGTACCCTACTACCTTATTTTCCAAAGTATTGAACCAAGGTATGCTCCCCCTAGCAGGGGAGGAGAATTCCCATTGTTCCACATCTCTGGCAATATTTGTTTTTGTCCAAGTTTTAATTTTTGCCAATCTGATGGGTATGTAGTATCACACTGTAATTTTATTTTTGCATTTCCCCATGTTTGTGGATTAATTTTTAACTCACCTGATCTGCTCTTTGAACCTTATGGTTGTTTATGTATCTTTTAGCGACTCTGAAATTGAAATGACTACTTCAAAATAAGAGCTAACATTTTTTAGACATATAAGACTTAAAATACCAAGGAGTTCAATTTATGAAGGTAATTGAAATACAGCTTGATTTTATTCATGAACCCTCAATCTGACAGAATTATGTTTCCAACTGTATTTCAAAGCTCATATTACAGCTACTTGTTGCAACGTTCTTGAGATGGTGAACAAACCCCATAAAAATTCAACCAGGGCATGAATATTGACTCTCTTGGAGACTCTGCCCATTTTATGTACTTTGGATAAAGCTCAAGAAGAATGAGGAACATACGCTCAACGAAGCCAGCTCTCCTGTCCATCACTACAGGCTCTGTATATACGAGGAGAGGGTGACAAGGGATTCTGCCACGTCCCTCATCCGTACAAGCTGGCTCAGCTCAGCCCCGTGCAAAGTGGTACTAAGACCCCAATCACTTCTACCCATTTCCTTCAGGGAATCCATCATTATTTTGTGATGGTTTTTGTATTATTTATGGAACTCTTCATGGGGAAAATAGATGAGAGTATTTACATCGCACAACATACCTAGCAAACTGCTGCAAATGTTCACAGCAGACTTTTTTGTTCTCTCCCAAATTCCTGCTCTCAGGGCTGTTACTTGTGATCCTTCTTCCCTTCACTTATATGAAGCCTGGTCTTCCTTGATGTCCCGAGCAATTCATTTCCAACCCCTAATTTGTGTTCTCCAGCCAGAAACACAAAAGGCCTTCAGTTCACATAAGCCCACTCTTCCCAGAAGGCGGTACACTTCTATTACCATCCTAGCATATCCTTGGGGTCTTATCCCTCAGCCCTTATGGTTTATACAAATATCCCTTTTAGCCACATAGAATGCTTAGAATGTGTTCCAAGCACACTTTTCTCCCTCTTGTTACATCAACATCCATATTCAATCCTGATCTCCCTGATTTAACCCATTAGCCTCACCACCACCACCACCTACCTCTGCCAGATGAGTTAACAGGTACCAACAGGAAGTGACTTCCACTTGGACTTGACCATCAGTAAAATGCCCAGAAGGCAAGTAAGAAAGCGAAGAAGCAGAAGGGTGAATGATCCAGATGACAATGCTCTGAGCTCTCCCTGGGCCTGGGGCAGAGCGCCCAAGCCCAATCTGCGGAGGCCCTGTTGACACCTTGCCTTCCCCTCAGCCTCAGGTTCCCCACCCTGGAGCACTGCTGTACTGGTGGGGAGGCCCTGCTGCCCGAGGAGCAAGAGCTGTGGAGAAGACAGACAGGCATTCTGCTCTACCAGGCCTACGGACAGTCAGAGACGGTAGGTGAATGGTCCCTCTGGGCCAGTCAGGATGTGCTCGTCCACAGAGCCCAGCAGGTGAGCTGAATCCTGCTATGAGTGTGTGCAGACGCCCCACTGTGCACGCAGCGTTGCTCAAAGCCAATGGGAGGCTCCAGAGCTCTAGGCTAATTTGTCCCAAATCAATTTGCAGAAAAGACAATTGCAGCTCATCAACTTGTCAAAAACCAATGTGCTGAAAACTATTGGACAAAAACTTAGAAAGGGGTCTAAGGACATGGTGCCATTGTACCTGTGAGAATTAGTTTACGGGAGCCCAGGAGGGGCACTGGCATAGAAGGCACTCTCCAGGAGCATGGAAGCCACCACTGCAAGTCCTGTCCACTTCACCGTCCCTTCCTAGGCAGCAACCACAGGAGCAGGCAGGAGCTGGCCCCGGAAGTTCACTAGTTCATTTCTGGGTGTTTATGAGGAGAGCACACAGCTTTGATTGTGAGACACTAGCAGGAGGAGAGATCTTCTATATACACGCCACACACACACACACACACACACACACACACACACACACACACACACACAGTGTGATCCCAAAGAGGATCACTGACCAGTCAGGTGGGCAGGGCATTCAAAGAATAATGCATGTCTTGAATCTCAAGGACTTTATCCATGATAGTGTGGGCAGGTATCTCACTTCTAACACATTTTCAATGCATTTCCGATGCTGGACAGAGCCACTTTCCCCTACTTCCCTATCATCCCTTTAGCTGACAGAGGGATGACTGTCATCTCAGAGCCTGTAGCAAAATACCTGTTTTAGTCCCAACTGACATACTTTTCTGACATTATTTTGCAAATAAATAATTAAATAAATAAATAATCAGTTACTGGGTCTGCTTCCAGGCTTGAGAAATGTTAAGACTCTAGGACTGTCCTTGCTGGTTCACAGTTTGCATTCAGACAGGGAGGGTGAGGTTAGAACTACACGCTACACCCATGACACTAGTCCCTTTGCATCAACTATTCATAACAACAGAATACTCCCTGATACCCGGATGGTGCTTTATTTCTCCAAACATTTTCACACCTATCCACTCATCTCTGCAACATTTTCCACATGCCTAGAGTGTGAGCAGCGACATTGCAGAGGGGAAAGTACTTCCTCTCTCAGGAGCTCAGACCCCAGTTCAGATCTCAGCCTTGCCAGTTATAGGCTTCGAGACTATCAGCATATCACTGAATCTTGCAGAGTCTAGCTTCCCCATCTCCAAAATGGAAATATAATGCCAATCTTGCCCAGTTATGATAAGGTAAATGAAAGAAAGTATACAAAGCTCTGGGCACAGTGTCCAACCCCTATTGCAGTTATGGTTGTCACTGTTGTTTTAAGGTAGGTATTGTGTTTAGATGCTGGGGGTGCAGAGATGGATGGGACAATCTCTATTCTCTGAATGCTCATTATCTACTGAGGGAAACAGACAAGCAGCAATACAAGTGTAGGGAAAAATACCACAGAAAGAGAATCTCCCAACTTCCTTTTATTAGGGCCTGAATGATAGCTAGTAGCAGTTGTTTATTGAATACTTGGTGTGTGCCTGGCACACACTCACAAGCACTCTCAGAGATAATGTTATAATTACCCCCCTTTGACAGAGGAGGAGATCAAGGGGGATTACTTGGTACATAGCTAGTGAGCGGTGGAGTCAAGATTCAAACCTTGGTCTCTCTGAGTGTAAAGCACTTAATTTTAGGAAGAATGATAATTTAGAGAACCATAGAGAAGGAATAAGGTTCATCAGGAAGACATAGGGGGTAGGGGAACAGCGTGAACAATCTGAATAATCTCAACACAGCTCTGAGAAGCAGTTGAGGCAGCTACAAGTAAATGTTTGTTAAATATACTCATGGCCCTCCCCAGCAAATGGACACATATCTGGCATACAGTGGGCACTCCACACCCTACGTTACATGCCCACAGCCCTGGGCTCACTCCTCTGCTTCTTGTTGGCCTCTCCCACCGGACTCTGTAGCCCCAGCACTGGGCTCAGGCCCAGCCCATGTCAGGTGCAGTGAATGTCTGCTGACTAGATTTGGGTCTATGCCTTCTAGCTTTGCCACGAAGGCTTTTTGCACAGCATCAAATGACATCTATGAGCAAGGATGCTATGTTTTTGTGATCAGCCTGGACGCTTGGCCAATCCCACTTCTCTTCTTCTGTGAACAGGGAATAAGTTGTGGCACTCTCCGGGGGATGAAGATCAAGCCGGGTTCCATGGGGAAGGCCATCCCACCCTACGACATTCAGGTCTGCTGGTAAAGACATTGCCAGAGAGCAGTTAGTGCTCGGCTATGGTGGGACCATTGTGTGACACGAGGTGACAGAACCAGTCATGCCTCCTGGTTGTCCTTCGTCTTCTCCGCCTACTTTTCCTCCAGTTTCCTGGCGAGGTTTCAGTTGAGACCTGCAATGTCCTGGGCATGAGTGCAGCTTGCCAGGACAGCCAGAGGCCTCATGCACCGAGCCTGGGAAAGAGTACTTGCAGTAGCTCAGGCGGCTCTCTCCACTGCTGGTGCTTTTAGTTTTTCCTGATCCGTGTTTTCTAGCTTGAAGACACATTTGTGATGTCTATATATGCATGAAACACATAGACCCATGGCTTGGGTTTCACCATTTGCTGACTTCAAAGCCTTTTGACAGTTTTATTCTATTTTCTGACAGGGCTCCTCTACCACAACCCCCTCCCCCAATTACCCCCACTGTGTCACATGAATGAGCCAGGCAGTGTTTGGGTGGGGCAGGAGTGTTGGGGATCCCTGCAGGGTGGGATTCACAGGTCTCTTGCTCCAGATCATTGATGACAAGGGCAACATCCTGCCGCCCAACACTGAAGGAAACATTGGCATCAGGATCAAGCCTACCAGGCCCATAGGCGTCTTCATGCGCTATGAGGTAAGGACACAGCACCTGCCCCCATACAGGCCCAAGAATCCTTGCAGGGAGCTGTGTAAGTGTGTAAGGGACTGGACTCAACTCTGCCTCCTGAGACTTCTTCCTTCTTCCTTTATTCATTCCAAGTCAATGAAACCTGTTCTAATTAATCTCAAAGCTCATAGTGTGTTCCCACATCCCTTTCTGTCATAACCCATCTGGCACTTATAGGCTGACTGTTGGGGTAGAAAACATCCTGGCTTCAGAACCACCAGACTTGGGGTGCAGTGATCTCTTGTGGTTAAGAATGCTGGCTTTGACTCGGTTCACATCATACCACCCCACTTACCAACAGGGTGCAAACAAATCTATTCATCTCGCTGAGCCTCCAGGGGCGCTATTATCCCCACTTTAAAGAGGAAGAAACTGCAGATTGGAAGCTTTACATGTCTTTCCCATGTCAAATAAATGACAGGTCTAGGATTCAAAGTGGTGTGTTTTGGACCCCAAACTCTAAATGAGAAATCCAGGGACTACAGAAACCTACAATAGACTATAAGGAAACCTGCTATAACTCTTCATCAGACAAACCCTAGCTAGCAGTGGCCACTAAGAGGAAATCCTCAGCTTCCAAGATGGACTGTAGAAGGGTAGACAGACCCTGAAATTGATCTCAGACTCCATCTCCTTTCTACAAAGTCACAGCCACTGGTGTCACTGTTGTGCTCACACTATGGCCTTGGGTGGGTGGGTGGGGTCCTGTCCCTCTGGGGTACTATTGTCCAGAAGCAATCCTGCAAGCCTTAGCCTTAATTCTCAGTAGCACAGTTTAAAGGTTGGATAAAAGGGAAAATGAACACAGAGTAACAGGTGTATAGAGCAGCAGTTCTTAATACTGCCTGTACGTCAGAATCATTTGAGGGAATTTTTTTTTTAAATACTTGGATCCAACCACAGAGATTCCTGTTAAATTGAACTGGGGTGGTCCAAAGCCATGACTTAAAAAAAATTGTACATAACATGTTTTATTTTGCAAAGGTGTCTTCACATATGGCCACACTGATTTCCTTCATTTCACATGTTCTCATGGCAATGAGACGTGTCACTCTTCCATCGAGATTTGTTAGCTTATATTCTGTTCTTTTATTTTCTTTTTATTGAGGCATATATATATATATATATATATATATATATATATATATATATGATATAAAATTTACCCTTTTCACCATTCCTGAGCATACAGTTCAGTAGCATTGAGTAAAATTTACAATATTACACAACCATCACTGCTATGCATCTGCAGAAAATTTTCACCATCCCCAGAAGAAATTCTGTTCCCATTAAACAATAGCTCCCTAGTCCCCATCTCCCCAGCATTTGGTAACCTCTAATGGTACTTTTTGTCTTTAAGAACTTGCCTATTTTAGTTACCTCATATAAGTGGAATCATACAACATTTGCCCTTTTGTGTCTGGCTTATTTCACTTAGCACAATGTTTTCAAGGTTCATCCATGTTTTAGCAAACTGTCATTTTTTTGAGACTGAATAATATTCCATTGTATGTATATACCAAGTTTTGATGGACATTTGCGTTGTTTCCACCTTTTGGCCTTTGTGAATAATGCTGCTATGAACACTGATTGTGCAAGTAACTGTTTGGGTCCCTGCTTTCCCTTCTTTTGGTTATATACCCAGAAATGGAATTGCTAGATCATATGGTAATTCTGTTTAACTTTTTGAGGAATGGCCATACATGTTTTCCACATGCACAAGTGTTTTCATTTCTCCATATCCTTACATACACTTGCTATTTTCAGTTTATTTTTAATAATGGCCATTCTAATGGGTTCAAACTCATTGTGGTTTTGATTGACATTTCTCTAATGACTAGCATCTTTTCATGTTCTTATTGACCATTTGTATATCTTCGAAGAATTGTCTATTCAAGTTCTTTGCCCATTTTTAATTGGGTTGTTCATTTTTCTGTTGTTTTTTCTAAGTTGTAAGAGTTCTTTACGTAGGCTGGATATTAATACCTTATCAGATATGCAAATTATATGCTTTGCAATTATTTTCTCCCATTCAGTGGGTTGTCTTTTCACTTTCTTGATAGTATCCTATGACATACAAAGTTTTTAAATTTGGTGAAGAACATTTTATCTATTCAATACTTTTTCTTTTATTTCCTGTGCTTTTGGTGTCATATTCAATAAATCACTGTGAAATCCAAGGCAAGATTTTCCTCTGTGTTTTCTTCCAAGAGTTTCATAAGCTCAGCTCTTACATTTAAGTTTTTGATCCATTTTGAATTAATTTTTGTGTATGATATAAGGTAACTTCATTCTTTTGCATGTGGACATCCAAGTTTCCGAGCACCGTTTGTTAAAAAGACTCTCTTTCCCACTGAATGGTCTAGGCACCCTTGCCTAAAATCAATTGACAGTATATGTGAGGGTTACTTTTTGGGTTCTCTATGCTATTCCAGTGGTCTGTATGTCTCTTTTTATGAACGTATCACATTGTTTTGATTGCTATAGCTTTGAAGTAAGTTTCTGAAATCAGGAGTGTAAGTCCTCCAACTTTTTTCTCCTTTCTAAAGGTTGTGTTTGCATTTTGGGATCCCTTGAGATTTTATGTGAATTTTAGGATGGGTTTTTCTATGTCTGCAAAAAAACACCATTGAAATTTTGATAGGGATTGCACTGAATCTGTAGATAATGTTGCACAGCATTGTCACCTTAATATTGTCTCAAATCAATGAATATGGGATGCTTTTCCATTTATTTATGTCTTCTTTCTCTTTTTCAGCAGTGATTTTTAATCTTCAGTGTACAAGTCTTTCACCCTCTATACTAAATTTATCCTTAGTATTGTATTCTTATTGATGTTTTCTTAATTTCCTTTTTGGATTGTTAATTGTTAAAGTATAGAACTGCACCTTAAGTTTTGTGCATTGATTTTCTTTCCTATAACTTTGCTGAATTCCTTTATTAGCTCTAACAATTTGTGTGTGTGTGAGAAAGTTTTTTAGGGTTTTGTACATGTAAGATCATGTTATCTGTGAACAGATCTAGTTTTAATTCTGTTTCATTTTGGTGCCTCATTTCTTTTTGTTGCCTAATTGATCTGGGTAAACTTCCAATACTTTGTCGAGTAGAAATGGTGAGATCAGGCTCTCCTGTCTTGTTCCTGATCTTAAGAGAAAATCTTTCAGTCTTTTACCAGTGAGAATGATGTTAGCTATGCTTTTTTTTAATATATGGCCTTTTTCATGTTGAGGATGTTTCCTTCTATTCCTAGTTTATTAAATAAACAAGTGTTTTTATCATGAAAGGGTATTGAATTTTGTTAAACGCTTTCTCTGCATCAATTGAATAGATATGTGGTCCCCCAGCCCCGACTTTCATTCTATTAGCATGGGTCATTACATTGATTGACTTTCATATGTTGAACCAGGAATAAATCCCACTTGGACATGGTATATAATCCTTTTAATATGTTGCTGAAATCTGTTTGCTAACATTTTGCTGAGAATTTTGCCCTAATTATTCATAAGGGTCTGTAGTGTTCTTTTCTTGTAGTATCTTTGTCTGGATTTGGTGTCAGAGTAATGTTGACCTCATAGATTGAGTTAAGGAATATGTCCCTCCTCTTCAATTTTTTGGAAGAGCTTGAGAATAATTGGTATTAATTCTTCTTTAAATGTTCGGGAGAATTCACCAATGAAGCCATCAGGTCTGGGGCTTTCTTTTCAGGGTGGGGAGGGATGAGAGGGTTGATTACTGATTCAATCTCCTTACTAGTTATAGTTCTATTCAGATTTTTTATTTCTTCATGATTCATTTTTGGTAGATTATGTGTTTCTAGAAATTTGCCTCTTTCATCTAAATTATCCAGTCTTTAGGTGTATAATTGTTCATAGTGTTCTCTTATAAACTTTTCTTTTTTGGGAATGTAAAATTGCTAGTAATATCTCCTCTTGCATTTCCGATTTTAATAATTTGAATCATCTCTTTTTTTCTTAATCAATATAGCTAAAAATTTGTCAATTTTTGATCTTATCAAAGAACCAACTTTTGGCTTTATTTGTTCTCTCTATTGTTTTCCTAGTCTCTATTTTATTATTCTTAGATCCAAACTTATTTCCTTCCTTTGCTAGCTTTGGATTTAGTTTGCTCTCCTCTTTCTTGTTACTTAAGGTGTTACGTTATTGACGTGAGATTTTTTTTTCCTAATGTAGGTGTTTGAAATTCCAAAGCAACACTGCTTTTGTTACAATCACAAGCTTTGGTATGTTATAGTTTGGTTGTTATTTATCTCAATGTAATTTCTAATTTCCCCTGTGATTTCATTTTTGACTTATTGGTTGTTTAAGACTGTATTGCTTAATTTTCTACATATTTGTGAATTTCTCACTTTTCTTTTTGTTGTTAATTTTTAATTTCATTCTATGTGATCAGATAAGATACCTTGTATTATTTCAATCTTCTAAAATGTACTAATCTTTGTTTTGTGGCATATTTTGTGGCCCATCCTGTAGAATGTTCCATGTACATTTGAGAAAAATGTATGTTCTGTTGTTCTTAGGCAGGGTATTTTATATATGGGTCAGAGCCAATTGGTGTGTAGTGTTAGTCAAGTCTTCCACTTCATTATTGACCTTCTTTCTGGTTGTTCTATCCATTATTGAAAGTAATATATTGAACTCTCCAAGTGTTATTGTAGAACTGTGTATTTCTCCCTTCCATTCCATCAATGTTTATTTTATATAATTTGGAGTTTTGATTTCTCCCTTTAATTCTGTCAGTGTTTGCGTCATATATTTTGGCACTATGCTGTTAGGTGCATATACGTTTCTGAATGTTATATAGTCTCAGTGAATTAATCTTTTGTTCAATATATAATGTCCTTTTTTTTTCACTCATACCAGTTTTCAACTTCAAGTTTATTTTTTCTGATATTATTATATAGCCACCCTAGCTCTCTTTTGACTCCTATTTGTAGGGATTATCTTTTTCCATCTTTTCAACCTACTTTGTTTCTTTGAATCTGAAATGAGTTGCTTATAGACAGTGTAGAGTTGGATCATGTTTTATCATCTGTTCTGCAAATCTCTGCCTTTGGATTGGAGAGTTTCATCCATTTACATTTAAAGTAATTATTGATAAGGAAAGACTTACATATGCCATTTTGCTATTCATCTTCTGTATGTCTTAATGCTTTTTTCCCTCATTTCCTCCACTACTGCATTCTTTGGTGTTTAGTTGATATTTTGTAGTGACACATTTTGCTTCTCTTCTAATTTCCTTTGGTTTATATTCCTTAGATATTTTCTTCATGGTTACTATGGGGATTACATATAACATCCTAAAATTATAACAATCTAATTTGTATTGATACCAAATTAGCTTCAAGTACATACAAAAGCTCTACTTCTAAGCATTATGGTGGTGTAAGACAATCCCTTTATCTCTCTCCTTTAATCTACAACTAGTAAAACATCCATAACTCAACACCGGTTCCTCTGCTCAACACACCAGGACACAAGAGAGAGCTATACATCTGTAATCTGAAGGTGGGTGGGTTGGAACACATAAAGGAGGCAGAACCAGGGCCCCCGATACTGGCCTCCTGGCTATCATGGGTGAGCCACAGCCCCAGAGAATCCAGTAGCAGCAGTGAAGGTGACACACATGACTCTGGCTTCCAACTGCAGCAGTGCCCATGGCCACAGAGAACTGGGCAGCAGTAGAAGTGAGCCCCATGACCCCAGTCCCTTCAGGCACAGGAGCACATGAAACTCCAGACCCCTGCTTGTGGTGGTGGGGCCCATGAACTTGACAACCCCTGACCCCAGCTTCAACCCCTCCGTCCAACTTCCCCCACTGGGGCAGCAGTGGCTGCAACCTAGGCAACCCGAGACACAGCAGAAGCTTCTGCCATACCAGTGCTCCTGATGGTGATGCCAGCAACAGAAGTGACACTAGCAACAGCAAGGCACCAGTGACCCCAGGGGCACAAGAAGCAATTATGAGGGCATGGGGCCACACCTTGCACAGAGATAATGGAAGATGGAAAGTGCAGATTCTCAAACACCGCAAGAGGCAGCTCTGGAAAGGGAAACCAAAAACTTGTACTATACTGCCACCTACTTAAAAACAAAGGAAACACCTCTAGTTACCAATTGTTGGTTTGTTAGAAACAAAGTAAGCAAAACTTTATCTCTTAAGAAAGGTGTTGGATACTTAAATGCACTGGCACAGGAACATCTCATCAAGCACCATGAAAAACGATAGCAATGCAGTGTCCCAAAAAAAAAATGATAATTCTCCAGAAACCAAACTGAAAATCACAGAAGAGCGTGCTTTAACTGATGGAGAATTCAATATAGCTATCATGAAGAAACTCAATGAGCTACAAGAAAACTCAGAAAAGCAATTCAATGAGCTCAGGAATAAAGTTGATGAACAGAGGAATACTTTACAAAAGAGATTGGTTACCCTAAAGAGAAACAAACAAATTCTGGAGCTGAAGAACTCAATAACATGAGATAAAAAATGTACTAGAAACCATTGGAAATAGAGCAGACCATATGGAAAGGAGAATTAGTGAGCTCAAAGATAGAAATCTAGAAATGATTCAGGTAGGAGAGAGAAATACGGTTTTTAAAAAATGAAGAAACTCATCAGACTCCATTAGAAAAGGCAACATAAGGATAATGGGTATTCCAGAAGGAGGAGAGAAGATGAGATCAGAGAGCATATAAATAAATAAGAAATAATAGCTGAGAACTACCCAAACCAGGAGAAGGAACTGGATGTATGACTCCACAAGCTAATAGAACACCTAATTATCTCAATGCAAACAGACCTTCTCCAAGGCACATTATATTAAGCTATCAAAATCAATGATAAAAAAAGAATTTTAAAGGCAGTGGGGAAAAAAGACATTATCCTTCAAAGGTACTCACATTAGCCTATCAGCAGATTTCTCAGCAGAAACTACAGGCCAAGAGAGAGTGAAATGACATATTCAAATGTTGAAAGATAAAAACTGTCAGCCAAGACTCTTCTAACCAGAAAAGTTATCCTTCAGGTATGAAGGAGAAATAAAGGTTTTCCCTGACAAACAAAAGCTGAGGAAGTTTATCGCCACTAAACCTGCCTTACAAGAAATGTTGAAAGGAGCTCTTCTACCAAAATGAAAAGACAAAAGTACACAAAACTTTGAGTAAATAGATCGAATCAGAAAATTGCAACTCTATATAAGTTGTTAAACAGTTATAGCATAAAAGGGGGAAAAGCAGTAAAAATAACTAAGGTACTTCAATCTGGTAACAAACTTACAGTATAAAAGAAGATAATATGAGGTACACACACACAAATATAAAAGGGGAAGAGGAAAACGATGGAACCTGTATAGGCAAATGAGGTAAGATGTTATATACAGAAAAAGGGCTATTTTATTTATGAGACATTTTATACAAACCTCATGGTAACCACAAAACAAAACATAAAAAAAGAATAAGCTGAGAAAAACAACATAGAAAACCACCAAACTAAAATGGCAGAAAGAAACAGAAGGAAAAAAACCAAACCAAACCCCAAAAAACCCAAAAACAAACAACAACAAAAAAGTGGCAATGCAGAGCAACCAGAAAACAAAAGATAAAATGGCAGAACTAAGTCCTCATATATCATCAGTGATCACCCTAAATGCCAATGGATTAAAGTCACCAATCAAAAGAGACACAGTGGCTGGATGGATTAAAAAACAAGATCCAACTATATTCTGCCCCCAGGAGACTCATCTCAGCTCTAAAAACAAAATAGACTCTGAGTGAAGGGATGCGAGATGATACTCCAAGCAAAGGGCAGCCAAAACAAGTGGGTGTAGCTATATTCATAACAGACAAAATAGACTTCAAGCCAAGAAAGGTAAGAAGAGCAAAAGATGAACATTACATAATAATAAAGGAGATAATCCTTCAAGAATATATGATATTTATTAACATATATACAGCCAACCATCCAGATCTGCAGGTTTTACATCCACTGATTCAACTAACTGCTGATCAAAAAAAATTCAGAACACAATTCCAGAGAAGCAAAAAGCAAATCTAAATCTGTTGTGTGCCAGCAACTATTTGCATAGCATTTACATTGTATTAGGTATTATAAGTAATCTAGAGATGATATAAACGTTACAGGAAATTGTTTGTACATTATATGCAAATTATAAGAGACTTGAGCATCCTCAAATTTTGGTATCTGCAGGGGTTCCTAGAACCAACGACTGTATACACCTAACGTAGGAGCACCTAAAGTATATAAAGCGGTTATTAACAGACCTAAAGGGAGAAATTGATGGCAGCACAATAATAGTAGGGGACTTTAACACTCCACTTCCATTAATGGATAGATCATTTAGACAAAAAGTCAACAAGGAAGCATTGGCCTTAAATAAAACATTAGACCAAATGTACTGAATAGATTTATATAGAACATTCTGTGCAAAAGCAGCAGACTACACATTCTTCTCAAGCGCACATGGAACATTCTCAAGGTTAGGCCATGTGTTTGGACACAAAATAAGTCTCAATAAATTTAAGAACCCTGAAATCCTTTCAAGCATCTTTTCTGAATATAATGGTATGAAACTAGAAATCAACTACAAGAAGGAAGCTAGAAAAGTCACAGATATGTGGAGACTAAACAACATGGTACTGAACAACTACTGTGTCAATGGAGAAATTAAAGGAAAAAATTTAAAATACCTTAAGACAAATAAAAATGAAAGTATAACATACCAAAATCTGTGGGTTACAGCAAAAGTGGTACTAAGAGGGAAGTTTATAGTGATACAGGCCTACGTCAAGAAACAAAAAAAGTCTCAAACAATTTAACCTTACACTTAAAGGAACTAGAAAAAGAACAGGTGAAGCCCAAAGTCAGTAGAAGGAAGGAAATAAAAATGAGAGCAGAAACAAATACAATAGAGACTTAAAAGACCATAGAAAAGATCAATGAAAGAAAGCTGGTTCTTTGCAAGATAAACAAAATTGACAAACCTGTAGCTCAACTCACAGAAAAAAAGAGAGAAGGCACTGATAAATAAAATAAAAAACAAAAGAGGTGTAATAACGATACTACAGAAATACAAAAGATTGTGAGAACATTATGAACAAAAAATGGACAACCTAGAATAAATGGAAACATTCTTAGAATCATGCAACCTTCTAAGATTGAATCATGAAGAAACAGAAAATCTGGATAGACTGATAAACATTAAGGAGATTGAAACAGTAGTTGAAAACCTCCCAGAAAGCCAGATGGCTTCACTGGTGAATTCTACCAAACGTTCAAAGAAGATTTAATACCTATCAGATTGAAACTATTCCAAAACATTGAAGAGGAAAGACTGTTCCCTAACTCATTTTACAAGGCCAACATTAGACTGATACCAAACCAGACAAGGATAACACACACGAAAAAGAAAATTGTAAGCCAATATCTCTGATGAACATAGATGCAAAAGTTATCAACAAAATATTAGCAAACCTAATACAACAATACATTAAAAGGATTATACGCCATGATGGAGTGGGACTTATTACAGGGATCCAAGGATGGCTCAATATATGCAAATCAAGCAACGTGGTACATCACATTAACAAAACAAAGAATAAAAATCATATGATTATCTCTACAGTTGCAGAAAAATCATTTGACAATGTTTAACATCCATTTATGATAAAAAATAACTCTCAATAAAGTGGGTATGGAAGGAATATACCTCAACATAATAAAGCCCATTTATGACAAACCCACAACTAAAACCATACTCAACAGTGAGACACTGAAAGCCATCCCTCTAAAATCAGGAAGAAGACAAGGATGAGCATCCTCGCCCCTCTTATTCAACATAGTATTGGAAGTTGTAACCACAGCCGTTAGGCAAGAAAAAGAAATAAAAGGCATCCAAATTGGAAAGGTGACAAAGTTTGCTTGTCACCTTATTTGCAGATGACATGATTTTATATGTAGAAAACCCTAAAGACTCCACCAAAAACTATTGGAAGTAATAAATGAAAAGAGGAAAGTTGCAGGGTACAAAATCAGTATACAAAAATCTGTTGCATTTATATACAATAACAATGAACTAGCAGAAGAATACATTAAGAAAAAAATCCCATTTACAATCACAACAAGTAGAATAAAATCCTTAGGAATAAATTTAACTAAGGATGTGGAAGGCCTGTACACTAAAAACTATAAGACATTGTTGAAAGAAATTGGAGAAGAAGCAAAGAAATGGAAAACTAGTTCATGCTCATGCATTGGAAGGATTAACATTGTTAAAATGTTCATTTTACCTAAAGTAATCTGCAGATTCAGTGCAATCCATATCAAAATCACAATAACATTTTTCACAGAAATAGAACAAAAAATTCTAAATTTGTCTGGAACCACAAAAGACCCCATGTAGCCAAAGCAATCCTGACTGAGAAAACAGAACAAAGTGGGAGGTATCACACCTGCTGATTTCAAATCATACTACAAAGTTATACTATTCAGAATAATTTGGCAGAAAAACAGACACATAGATCAGTGGAAATAGTTGAGAGCCCAGAAATAAACTCACACATATATGGACAACAAATTTATGACAAGGGAGCCAAGAATCTACAATGGAGAAAAGAAAGTCTCTTTAATAAATGGTGTTGGGAAAGCTGGACAGCCACACACAAAAGAGTGAAACTAGACCACTATCTTACATCATACACAAAAATTAACTCAAAATGGATTAAAAACTTGAATGTAAGACCTAAAACCATAAAACTCCTAGAAGAAAACATAGGCAGTGTGTGCTTTGACATTGGTCTTAGCAATATATTTTTGGCTATGTCGCCTCAGGCAAGGGCACCAAAAAGAAAAGTAAACTGGGACTACACCAAACTAAAAAGCTTCTGCACAGCAAAGGAAACCATCAACAAAACAGAGAAGGACAAATACCTGTGATTTCACTCATATGTGGAATATTAAAAAAACAAACAAACAAAACAAAAGCAAATGCATAGATATGGAGAACATATTAATGGTTATCAGAGAGGATGGGGGTTGGAGGGCAAAGTGGGTAAAGAGGGTCAATTGTATGGTGAAGGATGGAAACTAGAGTTTTGGTGGTGAGCATGCTGTAGTGTATAAAGAAGTCAAATTATAATGTATGCATGAAACATATGATGCTATAAACCAATGCTACCTCATTAAACACATGTAAGCAGTAAAAGAAACAAAAACAAGAAACTCTACTTCTATAGAGCTTTGTCCCCTCTTTCTGATACTGATGCCATATATTATATCTTTGTACACTGTGTACCCAAAAATATACACTTAGAATTTTTTTTATAAATTAAAAAAAAAACTATAGAAAATTAAAAGTGGAGTCACAAATCAAAATTACAGTAATATTGGCTTTTACAGTTGCCCACACACTTACCTTTTCTGAAGATATCTTTATATGGATTTGACACATGTCTAGAGTCTTTTCATTTTAACCTGTAGGAATCCCTTTACCATATCTGCTAGGGCAGGTTTAGTGGTAATGAACTCCCTCAGCTTTTACCTGAAAATATCTTAATTTCTCCCTCATTTTTAAGGAGTGTTTTGAAGGCAGGATAGAGAAGTCTTGATTGACAGTTTTTTTCTTTCAACACTTTAAATATGTAATCCCACCACCTCTGGCCTTCAAGGTTTCCTATGAGAATCAGCTGATAATCTTACTGAGGATCCTTTTATGTGATGAGTCACTTCTCTTGCTGTTTTCAAGATTCCATTTGGCTTCCAATATTTTGATGTTTATGTATCCTGGTGTGGGTCTCTCGGGATTATCTTATTGGATTTCTTTGAACTTCTTGTATTTGTAAATTCATGTGTTTCATTACATTTGAGAAGACTTTGCCCCTTATATCTTCAAATAATATTCCTGTCCCTTTCTCTGTTTCATTTCCTTCTCTCATAATGCACATGTTTGTCTGCTTGATGGTGTCATGCAAGTCCATTAGGCTCTGTTTGCTTTTCCTCATTTTTTTCCTTTTTGCTCCTCAGACCCAATAAATTCTATTGTTCTGTCTTCAACTCTCTGATTCTTTCTTATTCCTGTTTTAAACTGCTGCCAAACACTTTAGTGAATTTTTTGTTTTAGTTATTGCACTTTTCTATAACGTCTGTTTGGTGCCTTTACATAATTTCCATCTCTTTGTTGATATTCTCATTTTGTCCACATGTCATTTTTCTGACTTCTTGTAGTGCTTTGTCCATTTCTTCCTTTACTTCTGTGACCACATTTAACAAACTTGATTTAAACTGTTTGTCTAGTAAGTCTTATGTCTGGACTTCCTCAGGGATGGGTTCTGTCAATTAATTTCATTCCTTTGAATGAGGCATGATTTTTAAAAAATATTTATTTATTTTTTACTTTTGGCTGTGTCGGGTCTTAGTTGTGATACACAGGATCTTTGTTTCGGCATGCCGGATCTTTTGTTGCAGCATGTGGGCTTCTCTCTAGTTGTGGCATGTGGATTTTCTCTCTCTAGTTGTGGTGCACAGGCTCCAGAGTGCGTGGGCTCTGTAGTTTGCAGCATGCGTGCTGCCTAGTTGAGGCAAACGTGCGTAGTAGTTGTGGCACGCGGGCTTAGTTGCCCCACGGCATGTGGGATCTTAGTTCCCTGACCAAGGATCGAACCCATTTCCCCTGCATTGGAAGGTGGATTCTTTACTACTGGACCACCAGGGAAGTCCTGAGGCATGATTTCTGTTTCATTGTATGTCTTGTAATTTTTAGTTGAATATTGGTCCTCTCACTATTACAATGTGGTAGCTCTGGAAATCAGATTCTCCTGCTTCCCTGGGGGTTGGGGTTGCTGGGGTTTTGTTGTTATTGTTTTGTTTTGTTGACCATTGAAGCCTATAATAGTATGTTTCTTTTGAGACGTTTCCAAACTCTTCTTGCAAAGACAATTATTTGCCATGTGTGATCACACTGAAGCTTCTGATCGTTTAGCTCATGTTCAGCTGATGTTTTGACAGAGATTTTCTTGAGTGCTAAGAGGTCAAACAAACAAAAATACCAATAACAACAAAAAGGAGAGAACAACCAAAGTACAATTTAGGTCTGTGCTGGGGTACTCCTTCACCACTTAGCTAGGCTTGCTCTGAGCCTAGAGATCAGTCTGAGGTGAAAGCTTAAGGTCTTCTTAGGACTCTTGTGAGCACATGTCTTGCTCAGGTATGTGCATAATTTTCTAAATACCACCATGTGCACAGCTGTCTTGAATATCCTAATTTCTCGAAAGAATCTCACCCCAGCTTCTCCTCCAGACCTTGATGATCTATTGTATATCTCCACCCATAATTTCTTACCTCAGGCATCTTTTAGTTTTGTAGTCTTCCAGGTAGCTTCTATGAACAGTGCCTATTGCTTTTCCCACTTATATTCTGAGTTACATGAACTGGGTGCCTTGCACCAGTCCTCCAATTATCCCGGAACAGGTTACAACAGGTGTGTACGATAATTTGCAAATGAGATCTTCTCTGCTCTCTCTGGTTGGAGCCGGGGGACCGGGAACTGGGCTGCCATCTGCTCAAGACCAAAACTGCCATGCAGGACAGGGGAGCAAGGGTGAATAAAATGTCACAAAGCTTTTCTACCATTTTTAAGATGACTTTTTCTTGATTGGGTATTTATAAGGTTGTTTTAAGCCTTTGACTCTTTCCCAGATGTCGTACATAGTCAATTCAACTTCTTGTACTTTTTTTGTGGTTTTTTGGGTGAAATGAGACCTTAAATCTTCCTCATATGCCATGTTTTTTTGACATCACCCACCAGTAGCACTTTTTAAAAGTAGTCAAGGTGAAGAACTCACTTTGGTGCCTCTATAGACTCTGACCATCTCTGTGTGGTAGATGTGATACTATTCTCCTACCATTCAGGAGCTTTTCAATGGCTCTGAGAATCTACTTCCAAGAAGTTCAGGCCCAGAGAGACAAAGGAATTCCTTCCCTGGGTGTGGGAGTCCCATCTGCAAGGTTCCAATCTCTGACCCTACTTGAGATGATTGACATCAAGTTTCATTTCCTTCAGGGAAGACCTGTCCACAGGGATGTGTCAGGTCAACTGTACCACAGTACACTGAGATGGACAGCAGTTCAAATGGTACATGAATTGGGGGTGGGACTTTTTCTGTACCCTTTGGTGTGGTGTCTCCTAAATTTCAGTCATTGAATTCCACGTCAACTATTTTTTGCCATATCCATGCACCATCTATATTATTACTTACATTATTTTTCACTTTAAATCCAATTATTACTTTAAAGCATTTGTTTAAAAAAGAATTTGATCTGCTATCACAAGTGGAAAACAGTATCTCTTGCCAAAAACAGGAGGCAATTATAACCATAACTATAATACACACAAAACATTTTCTTAAATTCTAGCTAACTTCTATTTTCACTAAAAGTTCTGAAATGGTGTAAAACTCTAAATGGAAAGTTACCTTTAAAACTGTATAAAAATGAAAAATTAAAGGCAAAAATGCTCTGAAATGGAAACTTATCTTACTCTTGGTAGTTCCAGAGCTTTTAAAAATATGTCAGAGAATCTCAATATCATCAGACCAATTGGACGGGACTGTAAAAAAGGATGCAATTTAATGTTTAAAGATTTTTTTTCTGAAACCTCTTAAAATTATTCCATGTTCCAGAAGAAGAAAAATCCCAACACAGTGCTTAGTGGTCACATGCATAGGCTGTAAATTCAAATGCCAACCCTCCCACTGCCCAGCTGAGTGACTTTCAGTGAGTTATTGTGCCTCCTTGAACATCAGTTTCCTCTTCTGTAAAATGGGCTAAAAAATGCCAGCCTCACACAAATCTGTAAGGTTCACAGCAGCTTTATGCATAATAGTTAAAAATGAAACTACCTAGATGCCCTTCAGTGGGTGAATGTTTAAACTGTGTCTCATGTGTAATGTGAGATACTGTTCAGCAATAAATATGATCAAACTGTTGATGAACACAACAATGTGAATGGATCCCCAGAGAATGATACTGAGTTTAAAAAAAGAGCCAGTCCCAAAGGTTATATACTATATAATTCCGTTTATGTAACATTATTAAAATGACAAAATTACAAAAATGGAGAATAGGTTAGTCATTGCCAAGGGGTTAGGTATGGGAAGGGAGGAGGAAGAAGGGAGAGGAGAGAAGTGGATGTGGATATAAAAGCAACGTGAGAGATCCTGGTGATGAAGGGACTGTTCTGTACCTTGACTCTGGTGGTAGACACATGGACCTACACATGTGACAAAATGGCATAGAACTAGATACACTCACACACACACATGAGTACAAGAAAAAACTGGGGAAACCTGAGTAAGATTGGTGGATGGTATCAATGTCAATATCCTGGTTATGATAGTGAGCATTATTTTTGCAAGATGTTACCATTGGGAGAAACTAGGTAGAGGGTACATGAGATCTCTCTGTATTATTTCTTATAACTGCATGCAAATATACAATTATCTTAAAAGTTTAATGAAAACTACCAGCTTCATAGGCTTTCTGTGAGGCTCAAATGAGGTAATATTTTGGGAAGAAAATTCATTCAGCAAACGTTTATTGACCCCTCCCGTCTGTCCAGCCACTGTGTAAATGCAGAGCTTATAACAGTGAATAAAATAGAGTTATGCTCTAGCGGAAATTTTATTTTACTGGAGTGGCACACAGAAGTGAGTTGTTATTTCTAAAAATTGTTCTGGGGACTTCCCTGGTAGTACAGTGGTTGAGAGTCCGCCTGAGAATGCAGGGGACACAGGTTCAATCCCTGGTCCGGGAAGATCCCACATGCCGCGGAGCAGCTAAGCCTGTGTCCCACAGCTACTGAGCCTGCACTCTACAGCCCGTGAGCCACAACTATTGAGCCCACGTGCCGCAACTACTGAAGCTCACACACCTAGAGCCCGTGCTCTTTACTTTACTTTGGTCAAAGTAAAGTTTGGTCAAAACTTTACTTTGGTCCCTACATTGCGGCAACAACAGAAACCGCCGCAATGAGAAGCCCGTGAACCGCAACGAAGAGTAGCCCCCGCTCGCCGCAACTATAGAAAGCCCACGTGCAGCAACGAAGACCCAACGCAGCCAAAAATAAATAAATGAAATAAATTTAAGAAAATTGTTCTTAAAATTGGTTTAACATTGTTCCCTAATCGACCAGTAGCATGCATTGAGTGCTTGCACGTAATGAAAGTAGACTCAGAGAGATTATAAAAATTGCCCAGGTGCCAGGTAGAGCCAGAAGCAGGATTCAAACCCAGATCCGAGCCCATTGCTGTAGCTCATCATCTCTAAACTCACTGTTTCGACAGAGGAGTGTTCTTCTCTTTGCAGAGTAACCCGGTGAAGACAGCCGAAGTGGAGTGTGGGGACTTTTACAACAGTGGGGACAGAGCAACTGTTGATGCGGAGGGCTACTTCTGGTTCCTGGGGAGGGCCGATGATGTCATCAATGCCTCCGGGTAGGTGTGGCTGACCCTGAGCCGGAAGGTGCCACCCTCACGAGCCTGGTGGGAGGTAGCACGCCCAGACATTCCTTCATGCCTCGGTGACGGACTCTCAGCCTAATATGAACCAAAGTAAGACATCATGCAATTTAAAGGCACTGGGAAGGAAAGCTTTACTTTGGTCCCTATTTGTTGAGGGAGCTTATTCTGTGTGCTCCTCTCATGAAGCACATGTCACAGAAACACATAACACCAACAATAATAAAATTCACCTGTATGGAATACGTTCTATGTGAGGGTACTCTCTGTAGAGCTTTGTACGATCCACCTCCCAATGCTGTAAGGCAGATGTGATTATGCCCATCTTATTTTATTTTATTTTTTGGGGGTGTGGGGAGGGGGTGGGTGTGGAGGCCCGCACTGCGCGGCATGCAGGATCTTAGTTCCCCGACCGGGGATTGAACCCGTGCCCCCTGCAGTGGGAGCACGTAGCCCTAACCACTGGACCGCCAGGGAATTCCCATGATTATGCCCGTTTTACATGAGGAAACGGAGTCAGTGACTGGTGAAAAACGTTGCCTGAAGTTTCAAAGACAGTACAGGGTGCGGCCCAGATTTGAACAAAGGCGGTCTGACTCCAAGTCTGTTGTTCCTAACTCTTACATGATTTATAAAGAAAAAAAGTGACACGTTACACTAGAATAACATGTTTTCTTGGGAATTTCAGGAAAATTGAGTTTGTTTTTTTTAGTTTCTAAAACAAATGCTGATACAGTGAAGAATAGGGTGTAAAATTTGTACAAATGTTAAGCTAAAGAGTTTTCATGCCAGGGGCAGCTGCTTGAGCTTGAGCCAAGCCCCAGAGCACTGGGAGGACGAAGCATTCACCTCCCTCACCTGGGGTCGAGAGGTGAGAAGCCCTGGGGAGCACCTGAGCCTTGTATTCCTTAGCATGGAATGTTCAGGACTTCACATTTCAGTCCCGTTACACAGGCCTCTGGCGCCCTGTGACAGATACCCTCCGTGCCAAGGGAAGATGTGTCTCTCCAAAAGATGCGATCTGAGGGCCTGGGTCACCCTCGCCCAGGAATTGGCTCAGAAGGAACCATTGGTCCTGCAGGTACCGCATTGGGCCGGCAGAAGTGGAGAACGCCCTGGCAGAGCACCCAGCGGTGGCTGAGTCCGCTGTGGTGAGCAGCCCCGACCCGATCCGAGGGGAGGTGAGGAACGGGACGTGGAGGTCATCGTGGCTGGGTGTGGGGCTGGGAAGGCAGGTGAGGGGAAAACTTCCAGGCCATGCCTACCCAGCCTTGGAGCTAGGGTGAAGGGAGGGCATGGCTGGTGTGCATGTGCACTTACACGACGTGGTCAGCAGGGGGCACTGTGGCCTCATCTGTGACTGGAACGATGCTGATTGTGAATGCTGCTGCTGCTGCCATCTAGTAGTTCATCAGCTCTTACTGGGTGTCAGCTCTTTTATCCTCACAGAACACAGTGAATTAAGGACTCCTTTTATACCTTTTTGCAGAGAAGGAAACAGAGGCATAAAGAGGTTAAATAACTAACCTGGATTACACAGCTAATAAGTGGTGGGAAATTGAGCACTCTGGCTCCAGAGCATGCATCCTTGATTCAACAAGTGTTTATTGAACACCTTCTATGTACAGTCCCTGTGAAATGAAATGAAGACATAAATAATAATAGGAAACTAATAAATTACCAACATTTATTAAATGCCCACAAGGTCTTAACTATTATTAAATGCCCACAGAACTCTACCTACAATAATAGTGAAAATGGTGATGATAACAATGATAGGAATAACAATACATTTAAACTGGCTTCACGTTTTATGTATATTATCTCATGGAATCTTTACATAAACCCGATGAGGAATGAACCTGTCCTCTCCCCATTTCGCAGAGAAGGAGATCGACATTAAGATAGGTTAAGAAATGTTCCAAGGCAAAGAGTGGAAATTGGAAGTACTGGGATTTGAACCTGGGATTTCCAAAGGCTCTACTGTCAGTTTGTTTTCCCATTAATTTAGTAAGCATTTACTCTTTATTTTTAAATTTTTATTTATTTATTTATTGGCCGCGCAGTGTGGCATGGCACACGGGATCTTAGTTCCCTGACTAGGGATCGAACCCGCACCCCCTGTGGTGGGAGCGCAGAGTCTTCACCACTGGACCTCCAGGGAAGTCCCAAGCATTTACTCCTTAAACTATAATTTGGTTGTCACTCGCCCTGAGCCTCCAGTCTGCTTCTTCACTGCAGGTAGTGAAGGCTTTCATTGTCCTGACCCCAAAATTCCTGTCGCATGATCGGGACCAGCTCACCAAGGAGCTGCAGCAGCATGTGAAGTCAGTGACAGCCCCATACAAGTACCCAAGGAAGGTGAGTGAGAGCAGATGGATGGGGTCTGGTCCCTGTGAGTGGTTCCGGGGGCTCCACTGCCTCAAGTCTCATGCAGTGTCTGGGGTGAAGCCTAAGTAGCCAAGAGCACTAATATTTTTCTCTGCAGAAGAAGCGTTTCAGCTTAGGGGTGTGAGGGAGCCCACTGAATCGGATGGACCTCGATCCTGTGTCAGAAACTCATCCATTGCTGGCATGTCAACCTAAAGAAAAAAATCGGACAATTGCCCAAAGATATCCAAGAAGGTTATTTATAATCTTTCAAAATTTGAAAAAGACACCCAAACCAGCAACTTCCAAACTATTAAACAACATTATTTGTCGTGAGAAATACATTCTATATTGCAACCCAATACACATAAACATACATAACAAACAAAAATGAACAAAATGATATTTACCCTAACAACATGTAATACATTCTGATATTTTTTGTTCAACTTCATTTGTTTTAAATGCTCTGTACAACCTATAAAAATGTGCAGCAATAGAGAAATGATGAAATTACTCATGGAATTTAATATTATTCTGTAATTTAAAATAATGATGCAGATTGTTAACATAAAATATCACAATAATATAATATTGAGATAAAAAAGCAGGCTAAGAAAGAACATACGTAGCGCTGATTTGTTTAAAAACAAGTTAAAATTTCCTTCTTTTGTAGTAATACTTTGCTGCATTGTCTGAATGTTTACAATCAATACATATTATAAAGCTATATAGCTAACATTTATTGAGCATTTACTGTGTGTACCAGGCCCTGGACTCAGTGCTTTACATGCATTATTATTTCATTTAATCCTCTCCACAACCTGAGATAATCATCCCAGTCTACAGAGAGGAAACTGAGGCTGAGAGACTCAAAGTAAATTGCCTGAGATTAGAGTAAATAGAAGCTGGAATTCAACCCCATGTGTATCTGACAACAGAGTTCATGCTGCTATACCATTAGAATCTGATGCTTTATTGATAGTAGAATAGAGGATGTGTACCAGTCAGGAAGGGCTACATGTTACTGTGGGTAACAAACAGTCCCAAAGTTGTAGTGCATTATAATGAGGACGGTGTCTTTCTTGCTCACGCCACTTGTCCACCAAAGCTTTCCCGGAGCCTTTGCTCCACATCCCCTCATCCTGGGACCAGGATAAAGGAGCAGCCACCACGTAGGTACCTCCCAGAGTCCTAGAAGAGATGGACAGAGGGGGTGGCCTGTCTCAGTGACTCCCAACTTTTCTGTTAGAGGTTGCAGGCACACTTCACTCCTACTCATATTTCACTGGTCAAAGTATATCAAAGGGCTGCATCCAACTTCAGGAGGTCAGAGGAGAATCTGACATAAATGGTGGACCCCATTAAGGCCCCCACATGGCGCCAGCCTGTCTGGGGGACTGGGAGAGGGCAAAGGAGGAGAGCTGAGGGTTGATAGAAAATGACGGGGGAACTTAGTCAGAATGTGTTTGCTTTATCCTCA
The DNA here is from genome assembly GCF_965194825.1 of Balaenoptera physalus. NCBI lineage: Eukaryota > Metazoa > Chordata > Mammalia > Artiodactyla > Balaenopteridae > Balaenoptera > Balaenoptera physalus. The sequence goes on along the minus strand of NC_138898.1, from coordinate 70,249,746 downwards.
ACCAGGTGGAGTTTGTCTCAGAGCTGCCCAAAACCATCACTGGCAAGATAAAAAGAAGTGAACTCCGGAAGAAGGAGTTTGGTCAGATGTAATTGGCAATAAACTCAGAAACCACTGTGTGATATTGACCAAATGCCTGGCGGCCTCAGTTTCCTCACGATGGTGAGGGTGAGGAGAGGAACGCTGAGAGAATTGACTTGAAAGAGAGCCAATAGTGTCAACATTCCAGCATTTTTGTCTTTTAAATTAATATCAATCACTATCCTTCCTCCAAGTTCCCTGTTCCTTTCAGATTGCCCAGCTGAGCGCTCAGAATGGGGCTGAAGCAAATTAAATACTGACTCAGCATCCACAGTGAGTCTGTTGTGCATTTATTCTGCGAAAGATCCAGTGCTAAATGCTGTCCCTCGTAATTCCCCTAGCCCCCATCAGAGATTGCCCCAGGGCCTGATTCTCCTTCCTGGCTCCAGAGACTCTGGGACCCAGTCAATGACCAGGACATAGAGGCCTAGGAGGAACAGTCCATGTGGCCCCCGGGGTCTGCTCCTGCCTGGTTTGCCTCTGCCCAACTGGGGGTGAGGCGGGAGGCAGGGCAAGTGTGGTGTCTGGGGAGTGGAGAAGAGGGGAGGGCAGCCCAGCTTGGTGACGATACTTGCCTGCCACACCATCCCTCACCTGCACCCTCCAGTGGACCCACTGCCTCTCCTCCCACCAATAATGCTGCTGCTGTTGCTGCTTGCAGGTCCCAGCCTGGACGAGTGCAGGTGAGTGAGGGACCTGCCCTCTCGGGGCCCAGGAATCCTGCAGGACTCCTCGAGCCCTTCCCAGGGACCCAGGAGCTTTGTTCCCCAGCCCCTCCCCAGGGGCCCGGAGTCCTCCCCAGACACCTCTCCTTATACTGTGTAATCCCCTCTGCCATCCAGAGCCCTCTGATCCCCCTGGCCTGTGGCCCTATGAACTAACCCTTCACTCCATCCATCCTTCCGGCCTGAGATGGAACCACCAGAGGCTGGAAGGAGCAGAGGCAGAAGAGGCTGAGCCTGGGGGTGAGAGAAACGCATATTGTCTCCTTCTCACCCATTCCTGGGGGGTCACCTATAGGGAGATCCCCTCTGCAGCTGCCCTCTTCTGAGGTGCACAGATACACACACTCACAGGGTAATATACAGACATCACAAACACGGAGATGCAGAGGCAAAGAATCAACCCCAGCCTCACCTGGGGACTCAGGTGTCGGGCTCATGGACAGCTCACACACAGACCAACGCAGGCAAGGACACCCTGGGGGGAACACACACACACACAAGTACACACACAAGTACACATACTCAGGGCCATGTGAGACAACCCCCCAGGGCAGACCCACACACACCCCAAGGAGGTGCATACATGCGCGCACACACACACACACACACACACACACACACACACACACACACAGACATGTAGGCAGAGACATAGACACAGAACACAGGCACATACACACAGGCACAAAAAGAAGACAAACACACAGATACAATCAGGAACACCCAAAGGGACAGCAACTTCACACACAGCACACTCACACACATATGAAACACAGACACAACTCCACGAACCCATATGCCCTGAGACACGTACCTAATACATATCCCCTGAGTCACAGAGACACACACGGATTTGCACAACCAACGTACACTCATTCAGTGACAAAGGTGCAGATACAATGCATACAGAGCATACCAGAGAGACACTCAATGTCTCAATGCTGTGCAGTGGAAAATTCACATTCACAGTCGAGATGCACATATAGTATATTTACAAAAATTAACCTTATTTATTTTGGCCACAAAGCAAATTTCAATATATTTCAGAGGAATGAAATCACACAGAGCATGTTTTTTGGTAATGCAATTGTGCTAGAAGAGTCACTGATGAAAAGCTAACTAGAATTTCCCATGTTTGGAAATTGAGAAGTACACTTATAAATAAAATATGAACAAAGAAGAAATCCCAAAGGGAAAGATGTTATAGTTGAACTGAATTACGTGGTCATGATAATATGGTAATAAAATATGTTTCCTTCTGGCTTGCGAATTCCACTTTGTGTGACCAGATGGTATGGGTATGGTCTCAAAATCATCCCTAATTAATGTAGACATTTCAACACCTGAAACAGGGTTAGGTACATCACCTGTTAGCATGGGCTTTAGATTATGAACCTAAACAAGGGGAAAAAAATCCAGTCTGACTCTCATTATTGCTTTCCAGGGACCTCCAGAAATTGAGAATTTTAATGGAGAAAGTTCATCAGCTTCTCTTCCGGGGGATCTGAGGACAGCACCCAAACAGCTTGGCAGTACGAGGAGTGCTGGGTGGGGAGAGCCAAGCAGGTGGGCTGGGGCCCAGGGACCCAGGTGGTTAGACAAACCCCACTGATGATCGTCTATTCTGGGCCCTGTCCTGAGGTGAACTTCCTAAAGGTGCTTTTATGTGTGATTGACACAGTGGTTTCCCAGCTCATTCAGGCCCATGACAGCTTTAAAATCATTGCTTTAAACCCCATAGATTTTATTATTATGGAAACTTATTGTAAACAGGAAACATTCTATTACTGTTCTAATGGAAAATCAATGTCTTTTACCATAACTACAAAGAAATGATAAAAAAACAAGCAAAACAAAAACAAAAAACAGGGATAACAAAACAATAGTGTTGAAATCTGTTTAGATGCAGTTGCCTGCCTACAGAGTCCCACATTTGGGCTGTGTGGTTATAAAAAGACAGACCAGGCACAGAAGGGGTGGAAGCCCAGAAGTGAATGGGAGGCAGACGCAGCCTATAAGGGACTGGGGACTTCCATGAACGGTGCCAGGGTCACCCTGGTTACAGCTCAAGCAAGGATGAGGGAAAGAAGGAGAAGTGAACAGAGTTAAGGGGCCTGGAAAGGGTGAGACCATTCGTGCCGCAGACGAAGCATCCCCAAAGCCGGTTCAGCCTCCCATCCAGGGGAGCCCTCCGTGGCCCCTGAAGGCAGGGCCAGGAGCCTTGGGCTTGAGACCCAGCTGTGCTGCTTACCAGCGGTGTGACCCTGGGTGGGTTTCCTCCCTAAAATGGAAATGTCCGGTCCTGCGTCCAAAGACTGTCATGAGGACAAAGGGAGGCCATGTGCTGAGCGCCTGTGCCCATCAGCTTCCTCATCTCCCAGGGGCGAGTGTCCTCCCAGACCTGGCACCTTAGAAGCTGTGAAGCCTTTAAAGGCCCCTCCTGTTACCAGCCTGTGCTAAGCACTGTACTTTGCAGGCATCTCCTTATGGCCCATACCATGTCTATCCCCATTGCACAGATGGAGAGTCAGGGAGAGGTGTTGTACCCAGGCTGAGAAAAGGGTCATGGGGGAACTTGGGCCTGGGTGGGAGTGGGGGGAATGTTGGGAGAGGAAGAAGCTGGAGCTGGAGCCTCCAGAGAGAGAAGGGGCCAGAGAGAATCTTGGCCTGTCATCCAAGTTTGCTCAGGGTCAGCCCTGCTCAGAGGATGAAGCCAACCAGGCGGCCATGGTCACACCTCACTCTTCCACCTCGGGCTGATGGTCAGTCATTGCTGTGGTGATGATAATATTATCATACTATGGTCCTGATGATGTCTTTACTGTCACTGTTGTTATTGTGGGAGAGGGCACAGCCCACTCTGACACACAGGGCGGGTCCTGGGGAGGCTCACTTTTTTCCCTCTCTTGACCTTGGGATCTGCTAGGCCCCATGCAACACCCCCATGTTAAGTGCACGCTGTCATAGCCCAGTCCCTACCCTGTGCCCTGTCCCCAGAGCCACCCTACCCTGGCCATTCTCTGGCATCTCAGAGCATAGGCACAGCCCTCTGGAAGGCCCTCAGTGGGGCAGGTGCCTAGCACTGGGTTTGGAGCCAGGAAAACAGCCCCTTCCATGACAGCCTAGGTGGGGCAGGTCATGCTGATCTCGAGGGTGTGGCGGCTTGAAGCAGGATCTCAGTTCCCTGACTGGGAATCAAACCCAGGCTGTGGCGGTGAAAGTGCTGAATCCTAACCACTAGACCACGAGGGCTGGTGGGCTTGAAACAGGACCTCAGTCCTTGTCTTCTCTGAAGAAAGAATTCAGCAAAGAGACAAAAGGTAGTGAAGCAGGTAAAGCGTTTATTAGAAGAAAAGTACATGCACAAAGACACACGGATAGGCTCAGAGAGAGAGAGAGTCATGCTTTTGGGGTGGCTTAAATTGCTTATACGGGGGCAGTTTTCTGGGTTCCCTCTAGCCAATCACCTTGATTCATCTTGCTTTGTGCCCATATTTGGTCTGACTCAGGGTCCTACCCAATGTGCACGTGCATCTTTTAGCCAAGATAGATTCCAGCGTGAGAGTCTCTGGGAGGTTGGCAGGACATATTATGGGCTAGCGCCCCCTCCATTTTTTGACCCCTGAGGAACCTTTTTGTCCATGTGTAGTCCAGGAGGTCTCCTTGACCTCAAGAATGACAAATATGGTAGTCTTATCTTTTTACTCAGGCAGAGCTGAGCTTCTCCCTGTTCCTGCCTTTATCTTTTCCTGGAAATGTCAGCAGGAGACAAGCTCCAGCTGCTCAGCCTGGAGCCCGTCTACCTTCTACCTCAGTGCCAGGGTCTGTGCACCCCGACTGCCTGTGGAGGTATCCACTAGAGTGCCAATGTCTGGGAGTATGTGTGTGTGTGACTGTGGATGTATAAGTCTGCATGTATGAACCTGTGTGTCTGAGTTTCTGTGTCTGTGAGCATCTCGATTGTGAACGTAAATTTTCCACTGCACAGCACTGAGATATTGAGTGTCTCTCTGGTATTCTCTGTATGCATTGTATTTGTACCTTTGTCACTGAATGAGTGTACGTTGGTTGTGGAAATCCGTGTGTGTGTCTGTGACTCAGGGGATTACGTATTAGGTACATGTCTCAGGGCATATGGGTCTGTGGAGTTGTGTCTGTGTTTCATATGTGTGTGAGTGTGCTGTGTGTGAAGTTGCTGTCCCTTTGGGTGTTCCTGATTGAATCTGTGTGTTTGTCTTCTTTTTGTGCCTGTGTGTATGTGCCTGTGTTCTGTGTCTATGTCTCTGCCTACATGTCTGTGTGTGTGTGTGTGTGTGTGTGCATGTGTGCGCCTCCTTGGGGTGTGTGTGGGTCTGCCCTGGGGGGTTGTCTCACATGGCCCTGAGTATGTGTACTTGTGTGTGTACTTGTGTGTGTGTGTGTGTGTGTGTGTGTGTTCCCCCCAGGGTGTCCTTGCCTGCGTTGGTCTGTGTGTGAGCTGTCCATGAGCCCGACACCTGAGTCCCCAGGTGAGGCTGGGGTTGATTCTTTGCCTCTGCATCTCCGTGTTTGTGATGTCTGTATATTACCCTGTGAGTGTGTGTATCTGTGCACCTCAGAAGAGGGCAGCTGCAGAGGGGATCTCCCTATAGGTGACCCCCCAGGAATGGGTGAGAAGGAGACAATATGCGCTTCTCTCACCCCCAGGCTCAGCCTCTTCTGCCTCTGCTCCTTCCAGCCTCTGGTGGTTCCATCTCAGGCCGGAAGGATGGATGGAGTGAAGGGTTAGTTCACAGAACCACAGGCCAGGGGGGTCAGAGGGCTCTGGATGGCAGAGGGGATAACACAGTATAAGGAGAGGTGTCTGGGGAGGACTCCGGGCCTCTGGGGAGGGGCTGGGGAACAAAGCTCCTGGGTCCCTGGGAAGGGCTCGAGGAGTCCTGCAGGATTCCTGGGCCCCCAGAGGGCAGGTCCCTCACTCACCTGCACTGGTCCAGGCTGGGACCTGCAAGTAGCAATAGCAGCAGCAGCATTGGTGGGAGGAGAGGCAGTGGGTCCACTGGAGGGTGCAGGTGAGGGATGGTGTGGCAGGCAAGTGTCGTCACCAAGCTGGGCTGCCCTCCCCCTTCTCCATTCCCCAGACACCACACTTGCCCTGCCTCCCGCCTCACCCCCAGTTGGGCAGAGGCAAGCCAGGCAGGAGCAGACCCCGGGGGCCACATGGACTGTTCCTCCTAGGCCTCTATGTCCTGGTCGTTGACTGGGTCCCAGAGTCTCTGGAGCCAGGAGGGAGAATCAGGCCCTGGGGCAATCTCTGATGGGGGTTGGGGGAATTACGAGGGACAGCATTTAGCACTGGATCTTTCGCAGAATAAATGCACAACAGACTCACTGTGGATGCTGAGTCAGTATTTAATTTGCTTCAGCCCCATTCTGAGTGCTCAGCTGGGCAATCTGAAAGGAACAGGGAACTTGGAGGAAAGATAGTGATTGATATTAATTTAAAAGAACAAAAACGCTGGAATGTTGACACTCCTGGCTCTGTTTCAAGTCAACTCTCTCAGCGTTCCTCTCCTCACCCTCACCATCGTGAGGAAACTGAGGCCGCCAGGCATTTGGTCAATATCACACAGTGGTTTCTGAGTTTATTGCCAATTACATCTGACCAAACTCCTTCTTCCGGAGTTCACTTCTTTTTATCTTGCCAGTGATGGTTTTGGGCAGCTCTGAGACAAACTCCACCTGGTTGAGGATAAAGCAAACACATTCTGACTAAGTTCCCCCGTCATTTTCTATCAACCCTCAGCTCTCCTCCTTTGCCCTCCCACAGTCCCTCAGACAGGCTGGCGCCATGTGGGGGCCTTAATGGGGTCCACCATTTATATCAGATTCTCCTCGGACCGCCTGAAGTTGGATGCAGCCCTTTGATGTACTTTGACCAGTGAAATATGAGTAGGAGTGAAGTGTGCCACCTCTAACAGAAAAGTTGGGAGTCATTGAGACAGGCCACCCCCTCTGTCCATCTCTTCTAGGACTCTGGGAGGTACCTACGTGGTGGCTGCTCCTTTATCCTGGTCCCAGGATGAGGGGATGTGGAGCAAAGGCTCCGGGAAAGCTATGGTGGACAAGTGGTGTGAGCAAGAAAGACACCATCTTGTTATAATGCACTACAACTTTGGGACTGTTTGTTACCCACAGTAACATGTAGCCCTTCCTGACTGGTACACATCCTCTATTCTACTCTCGATAAAGCATCAGATCCTAATGTTAGCAGCAGGAACTCTGTTGTCAGATACACATGGGGTTGAATTCCAGCTTCTACTTACTCTAATCTCAGGCAATTTACTTTGAGTCTCTAAGCCTCAGTTTCCTCTCTGTAGACTGGGATGATTATCTCAGGTTGTGGAGAGGATTAAATGAAATAATAATGCATGTAAAGCATTGAGTCCAGGGCCTGGTACACACAGTAAATGCTCAATAAATGTTAGCTATATAACTTTATAATATGTATTGATTGTAAACATTCAGACAATGCAGCAAAGTATTACTACAAAAGAAGGAAATTTTAACTTGTTCTTAAACAAATCAGATAGCTCTACGTATGTTCTTTCTTAGTCTGCTTTTTTATCTCAATAATATATTATTGTGATATTTTATGTTAGAAATCTGCATCATCATTTTAAATTACAGAATAATATTAAATTCCATGAGTAATTTCATCATTTCTGTATTGCTGCACATTTTTATAGGTTGTGCACAGCATTTAAAACAAATGAAGTTGAACAAAAAATATCAGAATGTATTACATGTTGTTAGGGTAAATATCATTTTGTTCATTTTTGTTTGTTATGTATGTTTATGTGTATTGGGTTGCAATATAGAATGTATTTCTCACGACAAATAATGTTGTTTAATAGTTTGGAAGTTGCTGGTTTGGGTGTCTTTTTCAAATTTTGAAAGATTATAAATAACCTTCTTGGATATCTTTGGGCAATTGTCCGATTTTTTTCTTTAGGTTGACATGCCAGCAATGGATGAGTTTCTGACACAGGATCGAGGTCCATCCGATTCAGTGGGCTCCCTCACACCCCTAAGCTGAAACGCTTCTTCTGCAGAGAAAAATATTAGTGCTCTTGGCTACTTAGGCTTCACCCCAGACACTGCATGAGACTTGAGGCAGTGGAGCCCCCGGAACCACTCACAGGGACCAGACCCCATCCATCTGCTCTCACTCACCTTCCTTGGGTACTTGTATGGGGCTGTCACTGACTTCACATGCTGCTGCAGCTCCTTGGTGAGCTGGTCCCGATCATGCGACAGGAATTTTGGGGTCAGGACAATGAAAGCCTTCACTACCTGCAGTGAAGAAGCAGACTGGAGGCTCAGGGCGAGTGACAACCAAATTATAGTTTAAGGAGTAAATGCTTGGGACTTCCCTGGAGGTCCAGTGGTGAAGACTCTGCGCTCCCACCACAGGGGGTGCGGGTTCGATCCCTAGTCAGGGAACTAAGATCCCGTGTGCCATGCCACACTGCGCGGCCAATAAATAAATAAATAAAAATTTAAAAATAAAGAGTAAATGCTTACTAAATTAATGGGAAAACAAACTGACAGTAGAGCCTTTGGAAATCCCAGGTTCAAATCCCAGTACTTCCAATTTCCACTCTTTGCCTTGGAACATTTCTTAACCTATCTTAATGTCGATCTCCTTCTCTGCGAAATGGGGAGAGGACAGGTTCATTCCTCATCGGGTTTATGTAAAGATTCCATGAGATAATATACATAAAACGTGAAGCCAGTTTAAATGTATTGTTATTCCTATCATTGTTATCATCACCATTTTCACTATTATTGTAGGTAGAGTTCTGTGGGCATTTAATAATAGTTAAGACCTTGTGGGCATTTAATAAATGTTGGTAATTTATTAGTTTCCTATTATTATTTATGTCTTCATTTCATTTCACAGGGACTGTACATAGAAGGTGTTCAATAAACACTTGTTGAATCAAGGATGCATGCTCTGGAGCCAGAGTGCTCAATTTCCCACCACTTATTAGCTGTGTAATCCAGGTTAGTTATTTAACCTCTTTATGCCTCTGTTTCCTTCTCTGCAAAAAGGTATAAAAGGAGTCCTTAATTCACTGTGTTCTGTGAGGATAAAAGAGCTGACACCCAGTAAGAGCTGATGAACTACTAGATGGCAGCAGCAGCAGCATTCACAATCAGCATCGTTCCAGTCACAGATGAGGCCACAGTGCCCCCTGCTGACCACGTCGTGTAAGTGCACATGCACACCAGCCATGCCCTCCCTTCACCCTAGCTCCAAGGCTGGGTAGGCATGGCCTGGAAGTTTTCCCCTCACCTGCCTTCCCAGCCCCACACCCAGCCACGATGACCTCCACGTCCCGTTCCTCACCTCCCCTCGGATCGGGTCGGGGCTGCTCACCACAGCGGACTCAGCCACCGCTGGGTGCTCTGCCAGGGCGTTCTCCACTTCTGCCGGCCCAATGCGGTACCTGCAGGACCAATGGTTCCTTCTGAGCCAATTCCTGGGCGAGGGTGACCCAGGCCCTCAGATCGCATCTTTTGGAGAGACACATCTTCCCTTGGCACGGAGGGTATCTGTCACAGGGCGCCAGAGGCCTGTGTAACGGGACTGAAATGTGAAGTCCTGAACATTCCATGCTAAGGAATACAAGGCTCAGGTGCTCCCCAGGGCTTCTCACCTCTCGACCCCAGGTGAGGGAGGTGAATGCTTCGTCCTCCCAGTGCTCTGGGGCTTGGCTCAAGCTCAAGCAGCTTCCCCTGGCATGAAAACTCTTTAGCTTAACATTTGTACAAATTTTACACCCTATTCTTCACTGTATCAGCATTTGTTTTAGAAATTTAAAAAAACAAACTCAATTTTCCTGAAATTCCCAAGAAAACATGTTATTCTAGTGTAACGTGTCACTTTTTTTCTTTATAAATCATGTAAGAGTTAGGAACAACAGACTTGGAGTCAGACCACCTTTGTTCAAATCTGGGCCCCACCCTGTACTGTCTTTGAAACTTCAGGCAACGTTTTTCACCAGTCACTGACTCCGTTTCCTCATGTAAAACGGGCATAATCATGGGAATTCCCTGGCGGTCCAGTGGTTAGGGCTACGTGCTCCCACTGCAGGGGGCACGGGTTCAATCCCCGGTCGGGGAACTAAGATCCTGCATGCCGCGCAGTGCGGGCCTCCACACCCACCCCCTCCCCACACCCCCAAAAAATAAAATAAAATAAGATGGGCATAATCACATCTGCCTTACAGCATTGGGAGGTGGATCGTACAAAGCTCTACAGAGAGTACCCTCACATAGAACGTATTCCATACAGGTGAATTTTATTATTGTTGGTGTTATGTGTTTCTGTGACATGTGCTTCATGAGAGGAGCACACAGAATAAGCTCCCTCAACAAATAGGGACCAAAGTAAAGCTTTCCTTCCCAGTGCCTTTAAATTGCATGATGTCTTACTTTGGTTCATATTAGGCTGAGAGTCCGTCACCGAGGCATGAAGGAATGTCTGGGCGTGCTACCTCCCACCAGGCTCGTGAGGGCGGTACCTTCCGGCTCAGGGTCAGCCACACCTACCCGGAGGCATTGATGACATCATCGGCCCTCCCCAGGAACCAGAAGTAGCCCTCCGCATCAACAGTTGCTCTGTCCCCACTGTTGTAAAAGTCCCCACACTCCACTTCGGCTGTCTTCACCGGGTTACTCTGCAAAGAGAAGAACACTCCTCTGTCGAAACAGTGAGTTTAGAGATGATGAGCTACAGCAATGGGCTCGGATCTGGGTTTGAATCCTGCTTCTGGCTCTACCTGGCACCTGGGCAATTTTTATAATCTCTCTGAGTCTACTTTCATTACGTGCAAGCACTCAATGCATGCTACTGGTCGATTAGGGAACAATGTTAAACCATTTTTTAAAAAAAATTGTTATTTATTTATTTATGTCTGTGTTGGGTCTTCGTTTCTGTGCGAGGGCTTTCTCTAGTTGTGGCAGGTGGGGGCCACTCTTCATCGCGGTGCGTGGGCCTCTCATTGTCGCGGCCTCTTTTGTTGCGGAGCACAGGCTCCAGACGCGCAGGCTCAGTAATTGTGGCTCACGGGCCTAGCTGCTCTGCGGCATGTGGGATCTTCCCAGACCAGGGCTCGAACCCGTGTCCCCTGCATTAGCAGGCAGATTCTCAACCACTGTGCCACCAGGGAAGCCCCTAAACCAATTTTAAGAACAATTTTTTTTTACTTATTTCATTTATTTGTTTATTTATTTTTAGCTGCGTTGGGTCTTCGTTGCTGCACGCGGACTTTCTCTAGTTGCGGCGACCGGGGGCTACTCTCCGTTGAGGTTCGCGGGCTTCTCATTGCGGCGGCTTCTCTTGTTGCGGAGCACGGGCTCTAGGTGTGCGAGCTTCAGTAGTTGCGGCACGTGGGCTCAGTAGTTGTGGCTCACGGGCTCTAGAGTCCAGGCTCAGTAGTTGTGGGACACAGGCTTAGCTGCTCCGTGGCATGTGGGATCATCCCAGACCAGGGATCGAAACCGTGTCCCCTGCATTGGTAGGCGGACTCTCAACCACTGCGCTACCAGGGAAGTCCCCAGAACAATTTTTAAAAATAACAACTCACTTTTGTGTGCCTCTCCAGTAAAATAAAATTTCCGCTAGAGCATAACTCTATTTTATTCACTGTTATAAGCTCTGCATTTACACAGTGGCTGGACAGACGGGAGGGGTCAATAAACGTTTGCTGAATGAATTTTCTTCCCAAAATATTACCTCATTTGAGCCTCACAGAAAGCCTATGAAGCTGGTAGTTTTCATTAAACTTTTAAGATAATTGTATATTTGCATGCAGTCATAAGAAATAATACAGAGAGATCTCATGTACCCTCTACCTAGTTTCTCCCAATGGTAACATCTTGCAAAAATAATGCTCACTATCATAACCAGGATATTGACATTGATACCATCCACCAATCTTACTCAGGTTTCCCCAGTTTTTTACTTGTACTCATGTGTGTGTGTGAGTGTATCTAGTTCTATGCCATTTTGTCACATGCGTAGGTCCATGTGTCTACCACCACAGTCAAGGTACAGAACAGTCCCTTCATCACCAGGATCTCTCACGTTGCTTTTATATCCACATCCACTTCTCTCCTCTCCCTTCTTCCTCCTCCCTTCCCATACCTAACCCCTTGGCAATGACTATCCTATTCTCCATTTTTATAATTTTGTCATTTTAATAATGTTACATAAATGGAATTATATAATATATAACCTTTGGGACTGGCTCTTTTTTTAAACTCAGTATCATTCTCTGGGGATCCATCCACATTGTTGTGTTCATCAATAGTTTGATCATATTTGTTGCTGATCAGTATCTCACGTTACGGATGAGACACATTTTAACCATTCACCCACTGAAGGGCTTCTGGGTAGTCTCATTTTTAACTATTATGCATAATGCTGCTGTGAACCTTAAAGATCTGTGTGAGGCTGGCATTTTTTAGCCCATTTTACAGAAGAGGAAACTGATGTTCAAGGAGGCACAATAACTCACTGAAAGTCACTCAGCTGGGCAGTGGGAGGGTTGGCATTTGAATTTACAGCCTATGCATGTGACCACTAAGCACTGTGTTGGGATTTTTCTTCTTCTGGAACATGGAATAATTTTAAGAGGTTTCAGAAAAAAAATCTTTAAACATTAAATTGCATCCTTTTTTACAGTCCCGTCCAATTGGTCTGATGATATTGAGATTCTTGGACATATTTTTAAAAGCTCCGGAAGTACCAAGAGTAAGATAAGTTTCCATTTCAGAACGTGTTTTGCCTTTAAAGTTTTATTTTTATACGGTTTTAAAGGTAACTTTCCATTTAGAGTTTTACACCATTTCAGAACTTTTAGTGAAAATAGAAGTTAGCTAGAATTTAAGAAAATGTTTTGTGTGTATTATAGTTACGGTTATAATTGCCTCCTGTTTTTGGCAAGGGATACTGTTTTCCACTTGTGATAGCAGATCAAATTCTTTTTTAAACAAATGCTTTAAAGTAATAATTGGATTTAAAGTGAAAAATAATGTAAGTAATAATATAGATGGTGCATGGATATGGCAAAAAATAGTTGACGTGGAATTCAATGACTGAAATTTAGGAGACACCACACCGAAGGGTACAGAAAAAGTCCCACCCCCAATTCATGTACCATTTGAACTGCTGTCCATCTCAGTGTACTGTGATACAGTTGACCTGACACATCCCTGTGGACAAGTCTTCCCTGAAGGAAATGAAATTTCTTGATGTCAATCATCTCAGGTAGGGTCAGAGATTGGAACCTTGCAGATGGGACTCCCACACCCAGGGAAGGAATTCCTTTGTCTCTCTGGGCCTGAACTTCTTGGAAGTAGATTCTCAGAGCCATTGAAGAGCTCCTGAATAGTAGGAGAATAGTATCACATCTACCACACAGAGATGGTCAGAGTCTATAGAGGCACCAAAGTGCCTCTTCACCATGACTATTTTTAAAAAGTGCTACTGGTGGGTGATGTCAAAAAAACATGGCATATGAGGAAGACTTAAGGTCTCATTTCCCCCACAAAACCACAAAAAAGTATAAGAAGTTGAATTGACTATGTACGACGTCTGGGAAAGAGTCAAAGGCTTAAAACAACCTTATAAATACCCAATTAAGAAAAAGCCATCTTAAAAATGGTAGAAAAGGGCTTCCCTGGTGGCGCAGTGGTTGAGAATCTCCCTGCCAATGCAGGGGACACGGGTTCGAGCCCTGGTCTGGGAAGATCCCACATGTTGCGGAGCGACTAGGCCCGTGAGCCACAATTGCTGAGCCTGTGCTCTGCAAAGAGAGGTTGCGATAGTGAGAGGCCCGCGCACCGTGATGAAGAGTGGCCCCCGCCTGCCGCAACTGGAGAAAGCCCTCGTACAGAAACGAAGATCCAACACAGCCATAAATAAATAAATAAATAAATAAAATAAATAATTAATTAATTAAAAAAAAATGGTAGAAAAATTTTGTGACATTTTATTCACCCTTGCTCCAGCCTTTCTCCTGCACGGCAGTTTTGGTCTTGAGCAGATGGCAGCCCAGTTCCCGGTCCCCCAGCTCCAACCAGAGAGAGCAGAGAAGATCTCATTTGCAAATTATTGTACATACCTGTTGTAACCTGTTCCGGGATAATTGGAGGACTGGTGCAAGGCACCCAGTTCATGTAACTCAGAATATAAGTGGGAAAAGCAATAGGCACTGTTCATAGAAGCTACCTGGAAGACTACAAAACTAAAAGATGCCTGAGGTAAGAAATTATGGGTGGAGATATACAATAGATCATCAAGGTCTGGAGGAGAAGCTGGGGTGAGATTCTTTCGAGAAATTAGGATATTCAAGATAGCTGTGCACATGGCGGTATTTAGAAAACCATGCACATACCTGAGCAAGACATGTGCTCACAAGAGTCCTAAGAAGACCTTAAGCTTTCACCTCAGACTGATCTCTAGGCTCAGAGCAAGCCTAGCTAAGTGGTGAAGGAGTATCCCAGCACAGACCTAACTTGTACAATGGTTCTTCTCTCCTTTCTGTTGTTATTGCTATTTTTGTTTGTTTGACCTCTTGGCACTCAAGAAAATCTCTGTCAAAACATTAGCTGAACATGAGCTAAATGGTCAGAAACTTCAGTGTGATCACACATGGCAAATAATTGTCTTTGCAAGAAGAGTTTGGAAACGTCTCAAAACAAACATACTATTATGGGCTTCAGTGGTCAACAAAACAAAACAATAACAACAATAAAACCCCAGCAACCCCAACCCCCAGGGAAGCAGGAGAATCTGATTTCCAGAGCTACCACATTGTAATAGTGAGAGGACCAATATTCAACTAAAAATTACAAGACATACAATGAAACAGAAATCATGCCTCAGGACTTCCCTGGTGGTCCAGTAGTAAAGAATCCACCTTCCAATGCAGTGGAAATGGGTTCGATCCTTGGTCGGGGAACTAAGATCCCACATGCCGTGGGGCAACTAAGCCCGCGTGCCACAACTACTACTGAGCACGTTTGCCTCAACTAGGCAGCACGCATGCTGCAAACTACAGAGCCCACGCACTCTGGAGCCTGTGTGCCACAACTAGAGAGAGAAAATCCACACGCCACAACTAGAGAGAAGCCCACACGCTGCAACAAAAGATCCTGCATGCTGCAACAAAGATCCTGTGTATCGCCACTAAGACCCGACACAGCCAAAAGTAAAAAATAAATAAATAAAATAAATAAATATTTTTTAAAAATCATGCCTCATTCAAAGGAATGAAATTAATTGACAGAAACGATCCCTGAGGAAGCCCAGGCATAAGACTTACTAGACAAACAGTTTAAATCAAGTTTGTTAAATGTGGTCACAGAGGTAAAGGAAGAAATGGACAAAGCACTACAAGAAGTCAGAAAAATGACATGTGGACAAAATGAGAATATCAACAAAGAGATGGAAATTATGTAAAGGCACCAAACAGACGTTATAGAAAAGCGCAATAACTAAAACCAAAAATTCACTGAAGTGTTTGGCAGCCGTTTAAAACAGGAATAAGAAAGAATCAGACAGTTGAAGACAGAATAGAAATTATGGGTCTGAGGAGGAAACAGGAAAAAAATGAAGAAAAACAAACAGAGCCTAATGGACTTTCATGACACCATCGAGCAGACAAACATGTGCATTATGAGAGAAGGAAATGAAACAGAGAAATGGACAGGAATATTATTTGAAGATATAAGGGGCAAAGTCTTCTCAAATGTAATGAAACACATGAATTTACAAATACAAGAAGTTCAAAGAAATCCAATAAGATAATCCCAAGAGACCCACACCAGGATACATAAACATCAAAATATTGGAAGCCAAATGGAATCTTGAAAACAGCAAGAGAAGTGACTCATCACATAAAAGGATCCTCAGTAAGATTATCAGCTGATTCTCATAGGAAACCTTGAAGGCCAGAGGTGGTGGGATTACATATTTAAAGTGTTGAAAGAAAAAAAACTGTCAGTCAAGACTTCTCTATCCTGCCTTCAAATCGCTCCTTAAAAATGAGGGAGAAAAAAAAAAAATGAGGGAGAAATTAAGATATTTTCAGATAAAAGCTGAGGGAGTTCATTACCACTAGACCTGCCCTAGCTGATATGGTAAAGGGATTCCTACAGGTTAAAATGAAAAGACTCTAGACATGTGTCAAATCCATATAAAGATATCTTCAGAAAAGGTAAGTGTGTGGGCAACTGTAAAAGCCAATATTACTGTAATTTTGATTTGTGACTCCACTTTTAATTTTCTATAGTTTTTTTTAATTTATAAAAAAGAATTCTAAGTCTATATTTTTGGGTACACAGTGTACAAAGATATAATTTATGGCATCAGTATCAGAAAGAGGGGACAAAGCTCTATAGAAGTAGAGTTTCTTGTTTTTGTTTCTTTTACTCCTTACATGTGTTTAATGAGGTAGCATTGGTTTATAGCATCATATGTTTCATGCATACATTATAATTTGACTTCTTTATACACTACAGCATGCTCACCACCAAAACTCTAGTTTCCATCTTTCACCATACAATTGACCCTCTTTACCCACTTTGCCCTCCAACCCCCATCCTCTCTGATAACCATTAATATGTTCTCCATATCTATGCATTTGCTTTTGTTTTGTTTGTTTGTTTTTTTAATATTCCACATATTAGTGAAATCACAGGTATTTGTCCTTCTCTGTTTTGTTGATGGTTTCCTTTGCTGTGCAGAAGCTTTTTAGTTTGGTGTAGTCCCATTTGTTTACTTTTGTTTTTGGTGCCCTTGCCTGAGGAGACATAGCCAAAAATATATTGATAAGACCAATGTCAAAGTGCACACTGTCTATGTTTTCTTCTAGGAGTTTTATGGTTTTAGGTCTTACATTCAAGTTTTTAATCCATTTTGAGTTAATTTTTGTGTGTGATGTAAGATAGTGGTCTAGTTTCACTCTTTTGTGTGTGGCTGTCTAGCTTTCCCAACACCATTTATTAAAGAGACTTTCTTTTCTCCATTGTAGATTCCTGGCTCCCTTGTCATAAATTTGTTGTGCATATATGTGTGAGTTTATTTCTGGGCTCTCAACTATTTCCATTGATCTATGTGTCTGTTTTTCTGCCAAATTATTTTGAATAGTATAACTTTGTAGTATGATTTGAAATCAGCAAGTGTGATACCTCCCACTTGGTTCTGTTTTCTCAGTCAGGATTGCTTTGGCTACTTGGGGTCTTTTGTGGTTCCCGACAAATTTAGAATTTTTTGTTCTATTTCTGTGAAAAATATTATTGCGATTTTGATATGGATTGCACTGAATCTGCAGATTACTTTAGGTAAAATGAACATTTTAACAATGTTAATCCTTCCAATGCATGAGCATGAACTAGTTTTCCATTTCTTTGCTTCTTCTTCAATTTCTTTCAACAATGTCTTATAGTTTTTAGTGTACAGGTCTTCCACCTCCTCAGTTAAATTTATTCCTAAGGATTTTATTCTATTTGTTGTGATTGTAAACGGGATTTTTTTCTTAATGTATTCTTCTGCTAGTTCATTGTTATTGTATATAAATGCAACAGATTTTTGTATACTGATTTTGTACCCTGCAACTTTCCTCTTTTCATTTATTACTTCCAATAGTTTTTGGTGGAGTCTTTAGGGTTTTCTACATATAAAATCATGTCATCTGCAAATAAGGTGACAAGCAAACTTTGTCACCTTTCCAATTTGGATGCCTTTTATTTCTTTTTCTTGCCTAACTGCTGTGGTTAGAACTTCCAATACTATGTTGAATAAGAGGGGCAAGGATGCTCATCCTTGTCTTCTTCCTGATTTTAGAGGGATGGCTTTCAGTGTCTCACTGTTGAGTATGGTTTTAGCTGTGGGTTTGTCATAAATGGGCTTTATTATGTTGAGGTATATTCCTTCCATACCCACTTTATTGAGAGTTATTTTTTATCATAAATGGATGTTAAACATTGTCAAATGATTTTTCTGCAACTGTAGAGATAATCATATGATTTTTATTCTTTGTTTTGTTAATGTGGTGTACCACGTTGCTTGATTTCCCTATATTGAGCCATCCTTGGATCCCTGTAATAAGTCCCACTCCATCATGGCGTATAATCCTTTTAATGTATTGTTGTATTAGGTTTGCTAATATTTTGTTGATAACTTTTGCTTCTATGTTCATCAGAGATATTGGCTTGCAATTTTCTTTTTCGTGTGTGTTATCCTTGTCTGGTTTGGTATCAGTCTAATGTTGGCCTTGTAAAATGAGTTAGGGAACAGTCCTTCCTCTTCAATTTTTGGAATAGTTTGAATATGATAGGTATTAAATCTTCTTTGAATGTTTGGTAGAATTCACCAGTGCAGCCATCTGGCTTTCTGGGAGGTTTTCAATTACTGTTTCAATCTCCTTAATGTTTATCAGTCTATCCAGATTTTCTATTTCTTCATGATTCAATCTTAGAAGGTTGCATGATTCTAAGAATGTCTCCATTTATTCTAGGTTGTCCATTTTTTGTTCATAATATTCTCACAATCTTTTGTATTTCTGTAGTATCATTATTACACCTCTTTTGTTTTTTATTTTATTTATCAGTGCCTTCTCTCTTTTTTTCTGTGAGTTGAGCTACAGGTTTGTCAATTTTGTTTATCTTGCAAAGAACCAGCTTTCTTTCATTGATCTTTTCTATTGTCTTTTAAGTCTCTATTGCATTTGTTTCTGCTCTGATTTTTATTTCCTTCCTTCTACTGACTTTATCTCATTTTATAGAGTTCTTCAGCTCCAGAACTTGTTTCTTTTTTAGGGTAACCAATCTCTTTTTTGAAGTATTCCTCTGTTCATCAACTTTATTCCTGAGCTCATTGAATTGCTTTTCTGAGTTTTCTTGTAGCTCATTGAGTTTCTTCATGATAGCTATATTGAATTCTCCATCAGTTAAAGCACGCTCTTCTGTGATTTTCAGTTTGGTTTCTGGAGAATTGTCATTTTCTTTTTGGGATACTGCATTGCTATTGTTTTTCATGGTGCTTGATGAAATGTTCCTGTGCCAGTGCATTTAAGTATCCAACACCTTTCTTGAGAGATAAAGGTTTGCTTACTTTGTTTCTAACAAACCAACAATTGGTAACTAGAGGTGTTTCCTTTGTTTTTAAGTAGGTGGCACTATAGCACAAGTTTTTGGTTTCCCTTTCCAGAGCTGCCTCTTGCGGTATTTGAGAATCTGCACTTTCCATCTTCCATTATCTCTGTGCAAGGTGTGGCCCCATGCCCTCATAATTGCTTCTTGTGCCCCTGGGGTCACTGGTGCCTTGCTGTTGCGGGTGTCACTTCTGTTGCTGGCATCACCACCAGGAGCACTGGTATGGCAGAACTTCCGCTGTGTCTGGGGTTGCCTAGGTTGCAGCCACTGCTGCCCCAGTGGGGGAAGTTGGAGGGAGGGATAGAAGCTGGCATCAGGGGTTGTCAAGTTCATGGGCCCCACCACCACAAGCAGGGGTCTGGAGTTTCATGTGCTCCTGTGCCTGAAGGGACTGGGGTCATGGGGCTCACTTCTACTGCTGCCCAGTTCTCTGTGGCCATGGGCACTGCTGCAGTTGGAAGCCAGAGTCATGTGTGTCACCTTCACTGCTGCTACTGGATTCTCTGGGGCTGTGGCTCACCCATGATAGCCAGGAGGCCAGTATCGGGGGCCCTGGTTCTGCCTCCTTTATGTGTTCCAACCCACCCACCTTCAGATTACAGATGTATAGCTCTCTCTTGTGTCCTGGTGTGTTGAGAAGAGGAACTGGTGTTGAGTTATGGGTGTTTCACTAGTTGTAGGTTAAAGGAGAGAGACAAAGGGATTGTCTCACACCACCATAATGCTTAGAAGTAGAGCTTTTGTATGTACTTGAAGTTAATTTGGTATCAATACAAATTAGATTGTTATAATTTTAGGATGTTATATGTAATCCCCATAGTAACCATGAAGAAAATATCTAAGGAATATAAACCAAAGGAAGTTGGAAGAGAAGCAAAATGTGTCACTACAAAATATCAACTAAACACAAAAGAAGGCAGTAGTGGAGGAAATGAGGGACAAAAAAGCATTAAGACATACAGAAGATGAATAGCAAAATGGCATATGTAAGTCTTTTCTTATCAATAATTACTTTAAATGTAAATGGATGAAACTCTCCAATCCAAAGGCAGAGATTTGCAGAATAGTTGATAAAACATGATCCAACTCTACTCTGTCTGTAAGAGACTCATTTCAGATTCAAAGACACAAGTAGGTTGAAAAGATGGAAAAAGATATTCCCTACAAATAGGGGCCAAAAGAGAGCTAGGGTGGCTATATAATTATATCAGAAAAAATAAGCTTGAAGTTGAAAACTGGTACAAGTAACAAAAAAAGGGCATTATATACTGAAAAAAAGATTAATTTACTGAGACTATATAACATTCAGAAACGTATATGCACCTAACAGCATAGTGCCAAAATATATGACGCAAACACTGACAGAATTAAAGGGAGAAATCAAAACTCCAAATTATATAAAATAAACATTGATGGAATGGAAGGGAGAAATATACAGTTCTACAATAACACTTGGAGGGTTCAATATATTACTTTCAATAATGGATAGAACAACCAGAAAGAAGGTCAATAATGAAGTGGAGGACTTGACTAACACTACACACCAATTGGATCTGACCCATATATAAAATACCCTGCCTAAGAACAACAGAACATACATTTTTCTCAAATGTACATGGAACATTCTAAAGGATGGGCCACATTATATGCCACAAAACAAAGATTAGTACATTTTAGAAGACTGAAATAATACAAGGTATCTTATCTGATCACATAGAATGAAATTAAAAATTAACAACAAAAAGAAAAGTGAGAAATTCACAAATATGTAGAAAATTAAGCAATACAGTCTTAAACAACCAATAAGTCAAAAATGAAATCACAGGGGAAATTGGAAATTACATTGAGATAAATAACAACCAAACTACAACATACCAAAGCTTGTGATTGTAACAAAAGCAGTGCTGAAAAGGAATTTTAAACACCTACATTAGGAAAAAAAAATCTCACGTCAATAACTTAACACCTTAAATAACAAGAAAGAGGAGAGCAAACTAAATCCAAAGCTAGCAAAAGAAGGAAATAAGTTTGGATCTAAGAATAATAATATAGAGAATAGGAAAACAATAGAGAGAACAAATAAAGCCAAAAGTTGGTTCTTTGATAAGATGAAAAATTGACAAATTTTTAGCTATATTAATTAAGAAAAAAGATGATTCAAATTATTAAAATCAGAAATGCAAGAGGAGATATTACTAGCAATTTTACATTCCAAAAAGAGAAAAGTTTATAAGAGAACACTATGAACAATTATACACTGAAAGACTGGATAATCTAGATGAAAGAGGCAAATTTCTAGAAACACATAATCTACCAAAAATGAATCATGAAGAAATAAAAAATCTGAATAGAACTATAACTAGTAAGGAGATTGAATCAGTAATCAACCCTCTCATCCCTCCCCACCCTGAAAAGAAAGCCCCAGACCTGATGGCTTCATTGGTGAATTCTCCCGAACATTTAAAGAAGAATTAATACCAATTATTCTCAAGCTCTTCCAAAAAATTGAAGAGGAGGGACATATTCCTTAACTCAATCTATGAGGTCAACAATACTCTGACACCAAATCCAGACAAAGATACTACAAGAAAAGAACACTACAGACCCTTATGAATAATTGGGGCAAAATTCTCAGCAAAATGTTAGCAAACAGATTTCAGCAACATATTAAAAGGATTATATACCATGTCCAAGTGGGATTTATTCCTGGTTCAACATATGAAAGTCAATCAATGTAATGAACCATGCTAATAGAATGAAAGTGGGGGCTGGGGGACTACATATCTATTCAATTGATGCAGAGAAAGCATTTAACAAAATTCAATACCCTTTCATGATAAAAACACTTGTTTATTTAATAAACTAGGAATAGAAGGAAACATCCTCAACATGACAAAGGCCATATATTAAAAAAAAAAACATAGCTAACATCATTCTCACTGGTAAAAGACTGAAAGAGTTTCTCTTAAGATCAGGAACAAGACAGGAGAGCCTGATCTCACCATTTCTACTCGACAAAGTATTGGAAGTTTACCCAGATCAATTAGGCAACAAAAAGAAATGAGGCACCAAAATGAAACAGAATTAAAACTAGATCTGTTCACAGATAACATGATCTTACATGTACAAAACCCTAAAAAACTTTCTCACACACACACAAATTGTTAGAGCTAATAAAGGAATTCAGCAAAGTTATAGGAAAGAAAATCAATGCACAAAACTTAAGGTGCAGTTCTATACTTTAACAATTAACAATCCAAAAAGGAAATTAAGAAAACATCAATAAGAATACAATACTAAGGATAAATTTAGTATAGAGGGTGAAAGACTTGTACACTGAAGATTAAAAATCACTGCTGAAAAAGAGAAAGAAGACATAAATAAATGGAAAAGCATCCCATATTCATTGATTTGAGACAATATTAAGGTGACAATGCTGTGCAACATTATCTACAGATTCAGTGCAATCCCTATCAAAATTTCAATGGTGTTTTTTTGCAGACATAGAAAAACCCATCCTAAAATTCACATAAAATCTCAAGGGATCCCAAAATGCAAACACAACCTTTAGAAAGGAGAAAAAAGTTGGAGGACTTACACTCCTGATTTCAGAAACTTACTTCAAAGCTATAGCAATCAAAACAATGTGATACGTTCATAAAAAGAGACATACAGACCACTGGAATAGCATAGAGAACCCAAAAAGTAACCCTCACATATACTGTCAATTGATTTTAGGCAAGGGTGCCTAGACCATTCAGTGGGAAAGAGAGTCTTTTTAACAAACGGTGCTCGGAAACTTGGATGTCCACATGCAAAAGAATGAAGTTACCTTATATCATACACAAAAATTAATTCAAAATGGATCAAAAACTTAAATGTAAGAGCTGAGCTTATGAAACTCTTGGAAGAAAACACAGAGGAAAATCTTGCCTTGGATTTCACAATGATTTATTGAATATGACGCCAAAAGCACAGGAAATAAAAGAAAAAGTATTGAATAGATAAAATGTTCTTCACCAAATTTAAAAACTTTGTATGTCATAGGATACTATCAAGAAAGTGAAAAGACAACCCACTGAATGGGAGAAAATAATTGCAAAGCATATAATTTGCATATCTGATAAGGTATTAATATCCAGACTACATAAAGAACTCTTACAACTTAGAAACAACAACTATAGAAAAATGAACAACCCTATTAAACATGGGCAAAAAACTTGAATAGACAATTCTCTGAAGATATACAAATGGCCAATAAGAACATGAAAAGATGCTAGTCATTAGAGAAATGTCAATCAAAACCACAATGAGTTACCACTTCAAACCCATTAGAGTGGCCATTATTAAAAATAAACTGAAAATAGCAAGTGTATGTAAGGATATGGAGAAATGAAAACACTTGTGCATGTGGAAAACATGTATGGCAATTCCTCAAAAAGTTAAACAGAATTACCATATGATCTAGCGATTCCATTTCTGGGCATATAACCAAGAGAAGGGAAAGCAGGGACCCAAACAGTTACCTGCACAGTGTTCATAGCAGCATTATTCATAAAGGCCAAAAGGTGGAAACAACCCAATGTCCATCAAGAGTTTAATGAATATACAAAACTTGGTATATACATACAATGGAATATTATTCAGTCTCAAAAAGATGACAGTTTGCTAAAACATGGATGAACCTTGAAAACATTGTGCTAAGTGAAATAAGCCAGACACAAAAGGGCAAATGTTGTATGATTCCACTTATATGAGGTAACTAAAATAGGCAAGTTCTTAAAGACAAAAAGTACCATTAGAGGTTACCAAATGCTGGGGAGATGGGGACTAGGGAACTATTGTTTAGTGGGAACAGAATTTCTTCTGGGGATGATGAAAATTTTCTGCAGATGCATAGTGGTGATTGTTGTGCAATATTGTAAATTTTACTCAATGCTACTGAATTGTATGCTCAGGAATGGTGAAAGGGGTAAATTTTATATTTTATATATATATATATATATGCCTCAATAAAAAGAAAATAAAAGAAGAGAATATAAGCCAACAAATCTCAGTGGAAGAGTGACACGTCTCATTGCCATGAGAACGTGTGAAATGAAAGAAATCAGTGTGGCCATATGTGACGACATCCTTGCAAAATAAAATATGTACAATTTTTTTTAAGTCATGGCTTTGGACCACCCCAGTTCAATTTAACCAGAATCTCTGTGGTTGGATCCAAGTATTTAAAAAAAAAATTCCGTCAAATGATTCTAATGTGCAGGCAGTATTAAGAACTGCTGCTCTATACACCTGTTACTCTGTGTTCATTTTCCCTTTTATCCAACCTTTAAACTGTGCTACTGAGAATTAAGGCTAAGGCTTGCATGATTGCTTCTGGACAATAGTACCCCAGAGGGACAGGACCCCACCCACCCACCCAAGGCCATAGTGTGAGCACAACAGTGACACCAGTGACTGTGACTTTGTAGAAAGGAGATGGAGTCTGAGATCAATTTCAGGGTCTGTCTACCCTTCTACAGTCCATCTTGGAAGCTGAGGATTTCCTCTTAGTGGCCACTGCTAGCTAGGGTTTGTCTGATGAAGAGTTACAGCAGGTTTCCTTATAGTCTATGGTAGGTTTTTGTAGTCCCTGGATTTCTCATTTAGAGTTTGGGGTCCAAAACACACCACTTTGAATCCTAGACCTGCCATTTATTTGACATGGGAAAGACATGTAAAGCTTCCAATCTGCAGTTTCTTCCTCTTTAAAGTGGGGATAATAGTGCCCCTGGAGGCTCAGCGAGATTAATAGATTTGTTTGCACCCTGTTGGTAAGTGGGGTGGTATGATGTGAACCGAGTCAAAGCCAGCATTCTTAACCACAAGAGATCACTGGACCCCAAGTCTGGTGGTTCTGAAGCCAGGCTGTTTTCTACCCCAACAGTCAGCCTATAAGTGCCAGATGGGTTATGACAGAAAGGGATGTGGGAATACACTATGAGCTTTGAGATTAATTAGAACAGGTTTCATTGACTTGGAGTGAATAAAGGAAGAAGGAAGAAGTCTCAGGAGGCAGAGTTGAGTCCAGTCCTTTACAGACCCACACAGCTCCCTGCAAGGATTCTTGGGCCTGTATGGGGGCAGATGCTGTGTCCTTACCTCATAGTACATGAAGACGCCTGTGGGTCTGGTGGGCTTGATCCTGATGCCAATGTTTCCTTCAGTGTTGGGCGGCAGGATGTTGCCCTTGTCATCAATGATCTGGAGCAAGAGACCTGTGAATCCCACCCTGCAGGGATCCCCAACACTCCTGCCCCACCCAAACACTGCCTGGCTCATTCATGTGACACGGTGGGGGTAATTGGGGGAGGGGGTTGTGGTAGAGGAGCCCTGTCAGAAAATAGAATAAAACTGTCAAAAGGCTTTGAAGTCAGCAAATGGTGAAACCCAAGCCATGGGTCTATGTGTTTCATGCATATATAGACATCACAAATGTGTCTTCAAGCTAGAAAACACGGATCAGGAAAAACTAAAAGCACCAGCAGTGGAGAGAGCCGCCTGAGCTACTGCAAGTACTCTTTCCCAGGCTCGGTGCATGAGGCCTCTGGCTGTCCTGGCAAGCTGCACTCATGCCCAGGACATTGCAGGTCTCAACTGAAACCTCGCCAGGAAACTGGAGGAAAAGTAGGCGGAGAAGACGAAGGACAACCGGGAGGCATGACTGGTTCTGTCACCTCGTGTCACACAATGGTCCCACCATAGCCGAGCACTAACTGCTCTCTGCCAATGTCTTTACCAGCAGACCTGAATGTCGTAGGGTGGGATGGCCTTCCCCATGGAACCCGGCTTGATCTTCATCCCCCGGACAGTGCCACAAGTTGTTCCCTGTTCACAAAGAAGAGAACTGGGGTTGGCCAAGCGTCCAGGCTTATCACAATAACATAGCATCCTTGCTCATAGATGTCATTTGATGCTGTGCAGAGAGCCCTCGTGGCGAAGCTAGAAGGCATAGACCCAACTCTAGTCAGCAGACATTCACTGCACCTGACATGGGCTGGGCCTGAGCCCGGTGCTGGGGCTACAGAATCCAGTGGGAGAGGCCAACAAGAAGCAGAGGAGTGAGCCCAGGGCTGTGGGCATGTAACGTAGGGTGTGGAGTGCCCACTGTATGCCAGACACGTGTCCATTTGCCGGGGAGGGCCATGAGTATATTTAACAAACATTTACTTGTAGCTGCCTCAACTGCTTCTCAGAGCTGTGTTGAGATTATTCAGATTGTTCACGTTGTTCCCCTACCCCCTATGTCTTCCTGATGAACCTTACTCCTTCTTTATGGTTCTCTAAATTATCATTCTTCCTAAAGTTAAGCGCTTTACACACAGAGAGACCAAGGTTTGAATCTTGACTCCACCGCTCACTAGCTATGTACCAAGTAATCCCCCTTGATCTCCTCCTCTGTCAAAGGGGGGTAATTATAACATTATCTCTGAGAGTGCTTGTGAGTGTGTGCCAGGCACACACCAAGTATTCAATAAACAACTGCTACTAGCTATCATTCAGGCCCTAATAAAAGGAAGTTGGGAGATTCTCTTTCTGTGGTATTTTTCCCTACACTTGTATTGCTGCTTGTCTGTTTCCCTCAGTAGATAATGAGCATTCAGAGAATAGAGATTGTCCCATCCATCTCTGCACCCCCAGCATCTAAACACAATACCTACCTAAAAACAACCGTGACAACCATAAATGCAATAGGGGTTAGACACTGTGCCCAGAGCTTTGTATACTTTCTTTCATTTACCTTATCATAACCTGGCAAGATTGGCATTATATTTCCATTTTGGAGATGGGGAAGCTAGACTCTGCAAGATTCAGTGATATGCTGATAGTCTCGAAGCCTATAACTGGCAAGGCTGAGATCTGAACTGGGGTCTGAGCTCCTGAGAGAGGAAGTACTTTCCCCTCTGCAATGTCACTGCTCACACTCTAGGCATGTGGAAAATGTTGCAGAGATGAGTGGATAGGTGTGAAAATGTTTGGAGAAATAAAGCACCATCCGGGTATCAGGGAGTATTCTGTTGTTATGAATAGTTGATGCAAAGGGACTGGCATCATGGGTGTAGTGCATAGTTGTAACCTCACCCTTCTTGTCTGAATGCAAACTGTGAACCAGCAAGGACAGTCCTAGAGTCTTAACATTTCTCAAGCCTGGAAGCAGACCCAGTAACTGATTATTTATTTATTTATTTACTTTTGCAAAATAATGTCAGACAAGTATGTCAGTTGGGACTAAAACAGCTATTTTGCTACAGGCTCTGAGATGACAGTCATTCCTC
The DNA here is from genome assembly GCF_965194825.1 of Balaenoptera physalus. Taxonomy (NCBI): domain Eukaryota; kingdom Metazoa; phylum Chordata; class Mammalia; order Artiodactyla; family Balaenopteridae; genus Balaenoptera; species Balaenoptera physalus. The sequence continues at coordinate 70,222,409 of NC_138898.1, read as the reverse complement.
TGTCAGCTAAAGGGATGATAGGGAGGTAGGGGAAAGTGGCTCTGCCCAGCATCGGAAATGGATTAAGAATGTGTTAGAAGAGGGATACCTGCCCACACTATCATGGATAAAGTCCTTGAGATTCAAGACATGCATTATTCTTTGAATGCCCTGCCCACCTGACTGGTCAGTGATCCTCTTTGGGATCACACTGTGTGTATGTGTATGTGTGTGTGTGTGTGTGTGTGTGTGTGTGTGTGTGTGTGTGTGTGTGTGTGTGTGTGTGTGTGTATAGCGTGTATATAGAAGATCTCTCCTCCTGCTAGTGTCTCACAATCAAAGCTGTGTGCTCTCCTCATAAACACCCAGAAATGAACTAGTGAACTTCCGGGGCCAGCTCCTGCCTGCTCCTGTGGTTGCTGCCTAGGAAGGGACGGTGAAGTGGACAGGACTTGCAGTGGTGGCTTCCATGCTCCTGGAGAGTGCCTTCTATGTCAGTGCCCCTCCTGGGCTCCCGTAAACTAATTCTCACAGGTACAGTGGCACCATGTCCTTAGACCCCTTTCTAAGTTTTTGTCCAATAGTTTTCAGCACATTGGTCTTTTGACAAGTTGATGAGCTGCAATTGTCTTTTCTGCAAATTGATTTGGGACAAATTAGCCTAGAGCTCTGGAGCCTCCC